>NW_025533456.1:1327500-1927500 GCF_020615455.1 Coregonus clupeaformis
AATACTGTAACCATTGATAGTAAGAATTTGTCATTTGAGAAACATAAACCTAGGATGAGTGTTTGGTTGCACAAATCAAAACCTTTTTTACATGACACTTTCAAACAATCCCTTATCTAAGAGTCTTATTTACGTTTTGATATTTTTGAAAATGTTGACTTTCTTTCTGTAAATGACCAGAAATTGACATTTCTCTGTTAATAAGTGAACCGAGGATTGTTGTGGCACTTCAGGACGTACTTTTGTGTCATCTTGCTAAATCATTCCCATTCAGCTCTGCAGGCCTTGAGTACAGGGTTCTTCTCTCAGTCCATTATTATCCACCAAGTCCTAGCATTTCACTGAAGCACTCTCTCTCACTCTCTCTCTCTTTCTCTCTCTACCTCTCAATCCCATCTTTTCCTAACACTTCTATGCACATCACCGCCATGCTATTTGAAAGCCATATGCAATAAATAAATATACTGTATTTCACTGTATGAAGTATTAACTATCTCAAGATTACAGGTCAAGTTTATCCCAAATTGAAACCATCAGTTTGTATTATTTTAGATAGATTCAAGAGATGAAAATATTCATTATGAGCATTATTGCAGATTTTAATGTTAAGATATTTCTGGTTATTTAACTTATGTCACGCCCTGACTCAGGGGACTCGTATATGTTGAGTCAGGGTGTGTATATTCTTTGTTATGTCGGATTTTCTATGTTTCGATCTATTATGTGTAGATCTATGTTGGCCGGTGTGGTTCCCAATCAGAGGCAGCTGTAGCCCGTTGTCTCTGATTGGGGACCATACTTAGGCAGCCTATTGGCACTAGTGGGTTGTGGGATCTTGTTCCGTGTGAGGTATGTTGTTTGTGTACCTTGGACTTCACGTGTCGTTAGTTTGTTGTTTTTGTCGTTGTTTATTTGGTTCAAATAAACATGTATGCATATCACGCTGCGCCTTGGTCTGACCCGTTCATCAACGAACGTGACAGAAGATCCCACCAAACGAGGACCAAGCAGCGTGCCCAGGAAGAGCGAATAGCCATGTCACAGGTGGGCAAATGGTGGTCATGGGAGGAGATATTTGCGGGGAAAGGGCCATGGGCGAAGGTAGATGCCCAGGCAGGAGAGGTGAAACGGCGCCAACCGTGCCGACGACGGAGACCCGAGAGGCAACCCCAATAATATTTTTTGGGGGGGCACACGGGGTGGATGACGAGGCTACAGGAGGCTAAAAGGGAGAAGGAAAGTGTAGAGGCACGGCGAGAGGAGCTGGTTAGGCAGCAGAAGGAGTGGGGGTTAATAAAGGAACCCAGTCTCGCTCCTCGCACCAAGAAAGTGGTGCGTGTCGCCAGTCCAGTCCGGCCCGTTCCTGCTCCCCGCACTAAGCCAGTGGTGCGCGTCGCCAGCCCGGTCCGGCCTGTTCCTGGCCCTCGCACCAAGCCAGTGGTGCGCGTCGTCCAGCCCGGCCCGGCCTGTTCCTGCCCCTCGCACCAAGCCAGTGGTGCGCGTCGCCAGCCCGGCCCGGCCTATTCCTGCCCCTCGCACCAAGCCAGTGGTGCGCGTCGCCAGCCCGGCCTGTTCCTGCCGCTCGCACCAAGCCAGTGGTGCACGTCGCCAGCCCGGTCCGGCCTGTTCCTGGCCCTCGCACCAAGCCAGTGGTGCGCGTCGCCAGCCCGGCCCGGACTGTTCCTGTCCCTCGCACCAAGCCAGTGGTGCGCGTCGCCAGCCCGGCCCGGCCTGTTCCTGCTCCCCGCACCAGGCCAGTGGTGCGCGTCGCCAGTCCGGTCCGGCCTGTTCCTGTCCCTTGCACCAAGCCAGTGGTGTGCATCGCCAGCCCGGTACGGCCTGTTCCTGCCCCTCGCACCAAGCCAGTGATGCGCGTCGCCAGCCCGGCCTGTTCCTGCCCCTCGCACCAAGCCAGTGGTGCGCGTCGCCAGCCCGGTCCGGCCTGTTCCTGTCCCCCGCACCAAGCCAGTGGTGCGTTTGTCCAGTCCGGCATGGCCCGTGCCCGTTCCACCGGTGCCTGATCCAGTTCCGGTCAGCTCTTCCACTCCGGAGCCAGAGCAGTCCGCTCCACCGGTGCCTGTTCCAGCTCCGGTCAGCTGCTCCACTCCGGAGCCAGAGCAGTCCGCTCCACCGGTGCCTGATCCAGCTCCGGTCAGCTGCGCCACTCCGGAGCCAGAGCAGTCTGCTCCACCGGGGTCCAGTCCAGCTCCGGTCAGCGGCTCCACTCCGAAGCCAGAGCAGTCCGCTCCACCGGTGCTTGATCCAGCTCCGGTCAGCGGCTCTACTCCGGAGCCAGAGCAGTCCGCTCCACCGGTGCCAAGTCCAGCTCCGGTCAGCGGCTCCAGTCCAGACCATGACGTCAGCCCGTCTCCAGGTTCGGGGTCTCCCACACCAGGGTCCAGACAGGGCCTGGCGCACGCGGGAGGAAGGAGAGGGGGAAGCAGCGCGCCGAGGTCCAGACCAGACCAGGGGCGCAACAGGGAGGCGGAGAGTGAGAGGTCGTCACGCCCCGAGCCGGATCCGCCTCCAAGGCGGAATGCCCACCCGATTTTCTATGTGTTGATCTATTATGTGTAGATCTATGTTGGCCGGTGTGGTTCCCAATCAGAGGCAGCTGTAGCCTGTTGTCTCTGATTGGGGACCATACTTAGGCAGCCTATTGGCACTAGTGGGTTGTGGGATCTTGTTCCGTGTGAGGTATGTTGTTTGTGTACCTTGGCCTTCACGTGTCGTTAGTTTGTTGTTTTTGTCGTTGTTTATTCGGTTCAAATAAACATGTATGCATATCACGCTGCGCCTTGGTCTGACCCGTTCATCAACGAACGTGACAACTTAATCCTTCTCAAACTCACTTAAATAAATATATATTACACTTTAATGATTTGCAAAAGTTTTAGATGATATAGTATTCCAGTATTTTTTTCCCATAGCTACTTAGTTTCTCATGCAGACCAAATATTAAAGCTAGGATGGAATAGATACAGAGTGAAACTACTGACAAACAGCTGTTGCATGTACTGTACAGCTACAGTAGAAACTCAGTCAGTCAAATTGTTGAGGGGAAACTTGTGGAATACAGAATGTATTCAAAGTATGTTCTTAAAGTAGGCTAAAGAGGTGAGGGAGACAGGACAGCTTTGAGTGTTACCTTGACTTACTGTTGATTTCACACTTTTCTCAGTGGCTTAGAGACTATATAAAATGTCCATGCAATCAGCATTTCACATTATTGTACTTGACTGTGTAAGGGAGTATGCCTCTTCTCTCACTCTATCTTGGTTTGTGCAGTTGACTGTGACTCCTCCTCAGACCAATTGGCAGAACACCCAGAATATGATCTGGAAGTTAAGATAGGCTTCTTGGGAAACTGAGCCCGCGCGATAACAGCCAGTCACCTGCAGGAACCAACCCTATGAACCATGCCTATGTAGCTTTTTCGTGTAGCAGTATATAAGAGAACTGAAGGGACCGCCCTGGCGGAGCTTTTGGCAGACTTGTACTTTGTACGTGTTTGTTGTAACCTCTCCAGTTAACTGATAATACAGAGTGATTCATTTAATATTGACTTCAGGTGTCCCTGGTGTTGAATTTCCACCACAACTGTGTATTTAGTTACTTTGCGAGAATGTTGTCTGTCTATGCATTATTATGTACTTGTAACTGACTAGTTTTCACTATGACGGTATATTTACTTTACTTCACAGTGTTTTGGAGGATAATTCAATTTTATATCTCTGGCTTTAGTCAAACGTGTTATGCAGGTCTTAAGACACTTTTTTTTATCAGTCTTGTCACTTCTGACCAATAAAGAGCATTCCATATGATTTGTTCTTTAGAGTTAATTGTTTATTTTTATTTTTAACATTGAATCTAAACATGACAATTAAAGATCCATACATTTATACAATTTACAGTACATATATCAATTGTACTCTGTTTGTGTACCAGCTCATGTAATTTCATGAATCACAATGTATTACAATTTTGTAAGCTAGCCATTTTTTATAACTGGACAGAAACATCAGCATTAACATTCAATCAACTGACTATTTACATGATTTATTATACAATGATGAGGTCAGCTAAATGTGATTAAGGGGCATGAAAAGGTTAATGTTTTTGGAACAGTGGGACAACATTGTGATAGGTAGGTGACTTGAGCAGCAGGGGGAGACAAAGTTCTGCCTTGCATGTAAACTCACCTCAAACCACTGTCAGTCCAACACGCATTAGAATCCTACACTACAACACACTGGCCAAAAACAACAACATTGGAACATACATGCATATAAATGTGGGGATGCCCCAATGTGAAAACAGACAGGACAATTACAGACTCCTTAATTAATTAATTTGAACTAATTCACCATTTTGTTCTAGTTTGGTGTTTTGGCTTGTATCCTTGTTCTTATGTTCTACTGTCTTTCGATTCTTTGTTTATGTATTTTTTGAATGTCTTTATGTACACACACCTGTCTGTGATCTGAGCCCCTCACAGGGAAAAAACAAGAAAGACTTGCTCACAATTATTTTTTAACACTACCCAGGATCCAAACTTCTACATGGAACCCAAAAGGGTTCTACCTACAACCAAAAAGGGTTCTTCAAAGGGTTATCCTATGGGGACAGACAAAGAACCCTTTAAGGTTCTAAATAGCAACTTTTTTTTCTAAGAGTGTAGACATTATACCAGCTCACAGAACACCCCCATATACGGCGTACCGATAACCCTCCCACATGTGCACATGGAACCCTGGTGAGACACATGCTGGACGTAGAAAGACTGCTGCTGGGTTTTGGGATGATTATGGACCGCTCCACATGGGCAACCCCACTGCTGCTCTGGCTGACTGTTCACTCCATATTTTCTGGTTCCTGAAAATCCTAAACTGAACTGACTGTACTCTTCCTCCTGTCTGGCTCTGGCTGGGCTACTTCCTGTTTCCAGGGTGACAAAGGGAGTTAGGTCAGCCTGATCATGCCGGATCTCCATTCTGTGCAGTGCCATCCTCTGGTGATATCTGCCCCTGCTGTAGAAGGACAGGGATGGTGGGTTAGAGGTTTTGTCCCAGAACACTTCTAATTCTATGGGACGGGGTATTGCTTCAGGTTGAGCTGCAGTGTTCCCAGGAAGATAGATACACTGAGAATTTAAGTCTGCCAGTGAACTCAGTTGGTCCTTCTGCCAGCGCAGTGCAAAAACCTTGACATTCCCAGCAGATGAAACGTAGCCAAAAGCCTTGACTGTCTCAGCAGATGAAACGTTGACACGTAAGCCAACGGTCCAATCACAGTCCTCAGATAGTTTGACCACCCACCTAGGGTTGGCATCAGAGCCGCTATCCTGGCACAGAAGAGTATGGGTGGTGAGTTTGGCAAGCGGGGTGTAGAACACTTTCCTGTGGTCCTGGGAAAGAGACATGCCCCTTCCCAAGCTTGTGGGGTCAAAGGTCAATGTGGTGGTGGGAGGTAACCCTGGGGAACCCTGTATTTCCTGGTAGTTCTCGGGGTCGACCAGAGCCAGAAGAGAACTCCACAGCTGTGTCGTCTGCTCCACAAGCTTTCCTCCGCTCTGTTGTAGCTCCTGGACCAGCTTGTTCCGGTCGGCCCCAGGCTCCAGCCCCTTCCTCAGATCCACAGCTCGGGCCTTCTCCACAGCCTGGTGCACCCCTTCATAACCCTGGAGGAAGTGAAAGGAGTCCCCATCAGACAGGGCAGCCTGCATGGTCCTCTTGGAGGTCTTGATGTACTTTACGCGAGCTGAGACGGAACTCTGGACGCTGGTCAGGGTGATGTCGCGCAGGGCGGACACTCCCTCAATGAGCCGGACACTGGAGCTAGCCAACCTCTCCCTCTGCTCCTTATCCCACCTGACTAGCTCCAGGCTCTGGCTCTCTCTCTGGGCCAAAGCCTTCTGCTCCTCCTTCAGCTTCTCTCCCAGCTCTTTGTGTGCCTTAGGCAGGGTCTTCATATTGTGGACGCGATGCTGGTCATCGATGGCGCAGGACATGCATGCACTAGTTAGGTCGTCCAAGCAGTAGTACTCAAGAATCTTACCATGGTGGGGGCATTTGGTGGCTGCCCCAATTCCCCCAGCCCCTGGTGCTATGGGTTCAGTCAGGGTATGTGTCTGCAGCAGCAATGGCACTGTCAGGTGCGGCTCCAAGTGCTGGGCACACATGGACATCTCACATTTCATGCAGGTCTTCAACGCTGGCTTTTTGTCATCCACACACATGTCACAAACAACGGCCTGGATCTCAGGCAGCGGCAGAGACTGGCACCCCTCAGACATGTCTTCTGTGAGCCCTGGTTCAGTTGAAGCTGCCCCAATAAATGGTGGTGGGAATCGGGTGCTTTGCGTTGTCCTTGACCTTCGCCTGCTAAAATAGCTCTAGCCTCGTAGCCCATATAATGCTTCTAATGTAAACTTTTTACCTTTCGGTCCGTTTGCTTTTGTTCGTTCTGTCTCTTGTCTGATTTGGGTTTGAGGCCACCTCGTGCAATATATGCGTCAGTCCACCAAAAGTTTCTGGTTGCTAAAATTATAATGGTTCGCCTAATTTAAGTTTATGTAACAAAACAAGTGAATCGTTGTACAATCTAAAGCACTGTGAAATATCCTTTCAATAAAACATTGTATTTTCAGCTGTCAGATGACGTTGTACAAAACCGAAAGTAAAAAGATGAAAAAAACAACATTTAACGGACAATTTAGAAATAGGGCACATAGAATGGATCTACTGCTTCTTAGACTTACTTTCAATGAGTATGATAGATCTATACTAAACATTTCTATGTGAATTTAGTCGCGTCGCCCAAAAATATGCCTTGCTAAGTAGATGACAGGAAATGGGTGTGTTCGAGAGTTAAACTAATGCAGACGGTTACACACAACTACTGAAGTCAAAAGGGGAGGTGCATCTGAGGCCACCTAAAGTCAGACACAGTTTGAAGTGACTCAAATACAGATGTTTTGCATATCCGATTCAAATCTGTTATTTTTCCTGCAGTCTGAACAGCCAAAAATCACATGGAATGGGATATTTCAAGCCACATTTCAAACCACCTACGAAGCCACCTCCAACTTAATTTTAGAGAATTTGTCAGTATGTCCAACCGGCCTCACAACCGCAGACCACGTGTAACCACGCCAGCCCAGGACCTCCACATCCGGCTTCTTCGCCCATGGGATTGTCTGAGACCAGCCACCCGGAGAGCTGATGAAACTGAGGAGTATTTCTGTCTGTAATAAAGCCCTTTTGTGGGGAAAAACTCATTCTGATTAGCCCACCCATGGCTCCCAGGCCCACCCAATGCACATTCGCAAAAGCGCCTGACTTGGGCAGGAGCTCAATGGTACTGAGTAACAGCATCTCACATTTTCTACTGCGTAAGATCCTGCACCTCTTATAAAATATTGGCTAAAAGTATTGTGGAGTTCTTGCGCCTAAATATAAACAGTACAGGCACCCAAAATGAGTACCAGGACCTATTTCAGTACAAGTCAAGCACTGGACAACAACAACACATGTAAATATAGCTGCAAGCAGCAATAACGGGGTTCAGCTATGGGACAACTGTGCCACCATCAGGAACAATTTGACACATTGCCCTAGGACGAATTACTTGTGTACTGTTTACCACACTTGCCAAATATTAGAATGAATCATGCAATATGCGGGTAACATGCTTTTGATGTATTTTGGACCATCTCCAGAACCGCTGGACAGATCGGCACCAAATGTGGTATATAGCATCTATGAATGCACATATTTTCCAAAACTCTAGCTAAACAATATGGCCGCTATAAGCAATAAGCTTGCATTAATGATTTTTTCCTGTCCAACAACGCCACAATGTGTCCATACTTAACCATGCTTTACAGGCTATCTAGACTCATATCCCTGAACATGTGTGCCAAATTTCATCAGTCTGAGTCAAACAGATCAAAAGATATACCAATGTGCCCGTTATAGTGCCAGAGTGAGGTCGATATGAAGGTGCTTGCATATGTTGAGCCTTGACAGTGTTTGTAACATGTGTACCAAGTATTGTTACAATACAAATATTTGTGACTGATTTATAGGGATTTATGTGCGAGACCACGTGAATGTTTATTGGTCAATAGCGTTGTTTTTGGTTCAAGCCTGGAAAATATTGCTTTGAGAGACCTTGGTCCATAGATGCCACGTATTAAGTTTTGTGCAGATCGGTCATTCGGTTCCAGAGGAGTAGTGTTGAAAGTTTTTTTTTTTTTATATCAAAATGCCGAAAAATCCATAATGGCGGACTTTATGGTTCCTTGAGGCACATTTTATCCTTGCCATATATACCTACAGTTGAAGTCGGAAGTTTACATACACCTTAGCCAAATACATTTAAACTCAGTTTTTCACAATTTCTGACATTTAATCCTGGTAAAAATTATGTTATGATCACCACTTTATTTTAAGAATGTGAAATGTCAGAATAATAGTTGAGAAAAGTATTTATTTCAGCTTGTATTACTTTCATCTCATTCCCAGTGGCTCAGAAGTTTACATACACTCAGTTAGTATTTGGTAGTATTGCCTTTAAAATGTTTAACATTGGTCAAACGTTTCGGGTAGCCTTTCACAAGCTTCCCACAATAAGTTGGGTGAATTTTGGCCCATTCCTCCTGACAGAGCTGGTGTAACTGAGTCAGGTTTGTAGGCCTCCTTGCTCGCACATGCTTTTTCAGTTCTGCCCACAAATGTTCTATAGGATTGAGGTCAGGGCTTTGTGATGGCCTCTCCAGTACCTTGACTTTGTTGTCCTTAAGCCATTTTGCCACAACTTTGGAAGTATCCTTGGGGTCATTGTCCATTTGGAAGACCCATTTGCGACCAAGCTTTAACTTCCTGACTGATGTCTTGAGATGCTTCAATATATCCACATAATTTTCCTTCCTCATGATGCCATCTATTTTGTGAAGTGCACCAGTCCCTCCTGCAGCAAAGCACCCCCACAGCATGATGATCCCACCCCGTGCTTCACGGTGTTCTTCAGCTTGCAAGTCACCCCCTTTTTCCTCCAAACATAACGATGGTCATTATGGCCAAACAGTTCTATTTTTGTTTCATCAGACCAGAGGACATTTCTCCAAAAAGTACGATCTTTGTCCCCATGTGCAGTTGCAAACCATAGTCTGGCTTTTTTATGGAGGTTTTGGAGCAGTGGCTTCTTCCTTGCTGAGCAGCCTTTCAGGTTATATCGATATAGGACTTGTTTTACTGTGGATATAGATACTTTTGTACCTGTTTCCTCAAGCATCTTTACAAGGTCCTTTGCTGTTGTTCTGGATTGATTTGCACTTTTCGCACCAAAGTACGTTCATCTCTAGGAGACAGAATGCATCTCCTTCCTGAGCGGTATGACGGCTGCGTGGTCCCATGGTGTTTATACTTGCATACTATTGTTTGTACAGATGAACATGGTACCTTCAGGCGTTTGGAAATTGCTCCCAAGGATGAACCAGACATGTGGAGGTCTACAATGTTTTTTCTGAGATCTTGGCTGATTTCTTTATATTTTCCCATGATGTCAAGCAAAGAGGCACTGAGTTTGAAGGTAGGCCTTGAAATACATCCACAGGTACACCTCCAATTGACTCAAATAATGTCAATTACCCTATCAGAAGCTTCTAAAGCCATGACATCATTTTCTGGAATTTTCCAAGATGTTTAAAGGCATAGTCAACTTAGTGTATGTAAACTTCTGACCCACTGGAATTGTGATACAGTGAATTATAAGTGAAATAATCTGTCTGTAAACAATTGTTGGAAAAATGACTTGTGTCATGCACAAAGTAGATGTCCTAACCGACTTGCCAAAACTATAGTTTGTTAACAAGAATGCTGAACCCCTAATAACACCTTTGTTGTTTATTGTACATCCGGTGGAAGAGTATATTAAATTCTATATTCATCATAATAGGAGTGCGGTGATGACCAAAAGAAAGCAGGCAGCAGAGAGATGGACAAGCATCTGGATCCAGCTGTTGCAGCTAAGCTCACAGAGAAGAAGACTGAGTTAGCTCCAGCCTTAACATACAGATCAGCCACCCCAATACCACCACCACCATGCCCGTCCTCCATCCCCGGCCCAGATCCCTCCCCTCCCTCAGGGCCTGCTGTGGGAAGCGAGGGGGGCATTCACTCCTAGTTGACTTCGAGATAGCTTTGGCAAACTACTAAAGCGTGGTCCTTGGTCAGCATCTTTCCATTAGCAGCTCCTTCCAGCAGCCATTAGGGGTCAGCAGCCATTAGGGTTCAGCAGCCATTAGGGGTCAGCAGCCATTAGGGGTCAGTAGCCATGTATCAGGGCAACCACTCCTCTATATATTCTGTATGTTGTTGGTTGTATTTGATGTCCTGTACAGTGCCTTGCAAAAGTATTCATCCCCCTTGGCGTTTTTCCTATTTTGTTGCATTACAACCTGTAATTTAAATGGATTTTTATTTGGATTTCATGTAATGGACATACACAAAATAGTCCAAATTGGTGAAGAGAAATGAAAAAAATTCTAAAAGATAAATAACGGAAAAGCGGTGAGTGCAAATGTATTCACCCCCTTTGCTATGAAGCCCCTAAATAAGATCTGGTGCAACCAATTACCTTCAGAAGTCACATAATTAGTTAAATAATGTCCACCTGTGTGCAATCTAAGTGTCAAATGATCTGTCACATGATCTCAGTATATATATACCTGTTCTGAAAGGCCCCAGATTCTGCAACACCACTAAGCAAGGGGCACCACCAAGCAAGCGGCACCATGAAGACCAAGGAGCTCTCCAAACAGGTCAGGGACAAAGTTGTGGAGAAGTACAGATCAGGGTTGGTTTATAAAAAAATATCAGAAACTTTGAACATCCCACGGAGCACCATTAAATCCACAACTAACCTGCCAGAGAGGGCCGCCCACCAAAACTCACGGACCAGTCAAGGACGGCATTAATCAGAGAGGCAACAAAGAGACCAAAGATAACCCTGAAGGAGGTGCAAAGCTCCACAGCGGAGATTGAAGTATCTGTCCATAGGACCACTTTAATAATAATATGCCATTTAGCAGACGCTTTTATCCAAAGCGACTTACAGTCATGCGTGCATACATATTTTTTTTTGTGTATGGGTGGTCCCGGGGATCGAACCCACTACCTTGGCGTTACAAGCGCCGTGCTCTACCAGCTGAGCTACAGAGGACCACTACTTTAAGCCGTACACTCCACTGAGCTGGGCTTTACGGAAGAGTGGCCAGAAAAAAGCCATTGCTTAAAGAAAACAATAAGCAAACACGTTTGGTGTTCGCCAAAAGGCATATGGGAGACTCCCCAAACAGATGGAAGAAGGTACTCTAGTCAGATGAGACTAAAATTGAGTTTTTGGCCATCAAGGAAAACGCTATGTCTGGCGCAAACCCAACACCTCTCATCACCCCGAGAACACCATCCCCACAGTGAAGCATGGTGATGGCAGCATCATGCTGTGGGGATGTTTTTCATCGGCAGAGACTGGGAAACTGGTCAGAATTGAAGGACTGATGGATGGCGCTAAATACAGGGAAATTCTTGAGGGAAACCTGTTTCAATCTTCCAGAGATTTGAGACTGGGATGGAGGTTCACCTTCCAGCAGGACAATGACCCTAAGCATACTGCTAAAGCAACACTTGAGTGGTTTAAGGGGAAACATTTAAATGTCTTGGAATGGCCTAGTCAGAGCCCAGACCTCAATCCAATTGAGAATCTGTGGTATGACTTAAAGATTGCTGTACACCAGCGGAACCCATCCAACTTGAAGGAGCTGGAGCAGTTTTGCCTTGAAGAATGGGCAAAAATCCCAGTGGCTAGATGTGCCAAGCTTATAGAGACATACCCCAAGAGACTTGCAGCTGTAATTGCTGCAAAATGTGGCTCTACAAAGTATTGACTTTGGGGGGGTGAATAGTTATGCACGCTCAAGTTTTCTGTTTGTGTTGTCTTATTTCTTGTTTGATTCACAATTTAAAATATTTTGCATCTTCAAAGTGGTAGGCATGTTGTGTAAATTAAATGATACAAACCCCCCAAAAATCAATTTTAATTCCAGGTTGTAAGGCAACAATATAGGAAAAATGCCAAGGGGGGTGAATACTTTCGCAAGCCACTGTAATTAGTTTCATTGACAAGCTTTAATATCACAAAGCAAATTTAGGTGAAAACAACCAATATAATATTTTCTTGTCCTTATTTTAGGTCAGGCTGTGGTTCATGGTCCAACAGCTGCGCTCCGGGATCAGCTGGGACGCAGAGGAGATCTGCGAGGCACGCAGCAAGATTTGCGGACCAAACCAGACACAGGAGAAGGAGAAAGACAAAAAGGAGAAAGAGGTGAAGTAGAAGGTATTGGAGGTGCCTCGCCTCAGTAAGGAGGATGATGGGAGTAACAGGAGCGAACATTCACCTGTCTCCACCTCCACTCAACTTAGCAGCCTGTCCTCAGAGTCCTCCTCACCCGTTCCTCTCAAAAGCAGTAAACGCCACCCCGTTGTTGCACCCAATAAGCTCAATCTCCACCAAACTTTTCTTGCAGGGCCTCAAAGCTCTCCACTTCCTCCGCGCTCAGTGGCACCTCCCACAACCACAGGGCAACCCCTAGAAACCTGAGACAAAGCCCATGAAAACAACTTCAAACCCCACATGCTCTATCAGGTCTCTCACTTAGAGCTGTGGCCGAGCTTCGATTGTAACAAAAAGCCTTCGAAGGAGGAGCTCCATTGTCTGCAGGCCCTCACCAGGGTCCACATGAAGTACATCCGCAAGTGGTTCTGCAACCGACGCTATTCGCTCGCGCTTCACCACCAGGTCCAGAGTCAGAGGAGAACGGCCAGTCACAGCCCAATGGCCTCCTGTCGTCAAAGACACAGCTCATTCAGCATCTGACACAACCACCGCCACCACAACATGACAGCATGGACAGACCACCACCGAAGAAGAAATGGATGTCTCAGGCAGATGATGTCGACATCATAAGCAGGAGCTGCAACGGTAACCATGACAACCCTACTGACACCACCCACCAGATTAGGTCAACCTCAAAATGGGCCCACGGCCGAAGAACAACAGCAAGACCATGGCCCAGCTGGATCTCCTGAGGCACTTTTTCTTGACCTGCCAGTGGCCCACCAAGGGGGACTACATGCGGCTGCAGAAGCAGACGGGCCTCTTGCGGAAGGCCCTCACCAAGTGGTTCGGAGACACCCGCTACCACCTCAGACAGGGCATGGAACGCTGGATGAGTGGGGAGGAGCGCCTGAAAGTCCTGGCGCGGATCAGGGAGTGGCAGATGAAACGGGAGAGGGACCAGTTGATGACTGGAGAAACGGATCCAACAGAGTCCACCATGCTGTCCTTGGGTCCCGTTACTCGTGGTGCTAATGGGGAGGCTGGTAGCGAGGAGGAGGGAGCAGGCGCTTGGAAACTTGTGAATGGCGTGAAGCAGAAGTGACCGCTGGGACAGACTTGGGTTATATCTCAATAGTGTGAAGAGGCTTCCTCTCCTTGTTTTGTTCTCTCCTTCACAAGCACTGATCTGTCATGACCTAACAGGTGAAATTACATGTTGAAACTTGAAAGCCTATCTTAACCTTTTACCTGTTTGCGGTGACGATGGAAAAGGAAGCCATGAGTGTTGAGACACTCCCCTGCTATAAGGTTACTGCAGAGCCCTGGAGGTTGATACAAATGGACTGTTAGGCTACATGTTAGGAGTTGTCACGAATGAGACAGAATTCTGTTGTATGCTACAAGCTGTTGATTATGTTTATGATGAAGTTCTACAGTCGGCTGTAGTTTTAGCACTACTAACTTCCTGTTCACATAGTTATTAATTCAAACGTCAATTAATGTTTCAAGCTCTATCACAGGTTTGTGCTGGGAAGTTTCTAACTATGACATTGCATTGATGTTCCTCGTTTCATATGTTCAGCATGTAAATAATCTCTCTTTCCTCCTGAAGTGTTCACTTGTTCACTACTCCCCACAAAATTAAAAGCATTGGATTGATGTAGGTGAAGTGTCCATATACCAGTCATTTTCGTTCAAATCCAGGGAAGTGAACAAGTGCTCACTTCGGGAGAAAGGGGAGATTATTGGGATGCAACCCTTGTTTAGACAGAACAGATGCTACCAGTTTAATATTTGATCATGTTGTTGGTAATGTTACTCAATATATTCACTACCTGACCTCATATTCTGCTTATGCAGTCTGTTTCCTTGTCTTTTGACAGATCTTGTGTGGTCTTATCATGAGTAAGAAACTAATTAACTCAGTTATAGCCTAATTAAAGGTACAGTATCTAAAGGCTCAGATTATGTTGAGTTCTGTTGGTTCCTCAAGTGCTGGGCAGGTTTTCTCATACCCTTTTATGAATTAACAGAACTGTTTCTCCATGTTCTGCAAGTGGGTGTCTCTGATAGTGGACTGAGTGGATGTCACAACTGAAAGCATTTATTGAACACAAGATGAGACAGTGATTAGAAACTACAAAGAAAGTGACAAATAATGCATACTCAGTTTTTTTAATTAATTGCTTGCATTTGTGGATTTTCCTGGTACATTCTGAGAATTATTAGAGAAAGATACATCCTATTTTAAAACTAACCTTATAAAAAAGCTAAACAATGTGTAATTATCCTCCTTTTTGATCACAACTCACAACATTGCATAACTCAATCATAAACATACACTCAAGTTGATTTGGTTATTAGAGAGCGGTCAGTCCCAGTACTGCCTTAGTTCCAGCACTCTGCGGCCTCCACCCTCTGGGGTTGCCAGAACTCTGCTCCCTCGATGATCCGCTTGATCAGATCAACATGTGACCTGCCACCTGGAGGAGGGTGGAGGCCATGTGGAGGGCCTCTCTGAGAGAGAGAGAGAGAGAGAGAGAGAGAGAGAGAGAGAGAGAGAGACGGGAAGTGGGAAGTGGGAGAGAGAGAGAGAGAGAGAGAGAGAGAGAGAGAGAGAGAGAGAGAGAGAGAGAGAGAGAGAGAGAGAGAGAGAGACGGGAAGTGGGAGAGAGAGAGAGAGAGAGATGGGAAGTGGGAGAGAGAGAGGGGGGGAGAGAGAGAGAGTGATTGACGGGAAGTGGGAGAGAGCGAGAGAAAGAGAGAGAGAGTGACAACAAGGAGAGAGATGGAGAGAGAGGGAAGAGAGAGAGAGAGAGAGAGAGAGAGTGATTGACGGGAAGTTTGTGAGAGAGTGAGTGAGTGAGTGAGTGAGTGAGTGAGTGAGAGAGAGAGAGAGAGAGAGAGAGAGAGAGAGAGAGAGAGAGAGAGAGAGAGAGAGAGAGAGAGAGAGAGAGAGAGAGAGTGAGTAAGTGAGAGAGAGAATTACCATTGTTGCAGATACATCCTACCAGGCTGGAGACGTCCTCCTATCCCCTTCCTCTCCACTTACCTGAGGACTTTTTTGGGCCCCAGACATTTGAAGTCAGCGCTGACGGAGTACCGGCCTGAGAAGGTGCCCTTCACGTTCAAGGAGCCAAACACGTCCCTGTCACATGGATGCTATTACACATGCTACACACAGACACGCACACAAACACACACACACACACACACACACAAACAATACTGTAACCATTGATAGTAAGAATTTGTAATTTGAGAAACATAAACCTAGGATGAGTGTTTGGTTGCCCAAATCAAAACCTTTTTTACATGACACTTTCAAACAATCCCTTATCTAAGAGTCTTAATTACGTTTTGATATTTTAGACATATTTGGCATTTCTTTCTGTAAATTACCATTTCTTTGTTAATAAGTGAACCGAGGATTGTTGTGGTACTTCAGGATGTACTTTTGTGTCATCTTGCTAAATCATTCCCATTCAGCTCTGCAGGCCTTGAGTACACAGTTCTTCTCTCAGTCCATTATTATCCACCAAGTCCTAGCATTTCACTGAAGCACTCTCTCTCACTCTCTCTCTCTTTCTCTCTCTACCTCTCAATCCCATCTTTTTCCTAACACTTCTATGCACATCACCGCCATGCTATTTGAAAGCAATATGCAATAAATAAATATACAGTATTTCACTGTATGAAGTATTAACTATATCAAGATTACAGGTCAAGTTTATCCCAAATTGAAACCATCAGTTTGTATTATTTTAGATAGATTCAAGAGATGAAAATATTCATTATGAGCAATATTGCAGATTTTAATGTTAAGATATTTCTGGTTATTTAACTTAATCCTTTTCAAACTCACTTAAATAAATATATATTACACTTTAATGATTTGCAAAAGTTTTAGATGATATAGTATTCCAGTATTTTTTCCCCATAGCTACTTAGTTTCTCATGCAGACCAAATATTAAAGCTAGGATGGAATAGATACAGAGTGAAACTACTGACAAACAGCTGTTTCATGTACTGTACAGCTACAGTAGAAACTCAGTCAGTCAAATTGTTGAGTGGAAACTTAAAGTAGGCTAAAGAGGTGAGGGAGACAGGACAGCTTTGAGTGTTACCTTGACTTACTGTTGATTTCACACTTTTCTCAATGGCTTAGAGACTATATAAAATGTCCATGCAATCAGAATTTCACATTATTGTACTTGACTGTGTATTCAGTTACTTTGCGAGAATGTTGTCTCTGTTTATGCATTATTATGTACTTGTAACTGACTAGTTTTCACTATGACGGTATATTTACTTTACGTCACAGTGTTTTGGAGGATAATTCCATTCTATATCTCTGGTTTTTGTCAAACGTGTTATGCAGGTCTTAAGACACTTTTTTTTCAGTCTTGTCACTTCTGACCAATAAAGAGCATTCCATATGATTTATGTTTTAGAGTTAATTGTTTATTTTTCATTTTAACATTGAATCTCAACATGACAATTAAAGAACCACACATTTATACAAAATACAGTACAGATATTAATTGTACTGCTTGTTAAAATGTCAAATTGTTATGAAAATCAGAACATGCCTTTAAAAAAATTTAACTAGGCAAGTCAGTTAAGAACAAATTCTTATTTACAATAACGGCCTACCTCAGCCCCTCACAAGGAAAAAACAAGAAAAATTTGCTCACAATTATTTGTTAACACTAGCCAGGATCCAAACTTCTACATGGAACCCAAAAGTGTTCTACCTACAACCAAAAAGGGTTCTTCAAAGGGTTCTCCTATGGGGACAAACAAAGAACCCTTTAAGGTTCTAAATAGCAACTTTTTTTTCTAAGAGTGTAGACATTATACCAGCTCACAGAACACCCCCATATACGGCGTACCGATAACCCTCCCACATGTGCACATGGAACCCTGGTGAGACACATGCTGGTGGTAGAAAGACTGCTGCTGCTGGGTCTTGGGTTCTTCATGGACCGCTCCACATGGGCACCCCCACTGCTGCTCTGGCTGACTGTTCACTTCATAACTTCTGGTTATGGACCGTTTGTAACCTACACAGTGTTTGGCTCTGGACTGACTGTACTCTTCCTCCTGTCTGGCTCTGGCTGGGCTACTTCCTGTTTCCAGGGTGACAAAGGGAGTTAGGTCAGCCTGATCATGCCGGATCTCCATTCTGTGCAGTGCCATCCTCTGGTGATATCTGCCCCTGCTGTAGAAGGACAGGGATGGTGGGTTAGAGGTTTTGTCCCAGAACACTTCTAATTCTATGGGACGGGGTATTGCTTCAGGTTGAGCTGCAGTGTTCCCAGGAAGATAGATACACTGAGAATTTAAGTCTGCCAGTGAACTCAGTTGGTCCATCTGCCAGCGCAGTGCAAAAACATTGACATTCCCAGCAGATGAAACGTTGACACGTAAGCCAACGGTCCAATCACAGTCCTCAGATAGTTTGACCACCCACCTAAGGTTGGTATCAGAGCCGCTATCCTGGCACAGAAGAGTATGGGTGGTGAGTTTGGCAAGCGGGGTGTAGAACACTTTCCTGTGGTCCTGGGAAAGAGACATGCCCCTTCCCAAGCTCGTGGGGTCAAAGGTCAATGTGGTGGTGGGAGGTAACCCTGGGGAACCCTGTTTTTCCTGGTGGTTCTCGGGGTCGACCAGAGCCAGAAGAGAACTCCACAGCTGTGTTGTCTGCTCCACAAGCTTTCCTCCGCTCTGTTGTAGCTCCTGGACCAGCTTGTCCCGGTCGGCCCCAGGCTCCAGCCCCTTCCTCAGATCCACAGCTCGGGCCTTCTCCACAGCCTGGTGCACCCCTTCATAGCCCTGGAGGAAGTGGAAGGAGTCCCCATCAGACAGGGCAGCCTGCATGGTCCTCTTGGAGGTATTGATGGACATTACGCGAGCTGAGACGGAACTCTGGACGCTGGTCAGGGTGATGTCGCGCAGGGCGGACACTCCCTCAATGAGCCGGACACTGGAGCTAGCCAACCTCTCCCTCTGCTCCTTATCCCACCTGACTAGCTCCAGGCTCTGTCTCTCTCTCGGGGCCAAAGCCTTCTGCTTTTCCTTCAGCTTCTCTCCCAGCTCTTTGTGTGCCTTTGGCAGGGTCTTCATATTGTGGACACGATGCTGGTCCTCGATGGCGCAGGACATGCATGCACTAGTTAGGTCGTCCAAGCAGTAGTACTCAAGAATCTTACCATGGTGGGGGCATTTGGTGGTTGCCCCAATTCCCCAGCCCCGGTGCTATGGGTTCAGTCAGGGTATGTGTCTGCAGCAGCAATGGCACTGTCAGGTGCGGCTCCAAGTGCTGGGCACACATGGACATCTCACATTTCATGCAGGTCTTCAACGCTGGCTTTTGTCATCCACACACATGTCACAAACAACGGCCTGGATCTCAGGCAGCGGCAGAGCCTGGCACCCCTCAGACATGTCTTCTGTGAGCCCTGGTTCGGTTGAAGCTGCCCCAATAAATGGTGGTGGGAATCGGGTGCTTTGCTTTGTCCTTGACCTTCGCATGCTAAAATACCTC
The DNA here is from genome assembly GCF_020615455.1 of Coregonus clupeaformis. Classification (NCBI taxonomy): domain Eukaryota; kingdom Metazoa; phylum Chordata; class Actinopteri; order Salmoniformes; family Salmonidae; genus Coregonus; species Coregonus clupeaformis. The sequence goes on from NW_025533456.1 coordinate 1,346,457, forward strand.
TAGCCTCGTAGCCCCTATAATGCTTCTAATGTAAACTTTTTACCTTTCGGTCCGTTTGCTTTTGTTCGTTCTGTCTCTGGTCTGATCTGCGTTTGAGGCCACCTCATGCAATATATGCGTCAGTCCACCAAAAGTTCCTGGTTGCTAAAATTATAATGGTTCGCCTAATTTCAGTTTATGAAACAAAACAAGCTAATCATTGTACAATCTAAAGCACTGTGAAATATCCTTTCGATAAAATATTGTATTTTCAGCTGTCAGGTGCCGTTGTACAAAGCCGAAAGTAAAAAGATGAAAAAACACAATTTAACCGACATGTTAGAAATAGGGCACATAGAACGGATCTACTGCTTCTTAGACTTACTTTCGATGAGTATGACAGATCTATACTTAACATTTCTATGTACATTTGGTCGTGTCGCCCAGAAATCTGCCTTGCTATGTACATGACAGGCAATGGGTGTGTTCGAGTAGTTAGGCTAATGCAGACGGTTACACACAACTACCGAAGTCAACAGGGAGGTGCATCTGCAGCAACCGAAAGTCAGACACAGTTTGAAGCTAATCAAATACAGATTTTCTGCATATCCGATTCGAATCTGTTCTTTTTCCTGTAGTCTGAACAGCCAAAAAGCATATGGAATGGGATATTTCAAGCCACATTTCCAACCACCTACAAAGCCGCCTCCAACTTTGTTTTAGAGAATTGTGGGGTAAAACTCATTCTGATTGGCCTGGCTCCCAAGTGGGTGGGCCTATACCCTCCTAGGCACATTCGCAACAGTGCCTGAATTGGGCAGGAGCTCACTGGTACTGAGTACCAGCATCTCACATTTTCTACTGCGTAAGATCCTGCACCTCTTATAAAATATTGGCTAAAAGTATTGTGGAGTTCTTGCACCTAAATATAAACAGTACAGGGACCCAAAATGAGTACCAGTGTAACCGGTGTGAAATGGCTAGCTAGTTAGCGGTGCGCGCTAGCAGCATTTCAATCGGTGACATCACTCACTCTGAGACCTTGAAGTAGTTGTTTCCCTTGCTCTGCAAGAGCCGTGGCTTTGTGGAGCGACGGGTAACGGCGCTTCGAGGGTGACTGTTGTCGATGTGTGCAGAGGGTCCCTGGTTCGAGCCCAGGTAGGGGCGAGGAGAGGGACGGAAGCAACACTGTTACACCAGCACCTATTTCAGTACAAGTCAAGCACTGAACAACAGCAACACATGGAAATATAGCTGCAAGCAGCAATGCCGGGGTTCAGCTATGGGACCACTGTGCCACCATCAGGAACAATTTGACACATTGCCCTAGGACGAATTACTTCTGTACTGTTTACCACACTTGCCAAATATCAGAACTCAAAATAAAATGCATCATGCAATATCAAATCAAATCAAATCAAATCAAATCAAATTTTATTGGTCACATGCGCCGAATACAACAGGTGCAGACATTACAGTGAAATGCTTACTTACAGCCCTTAACCAACAGTGCATTTATGTTAAACAAAAAAAGTAAGAATAAAACAACAACAAAAAAGTGTTGAGAAAAAAAGAGCAGAAGTAAAATAAAGTGACAGTAGGGAGGCTATATATACAGTAAAATAAAGTGACAGTAGGGAGGCTATATATACAGGGGGGTACCGTTGCATAGTCAATGTGCGGGGGCACCGGCTAGTTGAGGTAGTGCAGGTAATATGCTTTAGATGTATTTTGGACCATTTTCAATTATGTTGACTACTTTAAATGTTTTCTTCTCCAGAACCGCTGGACTGATCGGCACCAAATGTGGTATATGAATGCACATATTTTCCAAGACTCTAGCTAAACAATACGGCTGCTATAAGCAGTGAGCTTGCATTAATGTTTTTTTCCTGTCCAACAGCGCCACAATGTGGCCAAACTTAACCATTCTTTACAGGCTACCTAGACTCATATCCCTGAACATGTGTGCCAAATTTCATCAGTCTGAGTCAAACAGATCAAGAGATATACCAATGTGCCCGTTATAGCGCCACAGTGTGGTCGATATGAAGGTGCTTGCATATGTTGAGTCTTGACAGTGTTTGCAACATGTGTACCAAGTATTGTTACAATACAAATATTTGTGACTGATTTATAGGGATTTATGTGCAAGACCACGTGAATGTTTATTGGTCAATAGGGGCCATGTTGTTTTTGGTACAAGCCTGAAAAATATTGCTTTGTGAGACCTTGATCCAAAGATGCCACATATTAAGTTTTGTGCAGATCGGTCATTCGGTTCCAGAGGAGTAGTGTTTAAAGTGTTTTTAAAAAAATCCAAATTGAGAAAAATCCATCATTGCGGACTTTATGGTTCCTTGAGGCCCAATTTTTCCTTGCCATATATACCTATATACCGAATTTCAGAACTGTAGCTCAAACGAGGTGAGGGGCGTGAGCTTTCAAGTTTGCATTTTCAATCGCTTGTTATAGCGCCACCATGTGGCCAATTGGCATGGCATTGTATGAGAGGGTGTGGCCCATGGCCCTTTACCATCATAAACGTTTGCATCCTCCTAGGCCTTTTTATCTCACAGGAATTTGCTTTTTTTTCAGCAAATTGGCAGAACCAGTATAATAATAACAATGAACCAGAACAAATACAATAGGCTTTCACCAGCTTCGCTGCTGAACCCCTAATAACACCTTTGTTGTTTATTGTACATCCGGCGGTAGACTATATTAAATTCTATATTCATCATAATAGAAGTGCGGTGATGACCAAAAGAAAGCAAGCAGCAGAGCGATGGACAAGCATCTGGATCCAACTGTTGCAGCTAAGCTCACAGAGAAGAAGACTGAGTTAGCTCTAGCTAGGGTGGCATTCACTCCTAGTTGACTTCGAGATAGCGTGGGCAAACTACCAACGCGTGGTCCTTGGTCAGCATCTTTCCATTAGCAGCTCCTTCCAGCAGCCATTAGGGGTCAGCAGCCATTAGGGGTCAGTAGCCATTAGGGGTCAGAAGCCATTAGGGGTCAGCAGCCATTAAGGGTCAGTAGACATTAGGGGTCAGTAGCCATTAGGGGTCAGCAGCCATTAGGGGTCAGCAGCCATTAGGGGTCAGCAGCCATTAGGGGTCAGTAGCCATTAGGGGTCAGCAGCCATTAGGGGTCAGCAGCCATTAGGGGTCAGTAGCCATTAGGGGTCAGTAGACATTAGGGGTCAGTAGCCATTAGGGGTCAGCAGCCATTAGGGGTCAGCAGCCATTAGGGTTCAGCAGCCATTAGGGGTCAGCAGCCATTAGGGGTCAGTAGCCATTAGGGGTCAGCAGCCATTAGGGTTCAGTAGCCATGTATCAGGGCAACCACTCCTCTATATATTCTGTATGTTGTTGGTTGTATTTGATGTCCTGTAATTAGTTTCATTGACAAGCTTTAATAACACAAAGCAAATTTAGGTGAAAACAACCAATATAATATTTTCTTGTCCTTATTTTAGGTCAGGCTGTGGTTCATGGTCCAACAGCTGTGCTCCGGGATCAGCTGGGACGCAGAGGAGATCTGCGAGGCACGCAGCAAGATTTGCGGACCAAACCAGACGCAGGAGAAGGAGAAAGACAAAAAGGAGAAAGAGGTGAAGGAGAAGGTATTGGAGGTGCCTCGCCTCAGTAAGGAGGATGATGGGAGTAACAGGAACAAACATTCACCTGTCTCCACCTCCACTCAACTTAGCAGCCTGTCCTCAGAGTCCTCCTCACCCCTTCCTCGTAAAAGCAGTAAACGCCACCCCATTGTTGCACCCAATACGCTCAATCTTTCTTGCAGGTCCCCAAAGCTCTCCACTTCCTCCGCGCTCAGTGGCACCTCCCACAACCACAGGGCAACCCCTAGAAATCCGAGACAAAGCCCATGAAAACAACTTCAAACCCCACATGCTCTATCAGGTCTCTCACTTAGAGCTGTGGCGGAGCTTTGATTGTAACAAGAAGCCTTCGAAGGAGGAGCTCCATCGTCTACAGACCCTCACCAGGCTCCACATGAAGTACATCCGTAAGTGGTTCTGCAACCAACGCTATTCGCTCGCGCTTCACCACCAGGTCAAGGCCGACCCAGAGTCAGAGGAGAACGGCCAGTCACAGCCCAATGGCCTCCTGTCGTCATCTGAAACAACCACCGCCACCACAACATGACAGCATGGACAGACCACCACCGAAGAAGAAAAGGGTCTCTCAGGCAGATGATGTCAACATCATAAGCAGGAGCTGCAATGGTAACCATGACAACCCTGCTGACACCACCCACCAGATTAGGTAAAGCTTGGAGGGGAAGGAAGAAGAGAAAGAACCACCTGAAGTACAGAAGAAGAAGAAGAAGAAGAAGAAGAAGAAGAAGAAGAAGAAGAAGAAGAAGAAGAAGAAGAAGAAGAAGAAGAAGAAGAAGAAGAAGAAGAAGAAGGCAATGACCAGAGCTGAAGTTAAGAAATGCAAAGAGAATGGAAATTATACCCCAAAGGACAAACTGAAGGAGGAGCGGAAAGAGGTGGGGATCACAACATTCATAAACAACCCACGGAGAAGAACAAGCTTTCAAAATGGGCCCACGGCCGAAGAACAACAGCAAGACCATGGCCCAGTTGGATCTCCTGAGACACTTCTTCTTGACATGCCAGTGGCCCACCAAGGGGGACTACATGCGGCTCTAGAAGCAGACGGGCCTCTTGCGGAAAGCCCTCACCAAGTGGTTCGGAGACACCCACTACCACCTCAAGCAGGGCATGGAGTGCTGGATGAGTGGGGAGGAGCGCCTGAAAGTCCTGGCGCAGATCAGGGAGTGGCAGAGGAAACGGGAGAGGGACCAGTTGATGACTGGAGAAACAGATCCATCAGAGTCAACCATGCTGTCCTTGGGTCCGGTGACTCGTAGTGCTAATGGGGAGGCTTGTAGGGAGGAGGAGGGAGCAGGCGCTTGGAAACTTGTGAATGGCGTGAAGCAGAAGTGACCGCTGGGACAGACTTTGGGTACATCTCAATAGTGTAAAGAGGCTTCCTCTCCTTGTTTTGTTCTCTCCTTCACAAGCACTGATCTGTCATGACCTAACAGGTGAAATTACATGTTGAAACTTGAAAGCCTATCTTAACCTTTTACCTGTTTGCGGTGACGATGGAAAAGGAAGCCATGAGTGTTGAGACACTCCCCTGCTATAAGGTTACTGCAGAGCCCTGGAGGTTGATACAAATGGACTGTTAGGCTACATGTTAGGAGTTGTCACGAATGAGACAGAATTCTGTTGTATGCTACAAGCTGTTGATTATGTTTATGATGAAGTTCTACAGTCGGCTGTAGTTTTAGCACTACTAACTTCCTTTTCACATAGTTATTAATTCAAATGTCAATGAATGTTTCAAGCTCTATCACAGGTTTGTGCTGGGAAGTTTCTAACTATGACATTGCATTGATGTTCCTCGTTTGATATGTTCAGCATGTAAAGAATCTCTCCTTCCTCCTGAAGTGTTCACTTGTTCACTACTCCCCACAAAATTAAAAGCATTGGATTGATGTAGGTGAAGTGTCCATATACCAGTCATTTTCGTTCAAATCCAGGGAAGTGAACAAGTGCTCACTTCGGGAGAAAGGAGAGATTATTGGGATGCAACCCTTGTTTAGACAGAACAGATGCTACCAGTTTAATATTTGATCATGTTGTTGGTAATGTTACTCAATATATTCACTACCTGACCTCATATTCTGCTTATGCAGTCTGTTTCCTTGTCTTTTGGCAGATCTTGTGTGGTCTTATCATGAGTAAGAAACTAATTAAGTCAGTTATAGCCTAATTAAAGGTACAGTATCTAAAGGCTCAGATTATGTTGAGTTCTGTTGGTTCCTCAAGTGCTGGGCAGGTTTTCTCATACCCTTTTATGAATTAACAGAACTGTTTCTCCATGTTCTGCAAGTGGGTGTCTCTGATAGTGGACTGAGTGGATGTAACAACTGAAAGCATTTATTGAACACAAGATGAGACAGTGATTAGAAACTACAAAGAAAGTGACAAATAATGCATACTCAGTTTTTTTAATTAATTGCTTGCATTTGTGGATTTTCCTGGTACATTCTGAGAATTATTAGAGAAAGATACATCCTATTTTAAAACTAACCTTATAAAAAAGCTAAACAATGTGTAATTATCCTCCTTTTTGATCACAACTCACAACATTGCATAACTCAATCATAAACATACACTCAAGTTGATTAATTTGGTTATTAGAGAGCGGTCAGTCCCAGTACTGCCTTAGTTCCAGCACTCTGCGGCCTCCACCCTCTGGGGCTGCCAGAACTCTGCTCCCTCGATGATCCGCTTGATCAGATCAACATGTGACCTGCCACCTGGAGGAGGGTGGAGGCCATGTGGAGGGCCACTCTGAGAGAGAGAGAGAGAGAGAGAGAGAGAGAGAGACGGGAAGTGGGAAGTGGGAGAGAGAGAGAGAGAGAGAGAGAGAGAGAGAGAGAGAGAGAGACGGGAAGTGGGAGAGAGAGAGAGAGAGAGATGGGAAGTGGGAGAGAGAGAGAGGGGGGGGAGAGAGAGAGAGTGATTGACGGGAAGTGGGAGAGAGCGAGAGAAAGAGAGAGAGAGTGACAACAAGGAGAGAGATGGAGAGAGAGGGAAGAGAGAGAGAGAGAGAGAGAGAGAGAGAGAGAGTGATTGACGGGGAGTTTGTGAGAGAGGGAGAGAGAGAGAGAGAGAGAGAGAGAGAGAGAGAGAGAGAGAGAGAGAGAGAGAGAGAGAGAGAGAGAGAGAGAGAGAGAGTGATTGACGGGAAGTTTGTGAGAGAGGGAGAGTGAGAGAGAGAGAGAGAGAGAGAGAGAGAGAGAGAGAGAGAGAGAGAGAGAGAGAGAGAGAGAGAGAGAGAGTAGAGTGAGAGAGAGAGAGAGAGAGAGAGAGAGAGAGAGAGAGAGAGAGAGAGAGAGAGAGAGAGAGAGAGTGATTGACGGGAAGTTTGTGAGAGAGGGAGAGTGAGAGAGAGAGAGAGAGAGAGAGAGAGAGAGAGAGAGAGAGAGAGAGAGTGAGTAAGTGAGAGAATTACCATTGTTGCAGATACATCCCACCAGGCTGGAGACGTCCTCCCATCCCCTTCCTCTCCACTTACCTGAGGACTTTTTTGGGCCCCAGACATTTGAAGTCAGCGCTGACGGAGTACCGGCCTGAGAAGGTGCCCTTCACGTTCAAGGAGCCAAACACGTCCCTGTCACATGGATGCTATTACACATGCTACACACAGACACGCACACAAACACACACACACACACAAACACACACACACAATACTGTAACCATTGATAGTAAGAATTTGTAATTTGAGAAACATAAACCTAGGATGAGTGTTTGGTTGCCCAAATCAAAACCTTTTTACATGACACTTTCAAACAATCCCTTATCTAAGAGTCTTAATTACGTTTTGATATTTTAGACATATTTGGCATTTCTTTCTGTAAATTACCATTTCTTTGTTAATAAGTGAACCGAGGATTGTTGTGGTACTTCAGGATGTACTTTTGTGTCATCTTGCTAAATCATTCCCATTCAGCTCTGCAGGCCTTGAGTACACGGTTCTTCTCTCAGTCCATTATTATCCACCAAGTCCTAGCATTTCACTGAAGCACTCTCTCTCACTCTCTCTCTCTTTCTCTCTCTACCTCTCAATCCCATCTTTTCCTAACACTTCTATGCACATCACCGCCATGCTATTTGAAAGCAATATGCAATAAATAAATATACAGTATTTCACTGTATGAAGTATTAACTATATCAAGATTACAGGTCAAGTTTATCCCAAATTGAAACCATCAGTTTGTATTATTTTAGATAGATTCAAGAGATGAAAATATTCATTATGAGCAATATTGCAGATTTTAATGTTAAGATATTTCTGGTTATTTAACTTAATCCTTTTCAAACTCACTTAAATAAATATATATTACACTTTAATGATTTGCAAAAGTTTTAGATGATATAGTATTCCAGTATTTTTCCCATAGCTACTTAGTTTCTCATGCAGACCAAATATTAAAGCTAGGATGGAATAGATACAGAGTGAAACTACTGACAAACAGCTGTTTCATGTACTGTACAGCTACAGTAGAAACTCAGTCAGTCAAATTGTTGAGTGGAAACTTAAAGTAGGCTAAAGAGGTGAGGGAGACAGGACAGCTTTGAGTGTTACCTTGACTTACTGTTGATTTCACACTTTTCTCAATGGCTTAGAGACTATATAAAATGTCCATGCAATCAGAATTTCACATTATTGTACTTGACTGTGTATTCAGTTACTTTAGCGAGAATGTTGTCTCTGTTTATGCATTATTATGTACTTGTAACTGACTAGTTTTCACTATGACGGTATATTTACTTTACGTCACAGTGTTTTGGAGGATAATTCCATTCTATATCTCTGGTTTTTGTCAAACGTGTTATGCAGGTCTTAAGACACTTTTTTTTCAGTCTTGTCACTTCTGACCAATAAAGAGCATGGTAGATTATCTGACACTCAAGAAGAAGGACTGATCTCATTATTACTGAAACAGGATACAAGTGGAAAATATAAAGATCCAGTCCATTTACAAAATTGGAGGCCCCTTACACTTCAGTGTTGTGATGCAAAAATCCTAGCAAAATGTATAGCGCATAGAATTAAAAAGGTATTGCCGGATATTATTCATTCTAATCAGACAGGTTTTTTACATGGAAGATACATTGGAGATAATATAAGGCAAGTATTGGAAACATTAGAACACTATGGAAAATATGGGAAACCAGGCCTGCTATTCATAGCAGACTTCGAAAAGGCATTTGATAAAGTTCGACTGGGGTTTATATATAAATGCCTGGAGCATTTCAATTTTGGAGAATCTCTTATAAAATGGGTCAAAATCATGTATAGTAACCCTAGGTGTAAAATAGTAAATAATGGCTATTTCTCAGAAAGTTTTAAACTGTCAAGAGGAGTGAAACAAGGTTGTCCACTATCGGCATATCTATTTATTGTGGCCATCGAGATGTTAGCGATTAAAATCAGATCTAATAATAATATCAGAGGATTAGAAATAAAGACCTTAAAAACAAAGGTGGCATTGTACGCTGATGATTCATGTTTTTTTTTAAATCCACAACTAGAATCCCTCCACAGCCTCATAGAGGATCTAGATACATTTTCTAACCTCTCTGGATTACAACCAAATTATGACAAATGTACTATATTACGTATTGGATCACTAAAAAATACAATTTTTACATTACCATGTAGTTTACCAATAAAATGGTCTGATGGTGATGTGGATATACTCGGAATACATATCCCAAAGGAAATAAATGATCTCACTTCAATAAATTTTAATAGAAAATTAGCAAAAATAGATAAGATCTTACTACCATGGAAAGGAAAATACCTGTCAATTTGTGGAAAAATCACCCTGATTAACTCATTAGTATTATCACAGTTTACCTATTTGCTTATGGTCTTGCCTACGCCTAGCGAACAGTTTTTTAAATTATATGAGAAAAAAATATTCAATTTTATTTGGAACGGCAAGCCAGACAAAATTAAAAGAGCATATTTATATAATGAATATGAATTCGGAGGACAGAAATTATTAAATATTAAAGCATTAGACCTATCACTAAAAGCTTCAGTCTTACAAAAGTTATACTTAAATCCGAACTGGTTCTCAAGCAAATTAGTAAGATTGTCTCACCCAATGTTCAAGAAAGGCCTTTTTCCCTTTATTCAGATTACAACCTCACACTTTCAGTTATTTGAAAAGGAAATAATCTCCCAAATGTCACTATTTCTAAAACAAGCCATAGAAAGTTGGTTGCAATTTCAATTTAATCCTCCAGAAACGACAGAACAAATAATGCAACAAATATTGTGGTTAAATTCAAATATACTAATTGACAAAAAACCTTTATTTTTGACAGAATGTTTAAAAAAGGTATAATCTTTGTAAATGATATCATCGGTAGGACTGGTGGAGTTATGACGCACATGCAGCTAACAAAAACATATGGAAATGTCTGCTCTACCCAAAATTACAACCAAATAATGGCAGCATTACCGCAAAAATGGAAGAGGAAAGTGGAAGGGGGAGAAAGTAAGGAACTTGTCTGTCGGCCTTGCATTAAAGAACATAATTGGTTAAGGAAAACTGTGATAAATAAAAAAATATATCAGTTTCACTTAAGGACCAAAGGATTGACAGCCGTCCCATATAGATTGCAAAATAGTTGGGAAGAGATCTTTGATGTACCGATCCCATGGCATAGTGTTTATGAACTGACACGCAAAACGACACCGGATTCAAAAATTAGAATCTTTCAATTTAAATTACTATATAAAATCCTTGCTACCAATAGAATGTTATTTATATGGGGGATACAATCTTCCCAGCTCTGCAGATTTTGCTGTGAAGAGACGGAATCATTGGACCATTTGTTTTGGTTCTGTCCATTTGTAGCTTGTTTTTGGACACTGGTCCAGGAATGGCTAAAGGATTGCAATATTTACCTGGAACTAACCTTGCAGATAGCATTACTGGGTGATCTGAAAAGTCATAGTCAATCAATCAATAATATAATAATACTTTTAGCAAAGCTGTTTATTTTTAACTCTCAATCTGTAGAAGCAATGAGAATAGAAAGGTTCAGAATTATTGTAAAACATCACAGCACGGTTGAAATATATATGGCAAATAGAAATCCGATATGGATGGTGTTAAGAGATAGATGGGAGGTATTGAATAGAGTTGAAGGATGGGACTAATAACAAATAACAACAAATAATAACAAAGATAGCTAATAATGTAAAGCATACTGTGTCCATAATAAGTATATAGGCTGTATGTTGGGAGCTTTTGGGAAAGAGCACAGTTAGAAAGATATGGCATATAGAAGCAAACCGGATGGACATCATGAAAACGATCGGAGAGGTTGAGAGTAGAAGTAGTTCAGGAGCAAAAAATTAATAAATAATAATAATAATAATAATGATATATATGTATGTATGTATATGTATATATATATGTATATATATAATAGAATTATTGTAAAATTAACTGTGTCCATAAGGTGTAGATAGTAAGTATAGACCGGAAGTAGAGACCTGGGCATTGTTGTTCACTAATTTACTCCAAGTAGGGAAAGGATGGTGATAATTAAAAAAATTAAAAAAAGTAAAAAAAATAAAAAAAAATAATAATAATTAAAAAAAAAAAAAAAAAATAAAGAGCATTCCGTATGATTTATGTTTTAGAGTTAATTGTTTATTTTTCATTTTAACATTGAATCTCAACATGACAATTAAAGAACCACACATTTATACAAAATACAGTACAGATATTAATTGTACTGCTTGTTAAAATGTCAAATTGTTATGAAAATCAGAACATGCCTTTAAAAAAATTTAACTAGGCAAGTCAGTTAAGAACAAATTCTTATTTACAATAACGGCCTACCTCAGCCCCTCACAAGGAAAAAACAAGAAAAATTTGCTCACAATTATTTGTTAACACTAGCCAGGATCCAAACTTCTACATGGAACCCAAAAGTGTTCTACCTACAACCAAAAAGGGTTCTTCAAAGGGTTCTCCTATGGGGACAGACAAAGAACCCTTTAAGGTTCTAAATAGCAACTTTTTTTTCTAAGAGTGTAGACATTATACCAGCTCACAGAACACCCCCATATACGGCGTACCGATAACCCTCCCACATGTGCACATGGAACCCTGGTGAGACACATGCTGGTGGTAGAAAGACTGCTGCTGCTGAGTCTTGGGTTCTTCATGGACCTCTCCACATGGGCACCCCCACTGCTGCTCTGGCTGACTGTTCACTTCATAACTTCTGGTTATGGACCGTTTGTAACCTACACAGTGTTTGGCTCTGGACTGACTGTACTCTTCCTTCTGTCTGGCTCTGGCTGGGCTACTTCCTGTTTCCAGGGTGACAAAGGGAGTTAGGTCAGCCTGATAATGCCGGATCTCCATTCTGTGCAGTGCCATCCTCTGGTGATATCTGCCCCTGCTGTAGAAGGACAGGGATGGTGGGTTAGAGGTTTTGTCCCAGAACACTTCTAATTCTATGGGACGGGGTATTGCTTCAGGTTGAGCTGCAGTGTTCCCAGGAAGATAGATACACTGAGAATTTAAGTCTGCCAGTGAACTCAGTTGGTCCATCTGCCAGCGCAGTGCAAAAACATTGACATTCCCAGCAGATGAAACGTTGACACGTAAGCCAACGGTCCAATCACAGTCCTCAGATAGTTTGACCACCCACCTAAGGTTGGTATCAGAGCCGCTATCCTGGCACAGAAGAGTATGGGTGGTGAGTTTGGCAAGCGGGGTGTAGAACACTTTCCTGTGGTCCTGGGAAAGAGACATGCCCCTTCCCAAGCTCGTGGGGTCAAAGGTCAATTTGGTGGTGGGAGGTAACCCTGGGGAACCCTGTTTTTCCTGGTGGTTCTCGGGGGTCGACCAGAGCCAGAAGAGAACTCCACAGCTGTGTTGTCTGCTCCACAAGCTTTCCTCCGCTCTGTTGTAGCTCCTGGACCAGCTTGTCCCGGTCGGCCCCAGGCTCCAGCCCCTTCCTCAGATCCACAGCTCGGGCCTTCTCCACAGCCTGGTGCACCCCTTCATAGCCCTGGAGGAAGTGGAAGGAGTCCCCATCAGACAGGGCAGCCTGCATGGTCCTCTTGGAGGTATTGATGGACATTACGCGAGCTGAGACGGAACTCTGGACGCTGGTCAGGGTGATGTCGCGCAGGGCGGACACTCCCTCAATGAGCCGGACACTGGAGCTAGCCAACCTCTCCCTCTGCTCCTTATCCCACCTGACTAGCTCCAGGCTCTGTCTCTCTCTCGGGGCCAAAGCCTTCTGCTTTTCCTTCAGCTTCTCTCCCAGCTCTTTGTGTGCCTTTGGCAGGGTCTTCATATTGTGGACACGATGCTGGTCCTCGATGGCGCAGGACATGCATGCACTAGTTAGGTCGTCCAAGCAGTAGTACTCAAGAATCTTACCATGGTGGGGGCATTTGGTGGTTGCCCCAATTCCCCCAGCCCCCGGTGCTATGGGTTCAGTCAGGGTATGTGTCTGCAGCAGCAATGGCACTGTCAGGTGCGGCTCCAAGTGCTGGGCACACATGGACATCTCACATTTCATGCAGGTCTTCAACGCTGGCTTTTTGTCATCCACACACATGTCACAAACAACGGCCTGGATCTCAGGCAGCGGCAGAGCCTGGCACCCCTCAGACATGTCTTCTGTGAGCCCTGGTTCGGTTGAAGCTGCCCCAATAAATGGTGGTGGGAATCGGGTGCTTTGCTTTGTCCTTGACCTTCGCATGCTAAAATACCTCTAGCCTCGTAGCCCCTATAATGCTTCTAATGTAAACTTTTTACCTTTCGGTCCGTTTGCTTTTGTTCGTTCTGTCTCTGGTCTGATCTGCGTTTGAGGCCACCTCATGCAATATATGCGTCAGTCCACCAAAAGTTCCTGGTTGCTAAAATTATAATGGTTCGCCTAATTTCAGTTTATGAAACAAAACAAGCTAATCATTGTACAATCTAAAGCACTGTGAAATATCCTTTCGATAAAATATTGTATTTTCAGCTGTCAGGTGCCGTTGTACAAAGCCGAAAGTAAAAAGATGAAAAAACACAATTTAACCGACATGTTAGAAATAGGGCACATAGAACGGATCTACTGCTTCTTAGACTTACTTTCGATGAGTATGACAGATCTATACTTAACATTTCTATGTACATTTGGTCGTGTCGCCCAGAAATCTGCCTTGCTATGTACATGACAGGCAATGGGTGTGTTCGAGTAGTTAGGCTAATGCAGACGGTTACACACAACTACCGAAGTCAACAGGGGAGGTGCATCTGCAGCAACCGAAAGTCAGACACAGTTTGAAGCTAATCAAATACAGATTTTCTGCATATCCGATTCGAATCTGTTCTTTTTCCTGTAGTCTGAACAGCCAAAAAGCATATGGAATGGGATATTTCAAGCCACATTTCCAACCACCTACAAAGCCGCCTCCAACTTTGTTTTAGAGAATTGTGGGGTAAAACTCATTCTGATTGGCCTGGCTCCCAAGTGGGTGGGCCTATACCCTCCTAGGCACATTCGCAACAGTGCCTGAATTGGGCAGGAGCTCACTGGTACTGAGTACCAGCATCTCACATTTTCTACTGCGTAAGATCCTGCACCTCTTATAAAATATTGGCTAAAAGTATTGTGGAGTTCTTGCACCTAAATATAAACAGTACAGGGACCCAAAATGAGTACCAGTGTAACCGGTGTGAAATGGCTAGCTAGTTAGCGGTGCGCGCTAGCAGCATTTCAATCGGTGACGTCACTCACTCTGAGACCTTGAAGTAGTTGTTTCCCTTGCTCTGCAAGAGCCGTGGCTTTTGTGGAGCGACGGGTAACGGCGCTTCGAGGGTGACTGTTGTCGATGTGTGCAGAGGGTCCCTGGTTCGAGCCCAGGTAGGGGCGAGGAGAGGGACGGAAGCAACACTGTTACACCAGCACCTATTTCAGTACAAGTCAAGCACTGAACAACAGCAACACATGGAAATATAGCTGCAAGCAGCAATGCCGGGGTTCAGCTATGGGACCACTGTGCCACCATCAGGAACAATTTGACACATTGCCCTAGGGACGAATTACTTCTGTACTGTTTACCACACTTGCCAAATATCAGAACTCAAAATAAAATGCATCATGCAATATCAAATCAAATCAAATCAAATCAAATCAAATTTTATTGGTCACATGCGCCGAATACAACAGGTGCAGACATTACAGTGAAATGCTTACTTACAGCCCTTAACCAACAGTGCATTTATGTTAAACAAAAAAAGTAAGAATAAAACAACAACAAAAAAGTGTTGAGAAAAAAAGAGCAGAAGTAAAATAAAGTGACAGTAGGGAGGCTATATATACAGTAAAATAAAGTGACAGTAGGGAGGCTATATATACAGGGGGGTACCGTTGCATAGTCAATGTGCGGGGGCACCGGCTAGTTGAGGTAGTGCAGGTAATATGCTTTAGATGTATTTTGGACCATTTTCAATTATGTTGACTACTTTAAATGTTTTCTTCTCCAGAACCGCTGGACTGATCGGCACCAAATGTGGTATATGAATGCACATATTTTCCAAGACTCTAGCTAAACAATACGGCTGCTATAAGCAGTGAGCTTGCATTAATGTTTTTTTCCTGTCCAACAGCGCCACAATGTGGCCAAACTTAACCATTCTTTACAGGCTACCTAGACTCATATCCCTGAAAATGTGTGCCAAATTTCATCAGTCTGAGTCAAACAGATCAAGAGATATACCAATGTGCCCGTTATAGCGCCACAGTGTGGTCGATATGAAGGTGCTTGCATATGTTGAGTCTTGACAGTGTTTGCAACATGTGTACCAAGTATTGTTACAATACAAATATTTGTGACTGATTTATAGGGATTTATGTGCAAGACCACGTGAATGTTTATTGGTCAATAGGGGCCATGTTGTTTTTGGTACAAGCCTGAAAAATATTGCTTTGTGAGACCTTGATCCAAAGATGCCACATATTAAGTTTTGTGCAGATCGGTCATTCGGTTCCAGAGGAGTAGTGTTTAAAGTGTTTTTAAAAAAATCAAAATTGAGAAAAATCCATCATTGCGGACTTTATGGTTCCTTGAGGCCCAATTTTTCCTTGCCATATATACCTATATACCGAATTTCAGAACTGTAGCTCAAACGAGGTGAGGGGCGTGAGCTTTCAAGTTTGCATTTTCAATCGCTTGTTATAGCGCCACCATGTGGCCAATTGGCATGGCATTGTATGAGAGGGTGTGGCCCATGGCCCTTTACCATCATAAACGTTTGCATCCTCCTAGGCCTTATTATCTCACAGGAATTTGCTTTTTTTCAGCAAATTGGCAGAACCAGTATAATAATAACAATGAACCAGAACAAATACAATAGGCTTTCACCAGCTTCGCTGCTGAACCCCTAATAACACCTTTGTTGTTTATTGTACATCCGGCGGTAGACTATATTAAATTCTATATTCATCATAATAGAAGTGCGGTGATGACCAAAAGAAAGCAAGCAGCAGAGCGATGGACAAGCATCTGGATCCAACTGTTGCAGCTAAGCTCACAGAGAAGAAGACTGAGTTAGCTCTAGCTAGGGTGGCATTCACTCCTAGTTGACTTCGAGATAGCGTGGGCAAACTACCAACGCGTGGTCCTTGGTCAGCATCTTTCCATTAGCAGCTCCTTCCAGCAGCCATTAGGGGTCAGCAGCCATTAGGGGTCAGTAGCCATTAGGGGTCAGAAGCCATTAGGGGTCAGCAGCCATTAAGGGTCAGTAGACATTAGGGGTCAGTAGCCATTAGGGGTCAGCAGCCATTAGGGGTCAGCAGCCATTAGGGGTCAGCAGCCATTAGGGGTCAGTAGCCATTAGGGGTCAGCAGCCATTAGGGGTCAGCAGCCATTAGGGGTCAGTAGCCATTAGGGGTCAGTAGACATTAGGGGTCAGTAGCCATTAGGGGTCAGCAGCCATTAGGGGTCAGCAGCCATTAGGGTTCAGCAGCCATTAGGGGTCAGCAGCCATTAGGGGTCAGTAGCCATTAGGGGTCAGCAGCCATTAGGGTTCAGTAGCCATGTATCAGGGCAACCACTCCTCTATATATTCTGTATGTTGTTGGTTGTATTTGATGTCCTGTAATTAGTTTCATTGACAAGCTTTAATAACACAAAGCAAATTTAGGTGAAAACAACCAATATAATATTTTCTTGTCCTTATTTTAGGTCAGGCTGTGGTTCATGGTCCAACAGCTGTGCTCCGGGATCAGCTGGGACGCAGAGGAGATCTGCGAGGCACGCAGCAAGATTTGCGGACCAAACCAGACGCAGGAGAAGGAGAAAGACAAAAAGGAGAAAGAGGTGAAGGAGAAGGTATTGGAGGTGCCTCGCCTCAGTAAGGAGGATGATGGGAGTAACAGGAACAAACATTCACCTGTCTCCACCTCCACTCAACTTAGCAGCCTGTCCTCAGAGTCCTCCCTCACCCCTTCCTCGTAAAAGCAGTAAACGCCACCCCATTGTTGCACCCAATACGCTCAATCTTTCTTGCAGGTCCCCAAAGCTCTCCACTTCCTCCGCGCTCAGTGGCACCTCCCACAACCACAGGGCAACCCCTAGAAATCCGAGACAAAGCCCATGAAAACAACTTCAAACCCCACATGCTCTATCAGGTCTCTCACTTAGAGCTGTGGCGGAGCTTTGATTGTAACAAGAAGCCTTCGAAGGAGGAGCTCCATCGTCTACAGACCCTCACCAGGCTCCACATGAAGTACATCCGTAAGTGGTTCTGCAACCAACGCTATTCGCTCGCGCTTCACCACCAGGTCAAGGCCGACCCAGAGTCAGAGGAGAACGGCCAGTCACAGCCCAATGGCCTCCTGTCGTCATCTGAAACAACCACCGCCACCACAACATGACAGCATGGACAGACCACCACCGAAGAAGAAAAGGGTCTCTCAGGCAGATGATGTCAACATCATAAGCAGGAGCTGCAATGGTAACCATGACAACCCTGCTGACACCACCCACCAGATTAGGTAAAGCTTGGAGGGGAAGGAAGAAGAGAAAGAACCACCTGAAGTACAGAAGAAGAAGAAGAAGAAGAAGAAGAAGAAGAAGAAGAAGAAGAAGAAGAAGAAGAAGAAGAAGAAGAAGAAGAAGAAGAAGAAGAAGGCAATGACCAGAGCTGAAGTTAAGAGATGCAAAGAGAATGGAAATTATACCCCAAAGGACAAACTGAAGGAGGAGCGGAAAGAGGTGGGGATCACAACATTCATAAACAACCCACGGAGAAGAACAAGCTTTCAAAATGGGCCCACGGCCGAAGAACAACAGCAAGACCATGGCCCAGTTGGATCTCCTGAGACACTTCTTCTTGACATGCCAGTGGCCCACCAAGGGGGACTACATGCGGCTCTAGAAGCAGACGGGCCTCTTGCGGAAATCCCTCACCAAGTGGTTCGGAGACACCCACTACCACCTCAAGCAGGGCATGGAGTGCTGGATGAGTGGGGAGGAGCGCCTGAAAGTCCTGGCGCAGATCAGGGAGTGGCAGAGGAAACGGGAGAGGGACCAGTTGATGACTGGAGAAACAGATCCATCAGAGTCAACCATGCTGTCCTTGGGTCCGGTGACTCGTAGTGCTAATGGGGAGGCTTGTAGGGAGGAGGAGGGAGCAGGCGCTTGGAAACTTGTGAATGGCGTGAAGCAGAAGTGACCGCTGGGACAGACTTTGGGTACATCTCAATAGTGTAAAGAGGCTTCCTCTCCTTGTTTTGTTCTCTCCTTCACAAGCACTGATCTGTCATGACCTAACAGGTGAAATTACATGTTGAAACTTGAAAGCCTATCTTAACCTTTTACCTGTTTACGGTGACGATGGAAAAGGAAGCCATGAGTGTTGAGACACTCCCCTGCTATAAGGTTACTGCAGAGCCCTGGAGGTTGATACAAATGGACTGTTAGGCTACATGTTAGGAGTTGTCACGAATGAGACAGAATTCTGTTGTATGCTACAAGCTGTTGATTATGTTTATGATGAAGTTCTACAGTCGGCTGTAGTTTTAGCACTACTAACTTCCTTTTCACATAGTTATTAATTCAAATGTCAATGAATGTTTCAAGCTCTATCACAGGTTTGTGCTGGGAAGTTTCTAACTATGACATTGCATTGATGTTCCTCGTTTGATATGTTCAGCATGTAAAGAATCTCTCCTTCCTCCTGAAGTGTTCACTTGTTCACTACTCCCCCACAAAATTAAAAGCATTGGATTGATGTAGGTGAAGTGTCCATATACCAGTCATTTTCGTTCAAATCCAGGGAAGTGAACAAGTGCTCACTTCGGGAGAAAGGAGAGATTATTGGGATGCAACCCTTGTTTAGACAGAACAGATGCTACCAGTTTAATATTTGATCATGTTGTTGGTAATGTTACTCAATATATTCACTACCTGACCTCATATTCTGCTTATGCAGTCTGTTTCCTTGTCTTTTGGCAGATCTTGTGTGGTCTTATCATGAGTAAGAAACTAATTAACTCAGTTATAGCCTAATTAAAGGTACAGTATCTAAAGGCTCAGATTATGTTGAGTTCTGTTGGTTCCTCAAGTGCTGGGCAGGTTTTCTCATACCCTTTTATGAATTAACAGAACTGTTTCTCCATGTTCTGCAAGTGGGTGTCTCTGATAGTGGACTGAGTGGATGTAACAACTGAAAGCATTTATTGAACACAAGATGAGACAGTGATTAGAAACTACAAAGAAAGTGACAAATAATGCATACTCAGTTTTTTTAATTAATTGCTTGCATTTGTGGATTTTCCTGGTACATTCTGAGAATTATTAGAGAAAGATACATCCTATTTTAAAACTAACCTTATAAAAAAGCTAAACAATGTGTAATTATCCTCCTTTTTGATCACAACTCACAACATTGCATAACTCAATCATAAACATACACTCAAGTTGATTAATTTGGTTATTAGAGAGCGGTCAGTCCCAGTACTGCCTTAGTTCCAGCACTCTGCGGCCTCCACCCTCTGGGGCTGCCAGAACTCTGCTCCTCGATGATCCGCTTGATCAGATCAACATGTGACCTGCCACCTGGAGGAGGGTGGAGGCCATGTGGAGGGCCACTCTGAGAGAGAGAGAGAGAGAGAGAGAGAGAGAGACGGGAAGTGGGAAGTGGAGAGAGAGAGAGAGAGAGAGAGAGAGAGAGAGAGAGAGAGAGACGGGAAGTGGGAGAGAGAGAGAGAGAGAGATGGGAAGTGGGAGAGAGAGAGAGGGGGGGAGAGAGAGAGAGTGATTGACGGGAAGTGGGAGAGAGCGAGAGAAAGAGAGAGAGAGTGACAACAAGGAGAGAGATGGAGAGAGAGGGAAGAGAGAGAGAGAGAGAGAGAGAGAGAGAGAGTGATTGACGGGAAGTTTGTGAGAGAGGGAGAGTGAGAGAGAGAGAGAGAGAGAGAGAGAGAGAGAGAGAGAGAGAGAGAGAGAGAGAGAGAGAGAGAGAGAGAGAGAGAGAGAGTGATTGACGGGAAGTTTGTGAGAGAGGGAGAGTGAGAGAGAGAGAGAGAGAGAGAGAGAGAGAGAGAGAGAGAGAGAGAGAGAGAGAGTAAGAGAGAGAGAGTAGAGAGAGAGAGAGAGAGAGAGAGAGAGAGAGAGAGAGAGAGAGAGAGAGAGAGAGAGAGAGAGAGAGAGTGATTGACGGGAAGTTTGTGAGAGAGGGAGAGTGAGAGAGAGAGAGAGAGAGAGAGAGAGAGAGAGAGAGAGAGAGAGAGAGAGTGAGTAAGTGAGAGAATTACCATTGTTGCAGATACATCCCACCAGGCTGGAGACGTCCTCCCATCCCCTTCCTCTCCACTTACCTGAGGACTTTTTTGGGCCCCAGACATTTGAAGTCAGCGCTGACGGAGTACCGGCCTGAGAAGGTGCCCTTCACGTTCAAGGAGCCAAACACGTCCCTGTCACATGGATGCTATTACACATGCTACACACAGACACGCACACAAACACACACACACACACAAACACACACACACAATACTGTAACCATTGATAGTAAGAATTTGTAATTTGAGAAACATAAACCTAGGATGAGTGTTTGGTTGCCCAAATCAAAACCTTTTTTACATGACACTTTCAAACAATCCCTTATCTAAGAGTCTTAATTACGTTTTGATATTTTAGACATATTTGGCATTTCTTTCTGTAAATTACCATTTCTTTGTTAATAAGTGAACCGAGGATTGTTGTGGTACTTCAGGATGTACTTTTGTGTCATCTTGCTAAATCATTCCCATTCAGCTCTGCAGGCCTTGAGTACACAGTTCTTCTCTCAGTCCATTATTATCCACCAAGTCCTAGCATTTCACTGAAGCACTCTCTCTCACTCTCTCTCTCTTTCTCTCTCTACCTCTCAATCCCATCTTTTCCTAACACTTCTATGCACATCACCGCCATGCTATTTGAAAGCAATATGCAATAAATAAATATACAGTATTTCACTGTATGAAGTATTAACTATATCAAGATTACAGGTCAAGTTTATCCCAAATTGAAACCATCAGTTTGTATTATTTTAGATAGATTCAAGAGATGAAAATATTCATTATGAGCAATATTGCAGATTTTAATGTTAAGATATTTCTGGTTATTTAACTTAATCCTTTTCAAACTCACTTAAATAAATATATATTACACTTTAATGATTTGCAAAAGTTTTAGATGATATAGTATTCCAGTATTTTTTTCCCCATAGCTACTTAGTTTCTCATGCAGACCAAATATTAAAGCTAGGATGGAATAGATACAGAGTGAAACTACTGACAAACAGCTGTTTCATGTACTGTACAGCTACAGTAGAAACTCAGTCAGTCAAATTGTTGAGTGGAAACTTAAAGTAGGCTAAAGAGGTGAGGGAGACAGGACAGCTTTGAGTGTTACCTTGACTTACTGTTGATTTCACACTTTTCTCAATGGCTTAGAGACTATATAAAATGTCCATGCAATCAGAATTTCACATTATTGTACTTGACTGTGTATTCAGTTACTTTGCGAGAATGTTGTCTCTGTTTATGCATTATTATGTACTTGTAACTGACTAGTTTTCACTATGACGGTATATTTACTTTACGTCACAGTGTTTTGGAGGATAATTCCATTCTATATCTCTGGTTTTTGTCAAACGTGTTATGCAGGTCTTAAGACACTTTTTTTTCAGTCTTGTCACTTCTGACCAATAAAGAGCATGGTAGATTATCTGACACTCAAGAAGAAGGACTGATCTCATTATTACTGAAACAGGATACAAGTGGAAAATATAAAGATCCAGTCCATTTACAAAATTGGAGGCCCCTTACACTTCAGTGTTGTGATGCAAAAATCCTAGCAAAATGTATAGCGCATAGAATTAAAAAGGTATTGCCGGATATTATTCATTCTAATCAGACAGGTTTTTTACATGGAAGATACATTGGAGATAATATAAGGCAAGTATTGGAAACATTAGAACACTATGGAAAATATGGGAAACCAGGCCTGCTATTCATAGCAGACTTCGAAAAGGCATTTGATAAAGTTCGACTGGGGTTTATATATAAATGCCTGGAGCATTTCAATTTTGGAGAATCTCTTATAAAATGGGTCAAAATCATGTATAGTAACCCTAGGTGTAAAATAGTAAATAATGGCTATTTCTCAGAAAGTTTTAAACTGTCAAGAGGAGTGAAACAAGGTTGTCCACTATCGGCATATCTATTTATTGTGGCCATCGAGATGTTAGCGATTAAAATCAGATCTAATAATAATATCAGAGGATTAGAAATAAAGACCTTAAAAACAAAGGTGGCATTGTACGCTGATGATTCATGTTTTTTTTTAATCCACAACTAGAATCCCTCCACAGCCTCATAGAGGATCTAGATACATTTTCTAACCTCTCTGGATTACAACCAAATTATGACAAATGTACTATATTACGTATTGGATCACTAAAAAATACAATTTTTACATTACCATGTAGTTTACCAATAAAATGGTCTGATGGTGATGTGGATATACTCGAATACATATCCCAAAGGAAATAAATGATCTCACTTCAATAAATTTTAATAGAAAATTAGCAAAAATAGATAAGATCTTACTACCATGGAAAGGAAAATACCTGTCAATTTGTGGAAAAAATCACCCTGATTAACTCATTAGTATTATCACAGTTTACCTATTTGCTTATGGTCTTGCCTACGCCTAGCGAACAGTTTTTTAAATTATATGAGAAAAAAATATTCAATTTTATTTGGAACGGCAAGCCAGACAAAATTAAAAGAGCATATTTATATAATGAATATGAATTCGGAGGACAGAAATTATTAAATATTAAAGCATTAGACCTATCACTAAAAGCTTCAGTCTTACAAAAGTTATACTTAAATCCGAACTGGTTCTCAAGCAAATTAGTAAGATTGTCTCACCCAATGTTCAAGAAAGGCCTTTTTCCCTTTATTCAGATTACAACCTCACACTTTCAGTTATTTGAAAAGGAAATAATCTCCCAAATGTCACTATTTCTAAAACAAGCCATAGAAAGTTGGTTGCAATTTCAATTTAATCCTCCAGAAACGACAGAACAAATAATGCAACAAATATTGTGGTTAAATTCAAATATACTAATTGACAAAAACCTTTATTTTTTGACAGAATGTTTAAAAAAGGTATAATCTTTGTAAATGATATCATCGGTAGGACTGGTGGAGTTATGACGCACATGCAGCTAACAAAAACATATGGAAATGTCTGCTCTACCCAAAATTACAACCAAATAATGGCAGCATTACCGCAAAAATGGAAGAGGAAAGTGGAAGGGGGAGAAAGTAAGGAACTTGTCTGTCGGCCTTGCATTAAAGAACATAATTGGTTAAGGAAAACTGTGATAAATAAAAAAATATATCAGTTTCACTTAAGGACCAAAGGATTGACAGCCGTCCCATATAGATTGCAAAATAGTTGGGAAGAGATCTTTGATGTACCGATCCCATGGCATAGTGTTTATGAACTGACACGCAAAAACGACACCGGATTCAAAAATTAGAATCTTTCAATTTAAATTACTATATAAAATCCTTGCTACCAATAGAATGTTATTTATATGGGGGATACAATCTTCCCAGCTCTGCAGATTTTGCTGTGAAGAGACGGAATCATTGGACCATTTGTTTTGGTTCTGTCCATTTGTAGCTTGTTTTTGGACACTGGTCCAGGAATGGCTAAAGGATTGCAATATTTACCTGGAACTAACCTTGCAGATAGCATTACTGGGTGATCTGAAAAGTCATAGTCAATCAATCAATAATATAATAATACTTTTAGCAAAGCTGTTTATTTTTAACTCTCAATCTGTAGAAGCAATGAGAATAGAAAGGTTCAGAATTATTGTAAAACATCACAGCACGGTTGAAATATATATGGCAAATAGAAATCCGATATGGATGGTGTTAAGAGATAGATGGGAGGTATTGAATAGAGTTGAAGGATGGGACTAATAACAAATAACAACAAATAATAACAAAGATAGCTAATAATGTAAAGCATACTGTGTCCATAATAAGTATATAGGCTGTATGTTGGGAGCTTTTGGGAAAGAGCACAGTTAGAAAGATATGGCATATAGAAGCAAACCGGATGGACATCATGAAAACGATCGGAGAGGTTGAGAGTAGAAGTAGTTCAGGAGCAAAAAATTAATAAATAATAATAATAATAATAATGATATATATGTATGTATGTATATGTATATATATATGTATATATATAATAGAATTATTGTAAAATTAACTGTGTCCATAAGGTGTAGATAGTAAGTATAGACCGGAAGTAGAGACCTGGGCATTGTTGTTCACTAATTTACTCCAAGTAGGGAAAGGATGGTGATAATTAAAAAAATTAAAAAAAGTAAAAAATAAAAAAAATAAAAAATAAAAAAAATATAATAAAAAAAATAAAATAAAAAATAAAGAGCATTCCGTATGATTTATGTTTTAGAGTTAATTGTTTATTTTTCATTTTAACATTGAATCTCAACATGACAATTAAAGAACCACACATTTATACAAAATACAGTACAGATATTAATTGTACTGCTTGTTAAAATGTCAAATTGTTATGAAAATCAGAACATGCCTTTAAAAAAATTTAACTAGGCAAGTCAGTTAAGAACAAATTCTTATTTACAATAACGGCCTACCTCAGCCCCTCACAAGGAAAAAACAAGAAAAATTTGCTCACAATTATTTGTTAACACTAGCCAGGATCCAAACTTCTACATGGAACCCAAAAGTGTTCTACCTACAACCAAAAAGGGTTCTTCAAAGGGTTCTCATATGGGGACAGACAAAGAACCCTTTAAGGTTCTAAATAGCAACTTTTTTTTCTAAGAGTGTAGACATTATACCAGCTCACAGAACACCCCCATATACGGCGTACCGATAACCCTCCCACATGTGCACATGGGACCCTGGTGAGACACATGCTGGTGGTAGAAAGACTGCTGCTGCTGGGTCTTGGGTTCTTCATGGACCGCTCCACATGGGCACCCCCACTGCTGCTCTGGCTGACTGTTCACTTCATAACTTCTGGTTATGGACCGTTTGTAACCTACACAGTGTTTGGCTCTGGACTGACTGTACTCTTCCTCCTGTCTGGCTCTGGCTGGGCTACTTCCTGTTTCCAGGGTGACAAAGGGAGTTAGGTCAGCCTGATCATGCCGGATCTCCATTCTGTGCAGTGCCATCCTCTGGTGATATCTGCCCCTGCTGTAGAAGGACAGGGATGGTGGGTTAGAGGTTTTGTCCCAGAACACTTCTAATTCTATGGGACGGGGTATTGCTTCAGGTTGAGCTGCAGTGTTCCCAGGAAGATAGATACACTGAGAATTTAAGTCTGCCAGTGAACTCAGTTGGTCCATCTGCCAGCGCAGTGCAAAAACATTGACATTCCCAGCAGATGAAACGTTGACACGTAAGCCAACGGTCCAATCACAGTCCTCAGATAGTTTGACCACCCACCTAAGGTTGGTATCAGAGCCGCTATCCTGGCACAGAAGAGTATGGGTGGTGAGTTTGGCAAGCGGGGTGTAGAACACTTTCCTGTGGTCCTGGGAAAGAGACATGCCCCTTCCCAAGCTCGTGGGGTCAAAGGTCAATTTGGTGGTGGGAGGTAACCCTGGGGAACCCTGTTTTTCCTGGTGGTTCTCGGGGTCGACCAGAGCCAGAAGAGAACTCCACAGCTGTGTTGTCTGCTCCACAAGCTTTCCTCCGCTCTGTTGTAGCTCCTGGACCAGCTTGTCCCGGTCGGCCCCAGGCTCCAGCCCCTTCCTCAGATCCACAGCTCGGGCCTTCTCCACAGCCTGGTGCACCCCTTCATAGCCCTGGAGGAAGTGGAAGGAGTCCCCATCAGACAGGGCAGCCTGCATGGTCCTCTTGGAGGTATTGATGGACATTACGCGAGCTGAGACGGAACTCTGGACGCTGGTCAGGGTGATGTCGCGCAGGGCGGACACTCCCTCAATGAGCCGGACACTGGAGCTAGCCAACCTCTCCCTCTGCTCCTTATCCCACCTGACTAGCTCCAGGCTCTGTCTCTCTCTCGGGGCCAAAGCCTTCTGCTTTTCCTTCAGCTTCTCTCCCAGCTCTTTGTGTGCCTTTGGCAGGGTCTTCATATTGTGGACACGATGCTGGTCCTCGATGGCGCAGGACATGCATGCACTAGTTAGGTCGTCCAAGCAGTAGTACTCAAGAATCTTACCATGGTGGGGGCATTTGGTGGTTGCCCCAATTCCCCCAGCCCCGGTGCTATGGGTTCAGTCAGGGTATGTGTCTGCAGCAGCAATGGCACTGTCAGGTGCGGCTCCAAGTGCTGGGCACACATGGACATCTCACATTTCATGCAGGTCTTCAACGCTGGCTTTTTGTCATCCACACACATGTCACAAACAACGGCCTGGATCTCAGGCAGCGGCAGAGCCTGGCACCCCTCAGACATGTCTTCTGTGAGCCCTGGTTCGGTTGAAGCTGCCCCAATAAATGGTGGTGGGAATCGGGTGCTTTGCGTTGTCCTTGACCTTCGCCTGCTAAAATACCTCTAGCCTCGTAGCCCCTATAATGCTTCTAATGTAAACTTTTTACCTTTCGGTCCGTTTGCTTTTGTTCGTTCTGTCTCTGGTCTGATTTGGGTTTGAGGCCACCTCGTGCAATATATGCGTCAGTCCACCAAAAGTTCCTGGTTGCTAAAATTATAATGGTTCGCCTAATTTCAGTTTATGAAACAAAACAAGCTAATCATTGTACAATCCAAAGCACTGTGAAATATCCTTTCGATAAAATATTGTATTTTCAGCTGTCAGGTGCCGTTGTACAAAGCCGAAAGTAAAAAGATGAAAAAACACAATTTAACCGACATGTTAGAAATAGGGCACATAGAACGGATCTACTGCTTCTTAGACTTACTTTCGATGAGTATGACAGATCTATACTTAACATTTCTA
This sequence comes from Coregonus clupeaformis, assembly GCF_020615455.1. Taxonomy (NCBI): domain Eukaryota; kingdom Metazoa; phylum Chordata; class Actinopteri; order Salmoniformes; family Salmonidae; genus Coregonus; species Coregonus clupeaformis. The sequence continues at coordinate 1,373,592 of NW_025533456.1, forward strand.
TGTACATTTGGTCGTGTCGCCCAGAAATCTGCCTTGCTATGTACATGACAGGCAATGGGTGTGTTCGAGTAGTTAGGCTAATGCAGACGGTTACACACAACTACCGAAGTCAACAGGGGAGGTGCATCTGCAGCAACCGAAAGTCAGACACAGTTTGAAGCGAATCAAATACAGATTTTCTGCATATCCGATTCGAATCTGTTCTTTTTCCTGTAGTCTGAACAGCCAAAAAGCATATGGAATGGGATATTTCAAGCCACATTTCCAACCACCTACAAAGCCGCCTCCAACGTTGTTTTAGAGAATTGTGGGGTAAAACTCATTCTGATTGGCCTGGCTCCCAAGTGGGTGGGCCTATACCCTCCTAGGCACATTCGCAACAGTGCCTGAATTGGGCAGGAGCTCACTGGTACTGAGTACCAGCATCTCACATTTTCTACTGCGTAAGATCCTGCACCTCTTATAAAATATTGGCTAAAAGTATTGTGGAGTTCTTGCACCTAAATATAAACAGTACAGGGACCCAAAATGAGTACCAGTGTAACCGGTGTGAAATGGCTAGCTAGTTAGCGGTGCGCGCTAGCAGCATTTCAATCGGTGACGTCACTCACTCTGAGACCTTGAAGTAGTTGTTTCCCTTGCTCTGCAAGAGCCGTGGCTTTTGTGGAGCGACGGGTAACGGCGCTTCGAGGGTGACTGTTGTCGATGTGTGCAGAGGGTCCCTGGTTCGAGCCCAGGTAGGGGCGAGGAGAGGGACGGAAGCAACACTGTTACACCAGCACCTATTTCAGTACAAGTCAAGCACTGGACAACAGCAACACATGGAAATATAGCTGCAAGCAGCAATGCCGGGGTTCAGCTATGGGACCACTGTGCCACCATCAGGAACAATTTGACACATTGCCCTAGGACGAATTACTTCTGTACTGTTTACCACACTTGCCAAATATCAGAACTCAAAATAAAATGCATCATGCAATATGCAGGTAATATGCTTTAGATGTATTTTGGACCATTTTCAATTATGTTGACTACTTTAAATGTTTTCTTCTCCAGAACCGCTGGACTGATCGGCACCAAATGTGGTATATGAATGCACATATTTTCCAAGACTCTAGCTAAACAATACGGCTGCTATAAGCAGTGAGCTTGCATTAATGTTTTTTTCCTGTCCAACAGCGCCACAATGTGGCCAAACTTAACCATTCTTTACAGGCTACCTAGACTCATATCCCTGAACATGTGTGCCAAATTTCATCAGTCTGAGTCAAACAGATCAAGAGATATACCAATGTGCCCGTTATAGCGCCACAGTGTGGTCGATATGAAGGTGCTTGCATATGTTGAGTCTTGACAGTGTTTGCAACATGTGTACCAAGTATTGTTACAATACAAATATTTGTGACTGATTTATAGGGATTTATGTGCAAGACCACGTGAATGTTTATTGGTCAATAGGGGCCATGTTGTTTTTGGTACAAGCCTGAAAAATATTGCTTTGTGAGACCTTGATCCAAAGATGCCACATATGAAGTTTTGTGCAGATCGGTCATTCGGTTCCAGAGGAGTAGTGTTTAAAGTGTTTTTAAAAAAATCCAAATTGAGAAAAATCCATCATTGCGGACTTTATGGTTCCTTGAGGCCCAATTTTTCCTTGCCATATATACCTATATACCGAATTTCAGAACTGTAGCTCAAACGAGGTGAGGGGCGTGAGCTTTCAAGTTTGCATTTTCAATCGCTTGTTATAGCGCCACCATGTGGCCAATTGGCATGGCATTGTATGAGAGGGTGTGGCCCATGGCCCTTTACCATCATAAACGTTTGCATCCTCCTAGGCCTTATTATCTCACAGGAATTTGCTTTTTTTCAGCAAATTGGCAGAACCAGTATAATAATAACAATGAACCAGAACAAATACAATAGGCTTTCACCAGCTTCGCTGCTGAACCCCTAATAACACCTTTGTTGTTTATTGTACATCCGTCGGTAGACTATATTAAATTCTATATTCATCATAATAGAAGTGCGGTGATGACCAAAAGAAAGCAAGCAGCAGAGCGATGGACAAGCATCTGGATCCAACTGTTGCAGCTAAGCTCACAGAGAAGAAGACTGAGTTAGCTCTAGCTAGGGTGGCATTCACTCCTAGTTGACTTCGAGATAGCGTGGGCAAACTACCAACGCGTGGTCCTTGGTCAGCATCTTTCCATTAGCAGCTCCTTCCAGCAGCCATTAGGGGTCAGCAGCCATTAGGGGTCAGTAGCCATTAGGGGTCAGCAGCCATTAGGGGTCAGCAGCCATTAAGGGTCAGTAGACATTAGGGGTCAGTAGCCATTAGGGGTCAGCAGCCATTTGGGGTCAGCAGCCATTAGGGGTCAGCAGCCATTAGGGGTCAGTAGCCATTAGGGGTCAGCAGCCATTAGGGGTCAGCAGCCATTAGGGGTCAGTAGCCATTAGGGGTCAGTAGACATTAGGGGTCAGTAGCCATTAGGGGTCAGCAGCCATTAGGGGTCAACAGCCATTAGGGTTCAGCAGCCATTAGGGGTCAGCAGCCATTAGGGGTCAGTAGCCATTAGGGGTCAGCAGCCATTAGGGTTCAGTAGCCATGTATCAGGGCAACCACTCCTCTATATATTCTGTATGTTGTTGGTTGTATTTGATGTCCTGTAATTAGTTTCATTGACAAGCTTTTATAACACAAAGCAAATTTAAGTGAAAACAACCAATATAATATTTTCTTGTCCTTATTTTAGGTCAGGCTGCGGTTCATGGTCCAACAGCTGCGCTACGGGATCAGCTGGGACGCAGAGGAGATCTGCGAGGCACGCAGCAAGATTTGCGGACCAAACCAGACACAGGAGAAGGAGAAAGACAAAAAGGAGAAAGAGGTGAAGGAGAAGGTATTGGAGGTGCCTCGCCTCAGTAAGGAGGATGATGGGAGTAACAGGAACAAACATTCACCTGTCTCCACCTCCACTCAACTTAGCAGCCTGTCCTCAGAGTCCTCCTCACCCGTTCCTCGTAAAAGCAGTAAACGCCACCCCATTGTTGCACCCAATAAGCTCAATCTTTCTTGCAGGTCCCCAAAGCTCTCCACTTCCTCCACGCTCAGTGGCGCCCCCCACAACCACAGGGCAACCCCTAGAAATCCGAGACAAAGCCCATGAAAACAACTTCAAACCCCACATGCTCTATCAGGTATCAATCTTAGAGCTGTGGCGGAGCTTTGATTGTAACAAGAAGCCTTCGAAGGAGGAGCTCCATCGTCTGCAGACCCTCACCAGGCTCCACATGAAGTACATCCGTAAGTGGTTCTGCAACCGACGCTATTCGCTCACGCTTCACCACCAGGTCAAGGCCGACCCAGAGTCAGAGGAGAACGGCCAGTCACAGCCCAATGGCCTCCTGTCATCAAAGACACAGCTCATTCAGCATCTGACACAACCAACGCCACCACAACATGACAGCATGTACAGACCACCACCGAAGAAGAAAAGGATGTCTCAGCCAGATGATGTCGACATCATAAGCAGGAGCTGCAACGGTAACCATGACAACCCTACTGACACCACCCACCAGATTAGGTCAAGCTTGGAGTGGAAGGAAGAAGAGAAAGAACCACCTGAAGTACAGAAGAAGAAGAAGAAGAAGAAGAAGAAGAAGAAGAAGAAGAAGAAGAAGAAGAAGAAGAAGAAGAAGAAGAAGAAGAAGAAGAAGAAGAAGAAGAAGAAGAAGAAGAAGAAGAAGAAGAAGAAGAAGAAGAAGAAGAAGAAGATGTCACGGTTCAGACAGACGACAAGAGGACCACAATTGCGTCACACCAGAAAGTTTATTTAAACTTAAGGGGAAAGGGATGTAGGGAGTGAGTGAAGGCTCCAGGGGTTATCCCGTCCGATGTGCTGGGTCTGTGCCTCCCCCAGTGGCAGCGATGCGTCCGATGACGCCGGTGGTTGGTGGTCCAGAAGTCCTGGGGGGGGAGGAAACACAGACACAACGGGGCGGATGAAAACAGGCAGAAGTACAGTTCAAGGGAAATCCAAATACGTTGTAGCAAGGCAGAAGGCTGGTCAGAGTTACCGGGGTCGAAGAGTAGTCAGGAGTCGTAATGGCAGAAAGCAGGTCTGGTTTTCCTGGGGCAGAAGAGTATCCAAGAATCAGGCAGGTCCGGGGTCACAAAACAGGGGTGAGCCAGAAGCGCGAAGCACACAGGTTCCGGGTGTGAGCTTTGCAGACGATCTGACAAAGGAGAGCTGACAGACGGGACTTTAAATACTGGGAGAGGTTAGTGGGTAATGCAGCGCAGCTGGCAGAGTAATTAGAGCCGAGCAGAGCAGGGACAGGTGGAGCTCGTTAGGCTGAGTAGAGAGAGAGAGATGAGCAGAGTGGAAGATAGTGGAAACACATTAAGGTGGTAACCCGGTGGAGTGAGAGGGCTCATGACAGAACCCCCCAAGGGACGGCCCCAGAAGTCCCAAGAGCAACACCACGCCGGGCGGGAGGAGGGGAGCCGGAGGAGGGCTGAGAACTCCTCCGAACGGTCCGAGCGAACGCCCTCATCCTCGGAGGAAGCCGGAGGGCCGTGGTCGGGAGATGGGACAGGTCCCGAGACAGGATCAGGCACAGGACAGGAAGCCGAGCGGGCAGGACGGTTAGGGATCCCTCTGGGGCGGCCCCTACGGATTGCAGGTTGATCAGGATGCCGTTGGTGGAAGGCGGTGATGAGAGTCCTATCCACAATCCGACTAGCTGGCACCCAGGTCCTTTCCTCAGGTCCATAGCCCTCCCAGTCAATGAGGTACTGGAGACCCCTACCCCTCCGTCTGGACCGAAGCAGGCGGCGGACGGTGTAAACCAGACCACCATCGACGAGCCGTGGAGGAGGAGGACAAGGCGCAGCAGGGACCAGCGGACTCTCATGAATGGGCTTAATCTTAGACACATGGAAAGTGGGGTGCACCCTCATGGAATTAGGCAGTTGGAGCCGGACAGCAGTTGGGCTAATCACTCTTATGATAGGGAATGGGCCAATGAACCGAGGTGCCAACTTCTGCGACTCCACCCTGAGTGGCAGGTTCCTTGACGACAACCACACCCTTTGACCAACATGGTAGGTGGGAGCAGGGATTCTCCGACGGTTGGCCCCGGTAGTGTAGCTGGCAACGGATCTGAGAAGTGTGGCTCGGGCCTGTGACCAGGTGCGGCGACATCGACGGGCAAACGCAAGTGCAGATGGGCAAGTAACCTCCCCTTCCTGACTGGCAAATAGAGGAGGCTGGTATCCGTAAACACATTGGAAAGGGGACATACCGATGGCAGAGCAGGTCAGAGAATTGTGTGCGTACTCCACCCATGTCAATTGCTGCGACCAGGAGTGGGGGTTGCGTGAAGTCATGCATCGCAGTGCCTTCTCGAGCTCCTGATTTGCCCGCTCTGACTGCCCATTGGATTGGGGATGGAATCCGGAAGTCAGACTGACTGTGGCTCCCAGCAGGTGACAGAACTCCCTCCAAAAAGCGGAGGAGAATTGTGGACCACGGTCCGAAACTACATCCTTTGGCAGTCCGTGGATCCGGAAGACGTGTTCCAGGACCACCTGGGCGGTCTCCTTGGCGGTTGGGAGCTTGGGGAGGGGAATGAAGTGTGCCATCTTGCTGAATCGGTCAACTATGGTGAGAATGACGGTCTTGCCCCTTGAAGGGGGCAGCCCCGTGACAAAGTCAAGGGCGATGTGAGACCAGGGACGTCTGGGCACAGGCAGGGGCTGCAGCAATCCGGCTGGGGGCTGGCAGGACGACTTGTGTTGGTTGCAGATGGGGCAGGCTTGGACGAATTCCCGTACATCCTTTCTCAGAGCGGGCCACCAGAACCTCTGGGCGAGCAGGTTATAAGTGCGGGTGGAGCCAGGGTGACAAGCTAGGCGGGAGTCATGTCCCCACTGAACGACCTGGGACCTTAGGTTTTCGGGGACAAAAAGGCGGTCAGCTGGGCAAGTGCTGGGACCGGGCTGGTTACGGAGAGCTTCCAGCACCTGTTCCTCAACAGCCCAGGTCAGAGCTGCTACGATGCAGGGACTTGGCAGAATCGACACAGGATCCTTGGAGGGGTTGTCATCCTTCTGGAATTGACGGGAGAGGGCGTCTGGCTTGGTGTTGCGTGATCCAGGCCGGTATGACAGAGTGAAATTAAACCTGGTGAAGAACAGGGCCCAGCGGGACTGCCTGGGGTTCAACCGTTTGGCCGTGCGGATGTACTCCAAGTTCTTATGATCGGTCCAAACGAGAAATGGAATGGTGGACCCCTCCAGCCAGTGACGCCACTCCTCCAAGGCAAGCTTCACAGCCAGCAGCTCTCGGTTCCCTATGTCGTAATTGCACTCAGAGGGGGACAACCGACGTGAGAAAAAGGCACAGGGATGGAGCTTCCCATCCTCCGCAGCCCACTGAGAAATCACAGCACCAACTCCCACATCCGAGGCGTCCACCTCCACAATGAATTGCCGGTCCACGTCAGGCATCTGGAGGATGGGAGCGGAGGTGAACCTTACCTTGAGGGTACTGAAGGCCTTGTCGGCTGCTGGGGTCCAGGTGAAGGGTTGCTTGGTGCTGGTTAGAGCAGTGAGAGGGGCAGCAACGGTACTGTAGTTCCGGATAAACTTTCTATAGAAGTTAGCAAACCCCAGAAACTGTTGCAGCTTCTTTCTGTTCTCCGGAACTGGCCATGACGTGACTGCTGATACCTTGGCAGGATCCATTTGGATACTTCCCTCTGCCACTATGTACCCCAGGAAGGCCACTGTCTTGACGTGAAACTCACATTTCTCTGCCTTGGCGTAGAGGGAATTCTCCAGAAGACGATGAAGGACTTGCTGGACATGGCGGGTGTGTTCAGACAGGTTTCTGGAGTAGATTAAGATGTCATCCAGGTAAACGAAGACAAACTTGTTTAACATGTCCCGCAGTACATCATTCACTAGAGCCTGGAACACAGCAGGAGCATTGGTGAGGCCAAAAGGCATAACCAGATACTCGTAGTGGCCTGTTGGTGTATTGAATGCGGTCTTCCATTCATCTCCCTCCCGGATCCGCACTAGGTGGTAAGCGTTTCTGAGATCCAACTTGGTAAAAACAGTGGCTCCCTGGAGCAACTCAAAAGCAGAGGTGAGCAGAGGGAGAGGGTAACGGTTTTTCACTGTGATGTCGTTGAGTCCCCTGTAGTCGATGCAGGGGCGAAGAGATCCGTCCCTCTTCCCCACAAAGAAGAAGCCAGCACCAGCCGGAGATGAAGATGAACGGATCAATCCTGTGGACAGAGAGTCATTGATGTAGTCCTCCATGGACCTTCTTTCAGGAGCAGACAACGAATAAAGACGGCCCCTTGGAGGGGCTGTTCCAGGGAGGAGGTCGATGGCACAGTCGACACGGTCGGTGAGGGGGGCAGAGATGTGGCTCTTGCTTTGTTAAACACTTCTCTGAGACCATGGTAGCATTCTGGGACATGGGAGAGGTCAGGGGCGGAGTTAGTAGGTACTGGCCGAGGGGGTAGTGCGGCAGCAAGCAGGCAGGTTCGGTGGCAGTCCTCTCCCCACTCCCTGATCACCCCGGTCACCCAGTCGAGCTGAGGTTGTGCCGGGCGGAGCCATGGGTAACCCAGGATGAGGTTGGCCTGGAGAGGGGAGCAGGTGAAACTGGATAGTTTCCTGATGGTTTCCGGACAGACCCATCAAGACCGGGGCCGTGACATGAGTGACCGATCCGAGTAAGTGTCCGTCCAGTGCCCGGGCAGGAATAGGAGGTGTCAAACGGAGGTTCTCCAGTCCCAGTTGGCGTGCCAGCTTGATGTCCATTATGTTGGCTTCGGCGCCAGAATCCACCAGAGCAGCCAGGGTGTGAGTAGAGTCAGAGAGGCGGAGGTGAACTTGCAGCAAGGGTTTGCGGTCGGAGGACTGGGTGGTCATTGAGCTCAACCGGACTCCCCCTATGCCCGGTGAGCTTCGGCTTTTAAAGGGCAGGTTACCACACGATGTCCATCACCTCCACAATAGAGGCAGAGGTTTGAGGTGAAGCGGCGCTGGCGCTCTGCAGGAGTGAGAGAGGCTCGCCCAATCTCCATAGGCTCAGACTGATCAAGCTGACTTGGGTGAGTGGCAGTAGCTGACAGGAGCCCAGTCGGATCTCTCCGAATGCCGGTAGTTGGTGGACCTTGGCGCCCCCTCTCACGACGACGGGTCTGTATCCTTCTGTCGATCCGGACAGTCAGTGCGATGGCTTCATCAAGAGTGGAAGGCAGTTCATGGGAGACCAACTCGTCCTTGATATAGTCTGCCAAGCTATGGAAGAACGCGTCCACCAACGATGGTGTGTTCCAAGAACTTCGTCTTGCCAGGGTTCGGAAGTCGATGGAATGGTCTGCGACTGTACGTCTGCCTTGTCGAATACTGAACAGTTCACGAGACGCCTCTGCGGTTGGTGAATCCAGGTCAAACACCCTCAGCATCTCCTCAGCAAACAGGTCGAAGGTTGCACATGCGGGGGTTTGACGTTCGAACTCTGCTGTTCCCCAGAGTCGAGCTCGGCCCGTCAGGTGAGTGATGGCATACCCGACCCTAGCCCCCTCCGTGGCGAAGGTCCTTGGCTGCAAGGAGAACTGAAGTCGGCAGCTAGTCAGGAATGGCCGGACCTGGGTAGAATCGCCGTTGAACCGCTCGGGGTTTCCAATCTTGGGTTCCGGGGCAGCGGCTGAAATGACCGGGGCAGGTAACTCGGAGGCAGGGCTGGTGGGCAGACTGGCTGGGATAAGGTTGGTGAGGAGTTGGATGATCCTGGCGAGTTGTTGTTGCTGCTGCTGGGACTGCTGCTGGTGCTGCTGGAACTGCTGATGCTGTTGGTAGCCGACCTGAAGCAGAGAGGTGATGTCGCCGCTCATGCGGCCTAGCTCTCTCTCAGTGTGTTCCAGGCGTAGCATGGCGGTGGGTTGCTCAGGTTCTTCGGTTTCCATGTCGGGGGAAGTGTGCGCTGAGTCCATGATGGTCAGATCGTACTGTCACGGTTCAGACAGACGACAAGAGGACCACAATTGCGTCACACCAGAAAGTTTATTTAAACTTAAGGGGAAAGGGATGTAGGGAGTGAGTGAAGGCTCCAGGGGTTATCCCGTCCGATGTGCTGGGTCTGTGCCTCCCCCAGTGGCAGCGATGCGTCCGATGACGCCGGTGGTTGGTGGTCCAGAAGTCCTGGGGGGGGAGGAAACACAGACACAACGGGGCGGATGAAAACAGGCAGAAGTACAGTTCAAGGGAAATCCAAATACGTTGTAGCAAGGCAGAAGGCTGGTCAGAGTTACCGGGGTCGAAGAGTAGTCAGGAGTCGTAATGGCAGAAAGCAGGTCTGGTTTTCCTGGGGCAGAAGAGTATCCAAGAATCAGGCAGGTCCGGGGTCACAAAACAGGGGTGAGCCAGAAGCGCGAGCACACAGGTTCCGGGTGTGAGCTTTGCAGACGATCTGACAAAGGAGAGCTGACAGACGGGACTTTAAATACTGGGAGAGGTTAGTGGGTAATGCAGCGCAGCTGGCAGAGTAATTAGAGCCGAGCAGAGCAGGGACAGGTGGAGCTCGTTAGGCTGAGTAGAGAGAGAGAGATGAGCAGAGTGGAAGATAGTGGAAACACATTAAGGTGGTAACCCGGTGGAGTGAGAGGGCTCATGACAGAAGAAGAAGAAGGACAAACTGAAGGAGGAGCTGAAAGAGGTGGGGATCACAACATTCATAAACAATCCACGGAGAAGAACAAGCTTTCAAAATGGGCCCACGGCCGAAGAACAACAACAAAACCATGGCCCAGCTGGATCTCCTGAGACACTTCTTCTTGACCTGCCAGGTTTTCTCATACCCTTTTATGTATGAACAGAACTGTTTCTCCATGTTCTGCAAGTGGGTGTCTCTGACAGTGGACTGAGTGGTGTAACAACTGAAAGCATGTATTGAACACAATATGAGACAGTGATTAGAAACTACAAAGAAAGTGAAAAAGAATGCATACTCAGTTTTTTTAATTAATTGCTTGCATTTGTGGATTTTCGTGGTACATTCTCAAAATTGTTAGAGAAAGATACATCCTATTTTATAACTAACCTTATAAAAAAGCTAAACAATGTGTAATTATCCTCCTGTTTGATCACAACTCACAACCTTGCATAACTCAATCATAAACATACACTCAAGTTAGGATTAATTTGGTCATTAGAGAGCGGTCAGTCCCAGTACTGCCTTAGTTCCAGCACTCTGCGGCCTCCACCCTCTGGGGCTGCCAGAACTCTGCTCCCTCGATGATCCGCTTGATCAGATTGGCTGAGGTGATCAACATGTGACCTGCCACCTGGAGGAGGGTGGAGGCCATGCGGAGGGCCTCTCTGAGAGAGAGAGAGAGCAAGAGAGAGAGAGAGAGAGAGAGAGAGAGAGAGAGAGAGAGAGAGAGAGAGAGAGAGAGAGAGAGAGAGAGAGAGAGAGAGAGAGAGAGAGAGAGAGAGAGAGAGAGAGAGAGAGAGAGAGAGAGAGAGAGAGAGAGAGAGAGAGAGAGAGAGAGAGAGAGAGAGTGAGTAAGTGAGAGAGAGAATTCCCATTGTTGCAGATACATCCCACCAGGCTGGAGACGTCCTCCCATCCCCTTCCTCTCCACTTACCTGAGGACTTTTTTGGGCCCCAGACATTTGAAGTCAGCGCTGACAGAGTACCGGCCTGAGAAGGTGCCCTTCACGTTCAGGGAGCCAAACACGTCCTTGGGGTTCTGCCGGTACAGGTCAAAGGTCACGCGGGCTATGTCTCTTCCTGTCCGCGGCTGGCTGGGATCTTGGACTTTTGAGAGCACTGCACCCTGTGGGGTTAGAGTAAGATATGGGGCGAGATGAGAGACAGCAACATGGATGGTGTCACCGTGTAATCGAACCAGGAAAAACTCTGGGCCTTTAAGATTTTCCTGATCAGGGCCCATATCCAAATACAGACTCAGAGTGGGAGTGCTGATCTAGGATCAGTTTTGCCTTTTAGATCATAATTGATAAGATTATATGGACATATCCTAGATCAGCAATCCTACTCTGAGATGCTTTGTGGATATGGGCCCAGGTCATGTGGTAGGTCTAGAGAAAAACTCAGGGCCCTACTCATCTCACTTGGCAGCTGACATGGGTGTGTACAGTCGTGGTCAAACGTTTTGAGAATTACACAAATACTAATTTTCACAAAGTCTGCTGCCTCAGTTTTGGTGATGGCAAATTGCATTTACTCCAGAATGTTATGAAGAGTGATCAGATGAATTGCAATTAATTGCAAAGTCCCTCTTTGCCATGAAAATGAACTTAATCCCAAAAATACTTTTCCACTGCATTTCAGCCCTGCCACAAAAGGACCAGCTGCCATCATGTCAGCGATTCTCTCGTTAACACAGGTGAGAGTGTTGACGAGGACAAGGCTGGAGATCACTCTGTCATGCTGATTGAGTTAGAATAACAGACTGGAATCTTTAAAAAGGAGGGTGGTGCTTGAAATCATTGTTCTTCCTCTGTTAACCATGGTTACCTGCAAGGAAACACGTGCCATCATCATTGCTTTGCACAAAAAGGGCTTCACAGGCAAGGATATTGCTGCTAGTAAGATTGCACCTAAATCAACCATTTATCGGATCATCAAGAACTTCAAGAAGAGAGGTTCAATTGTTGTGAAGAAGGCGTCAGGGCGCCCAAGAAAGTCCAGCAAGCGCCAGGATCGTCTCCTAAAGTTGATTCAGCTGCGGGATCGGGGCACCACTTGTGCAGAGTTTGCTCAGGATTGGCAGCAGGCAGGAGTGAGTGCATCTGCACGCACAGTGAGGCGAAGACTTTTGGATGATGGCCTGGTGTCAAGAAGGGCAGCAAAGAAGCCACTTCTCTCCAGGAAAACATCAGGGACAGATGGATATTCTGCAAAAGGTACAGGGATTGGACTGCTGAGGACTGGGGTAAAGTCATTTTCTCTGATGAATCCCCTTTCAGATTGTTTGGGGCATCCGGAAAACACCTTGTCCGTAGAAGACAAGGTGAGCTCTACCATCAGTCCTGTGTCATGCCAATAGTAAAACATCCTGAGACCATTCATGTGTGGGGTTGCTCCTCAGCCAAGGGAGTGGGCTCACTCACAATTTTGCCTAAGAACACAGCCATGAATAAAGGATGGTATCAACACTCCCAACCAAAATATTGTGGTTAAACTCAAATATACTAATTGACAAAAAACCTTTTATTTTGACAACATAAAAAAAAAAAAGGTATAATCTTCGTAAATGATATCATCGGTAGGACTGGTGGAGTTATGTCGCACATGCAGCTAACAAAAACATATGGAAATGTCTGCTCTACCCAAAATTAGAACCAAATAATTGCAGCATTACTGCAAAAATGGAAGAGGAAAGTGGAAGGGGGAGAAAGTAAGGAACATGTCAGTCGGCCTTGCATTAAAGAACATAATTGGTTAAAGAAAACTGTGATAAATAAAAAAGTATACCAGTTTAATTTAAGGACCAAAGGATTGACAGCCGTCCCATATAGATTGCAAAATAGTTGGGAAGAGATTTTTGACGTACCGATCCCATGGCATAGTGTTTATGCACTTATGCAAAACGACGCCGGATTCAAAACTTAGAATTTTTCAATTTAAACTATTATATAAAATTCTTGCTACCAATAGAATGGTATTTATATGGGGGATACAATCTTCCCAGCTCTGCAGATTTGGCTGTGAAGAGACAGAATCATTAGATCATTAGTTTTGGTTCTGTCCATTTGTAGCTTGTTTTTGGACACAGGTCCAGGAATGGCTGAAGGATTGCAATATTTACCTGGAGCTAACCTTGCAGATAGCATTACTGGGTGATCTGAAAAGTCATAGTCAATTGATCAATAATATAATAATACTTTTAGCAAAATTGTTTATTTTTAATTTACAATCTGTAGAAACAATGAGAATAGAAAGGTTCAGAACTTTTGTAAAACATCACAGTACAGTTGAAAAATATATGGCAAATAGAAATAGATGGGTGGTGTTGAATGGAGTTGAAGGATGGGACTAATAACAACTAACAACAACTAATAACAAGATAACTAATAATGTAAGCATACTGTGTCCATAATAAGTATATAGGTTGTAGGTTGGGAGCTTTTGTGAAAGAGCACAGTTAGAAAGATATGGCATATAGAAGCAAACCGGGTGGACATCATGAAAATGATCAGAGAGGTTGAGGGTAGAGGAAGTTCAGGAGAAAAAACAAACATAATATAATTATTATAAAATGGACTGTGTCCATAAAATTGATATAGTATGTATAAGCTGGAAGTAGAGGCCTAAGCATTGTTGTTCACTAGTTTACTCCAATTAGGGAAGGGGTGGTGGAGTTGGAAAGTAATAAAGGGGACAAGAATGTTAAAAAAAATATTTTTAAAAATTCTCCCAACCATCCAAGAACAGTTTGGTGACGACCAATGCCTTTTTCAGCATAATATAATAAATAATAATATGCCATTTAGCAGACGCTTTTATCCAAAGCGACTTACAGTCATGCGTGCATAAAAATGTTTTGTGTATGGGTGGTCCCGGGGATCGAACCCACTACCTTGGCGTTACAAGCGCCGTGCTCTACCAGCTGAGCTACAGAGGACCACATGATGGAGCACCTTGCCATAAGGCAAAATAGATAACTAAGTGGCTCTGGGAACAAAACATAGACATTTTGGGTCCATGGCTAGGAAACTCCCCAGACCTTAATCCCATTGAGAACTTGTGGTCGATCCTCAAGAGGCTTTTGGACAAACAAAATCCCACAAATTCGGACAAACTCCAAGCATTGATTATGCAAGAATGGGCTGCCATCAGTCAGGATGTGGCCCAGAAGTTAATTGACAGCATGCCAGGGCGGATTGCAGAGGTCTTGAAAAAGAAGGGTCAACACTGCAAATATTGACTCTTTGCATAAACTTAATGTAATTGTCAATAAAAGCCTTTGACACTTATGGAATGCTTGTAATTATACTTCAGTATACCATAGTAACATCTGACAAAAATATCTCATAACACTGAAACAGCAAACTTTGTGAAGACCAATACTTGTGTCATTCTCAAAACTTTGGACCACGACTGTATACCTGTACATACTGTCCAATCCCTAACACAGGTCAGACGAAACACATGTACATGCCCAGATCACGACAGAGACAGACAGTGTCAAACCTACCAAAGGGGGTTTCCATGTCTGTCCAGGTTCCAGGGCCATGAGGACAGTGTTGTCAGGCAGAGACATCAGGATGTCTTCAGAGTCCACCACTGTCCCGTCCTCCTCACACACCAGCACCACAGCCAGACTGGACAGACAAAGCATCAGGGCCTGGTACACCTGGGGTAGCAGCAGAGAGAGACATATTCAGAGGACGGACAGAAAGACACAGTGTGTGTATTTTGTAGCCACAATTACATTCTCCATTGGCATTCGCTCTGTGGTCCTTTGTAGCTCAGTTGGTAGAGCATGGCACTTGTAACGCCTGGGTAGTGGGTTTGATTCCTGGGACCACCCATAGGTAAAATAAGTGCATGCATGACTGTAAGTTGCTTTGAATAAAATCGTCTGCGAAATGGCATGTATTATTATCCTTGATCTGGCCTTGCTTGGGTCGTCACTAGTTACCCCAGCCATAAAGTCATAAACCCCCCAATGTCTTAAGTTTCTATTCTTTAAATCGTATTTTAAACCTAACCCTAACCTGAAACCTAACCTTAACCACACTGCTAACCTTATGCCTAACCCTAACCTTAAATGAAGACAAAAAAGCTACTTTTTGTTTTCATAAATTTTTACAATATAGTCCATGTTGACTTTGTGGCTGTGGTAACTAGTGGAAACTCCTTATAATTAGAGGCCAGAGCTTTTACTGGTAAGGTCACATGGTCCGGAAAAATTCCTGGCCTTAATTATAATAACCCCCACTTTTCCTTTAGTTTTTCTCTCTTTTTTGTATTTTCATCATGTCTTTCTCTTTCTCACCCTCTCTCTCAGCTCCTCCAGGGTAGCGGCTGTGACTCCCTTCCTGGTGCCCCTGTCATGGGAACACACCCTGAATGGTCTCTGGGGGGCCGGGGCCAACGACCACACCCGCCTGGTCACAGACCTGTGGAGGAAGAGGATGGAAGAAGATGTTCACAAGGCCAGATACAGCCAGCTTGAGGTAGAATTTGCGCAACCTGGTCCCAGATCTGTTTATGCTCTCTAACCAATGCCTACAGTCATTGTCATTTGTCATGCTAACAGATCTGAACCAAGCTAGAAGTTGCCCTGTTCTTGGATCAGTTTACCCCACACACCAATCTTAACCTGAACCATGAAGAAGATGTCCAACATGACCCTGTATCAGTGGTTAGGGACAACTTCTACCTATTCCCTAGTCCATAGATACACAGATAATACATTTGTACTGCACATAAGTTAATTTGGCCCAGGAGAGCTAGAAAGACGAATGTATATACTGGCTGACTGGAGATAAACCTACCTTTATGACTCACTATAATATTATAGTGCAGAACAGATACAACTGTATCTCTATGTGTAGATGTTATCTAGATACATTTACATTTTAGTCATTTAGCAGACGCTCTTATCCAGAGCGACTTACAGTTTTTATTGAGCGCATACATTATTATTTATTTAAATGTTTCATACCCCCCGGGGGAATCGAACCCACAACCCTGGCGTTGCAAACACCATGCTCTACCAACTGAGCTATATCCCTGCCGGCCATTCCCTCCCCTACCCTGGACGACGCTGGGGCAATTGTGCGCCGCCCCATGGGTCTCCCGGTCACGGCCGGCTACGACAGATACAGTATGACGCTATGTTTTTCTAAGGTGTTCTGTATTATTTACTACTGCTGCTGAGGTATAACATCTCGTGGACAGACTACGTCATTGAGGATCTGACTAAATTGCGCAAGATTTGAGTTCTGGGTTAACCGAGGTTAGCTGAGGTACAACGTGTTTTAAGGGCGGTGGTGTGGGCTGAGAGGTATACAGAAAGAGATTGAGACTGATTGGAAGACAGGGACAGATCAATCCTAGCTTCATCAGGTGGAGACAGTGTCTGTTTGACAACAAAGGGTGGAAATAAGTAGAGGAAACACTTTCTATTCTAACTGCCTGTCCAACTTCAATTAAAGCCCTCAATTATATACATTTTCCAGTGGTTTGTTGCCATTGTGCCTTATTGTCAAATCTCTTGGCTCGCAACAGCGTAAGCCTTTACAAGTACAGTGATACAGTATTATAAAATAGCCTACCCAATCAGAAACTTATCAGAAATAATGTCTGGAAACATTATCCAGACACAGCTATTAGCAAGTAAGTGTACTTGCTTTATTAATGATGCTGTTGACTCCATATCCCACTGCCTTTCTTTCCTTCTCTCTCTTCTTTACCTCCTGTTTTTCCTCCTGTTGTTAGTGCTAGGTCGCCTCTGATTCTGAATGTCTGACCCAGCTAATTCTTTAGGACGGACTTTGTCCTGATGAATCAGATACAGACACATTGGGCAAAGTTTTGTGTGCGTGTGTGTGTGTGCGTGTGTGTGCATGCGTGTGTGTGAGAGAGAGCGAGAGTGAGAGAGAGAGGAAGATAATAACACTGACCTATATCATTGACTGTGCCATGGCATTCAATCTACATTTGGAAAATGTTTTTACATGATATCAGCACAGATTTTTTTTTAAATGTTTTTTTTTATTGAAGTTACGGTAATCATGGAGATTATACATTAATTCATACGTCACATCCTGCAAGAAGAGAAGTCGGGGGCAATGTGGTTTTGGAGGAAAAGATGGCGGAAGCGGACGCTGATGTGGATCTTGAATCTAATAGCGGTGGAATCTATGAGAATTGGACTATTGTCGAAAAGAATGGAAAACGGAACAAAGTAGCGTACAGTGCTGAGAATGTCCCTTCGTATCTTGTAGGACTACGGTTTATTAACGAGGAGAAGCGGATCGGATTACCAATCTTGAAGAATCCATTTGAGATATCCAAACTGGTGGAGAAAGTGCTGGGTAAAGTGAAGGATGTGAGGATTACGAGAGGCAGGCCTGTTTAGATTTTTTGTACTTTTGAGGATCATAAGAAGTTTGATGTGTCGTGTGTGTCTCTTCGGAACAGGGCACCGCCAAGGGGGTAATACCTGGCGTCTCGTGGGAAGTCTGTTGCAGAGATGACATTTCTGGAGTGATTGATGCATGTCGGATGAATCGTGTGGTGAATGGAAAAAAAGTCAAGTCTGTTCTTTTGTTTTTTGATATGGAGTCTCTCACTTACTCAAGTGTAGTTTGGGTATATAAACTACAGAGTAGAACATGTATCCCAAGACCAATGCAGTGTGATCATTTGTAAAGCTTTTGAACATGTTTCAAGTGTTTGCAGAAGGGAGAAGCCGAGATGTCCAAGATGTGGAAAAGTACATCAGTTTTAAAAGTGATGAAAATGTAACATGTTGCAATTGTGGTGGGAACCATGAAGCTATGTCTTTTGGAATGCTCGACAAGGTTAAGAGAATTTGGCCAAAGTCAGGGCTGTCCAAAGCATTTCATATGCAGCGGCTGTTAAAAGGGATGAGGGTTCGAATGGTACTCCTAAAGAGACCATGGTGGTGGATAGGCCTTCACCAGCAGGACCCATATGTTTTAAAGGTTAAGAAGGTGGCCTTTATAGCTATGGTGATTAATGGCACTGCCAAGCTGGAGAGGAAATTCCGGAAAATATATATCATTGTGGATGCGGTTCATGGGACTGAACTGAAAGACTTCTCGGGGGAGGAGTTGCATGGAGTATTGTCACGAGCCGTACCACCCTCTCAGGCCCTAGAGCCTGATAAGGGAAATATGGAGATTTGAAGGAAGTGGGAGTTTTGTTTTTGTCAATGTACTATTTTTTTATTTGGGTGGATTAAGTTAGTTTTCCCTATCACGTATGGATTTTCTTTTTACCTTGTTTTTTCAACCTGTCCAGTTGGTGGCAGCAATGCATATTTTTGGGTTGTAGAAGAAGAATACGTTTTATCACTTGCTTCAGTCAGTAAAGGAAGAGGTGGAGAGTATGGGATGTAGGAGAGCAGAAGTTGTGTGGAGTAGACTACGGTTTGGGCATACAGGTTTGAATGCCACGTTGTGGATGATAGGGAGACATGAAACAGGTCGGTGTGATGAGTGTTTAGTGGAGGAAACGTGGAGCAGGTGTTGATATTTTGTGAAATGTATGACATAGATAGGGAGAAATTGTGTGGAAGGGTTTGCGAGGCTGGTTTGGGTGGTGTAGTAGGGGGAGGGAAGTGGTGTCTAGAGCTCTATTTCACTTTCTTAGAGCAACAGGACTAATGAAAATAATGTAATGTAGTTAGGCCGTGACTGGCCTCACACTCCAATACAGTAGGTGGCGGTGTATGCACCTTGAAAGTTGGATGCGATCCGCCAATCCCGAAGGAGGAGAAGAAGCAGAGACTGCAGGAGAACTGAGCTTGTTTTTATTCCTAAAATTAACAAACTTTTATGATCAAAGTCAGTGTAATAGATACAGAATAGCAACCTCGAGAGTTGCATGTTTTCGGTTTGTATTGCTAGCTAATCACTTGTTATTGTAACCTCGTCGTTAACTTATCCAGCAATCTCAGAATAAACACTTTGTTAGCCTAGCTAGCTACAAAGTTGTCAACAAAGTTGGCTAGGGAAGTTAGCTAACGCTAGCTAGCTATCCTAAGCTAAGTATAAAAATCGACCTAAATTCGGACGGGACGATATGGCAACTAAGAAGTCATCTGAAATGGGTAATTACTTTTGTATTTTGTATTTCCAAAAGTTTTCTCTTTGCATTGACAGCTAGTGAGCTAACACTAGGAGTAGCAATCATTAACTACAAAGAAACAGTAGCTAGCTATGGCGGGTTAGCCAGCCCAAAACAAAATAAACCTGATGGTTGCCAAACTAGCTAGCTAAATCAGTACTGTAGTCAAATAATCTCATAAAACAATACAGTTAGTCACAGTGTTAGCAAAGGCTAAGTGACATTGACAGTCTCCTAACAGTTTTACAACCAGTCAAAACATTCTGGTGTCTTTATCAACCATTCTATAATTATAAGGGCTTGTAGAAAATGGTTGCTAACAACAGCTACTTGAAATTGTAACATTTTTGCCAAATATTTTTCGTATTGTCGATATGTGTGTGGTAGGAAGTTGTCATTAATATGTTGTTAGTAGAATTTTCAGTCCAATAAACATTATCGTAACAATGAGCCATTGATATTATATCAAACACATTTGAAGTAAAGTAGGAAGTTCTGCTCAGTAATAGATTAATTACACCCTGACCATCTTAAAGGGATAGTTCACCCAAATTATAACAATTACACATTGGTTTCCGTACCCTGTAAGGAGTCTATGGGCTTGCCTGAACATCACTGTTACCATGGTTACTCCATCGATTTTCAATCTGACGGAAGTCCCCCTAAAAAAGACGCAATAGTCTCTAAAAGCCAGAATGTTGAATAAAATTAGATTTACACTTACTTTACCTGTTGTACATGTTGTTGGTGCTTTTGGCAGTATAAGGTGGAAAGTGTTTACTTAACTTTTTGCGCTGCAGGTAGGTTCTGTCGATTGAATTTTCAATCTCTTGATGCATTGCACGTGATGCACAATATGTCAACAATAGCCAAATGTAACTGAACGTAGTCGACTGAAGCACGTTTCCTTGCAATCAGCTGGAAGTGTTTGCTGTTCGATTAGGCTTGGCCATATTGTGCAAGTGTTTGTCATGTGCAAATTGCATCAGTATTGAAAACGGAAATACAAACTGATATACTGACCAGCGTACTGAAGGTCGGGTTGATAACACTTCCGTGTGGATATTTTGTATCAGATTACCTCCGACATGGGGACAAAATCGGCGGACAATAGGTAAAGTAAGTGGAAATGAAGTTTGTTCAACATTCTGACTTGTAATGGGACTGTTCGGAAATGCTGAGCCTACATGTTAGAGGTGAGTGTAAGTATTTCACTCTCAGATTCTAAAAGAGGATATCTATGGACAAGGTCTGGCACTGTTTCCACATGCTAATGTTTTAGCATTTGTGGCACAAATCCCATTCAAGTCATGGGACAGATATTAGCATTGTGTCCAAATCATCCAAAAGTATCTCAAATTGATTGAGAAGCTCAACAAAGTCACTTATATGATTTGAACATGATGCGCGAAAAAGGCTACCAGTCACTCCTCTAGTACTAAGTGATTAACCGAAATTTCAGTTATTTTTTAGGTTTTTAAACAACTAACGTTAATTGACTAACTTCGGTTCAATTATTAGTATTGATTTTTATTTTTCTGTGAGCTCAATGCGCACATTGCAGTTTCTCTAGAGAGAAATCAGATCAAGCCTGAACTGTGCGATGTAGTAGGGAGTTGTAGTTTCCAACAGGCCAATATTCTACATAATTTAGTGCAGAAAATGTGGTAATTAACTACAATGACCATAATCCCTTGCATGCCTACTCCGATATGTTTCTCTTTTACGCCTGCTACGTTAGGTTAGTGTGGGGCAGACAAGGAGAGAGAAGAGACAGAAGAATGTGCGATCGAGAGGGATAGAGAGCATTATCTAAGTGATTGATAGTTGGTATTCAGCATTTATAAAAGTATGCCTTATATACTTTGAAGAACTACTCAAATAGTGATTTTGTCAGACAGCATAGGCAGCAGCTCTATAGAGTTGATGACTTGGAATTAAATAAAGTCAGCAAATAAAACAAATGTAATATACACAATAACTGAAATATTTTATTAAAGTAATGTGAATAACTGATGGTTAATAAGTGATAAGCAGTAATGGGCAGTCACTACCATCATGTGACTTTGATTCTTTTTGAATAATCAAACCAAAACCGAACAGACCAAAAAAAAGCACTAACTCGTCCCTCTCTAGCCCCCTCAGACATCTCCCTCTCCTCACTACGTCTCCTGGCCCCTCCCATCCGGCTGGTCTCTGCTGCCATGTGGAAGGTGATGAAGCAACGCGATGTGATGCGTTATGGGACTCTGGAGGAGTTTGTGACATCCTGCTGTGAGACTGTCCCTGGCCTGCTCACATCTAGACACCAGGCCAAGCTGGCTCTGGGGCTGAGAACACGGGTGTGTGTGGAGGATGATATTGTTGACCCATGGCCATAAGTCTTGGGACAGTCGTGTTGTAGTAAAAATGGGTTGCATTCATTTGGCACCAAACGGTTGAAAACTGACAAACAGGGAGGGACTACCTGAACTTGTCCAATAAGAAAGGCTCAATTTTGTTTTCCGTTGCTATGGTGCGACTTAATGAATACGACCCTGTATGTGCTTCCACTGTATGAGCTGTCAGACTCTGTTCAGTCCCTAATTATCATGTCTCTGGTAATTTGTAGTTGATCTTAGAGCTGTGCCATGGCATGGACCCACCAGATCCAGCGGTTATCCTCCCCCAGCTGGAAAGGATCCGTGCCCCCACCCCATCCTCTGCCCTGGTGAGTGACAGTCAAATGCGGGCCTTTCTATAAGTCAGCAGTTCTCTGTACTGCGAGACGAGTGTGGTATTTTAATGGTCTTTTATCACTTCACTGCTTTGTACCCTAGGAATGATTTTGTGAGAAATACAGTATGTTTGCTGTAAGTGATGTCTTTGCATGCCTATGTTGCAGAAAAAGGATGTGAAGATTGAAACAGCGGTGACCAACCTCTGGCACCTGGTTGAAAGCTTTCTGAAAGACCCCACAGAGCGAGCACTATTCTACAAGGTCAGACTGCCGCTTTGTTTTATTGTTTGACTGAGCAGCTTTTCAGGGAAGCAGGTAGCCTAGTGGTTAGAGTGGCGAGCCAGCAACAGGAGGGTTGCCCTGTCGAATCCCGGGTCCAACGGAAAAAATCAGTCAGGAAGTGAGCTGGCAACCGGAGGGTTGCTGGTATCAAATCCTAGATGCCATTGCCTGCTGTTGTGCCCTTGAGCAAGGCACTTAACCCCCCCATAACAACAGCTCCCCGGGCGCCCAGTGTGGCAGCTCCCCGCGCCTCTTCCCCAAAAAAACTGCATGAATGTGTCAAATTTCGGTTGGACCTTGTGTGCAATTGACCAATAAAGTGATCTTAATTAGAGACCATTCACTGTAGCCCTCATACGACCATCCTGATCTTGCGAGCTTACATTCTGTTTCGCTATGGTCGTACGAGGCTACGTCCACTGAGGAACTCTCAAATTCTCTGTCCCCCTCTCGTTTACTCCCTACAGGTGGAGTTTCCGTCAGAGTATGGCCCTCAGTTTGACCAGGAGCTGGAGAAACTGCTGTGGGAGTTCCTGCTCAGACTGGACCAGCTTCTCCCAGTGCCCAACCTGGCTCAGACGGTGTCGTGGCTCACTGAAGCCCCTCCTGTCCTGGAGGAGTGTGCGCAGGCTGCCTCCCAACCCCAGCTCCTGAGGACCCTGCTCCAGCACCAGACGCTTCTGGGACACCTGGATTCTGCAGGTGGGTCTACAGAGGGTGCGTTCCAGGCCGACTACATTGCAGTCGCCTGCCAGATTTCACAGTGCCTGGGATAGATGTTTAACATATCAGCTAACCTCATCTCTTTTGTTACCTCCTATCAGCTTCTCTCCCTCCATGTATGGGCGACTACCTCCTCTCATCCCTGTCTCTCCCTCCCTCTGGAAGAGTGCAGCAAAGCGACCAATCAGGATCTAAGCCTGCCTCAGTTTCCACCCCAAGCCCTCTGTCTTTAACCCCATTAACCAATCACAGACAGACAAACTGGTCATCGCCCGTCGCACCTGTGATTGGCGGGATTTGCAACGAAGACCTTCCAGTCATGGCTTCAGCCAATAAGAGGGCAAGAACTTGCCAGGAAGGCGTTATTATCCAATCAGTTTCAAGAGATGTGGAGGAGGACGCTGAGTCAACGGAGAGGTCAAAATATACATGGGTCATAAGCAGAGAAGAGGAATCCAAAGAGGACGAGGAGATCATGGTCATGAGAAGAGGGAGGAGGAGGAGTGTGAGAGACGGAGGGAGTAAAAGAGTGCTCAGGAGAGGGCGTGGGGGACAGTTTGTTAGAGATGGAGAGAATGAAGAGGAGGATATGACGAGTGTTAGAGATGGAGAGACTGAGAGAGACCTTCTTAGGGATTGTTTGGTCCAGTTGGGGATCGCAGACCTCAAGGTTCCGGAAGACCATCGCATCTATTCTTACATCGCATCCTGTCTGCTCAACAAACCCAGGGTGCTCATCCCCCGACTAACTTCCACAGACATCACTGCACTTGTGAGGTCACAATCTCCTCCTTCCCGCAGCAACGGGACACCAACAGCAGGGGAAGGGAGCTCTCCATTGGGACAGAACAGTTGCCGGTGATAACCGCATGTCGGCTTCCTGCGACCCGGCAACGGAAGTTGAGTGACAGCTCATTGACCCTAGATATGGAGCTTCCAGCATTAGCTGACAAAGCGGAAGAGAAAGACAGGTGCTGATTAATTAAACAACCAAGGAGACTTATACTTGCCTGGTTGCCAGATCTGGCTGTGCTTTCTTTAGCGAAATCCCCTGTTTGTTCATCATTCCATACATTCATCATCTCCTACATGTACTAAATGGCATGACGGCAAACAACTGTGGAATTGTTTAAAGCACAAACAGATCTAGCAACCGGGCCAGTCAAATATCCACTAGTACTACCAGTTGTTTTTCTATATCGCTTTTGTGCTATTTTCACAAGTATGTGGTGAATTTTCAAAACGCTTTGTACAAAACTCCAACTGGTAACACTTGTAACACAGCAAGACTCGTTGAAAACTTTATTCTGCATTCATTTTGTTTGAAGACTACTTTCACCACACAACCATTAAAGGTGCTACACCTAGAATTTCTCCCCCATGTGGAAGCTAGGTAAATTGCAACAGCACTAGGCTGCATTCCCCTGCATCCCATTTTCCCATAACATGGCGGAGACTCGCGCTTGAACCTTTTACTTTCGGTTTTGATTCACCAGGTTCAAACAGCTGTAAAACTGTTTTGTTATTGAAAATATGTCACAGCGATTTAGATGGTACAATGATTCCCTACACTATTCAACGCTTGTTTTCTCACATAAACTGAAATTGAGCAAACCGTGAAGAATTTTAGCAACCAGGAAATGACAGAGATTTCTACATTGGCCGCTTGACCCGATTTCCACTATATAACAGCCACAAAGTCAAAACAGCTTTTCCATTTTGACAATAGATGCCGCTTTGGCGGGAGAAATCAATAGGCAAATATCATAGCCAATCACAACACTGGCAGGTAAGTAATACTGTGAAATACTATCATTCCACTATTACTGCAGATATGTTATAGACATTTTCTGAAATTACAATGCAAAATAAAAAATTAAAATCCTATGTGTAGCACCTTTAATCCAAAATAGAAGTTTACTGTGAAATACCATGAACATTGATTTAATCACCAAAACACAACACAATTTCTTCTCAATTTAGGTATTTTAACAACCAGTTAATCCAATAGCAAAAAATGCAAGACCCATGTTTCAAAATTGACCTTTGAATGTAATATGCTACAGTGTGATCATTGAAGACATCTTTCACGATCATTGATGAAAAAAAAAGTATATCTTGTTAAGATATCATTACAACATAGGTGTACAACAGCGCTAATGTCAACAAAATGCATGTTGATCTTTACTGGCTTAAAGCAGAGGAGAGATTGTAAGCATACTTTCTCGTTTTGTAAGAAATATTAATGTGTTGAACTCAACTGTCTACTCAATCAACTAACATACAGCTCTGACAAACATTTCATATTCCACAAGACATGCAACCAGAGGTCTCTTCACAGTCCCTAAAGCCAAAACGAATTCAAGGCAATGCCCAGTAATACTGTATATAGAGCCATATAGCATGGTACTACCTGCCATCACTCAAGCAAGCAGCAAAATTAGCATCTCCCTCCCGAGCACTTGCTTGGGTTAAAGATGTGGCCTTGGCATTAGGATATCAGGCCCTGCTTAGAGAAAGCAATTGTAAGCAAAGCCTCAGTAGAGTAAGGATATACGAAAGGTGTACCGCAAGGGTCGGTATTGGGACCTGTTTACTATTTATATAAATAATAGATTTAAAACTTGTACTTAATGCGGGCAAAACTAAATATGTTTTCTAATTCACTGACAAATGTCTCAGATGGTCTACATATTCACTCTTTGGATGGCTCTATCATCGATTGGGTTCCCGCCTATAAATATCCTGCAGGTGCCCGGCTTGCCATAAGGAGTCGCTAAAGCGCAATGAGCCAAGTAAAGCCCCCCCGGCCAAACCCTCCCCTAATCCAGACGACGCTGGGCCAATTGTGCGCTGCCCTATGGGGCTCACAACACAGCCTGGGATGGAACCTGGGTCTGTAATGATGCCTCAAGCAGTGCCTTAGACCGCTGCGCCACTCGGGAGGCCTCACCTTTTAATTTTAACTCACCACAGTTATGGAATGAATACCTTGCTAAACAAATTAGACCTGGATTCCCTAGTGCCGATAGGGCAGTTTAAAACTGTTAAATTAGTTTACTGAAGTGTGCAATTGTTTCAATTGACTTTTAAACTTGTTGAAATAACCTGATGTAATGTATTTATAGCTGTCTTGTAGTTATCATTTTTTTTTGTGTTGATGGAATTTTTGTCCTCAGGGCACCATTGCAAATGAGGTATTAGTCTCAGTTGGGCTCCCTTGAATAAATAAAAGTAAATATATATTTTTAAAAATTATTGCGCTCCGTATGATATGATACTCTGCTCAGCTTGCTGGCTAACTGATGATGTGAGAATCTCTCAGGTTGTTTTAAAGAACATTGGTGTAGTGACATTAGAATACCAGGGCCTGCCTCAGTAGAGCAAAGTATTGTTGATGTATGGCATTACATTTACATTTTAGTCATTTAGCAGACGCTCTTATCCAGAGCGACTTACAGTTAGTGAGTGCATACATTATTATTTTTTTTTCATACTGGCCCCCCGTGGGAATCGAACCCACAACCCTGGTGTTGCAAACGCCATGCTCTACCAACTGAGCTACATCCCTGCCGGCCATTCCCTCCCCTACCCTGGATGACGCTGGGCCAATTGTGCGCCACCCCATGGGTCTCCCGGTCACAGCTGGCTACGACAGAGCCTGGATTCAAACCAGGATCTCTAGTGGCACAGCTAGCACTGCAATGCAGTGCCTTAGACCACTGCGCCACTCGCTGAAGTGTATAAAAGTGTGTTCTTATTTCCATTTATTTAGTTATGTCCTAGAGTTGATTCCTAGTGTGTGTGACTGGTGGATGATGCTGGAGGGGAATGAAGGTGGTAATGTAAGACAAGTTGTTGAGGTGGAAACCATTAAGTTGAAACTTTAGCGGGAGGAAACTCCACACTATTCAAGGTTACTGTGTTCACCTCTGTTAACTCTGAGGTGAAAAGCCTCAGTGGGAGCCAAGGACCTTAGGTGAAACTCCCATCTGATTCTGGTTCATTTTATATGAGCAGGAGCCTAACAGCTCCATCTGATTCACAGGGACCTTGTTCATTTCATGAGTAGGTCCAAAGCCTAGTACAATACCTCAGATAACCCTTCATGGGTGGTAGACTGTAACACGTCACACTATACTTCAGATAACCCTTCATGGGTGGTAGACTGTAACACGTTACACTATACCTCAGATAACCCGTTAAGGGCAATACTGAAACAAGGCTCAAGATTCAAGGAATTTAGCTCATTGTTATGAGCATGGGTGAAGGAAGCGAAGTGAAGCATGTATGTCTGATTAGTTTAGTTCATTTTATGAGCTGAATGGGGGTGAAGGACGTTAGGTGAAGCCCAGTATGATGAAAGTTCTGTTCATTCTATGAACTTACTTAAGGATGTACAGTGGGGGAAAAAAGTATTTAGTCAGCCACCAATTGTGCAAGTTCTCCCACTTAAAAAGATGAGAGAGGCCTGTAATTTTCATCATAGGTACACGTCAACTATGACAGACAAAATGAGAAAAAAAAATCCAGAAAATCACATTGTAGGATTTTTAATGAATTAATTTGCAAATTATGGTGGAAAATAAGTATTTGGTCAATTACAAAAGTTTCTCAATACTTTGTTATATACCCTTTGTTGGCAATGACACAGGTCAAACGTTTTCTGTAAGTCTTCACAAGGTTTTCACACACTGTTACTGGTATTTTGGCCCATTCCTCCATGCAGATCTCCTCTAGAGCAGTGATGTTTTGGGGCTGTCGCTGGGCAACACGGACTTTCAACTCCCTCCAAAGATTTTCTATGGGGTTGAGATCTGGAGACTGGCTAGGCCACTCCAGGACCTTGAAATGCTTCTTACGAAGCCACTCCTTCGTTGCCCGGGCGGTGTGTTTGGGATCATTGTCATGCTGAAAGACCCAGCCACGTTTCATCTTCAATGCCCTTGCTGATGGAAGGAGGTTTTCACTCAAAATCTCACGATACATGGCCCCATTCATTCTTTCCTTTACACGGATCAGTCGTCCTGGTCCCTTTGCAGAAAAACAGCCCCAAAGCATGATGTTTCCACCCCCATGCTTCACAGTAGGTATGGTGTTCTTTGGATGCAACTCAGCATTCTTTGTCCTCCAAACACGACGAGTTGAGTTTTTACCAAAAAAGTTCTATTTTGGTTTCATCTGACCATATGACATTCTCCCAATCCTCTTCTGGATCATACAAATGCACTCTAGCAAACTTCAGACGGGCCTGGACATGTACTGGCTTAAGCAGGGGGACACGTCTGGCACTGCAGGATTTGAGTCCCTGGTGGCGTAGTGTGTTACTGATGGTAGGCTTTGTTACTTTGGTCCCAGCTCTCTGCAGGTCATTCACTAGGTCCCCCCGTGTGGTTCTGGGATTTTTGCTCACCGTTCTTGTGATCATTTTGACCCCACGGGGTGAGATCTTGCGTGGAGCCCCAGATCGAGGGAGATTATCAGTGGTCTTGTATGTCTTCCATTTCCTAATAATTGCTCCCACAGTTGATTTCTTCAAACCAAGCTGCTTACCTATTGCAGATTCAGTCTTCCCAGCCTGGTGCAGGTCTACAATTTTGTTTCTGGTGTCCTTTGACAGCTCTTTGGTCTTGGCCATAGTGGAGTTTGGAGTGTGACTGTTTGAGGTTGTGGACAGGTGTCTTTTATACTGATAACAAGTTCAAACAGGTGCCATTAATACAGGTAACGAGTGGAGGACAGAGGAGCCTCTTAAAGAATAAGTTACAGGTCTGTGAGAGCCAGAAATCTTGCTTGTTTGTAGGTGACCAAATACTTATTTTCCACCATAATTTGCAAATAAATTCATAAAAAATCCTACAATGTGATTTTCTGGATTTTTTTTTCTCATTTTGTCTGTCATAGTTGACGTGTACCTATGATGAAAATTACAGGCCTCTCATCTTTTTAAGTGGGAGAACTTGCACAATTGGTGGCTGACTAAATACTTTTTTTCCCCACTGTAAGTGGAACTCTGTCTGAAATACTGTCCTGGTTAGTTATGTAAGTTCATGAATGTTGCATTTTAGTTAATGAAACCCACAGCGCCGGTGGTAACTAACAAAAGGCCTACAAGTTTAAGAGATTACATGTTACCCCAAGAAAAACATTGCGGGTGGTAACTGTAAAAAGTATATACTTTACCCCAGGATACCCATTACGAGCAGTACTATAGAAACAAGGTAGCTTTATTCACGTCAGGGTAATTTAGTGAAACAATGTTGCTATATTTATGTCAGGGGAATTTAGCAAAAAATTTCTATTTGCAACGCACCTTGTTATTGCATTTTTGTGTTCGTGTGTTGCGCTTGCATTCAGTAGCGTCTATGAATCACATGATTATGAAAGCATTCATGTATGAAAGTGTATTTTAAATGTAATTCTGTCCTTGTGATGCACTTGTCTATTAATGTTCTGTATCATGTCTTGTTTTGTGTGTACCCCAGGAAGAGTAGCTGCTGCTTTAGCAGTAGCTAATGGGGATCCTAATAAAATACAAAAAAAATACTACTTTAATCAAATGAAATAAATAGAAGAAACAATTTTTAGCAGGCACTAGTTTGCATCAAGCCTGTCTTGAGCATTTGGCCATACTTTAGGTTTTCATTGTTCATGTACCTGGGGAAAAACCTTTTGGCATGGCGAATCCAAACCTAACAGGTCTGGATTGATGTCATTGCATTCCTCATCCATGGTCTGAAGGAGGGTGGCACGCTCATGGGGATGTGTTCCTAATGTGTACAAAACATTAGAAACACCTGCTGTTTTCATGACAGACTGACCAGGTGAAAGCTTTGATCCCTTATTTTGATGTCAATTCAATCAGTGTAGAAGGGGAGGAGACAGGTTAAATAATGATTTTTAAGCCTTGAGACATGGATTGTGTGTGTGTGCCATTCAGAGGGTGAATGGGCAAGACAAAATATTTAGATGTCTTTGAACGGGGTATGGTAGTAGGTGCCAGGTGCACCGGTTTGAGTGTGTCAAGAACTGCAACGCTGCTGGGTTTTTCACACAACAGTTTCCCGTGTGTATCAGGAATGGTCTGCCACCTAAAGGACATCCAGCCAACTTGACACAACTGTGGGAAGCATTGGAGTCAACATGGGCCAGCATCCTTGTGGAATGCTTTTGACACCTTGTAGTCCATGCCCTGACAAATTGAGGCTGTTCTGAGTGCAAAAGGGGGTGCAACTCAATATTAGGAAGGTGCTCCTAATGTTTTGCACACTCAGTGTAAATGTATACTTTACAAACATACCTTTTCATTATGTATTGCACCAAAGCGACTGAAGAAAAAAAACTGTAATAAAAAAATGCATAGTGCCATAACATTGATATTGTAAATGTCCAGTATTAGCAGAAATGTAGGACTTTTACTCATCAGTGTTACACCTCCAGGAACTGTGCATTTCCTTCAGTCAGCTCTCCATCCATTGTCCTTCTGCTCCAAACGAGAAGAAGCACACAGGTAATTCCCGTCCCCCCATTTCTGCATGCATGTACTCACAATTCTATGGTTAAGTGAGTACGTTATGTCAGTGCAGTTATCGTTACCCAGGCATTACGTTTCTCCATCTCGTTTCCATCTAGAAATGTTAACTTCTCCAGTAACCGGTGACACTAAGAATGTCATTGAATATTCAGAGGATGAAGCGACAAAGAATTTCAAAGGCAGTATAAGTAGAGCCTCGGTAAGCCACTTTTATTTATTATTAACCTTGCTTGCCCTCATGTGCATCTATATTTCCTGAAACCCCTGCAGTCTAATGTACTCTGTCTCCCCCAGTTGTTTGTGAATACCTACTACATGGCCAAGCACGACACCTAAGTGCCCAACCCTCAGGGAGTTCTTTAAGCCCGGCCTGGCCTGACGCCACCTGCTGTCTCCCGGCAACGGACACATGACTCAATAATTCACAGGTCTATGGCAAAATCATTTCTAGCCTGGTCCCAGATCTGTCATGCCAACTCCTATGGCCTGTTTGTGCCAGGCATGTTAATATCATTTCACCATCCACGGGAAGGAAATATTTAATAGTGACTGACTTTCAGAGTTTTAGGATTCTTTGTATCTGAGTCACTTTGGAATAAGCTTTTATTTTTTTCTCAGTGACTTTTATTGTGAAGTCAGGATAATTGACCTATGTCACCAATACTTTACTACCTGTGCTGTAATTGTAAGTTCAATGGTCCAACAATTATTTTTTGGGGGGCTTATAGGAATATCTTCACACATTGATGGCTTTGATAACTATGAGGCAACAACTTGCACAAATTGGTTGAGAAAAGAGTTTTGCTAATTCATTTGGTTATAATTATTATAGATAAGTAATAGAGTTCTATTGTCATTTTCTTTCAGCTCACTATCATTAGATATTGATGCCTGGTTGTGATAACCGAGGCAACAACTTGCACAAATTTGTTGGAGGAAAGCGTTTTGTTTTTCAATTATTTTAAGTATTTGTCAAATATGTAAATTAATTTATGCACTTTACCACTCTGTAAATGAGTGGTATTTCAATGTGTACTTTTTGTATCTTATTATGGGCATCCAACCTCAATGTTTTAAAGCTGTAATAACAGATACAGGACCTTCAAAAAGTGAATAACGAATCAAAGTAAAATGAATGCATATGCCAAATAATATTGTTATTTTTCACACGTCCAATGTCTTTTACAGGGTAAAGAACTACAATTCATTGTGTACCGTAAAATAAATGTGTATTCAAAACTTATTTTGGCTTCTCTGGGTTTCACTACTTCCCATATCTATATTTATGAAGTACAACACTCAAACATGTATGACAGTGTTATTAACTCCTGTTTATTAAGGCAATGCAGTTCTACTTTCAAATGGCTTGAGATGGTGGGACGGAGCTAAAACAGACGTTTGGACCCTGCTTGTGAGCTCAGAAATGCTGTGACAGTCTTTAAAGTGTAGTAAAAAACATGGTGTTAATTTGTTAATAACTCACGAGGTATTGAGCCCACTTAAAAAGATACCAAGAAAGTCAGTAATAATCTCAGCAGTGGTGTCAACACTGTCCACTTCCTGCCTTAGTGTCCTCAGGTCACTACAGTCTTAGAGGATTCCATTCCTCTGCAATGTAGAGTAAATCTACCTGTCTTACAGTCCATTCTTATAGTACAAGCATTATGTTTCCTTTGAGTGTCACAGTCAGTCAGCGTGGCCAGATTCTATTGACACTTTCCAGCCCGACTAGTCTCACAACCTGCAGCTCATCCCTCCAGTCACAGTGATGGTCTCTCCAGTGATGTAGGATGCATCCTTAGAGCACAGGAAGGCGATCACTCCACCTATCTCCTCTGGCTCCCCAACCCTGGGAGAATAGTACACAAATAACAAATCAAACAGGCCACCATGGTGAACATGCATAAAGATGGCCAAATACAGATATGACGTCAACAACACTGCAACATTTCTTTCACTGTTACACAAGCAAATTCTACCAATTCAGTCACAATGGGTCAGACACATTTGTGGACACACTGCATAAAAACAATAACACTCAAGGGTAAGAATGTACCCTAAACTAAACGATGTACCCTAAGAATGAAGTTGAAGGCAACCTTTTAATGCTAAGCTGCTTCTTGAACTCGTCCACAATGTCTTCGTCCTGCCACAACTGAGAGAGAATAAAACACAGCATAATCAAAAACTCCCTTCTCTCCGTATGAATGATAGACGTAAAAGATAGGAAAACAACGGTTAAAAGAGTGATTGAAATAGAGGAGTGGGGGTGAGGAGGGTAAGCAAAGATTAAAAGAGTAAACCGGTAAAGATGACAGAATAGAAAGGGAGGGGATCCTCACTGCTTGGCTGAAGCGGGTCTTGATGACGCCGGGGGCCACACAGTTGACCCGGATGTGGCTCTGGGCCAGTTCGGGGGCCAGGGCTCTGGTTAGTCCTAACAGGGCCGTCTTACTCACACTGTAAGGACCCAGGGCCTGGTGGTGGTGGGGGGTCAAAGGTCATGTTGAACAAATAATTATTCATACCAATGCAAATTGATCTAATGTAACACTACACAACATTAGCACACACAAAAACTAATTCTGAGATGATCGACACGATAGCCATTCAGAGGGAAAATCAGAGGAGCTTACCTGCATAGGCTGGTAGCCGGCGACAGAGGACACGAACACAACACTCCCACCCCTGGAAAACACATACATTGTAATTTGTATAGTTCACAAAACACTTTCCTAATTCATTATTTATATCCTCTCTCTCTTTCTCTCTTTCTCACCCCCTCTTCTCCATGTGAGGCACCACCAGTTGGGTCATAAGAAAGGCTGCCTTAACATTCACATCCAGGATCTGTGTGAAGAGTGGAGTTGAAAAGTACAGCATAAGAGCATGTAAACAACAAAGCATCTATGTTAAACCAACCAATGAATACTTAAGCATCTATGTTAAACCAACCAATGAATACTTAAGCATCTATGTTAAACCAACCAATGAACACTTAAGCATCTATGTTAAACCAACCAATGAATACTTAAGCATCTATGTTAAATCAACCACTGAATACTTATTATCACACAATTATTACACAACTTACTGAATACTTGAAATAACTTGTTAAATTGAAATCTAAGGGAAATGTGGTACTGTTAGCCATGTAACACTTTTGTTACATATTTTCATTGCATCAAGGCTTCAGTATATGGGACAGATTATAGGTCCAGTTGCTTTTCAAAACATTTGTAAGATGCTTGGACGCATAACGAACCTTATCCCAGACTGCTTCTGTGGAGTCCATGATGTTCCCAAAGAAAGGGTTGACTGCTGCGTTTGAGACCAGGATGTCAATACCACCACAATGTTCCACTGTCTAAACAGAATGGGGAAAAATAACAATGACATTCAGTATGGGCATGTGACTGATGGCTGTGCCTTTGACTCTGTGTCAAGAAGTGGAAACTACAGTATCAGTGCTGTGCTGGAATGTCACTGTGGTGAAGTTGAGTGTGATGGTTGTCACATCATTTGAATGAATAGAATTTGAATACGAAATTGTCACGTTCTGATCCCCTTTTAACAGGCCAAGACAGAATGATCAACTGATGTCTACTCTGGGTGCACCTGCTAGCAAAATGTATTGGCTTTTTCTTTACCATGTTAACCAGTCTTTCTCTGTCTTCACTTTTCCCAACGTTGCAAGTCATCCCAGTCACTTGTATCTTCTCACTCTGCAATAGTGCCACGGCTTTGTCCACGTTGGACTGACGTCTGCTGCTCACCACAACGTGAGCCCCTCTCTGCCCCAGAGCCTGAGCTGCAGCCAGACCAATTCTGGAAGAGAAGAAGAAGAAGAAGAAGAAGACAGTCTGTAGGAGAAGGAGGCATGTATGTTGAGCATGATGTAAGGCCCAGAGTTTTCTCTGACTGTGTGGCCTGAGCAGGAAAAACTCTGGCCCCTGTTCTCTAGACACTTTAAAAATATATATATTTGTATTTTATTTTTATTTAACTAGGCAAGTCAGGTAAGAACAAATTCTTATTTACAATGACGGCCTACCCCGGCCAACCCCCCCCCCCTAACCCGGACTACGCTGGGCCAATTATGCGCCGCCCTATAGGACTCCCGATATGCTAACTAAGTGCCCAGAGTTTTTCCAGGTGAGGCCAAGCGGTCACGAAAAACTCACCATAGGACCAGAGCCTGAGGGCAATTCACTATAAACAAATGAAATACATCCGCAGCAAAACGGTTGGAACAGCCATTCCTTACCCATCGGTGGAGGCAGTCACTATGGCAACCTTCCCTGAAAGACTGCTTTGAGACCCAGCAAGACTGCCCCCAGACATCTTTCTTGTTTGACCTGCGACAGGATTTGTCAAAAAGCATCTGCTAACAAAACACCTCAGCATTACCTGGAAAGAGAGAAGATTTATCAATGCACACACATACAGTAGGCACACAAATGCAGGGTGCCAACCCACAACTGAACCTTTCAAAACATTATGCCTTAGTTACTAGGTCCCTTAGTTATTGCATTGCTTTATCCATGATGTCTTTATATGCTTCCTTACTGTGGCGATCAGTGTCTAGACGAGCTTGCTTATGAAGAGCAGAAATTAGGTGAAAGTTGAATTGTGCAAGCATACAAGTAGTACAGTGTTATGTTGAATACAAAATAAAGTGATATTCCCTTACCTTTGCCCTTCTGATCATTAACGCTACATGCAACACCAATAATCAAGGTTTGGCGTAACGTTGGTTTACAAAATGTAAGTGCAAAGTCCTTTACGTCCAGTGACAGAAGACAGGAACAAAAACACGAGTTTAAAGACGACGTTTCCGGTACCTTTCCAAAATAAAAGAAATATCCTGGGTGTACTGCTTTATTTACAAATGCCTCCATTGATATTGCGCCTGTACTGCCGTCTATACGGTAGCCTATGCTCCATTCACACAGAATCCAAAAACCCGCAGCATGGCGCAGCAAAGCAAATAGCATATAACAACTTCTTGCTTTGCCATCTACTAACATTAAACGTACTTAGTTGGTTACAGCATCTCTCCTTGCCAGGTGAAAATGGCCCAGACTCAACTCTCTGTGTGTGTGAAAGCACCTTACCCAGTCTCCCGAATGAAATGCTGAAGGCGGAGCTGTAATCTTAGGTTTCTCCATCCTCAAAATCTTGCGCGTTTACCGCAAGACAGTCGTATCCAATTACGTAGTCCTTCTCCGGAGGGAGACATAAGAGAAAAACCTCGTTTGCCACGAATTCCCTCTACTGAAATAAGGGAACGCTCGATAGCTGTCTTTCTTTTCTCGAGTATTACATGAACTGTTTATATTTCATCAAGGGTAAGTACGCTAGCTAACAAAACAATAAGAGAGTGTCATTTGAATGCAGACTGAAGTTTTGCTTGCTAGCGAACTGATTTAATGCCCCCTTTTGTTTTGCCCATTGGGCTATAAGCTAGCCAAGCTAGCTAGCAGCTTACGTTACAGTAGAAAGCTAGCCTCTGCTCCATCGATTTAGATACGTGGATAATGTGGGCCAAATTGTGAGCTAACAAAATATTGAATATGTATTCACTTTTATTTGATCAGCGATAGGGTGAGCTGCTTGCTAACTTTAGGGGGCTAGCTAACGTTTGTTAGCAAATATTTATGTCATCTGAGTCAATCCATGCCATGGTCAAACATTTCGTCCTGACTAACTGATCCCACTGCCTGGTAACTTGATACACAACCTCGGAGTTTTATGCTGTAAATTAAGTTTTTACAGAATAATAATTGCTGTCATTATTTGATTTGCATTATTCTAATAACGCTTGCTACATAGTTTGAATGCTTACATTTCAACTGTAAATCTGTCATTGGGGTAACGTTTTCAGATGCTTGTTTTCAAGAGTGTCCAAAGGAAAATACAAAAACAACAACACTTAGTGACAAGAATAATATGCCAACTACTGGCTAATAATAATTAAATAATTATATATATATATATATATATATATATATATATATATATATATATATATTTTTAAAGTACATTAACAGCATAGACCGTTGTTGTACAATTACTAATAGGCCTACAACTAATAAAAACTACTGCTACAACTACTACTAAAACGAAATACCTATAATATATACAGTACATACATATTTACAAATATCTTCACATGGTGATGTTTCTATTAGTCAAAAACGCAGTTCGTTCTTTACATTTGACAAAAGGGCTTTCTTAAATACACTGTGTGATTTTAATGACCTGCTTTCTATAGGTAAATTATTCCAGTCAGTTGGGCCTTTTTATCTGAAAGATCTTACTCCAACCTCATGATGTACCCTTGGAATTTGTAATTGCTGATGTTGTCGAAAGGAGTAGTGTGAGTCTTATAAATCATGGGTGTGTGACCACAACATGGGACATGGTAAAAATACTGAAGTTATGAATTGGCTATAGATAAGTGATAGACATTGACATAATCTAAGAATCTAGACTTGTATGTTGTTTACAAAGTGACAGAACAACACTAACGATTTTATCATCATTTCCCTGACTAGGATTCTCCTTCAGTGTAATATGATGATGACATCACAATCTGGCCGAACTGGCTTTTCTAAGTTTCATCTCAAGAACAGTCAACAACACTGAGCCAAGAAGAAGCAGTTCAATCATGCCCTCAACACAGAACAACCCTATGGGCTTTGGTGAGCGAAGAAGGCAGGACATCTCGCAGCCTTGAATGAGGCTGGTGGTGTTGCCCTTGAACACAACTCAGATCGTGTGTTTGGACTCCGCAGCAATCCACAGTTCACCTCTTGGTTATAGATGGAGGACCCTGTCTGTTTGTGAGCCTGACCCAACATTCTGACAGGAGCACTGTCTGAGGAAGAGCAAACATGTCCCTCTCTGTGAGTACCAATCGTGTGTGTGTTTGCCTGTGAGTGTGTATGTGCATGTCTGTGTGACGTGGGTGGGTGTGAGTGTGCGTGCGCACACTTTTTGTATGAGAGATGGTGGGTAAAGCGGGCACTGATGAAAGGAGCCCAACTGGTGACATGGCACTATTCAGTGGGGGGAAAAAAAGTATTTAGTCAGCCACCAATTGTGCAAGTTCTCCCACTTAAAAAGATGAGAGAGGCCTGTAATTTTCATCATAGGTACACGTCAACTATGACAGACAAAATGAGAAGAAAAAAAATCCAGAAAATCACATTGTAGGATTTTAAATGAATTTATTTGCAAATTATGGTGGAAAATAAGTATTTGGTCACCTACAAACAAGCAAGATTTCTGGCTCTCACAGACCTGTAACTTCTTCTTTAAGAGGCTCCTCTGTCCTCCACTCATTACCTGTATTAATGGCACCTGTTTGAACTTGTTATCAGTATAAAATACACCTGTCCACAACCTCAAACAGTCACACTCCAAACTCCACTATGGCCAAGACCAAAGAGCTGTCAAAGGACACCAGAAACAAAATTGTAGACCTGCACCAGGCTGGGAAGACTGAATCTGCAATAGGTAAGCAGCTTGGTTTGAAGAAATCAACTGTGGGAGCAATTATTAGGAAATGGAAGACATACAAGACCACTGATAATCTCCCTCGATCTGGGGCTCCACGCAAGATCTCACCCCGTGGGGTCAAAATGATCACAAGAACGGTGAGCCAAAATCCCAGAACCACACGGGGGGACCTAGTGAATGACCTGCAGAGAGCTGGGACCAAAGTAACAAAGCCTACCATCAGTAACACACTACGCCGCCAGGGATTCAAATCCTGCAGTGCCAGACGTGTCCCCCTGCTTAAGCCAGTACATGTCCAGGCCCGTCTGAAGTTTGCTAGAGTGCATTTGGATGATCCAGAAGAGGATTGGGAGAATGTCATATGGTCAGATGAAACCAAAATAGAACTTTTTGGTAAAAACTCAACTCGTCGTGTTTGGAGGACAAAGAATGCTGAGTTGCATCCAAAGAACACCATACCTACTGTGAAGCATGGGGGTGGAAACATCATGCTTTGGGGTTGTTTTTCTGCAAAGCGACCAGGACGACTGATCCGTGTAAAGGAAAGAATTAATGGGGCCATGTATCGTGAGATTTTGAGTGAAAACCTTCCATCAGCAAGGGCATTGAAGATGAAACGTGGCTGGGTCTTTCAGCATGACAATGATCCCAAACACACCGCCTGGGCAACGAAGGAGTGGCTTCGTAAGAAGCATTTCAAGGTCCTGGAGTGGTCTAGCCAGTCTCCATATCTCAACCCCATAGAAAATCTTTGGAGGGAGTTGAAAGTCCGTGTTGCCCAGCGACAGCCCCAAAACATCACTGCTCTAGAGGAGATCTGCATGGAGGAATGGGCCAAAATACCAGCAACAGTGTGTGAAAACCTTGTGAAGACTTACAGAAAACGTTTGACCTGTGTCATTGCCAACAAAGGGTATATAACAAAGTATTGAGAAACTTTTGTTATTGACCAAATACTTATTTTCCACCATAATTTGCAAATAAATTCCTAAAAAAATCCTACAATGTGATTTTCTGGAATTTTTTTTCTCATTTTGTCTGTCATAGTTGACGTGTACCTATGATGAAAATTACAGGCCTCTCTCATCTTTTTTAAGTGGGAGAACTTGCACAATTGGTGGCTGACTACTTTCCCCCACTGTAGTTATTTTTCAAACCAGGGCCGTGTTTGAATACTTCAAAAATGCATCATCCTTCTTTGGGAGAATCACTGATATGACATAACTGGATCGGTGAAAGGCCATTGGCTGAAGTGAACCTTTTTGTTGTCCCTATCCAATACTCTCAAATCAGTGATTACATTATTCAGGGAAGGCAGGGAATGAAGGATGTGGTTTTTAAGTAATTTAACATTGCCCTGGCTTCCATCCACTTGCGCTGCTGTTTCCAGCAGTAACGTTTCCGAGTAGAGCTCCTAGCTCTGGGTGGTGTTCAGTAGTGCAAACCGTAGCAAAACATTTTGCAACTGAAAACAAAACATTGTGTTCTAATAGGACAAGATCGGACACTTAATTTTTTTGGGGAAAATATTTCCTTCCTACTGAACGCAGCCCAGGGCTCAGCTTGTTGTCTCTATAGCCAATCCCCAGGGGGTTAGGGTTTTGAAAAGGAGAAGAAGAGAGGAGGGCCAAGGGACGGCAATTAAACCCCAAACTAGGGACAGATGTTGCCCCCCTTCCCCCTTCCCTCCCTCTCTCGCTCCCTCCATCCCTCTCTTTTCTCATTACCATTTACTCCTCTTGTCTTTTAAATCATTCCTCCCTCCTCTGACTGTCTTTCTACTCACCCTATAATTACTGTATGCAGTAACTAAGTATACAGTGATTCAGCACTTATATCAGTATGATGGGACTTTGAATGCTCTGAATGTTCTCTCTCTCTCTCAATTCAATTCAATTTAAGGGCTTTATTGGCTTGGGAAACGTATGTTAACATTGCCAAAGCAAGTGAAATAAACAATAAATATTAACATCACTCTCTCTCTCTCAGCACCACACTGTCTTTGTTTTTCTCCTCCTTCCTCATCTTTAGCTCTTCTATTCACTTACACTGTTATACAATCAGCTATTCTCAATCTCTTTCTTGGCGTCAAGTCAATGCATTTGTCTGTGTGCAGTCCGGTCAGTATGTAGATGTATGCTTCCCAGTGTGATGTTAGACTGTCTCTGTGTGTGCATTCGTGTCATCAATGCCCCCGATGACTAGTGCCCAAAGTTTTAACTAGGAAAAACTCTGGATTAACGCTGCGATAGTAATGGGTGTTTGTGAATCTCTTATTTCTGAGTAATTACTGTGTCGTAAATTATTTCTGTGTTATATATTTTTCCTGTCCATGTCCCCCCCCACCCTTCCCCCTCAGACGGTGCTGGCGAAGGCCCTGTTTGACAATGCAGCAGAGAGCCCTGAGGAGCTGGCCTTCCGGAAGGGGGACATCCTGATGGTTCTAGAACAGGAACAGGGAGGGGGTCCTGGCTGGTGGCTCTGCTCCCTCCACGGGCGCCAGGGCATTGCACCCGCCAACCGCCTCCGCCTCCTCCACACTGCCCTGGGGTCGGACCCCCGACCCCCCAGCGAAGACTCTGTGTACCTCTCCCCTGGCCCCCTGGCCCGCACGGCAGTCTCCACGGAGGACGTAGACGGGGTCTACCGCACCCCACCTAGGCTGGGGGAGGCCCTGTACCAGAGCCCAGGGGCGGTGCCTGTCGCCTCTAGACCAGGGGTGCTCCGGCAGGCCGAGGTAGGGGGTCGCCCCCGTTCCCGCTCCAGCTCTGGTACACGCCCCCTACCCGATTGGGACGTGGGGGTGACAGGGCGCCCGCGCTCGCCCTCCCTCCGAGGCAGAGATACAGACTCAGCCGGGACACTTTACC
This sequence comes from Coregonus clupeaformis, assembly GCF_020615455.1. Lineage (NCBI taxonomy): Eukaryota > Metazoa > Chordata > Actinopteri > Salmoniformes > Salmonidae > Coregonus > Coregonus clupeaformis. Next base: position 1,414,134 of record NW_025533456.1, read on the forward strand.
AGACCCCCTCCACCCCCACGCCTCTTGGGCTCCACTACCACAGAGCACCAGGGGGTCTGGCTGGAGCCCCTGGCCCAGAGAATGTCTACCTGGCCCCCAGTGGGATGCCCCGGGCGGTGGGTCTAGCTCCAGAGAGGCTAGAGGACAACACCTACCTGGTCCCCAGGGAGACCGTAGCGGCCGTAGGCCACTCTGATGGCTGTTACCTTGTCCCCAAAGGTACTGTACTGCCCAGCGAGGAGGTCTACCAGACCCCCACAGGAGGGGCAGCAGGGGTGGCCGTGGTGACCCAGGTCACCCCCATCGCTACCAGGATCCTGGAGGCTCAGAGCCTCACCCCTTCACAGGTTAATGGGGGTGGGGGGGCCCCCCTCAAGCCCCTCACCCCTCAATCCAAACTGGCACAGGACACCCCTGGAATGATGTACCAGACCCCCACCGCTGTGGGAGCAGGGATTCTCAGGACTCCACCCGTCCCTGCACTGGGATCCCCCAAACCTCAGCTGAAAGGCGTGACCCCCAAAACCCCAGGGACCCCCAGAGGTCAGGGGGGTGTACCCTCCACCCCTCCCATCGCCAGGGGGAAGCTAGCTCCGGCTACCCCCCTCAGGGGGTCTCCATTGCTGGCCAGACCAGGAGAGGGACAAGGCAGAGTGCCCAGGTCACCAAACTTTGCCCGTAAGCCCCCTCCTCCAGCCCCTCCAGTGAGGGGGGTCACCAGAAAAGAGTTGCCCCAGTCTGGAGCCCCTGTATCCACCTCTAAGCCTGCCCTCTCCACTCCCCAGTCCACTCCTGTACCCTTGCAGCAGAAGAGCAAAGATGGAAGGATGACGTCGGATGAAAAGAAGAAGAATGGGCAGAATAAGAAAGGAGAGGACAGAGCGTATGCAGATCCTGATGACGAGAACCTCAATGAACAGGTGAGCGAGAAAGACAATCTCTTGTCATGATTAGGTCCCAGAGTTTTCCCCCGTCAAGTCATGTAGTCAGGAAAAACTCCAACCCTAGTTAACCAATGTGAACTATATAGCTGACATTGTGACCTTGTGCTTATAACCTGCTGTCTTGTGCCTGGTCTACTAGGTGTATGATACTCCTCCCAGCAGTAGGTGGCAGCGGCCAGCCCCAGCAGCGTTGTGTGACGATGAGAACATCTACAACACCCCCCGCTCCCTCCCCCCACACACTGACCTAGAGTCAGAGGTCAGTCAGGATTCTTCCTCTACAGTGCAGACACCATCTCTCTCCTCCTCTCACTCCCTCTCTTTTTTCTCCCTCCTCTCTCTAACTCCATGTTTCTCTCTCTCCCTCTCCTCCCTTTCCCCCCTCAGCTCGCAACCTTCCCTCACCTGTTCTTCTCTCACTCCCCCTCTTTCTCTCTAGGCTCAACTTTCCTTCACCTGTTCCTTCCCCCTCCCCCCTCCTCCCTCTCTCTGTCGGTCTTTCTCTCTCTGCCACACCTGTTTCTCTGTCGGCTGCACCCAGTCTGTCTGCTCTGAATACTGCTGTTGCTATTTTCTCCCAGTCACACCCAGCTGTCTATACCGCAGTGGGAATGTAATGGCCAGGCTATACAGTCTCCTCCTAGTTTCTCCTCCCCCTCTGTTCCTCTAGAAAGTACATGCAAAACAAATAGTACTACTGAATAGGAGCTTAGAATGACTTGAAGAACAATAACGGTAATAGTAGACTTGCTATGCGCAATTGACCCACATTGTCCTGTGCAATGATCTTGGTGCACTTTACAGTGGTGCTTTAGACATTATTTTGTCTAACTGAGCAATTGGTGTCTGGGCCAGGGGGCAAAACAGAAAGCAATATCCAAGAGGAAAGTAAATATTTATTTTCTTTCTCCATTTCTCTCTCTCTCCCTCCCTCCCTCCCTTTGTCTTTATCTCCATTACTCTCTTTCAGGTGTACAATGTTCCCACCATAATAATCAACACGTCATCAGAGGAGGACGTTTACAGCATTCCCACACTTCCTGGCCTACACCTGGCCCCGGGGGACATGTCCACCATCATCCCTCTGGAGGAGACTGAGCATGGCCAGGTCTACTCTTTCCCCGGCCCAGGGAAGAGCGCTCCGCTGGGGCTGGGTGAGGGCAGCGACCCGGGCTCCACCTCCGAGTCGGACTGTGGCATCTACAACATGCCTGCTCTCACCCTGGACGTCCTGCCCTCTTCGGCGATGTCGACGTCATCTTCCACACATAGGTTGTCTGTATCCAGTAATGGGTCTGGTGACGTCCAATGGAGAACCTCGCTTTCCAGCCTCGTCCAATCGGTGCTGAGCTCTGCCTCGGGTACACCTGCCTCCTCAAGGGACCTGGCCACCTCATTGGCTGAGATCCTGTCCATCTGGAAGTTGAGTCAACCCAGCGAGGTCCCTCCCCCTCTCCAACAGGCTTGGGCCCGCCTCTCAGACTTACTTCCTGCTTTGTCCGCCGGTGGCCACGCCCCACCGTCAGACACCCTGCTCTCTATGGTCCAACGGGCGCTGGAGGACTCCACCATCCTGTTACAGACCCAGGGGCGGCCCCGCCTCCCTTCCCAGGATTCCCTCTCCCGGAGACCCCTACCAGCCCTTCCCGTAGCTGAGGTCAAACCCATAGGGAGTGGTATGGGACCACGCAAGAGTAGCTGGATCCAGGAGAGACCTTTACCCCCGACCCCGCAGCCAGCATTCCCCCTGTCCCCCGCACAACCCTCCATTACCATGTCCATTACGGTAGGGCATAGCGATGGAGAGGAGGAGATGGGGAACGAGTACGCAGGGATAGGTCTGACTCCCGCCCCGGCACCACTTCCTGTGGGAGACAGTGTGGGATACGTGAAACTGCAGGTCAGTCTTCAGTCTGCTTGTTACGATGGCTTTTGTTTCTCTCTCACCTCTCCCTTGCTGGCACATATTTTACATTGTGTTTTAGGGGGATTTCAGGATTTTACAACTCAAGGTTAGATAGATCCTCACACTGAAAGCATTCTATGGGCCAGCAGAAACTGTAATCCATGGTTCGGTTTTCTTTAAACAGCCACTACAAACTGTACAAACCCTTCCCCTTTAAGCAGACGCCTTTATTCAGAGTGACTTATAATAATAAGTGCTCCTGTTGTATGTTTGCCTCTTCTTCCAGTTATTTTATTGGACAGTATCTGCTCTGTGGGGCCATAGCTGTGTCTAAAGTGTTGTATCTACATTATATATACAAAAGTATGTGGACACCCCTTCAAATTAGTGGATTCTGCCATTTCAGCCACACCCGTTGCTGACAGATGTATAAAATCGAGCACACAGCCATGCGATCTCCATAGACATACATTGACAGTAGAATGGCCTTACTAAAGAGCTTAGTGACTTTCAACGTGGCACCGTCATAGGATGCCACCTTTCCAACAAGTCAGTTTGTCAAATGTATGCCCTGCTAGAGCTGCCCCGGTCAACTGTAAGTGCTGTTATTGTGAAGTGGAATTGTCTAGGAGCAACAGCGGCTCAGTCGCGAAGTGGAAGGCCACACAAACTCACAAAACGGGACCGCCGAGTGCTGAAGCGCATAGCAACACTCACTACCGTGTTCCAAACTGCCTCTGGAAGCAACGTCAGCACAATAACTGTTCGTCGGGAGCTTCATGAAATGGGTTTCCATGGCCGAGCAGCCGCACACAAGCCTAAGATCACCATGCGCGATGCCAAGCGTCAGCTGGAGTGGTGGAAAGCTCGCCACCATTGGACTCTGGAGCAGTGGAAACACGTTCTCTGGAGTGATGAATCACGCTTCACAATCTGGCAGTCCAACGGACAAATTTGGGTTTGGCGGATGCCAGGAGAACGCTACCTGCCCCAATGCATAGTGCCAACTGTAAAGTTTGGTGGAGGAGAAATAATGGTCTGGGGCTGTTTTCATGGTTCGGGCTAGGCCCCTTAGTTCCAGTGAAGGGAAATCTTAACACTACAGCATACAATGACATTCTAGACGATTCTGTGCTTCCAACTTTGTATCAACAGTTTGGGGAAGGCCCTTTCCTGTTTCAGCATGACAATGCCCCCGTGCACAAATCGAGATCAATACAGAAATGGTTTGTCGAGATCAGTGTGGAAGAACTTGACTGGCCTGAACAGAGCCCTTACCTCAACCCCATCAAACACATTTCTCTGGAGTGGAACTGCGACTGGGAGCCAGGCCTAATCGCCCAACATCAGTGCCTGACCTTACTAATGCTCTGGTGGCTGAATGGAAGCAGTCCCCGCAGCAATGTTTCAACATCTAGTGGAAAGCCTTCCCAGAAGAGTGGAGGCTGTTATAGCAGCAAAGGGGGGACCAACTCCATATTAATGCCCATGATTTTGGAATGAGATGTTCGACGAGCAGGTGTCCACATACTTTTGGTGATGTAGTGTATGTTCACCTTTCCTCCGCAGGGAAAGCCAGAGCCTCCCTCAGATGCCCAGACAGAGAATGGGTCAAACCAGACTGTCCACACCACAGAGCCTAGGGTAAATAACACGCACACACTCATTCTCACATCTTACGCTCCCAATTGTCACACACATGCTTGTCATTCTCACACACTTTGTTTTTACACCAATCACCACGCACATACACACACTCTCATCCTCTCACATTTTCACACCACATACACACACTCTCACATCTTCACACCACATACACAAACTATGGCCTCAGCTTAATGATTGATTCCCTCTGTGTATTTACTGATGAGCTTTCTCTGTCCTTCAGTCCAGTGAGTCAACATTGATCTACCTTACTGTAGGTTACATTGACAGTAAATCTGCTCTCTGTACTTTATCCAGTTTCAACCTGCCTGGATCAACTCAACTTGTTTAGCATAACAGTATCTCTATCTTCATCTCAATGTCTCTTTTGCTTCTCTCTATCTTTTCCCTCTATCTTTCTCTAAAATGTTCTCCCAGAGTCTGCATTTTTGTAGGCTTAGGTTGCGTCAACTTGTGTCATAGCCACACAACAAGAGGTCATCTGTGATTCTAAGTATTTGACATAATAGACAATGGGGGCCCATGGCACAATACATGGCAGTTCCATAAGTGACAATGTTCATCCCCGCCATTACAATGGTGGCCCTATCTCACTGCATCTCTCTCTCTCTCTCTCCCCACTATGTCTCTCGCTCTCCCCATTTCTAACTCTCTCTGTCTCTCTCTCCAGTTGAGCCCCTCCCCTCCTCTGCCCATCTCTCTCTCTCTGGAGGACTCTGAGCTGCTGTCCTTCTATTCGTCTCAGAGCCTGTCCCACCTCTCCTGTCTGGCCGACTCCATCGACGTGCTCTTCAACAGTGTGCAGGGGAACCAGCCGCCCCGCGTCTTTGTTTCCCGGGGGAAGAGTTTGATCGTGACGGCGCACAAGCTGGTGTTCATCGGGGACACGCTCTCCCGCCTCCTGACCTCTCCTGACCTCAGGGCAAAGGTCAGCACACATTTCATGCCAAAATGACACGGTCGTGACTTGTGTTCAAAAGGGCACACTGTAGCAAAACAGAAAAATAAAATGTATGTTTCTCATAGGGCAAGTTTAGGTAGTCTAGTCCCTACCTGTTGCAGTCTGTTTTCTTCCATTCTATGCCTAATGAACACAACCCTGTATTTCATTCCAAATGTAGGGTTCGATACGATAGTCAAACATAAAGAACAGCTTGCAGCAGAATTCATTTGAGATTTAGGTCAAGGTGAAAGGGATTAAGGACATTTAGGTAAGATATCTATTTTTGTCTTTCTCTCTCCGTAGGTTACAACCTCAGGTGGGCGTCTGTGTCAGGCCCTGAAGGCTGTCGTTGTGGCGACAAAGGGGGCAGCACAAAACTATCCATCTGTCTCTGCCACCCAGGAAATGGTGGACCGCGTGGCCGAGCTGTCCCAGCATGCCGCAGGATTCTCCAGCCTGCTACAGCGCCTCACAGAGATATCTTGACGATGTTTCTTCAACTTCTTTTCTTGAAATGCCTTAGTTCAGGGTTTCCCAAACTTGGTCCTTGGGACCCCAAGGCGTACACGCTTTGGTTTTTGCCCTAGCACTACACAGCTGATTCAAATAATCAACTAATCATCAAGCTTTGATCATTTGAATTAGCTGTGTAGTGTTGGGCAAAAACCAAAACGTGTACGCCTTGGGGTCCCAAGGACCAAGTTTGGGAAACGCTGCCTTAATAGTTGTTTCAATGTGTTATCTTTTTAATTGAACGGTTTGACGTTGGAAGTAAGTGATGTGATTTTCAGTGCGGAAAGAAGAACTGAGATATGTGCCTCACATTTGTTATCGAGTTAGATTTTGTGTGTGTGTTGTTTGGGCTTTGTTTGTTTTTATACTTACTGACTTCTGTGCTGTTAGTATCAACATCCAAGCACAGTTGTCTCGTTGTGTGTCCTGATAACTTATTTGATTGATGGATGTTTGGTTTTGCTCATGTTTGTGACATTGAGTGTCCCTTGTGGGTTACCGTATTATGGGAGACAGCCTAGTTCTGGTCAGTTGCCATATGTTCCTCCTCCTTTGACATAACCATTTGTTTTCTTATCTTTGCATCCTTATTTATTGTAAGTAACTCTCCATCCCCCTCTCCAAAAATAGCAAGTGAGCCTCACATCCTGTTTGTTGAGATGGAGGAGAACAGGGAGAACTTGATGAAGGTGCAGGTGGTGGGTCTGTATATAAATGCTGTGGCAGCATTACTGTGTGTTTCTGCCTGGTGTTGCATTGGAGATTGTGTAAAACAACACTTTTATTATCCATAGGATGTTGACCATAGGAGCTTGCAAGATGGCACAAACCAACCTGGGACCAGGCTACTCCTTTACCCCTTCAGTTTCCTACCTTGTAGTCTGGAAGAGAGGGATTGGAAAGCGATTCAGATTGGTTTAAAGTAACCTGTTGTTGAAATGGCGCAAGAGCGGGCTCAGTCAGGGATGTTCTTTCCCACGGTTGGGCCATTGAGAGGGAAAAACCTGTATGCCAACTTTTACCTGTCTACACCTGTCTCGCTTTTCATTTCTCACTTTCTTTCCTCTCGATTTCTCACACATTACACCTTTAGTCACACACCACAGTCCCTTGGATGTTGTCAAAAGGACGAGAAAGAAAGGGTTGTCTTTTGTTTTCTCTATGCAGGTAGCTCCCAGACAGACATGCTGGTTTACTGTTGCCTGTGCCTGTCTGTGTTTTTCTATTCAACTCTATTGTCAGTCAGAGCTTGTGAGGCGTCCATAGCAGACGTGTGGGTTGCAGACTTGCCAAATGGGGTATTTCTGTAGTGCATGTGTATCTCCATAAAGTTCATCTTTGTCACCATCTCCCTGCTTCAGTCAATGTTTAAATTAATCTTCGGTGCCCAAACATTGCCTCCTGTTTCGCTTCTACCTGTCTAGTTCCCTGTAGCCTCTGATGGGCTAGGTGGAAGTATCACCATATTGCTTCTTGGGCTACTCTTACCCAATCCTCTCAGATCCTAATAAGTGCATAGGGGGCTAGGGGTTGATTGGGGCGCAGGCTTCTAGGTTTTCCTATTGTTGAAAGACACTAATCGCACCCTGCAAAGTCAATGCTGCCACCCTCCCTATTATTGCTGTCTGACTCTATGCATCAGTGGTATGTTGTTGATAGGAGGGTCAAATTAACAAAAATGCATCAGTGCCAAAAAAAGTACTAAGTAGCTTCGCCAAGCTCTGGTGTTTTGCTTTTGAGCTCCACCTAGTGGAAGGAAGCAGTGTTTCTACAGAATGCCTGCCTTCAGTCAAAGCCGGAAGGCCTAATAATAGAAAAGCATCGTCATAATTAATAACATTGTATTTATTGATCTATTTTGTTCAAGTGGCTTTGTGATCTGCATGGCTTTAAGTTGCTTTATTTGTTGTATATGCACACATTTAACCAGGGACGTTTTCACCTCACACCGTGAATTCAATTTTACTATAATAATGTTTCAAAAGAACAAACGGAGAAGAGCAGTTAGTTTGATTAAGCTAGAATTGTATTTTGTCTTTTTTTGTACCAGAATGTATTTTTGAAAGCTTTTCGTTTTGTAATCATGTTTTACACTAAAGTGAATTTGTTGGGATTGACTCCATGGCTAAATAAGGCATATGGATCTATCCAGTCTACACTTCATGTAAGTTGAACACTACAATGATGACGGTCATTATGACTCTGTTCCGTTTTTAAATGCACAAATACATTTTTTACAATTACATTGTTCTGTCTTGATGTGGATTATTTCTGCTAAAAGTATCTAATGTATTTTAAAATGGTTTTTCACATTGTTAGTGAAGCATCTTACTTTTTTAATTGTTCCATGTTTTGTAGTCCTTTTTTCTGACATGATACTGTGCACTGTCTGGAAAGGGCGTCAGACACTCACATGGTTAAGTAAAGTTAAATCATGAGAGTTGTAGGTTAGCACGGTATCGGCTTGTAACTACAGTAGGAAAGTCTCCACCCCCTCCGGAGATTGCCAAACTGTGACGTAGCGACGCCTGTTGGAGCTTCAGCGAAAGGAAAGCAAAATGGCGGATGAAGATGTTACGCTGGATGGTAAACCGCTACAATCCCTACGTGTGGCGGATTTGAAAGCCGCTTTGGAGCATCGACACCTCCCTAAAAGCGGGGCGAAAAATGCGCTCGTTAAGCGACTAAAAGGGGTAAGTTTGGCGCCGGTTATTGCTTCTACGGACAAGCTGGTCAAGTTCAGCAGGAGGCGAGAGTGGATTTATAGGCCGTGTGTCGGTGGTTCGGGAGCGGGAATGCATAATATTAGGCACTCATACGCGTGCGGAGGATTTCAGGTCTGGCAAATGATCCATCGGTATGTTAAAATACGTCGAACCAATTGTAGAACTATATATTGTGTGGTGCAACACTCTTCAAAGTTGATATGTGTTGCACGGACCGAACTGAAGGCCCAACCGGAGTGTGTTTATGCTAGCGAACTAACCAGCAGCAGTCCCTCTGTCGTCGGGCCCGCGCTCTGTGTGAGTGAGAGGAAAAGGGGGCAGGGTGATTGTGTACGCGCCTGCCCATATGCGCCGTTTACAGTAACAGTAGCTCGCTAGCTACGTAGTTAGCTTAGTAAGGCAAACATATTTAGGAGATAATTAACGTGAAGTTGCTTTTATTTTTCTCTTCAATTAGCTAGCTATATTATTACCTAGTTACATTTTCCTTAACAATACCGCCAATGAAAAACATTAGGTTTCCAGCAAGCTAGTGCTGAATATTAATTTGCACACCACCATTAGAAAATTGATTTCCCAATTGCATTATAATTGCCTCATAAGTGTGATAACTTAATTGCACACAATGCTCAGCAATCACAAATAATTGCATAAATTATAACTACCCGTTTTTTAATCAGCCATGCAGTTTACTTTGCGTGTATAATGGTCTATATCCTGTGTGTGAAAATGGGCTATTCTTCCGCATTTCCAATCGAATGCAAGCTGAAGGTTTGCAAAATGTCAGTGGAAGGGCAATCGAAACTGGCTGGCACTCTAACCTCAATGACCCGAGTCGATTTGGATCATTACCCAATGATGCCCCTCCTTCTATGCAACTGACCAACGAACGATTCATTTCGCTTCTACGTTCCGTATTTAGCCTATATGGAATAAAAACGGGTCTGTTCATTAGAAGAGAATCTCCATACAGAGGGCAGGACAGAGAGAGTGTTTCAGAGACCCTGCTCCCGACCACTATGACGACGTTTTGGGCATCACTTGCAGCTGGAGTTGAATGGGAACAAGGGCTTGTTGTCCTGTCTAGGATGCTACATTTGTTGAATGATTTCATCTATGTGCCTGTAATCATTCGGTTAGTTTTGCTACGGACTGTCTATATTGCTATTATTATTATTTTCTCTCCTATGATGATCCCGCCATGCTAATACTGATGCACCAGACTGGCAGTGTGTCTCTCTGGGTGCAAGTGAGTTAAACTCACCTTCGCATACTGACTGGGTCAGTGTGTGCTGAGGAGAATGAACAAATAGCTCTTATTAACCTGCATTTCTTATGTGTTTTAACCAGTATTTTGGTCGCTGTTTCAGGCTCTGATGTTGGAGAATGTTAAGAGGACCTCCACTTCCCACATTGGGCTCCAGCCCAACTCCCAGGTAAAAGCAATACACTACTGGTTGGAGAGTCGACACTAGATGTAGAGACAATGTTATGGAGGTTACCTGATTTAAATGTCAGTCATCTGTGTGTTTCAGACCAGATATGTATTTTTTTTACCCTCAAATGAATTCGAAAATATTTCTACCTGTATTGTTAAATGCACAAAGGTGATCATTTTACCCCCCTCCCGATTGTGTGTCTATCGTTTTAGATTGGGGTGAAGATGAGTCCTGTATCATTAAAACGCACATATAGCCTAGTCTTTCCCTTCCGGTTTTCTAATGTTGTGACTATATCCCCTGTGTGTTCAGATTGGGGAGGAGATGAGCCAGAACAGCTTTATAAAGCAGTACCTGGCCCAGCAGCAGGAGCTCCTCCGCCAGAGGCTGGAGAGAGAGGCCCGGGAGGCGGCCGAGGCCGATGGTAAGACACCCACAACCAGGCTTTAATAGCCACACTAGCACACTACTTAGCACGGAATGCTAGTGTCGAGTGGACATTGGACCATAGTCTGTTCCAATATCCACACTGAAGCAATGTTTTGCGCATGCATTGTAAGTGGTATGCTAGTGTGGACATAGAGGCAGACTTGAACTACATCTGAACAATGTACGATGGCCCTATAGCTTAGTGCAGTTAACAACTGTAGAGTGATACCAGTGGCACTATATGAATGGAGGGCAGTTAGCTGAGTGCCATTCACATCTGCATATAAACCGTGGCCTTATAGCTGAGTGCATTTCTCATCTGCATATATGGCTAGTGGGCCCATCTCAGGCCTCTTGCACCATGTAATGTCCCCAAGTCCTTATTGTCTCCAATGATGATCCCGCCATGCTAATACTGATGCACCAGACTGGCAGTGTGTCTCTCTGGGTGCAAGTGAGTTAAACTCACCTTCTCATACTGACTGGGTCAGTGTGGGCTGAGGAGAACTGCTAGAAATGAACCACAATACCCACTTTAATATATTTTATTATTTTACCCGAAAGGGTACTAACACAACTTCTGTGTCTTTATTTATTAAATTGAACCTTTATTTATTAAATTGAACCTTTATTTAACAAGGCAAGTCAATTAAGAACAAATTCTTATTTACAATGACGGCCTACCAAGAGGCCTCTTGCGTGGATGGGGGCTGGGATTAAAAATAAAAATGTAGGACAAAACACACATTACGACAAGAGACACCACAACACTACATAAAGAGAGACCTAAGACAACACAGCATAGCAGCAACAACACGGTAGCAACACAACATGGCAGCAGCACAACATGGTACAAACATTGTTAGGCACAGACAACAGCACAAAGGTAGAGACAGCAGTACGTCACACGAAGCAGCCACAAGTGTCAGTAAGAGTGTCCATGATTGAGTCTTTGAATGTAGAGATGGAGATAAAACTGTCCAGTTTAAATTATTTGTATATACCAGGTTATTTCAGGTATGTTGAGTGAGCTGTCTTTCTTGTTCTCTCCAATTGAGTTGTAGTGCAGAGTCTGAGTTCTGACCCCTGACCTCTAACCTCTGTTTCTCCTCAGCAGGGGAAACAGGCCCTGAGGAGGAGGAGGAGGAGGATGAGGAGGAGGAGGAGCACACAGAGCAGGGCAACGACAGCGCTTCCTACCACCCTGACAAGGTCAGTAACACACACACACACTCACACACACAGAGAAGCAGAAGATGCTCAAAAGCCAATCACATTCGAACGGTCCAAGATATATTTATTCTCCTATAAGTTTTGTTCTTGTTCATGTGTTCATATCAGCCTAGCTAACAGTCTCAATTTCTCTCTCTCTCTTTCCCCCAACCTCACCTCTCACACCCCAGCATCGCCCCATGCCCTCCCAGCCCCCACTGACCCGGGCAGAGGAAGAGGGAGGAGGTGAAGGAGGGCCAATGATGATGGGAATGATGTCCCAGGTTATGGGCAAAGGGATGATGACTCGCAGACCACACTTTGGCCCAGGCTCCGTGCCCCAGGAGTCCCCTGACGCCCCTGGAGGTCCTGGATCCTGGATGCAGCAGCGTCCCTCCCTCCGCCACGAGGAGCCCACCACCCCCTCCCCTCCCCGCGCTGTGGCCTCCCTGTCTGTGCGTGTCCTGGGGGACCCCGAGCGCCAGGGCCTGCCACCCTCCATGCCCCCCCGCGCCCAGGCCCAGGAGAAGGAAGGCACTGCCCCGGCGGATGACGACCGACCCGCCCACTATGTGCTCCACCTCAGCCGCTCCGCCCAGGCAGCAGCCGGCGCCGGGGGTAACCGCGTCCAGGAAGACAGCGATGAAGATGATGACAGCAGTGAGGAGGATGAAGATGAGTGGGGACCTGCAGCGGGGGCAAGGAGAGGGGTCGGTGGCGGAGGAAGAGGAGGAGGACGTTCCCCTCCCCCCCAGCCCCAGGAGCCTTCCCCCAGCGTCCCAGCGGGCCGAGAGCGGTCCAGACGCAAGCTCCAGCCTCCGCAACATATCCCCCCTCAGCAGGTAGTACACCAACCACCCATGCAGCTCCGCCAGCCCACCCCGCCCCCCTCTCCACCCCCAGAGCTCTCCTTCCCCCTCCCCGACACCCCCAAGCAGAGCCCGCCCGACATGGCTGAGGAGCCAGAAAGAGCAGGGGCTGGGGTGGCCGTCCGCTCCCCTCCAGGTGGCCTCCAGAGGCAGGACTCCGACTCCAGCTCCCGCTCCAGCAGCCCAGAGCCCCTGGCCCAGCGGCGGCCCGGACCCCTCTCCCTGCTCGCCCGCAAGATGGCTTCCGAGGGAGCGTTCGGAAAGAGTGGTGAGGGTGCCTCAGACGGCCACACAGGTCCTGGTGGGGAGTCTTCCGGACCAGGAGATGGAGGTAGCAGCATCCCAGGAGCAGGACCGGGGGTTGGGGTAGTCATGTTCCCTGGGGCTGCTATCACCCACACAGGAGGCAGCAGCGCAGCGCACTCCGGATCCGTCCCTGTAGCTGAGGTCCCTGCACCAGTGGCTATGTTTGGATCAGGAGCCCAGTCCCATCCTCTCTCTCTGGTGTCTGGAGCAGCTGTCCCCAGCATGACCCTCACCGCTGAGCCCCAGGGTCCATCTGGAGAGACGGCACAGAAGAGGACGGAGAAAGAGAAGAAGCAGGTGGAGAAGGAGAAACAGGAAGAGAAGGAGAGGGAGAGTTGCCTGCCGCCAGGGAAGCACAGACGTGATTTGATGTCTCTGTCTGCGTCCTCACAGTTTGGGTCTGGGGGGTCAGAGGTGCCTGCGGTGAACCAGGGGGACAGCCCGAAGAAGTCACCCTTCGGCAGGGACGAACCCCTCTCCTCCCCTCCCGGCTCAACCACCTGCCTGCCTGCCGTCGCCCCCAAGAAGCCCCGCATGTTCTCCGACACCTCATCTGGCTCCATGACGTCCCCTCCCAAACCTGGGCAGGAAGGGTCTGTGGTGGTGACCACCCCAGGGGGACCCCCTGAACCCCATGGTATATCTGTGAAACCGCTCAAACAGGGAGTCCTCGTCTCAGGGGCCCAGCAGCACACGGACAACACCATAGAGGTCACCTCACCGAACAAGGCGTCCGCGGAAAAGCCTGGAGGAGACGATGGGAAGATGGAGAAGGAGCGTGACAGCCAGGCAGAAAAGGGGACAGCGAAAGCCGGGGAGACCAGGAGAAGGGGACCTGAAGAGGCTGTTGAGGTTGAGCCCATGGGGCCTGTTCTGCCCCCCTCTTACCTAGGTAAGAGAGAAGAGGAGAAGAAGCGGAAGGAAGATGAGAGGAAGAAGGAAGAAGAGAGGTGCAGGCAGAGGAAGAGGGCGAGCAACAGGAGGTCATCCCCCACCAGCAGCGGCGACTCTTCCTCCGATTCTGGATCCTCTTCATCACGTTCCTCTGGCTCCAACTCCTCCCAGGACAAAAAAAAGGTTAGTGACTGGGTAATCCGGATGTCAAATCAATCTTTCTCTCTGCAATGACAAGCTACCATCACCCTTCAGTACTAGAGCAGTCTACACATTAGTCTCCGATGATGATCCCGCCATGCTAATACTGATGCACCAGACTGGCAGTGTGTCACTCTGGGTGCAAGTGAGTTAAACTCACCTTCTCATACTGACTGGGTCAGTGTGGGCTGAGGAGAATTAGTAAAAGATGCTTCACCACCTGTGACATGCTTCTTTATATTATTGAACATAATAATTTAACATAATAACCCCTCTTCCCTCATACAATCCCAGCAATCTTTCTTGACATGCTTTTATTTGATCATATAAAAGGGGATTATTTTCCGGTACAGAAGTAGCTTCTTGCTTTTGTCTCTAACACAACACATTGATATTTTGCCATATATTGCCAATTGTCTGTCGTTTGCTCATTCTATTTGTTTGTCAGAAGTCTGGCCCTGGAAAAGGAAGACAGGATGAAAAGAGAAGACTGGAAAAGGGAGGAGAGAAGAAACAGTCTTCCAGGTCAGCCATAATACCATTTGAGTTGCTCTCACAACGCACACACTCCTCCTTGTTCTTTACACATACACACCAGGGTTTCCATTAGCCGGTAATAGCCGGATTTAGGCTGCTAAAAAAATGGAAAAGCCAGTCAATAAAATTGCCGGCGGCTAATTGTCTGGTAGAAGAAGAAAAATAATGATTTTTAGCCTAATCATTGTCAGTTAAGAACAAATTCTTGTTTACAATGACGGCCTACACCGGGAAAAATCCGGACGACGCTGGGCCAATTGTGCGCCGCCCTATAGGATACCAGTTGATGGAAATACGTTTGACCGGTCATGATTATTGGTCTATGGGTCAATTTGCATAATTTAGTGGAATTAAATTGACGCATGTGTATATTCATTATGTATCTTATTTATGACACGCACAGCATACAGATACAGTCTTTTAGCGGAAAATATGTCAGACATCACTTTTATAAGCCCAATCATTGCGCAACAATTCTAAATGCAATCATGTGTTCAAATGTTTTTTGGCCACGATTAAAGAGGTAATATTTGTATTTCTCAACTGGTAATTGAAGTGCGCTTCCCATTAGCCATTCAAATGCATAGGCAAAGAAGGCAGGCTTCATCAGTGCGTCACCCACCACTTTGTAATGAGCTGGAGGCGTTATGCATTTTGAAAGCATATAGCTGCTTAATTGTTTGAAACCTGAACATTTTACTACATATTATGAGGCATGTTTTACCTTGCTTCAAAGTAGCCTATAGCCAAAATCCAACCCTGTCCGTGGAGGCAATTATTTTATAAAGACTTCCATATGCCATTGAAACCAGTAGCCCATTTCTCTCATGTTCTGTTGGTTTTCAACTTTCTTTCACTGTCCGGTAGCAAAATCCACATTCACGCGTAGCCTACTGCCTTGTGAACATTGCTGCGCTAATAATGTTAAGAAATAATAGTTGATCAACATTTTAGCTAAACAAAGCCTTTTATTTTGTAATTTAAAAAAAATTATCCTAGTCCTAACGGTTGTATGAATTTGGGAGCACCGTGGGTGGACGCCCTAATCAGGTTATGCACCCAATGCATATGGGTCTGAGAAATATACGGGTAAATTAAAATGCTGCCGGTCAAATGTCCAGCGCCACATTTTCATAACGGAAACCCTGACACACACACTTCACAAAACAAACCCTTGGTGAGCTGCTAATATTTGCACACATACATTTTCCGATGCATTACCGATTTGTACAGTGCTGTGAAAAAGTATTTGCCCCCTTTCAGATGTTCTCTATTATTGCATATTGTTAATACTGAATGTTATCAGATCTTCAACCAAAACCTAATATTAGATAAAGGGAACCCGAGTTTACAAAAAAATAAGTTATTTTATTTAATTAATTAACAAAGTTATCATAACACCCAACTCCCCTGTGTGAAAAAGTAATTGCCCCCTTACACTCTAACTGGTTGTGCCACCTTTAGCTGCAATGACTGCAACCAAATGCTTCCTGTAGTTGTTGATCAGTCTCTCACATCGCTGTGGAGGAATTTTGGCCCACTCTTCCATGCAGAACTGCTTTAACTTAGTGACGTGTGGGTTTTCAAGCATGAACTGCTCGTTTCAAGTCCTGCCACAACATCTCAATTGGGATTAGGTCTGGACTTTGACTAGGCCATTCCAAAACTTCAAATGTGTTACTTTTTAACCATTTTCATGTAGACTTGATTGTGTGTCTTGCTGCATGACCCAGCTGTGCTTCAGCTCACAGACGGATGGCCTGACATTCTCCTGTAGAATTCTCTGATACAGAGCAGAATTCATGGTTCCTTCTATTAAGGAAAGGCTTCCAGGTCCTGAGGCAGCAAAGTATCCCCAAACCATCACACTACCACCACAATGCTTGACCGTTAGTATGAGGTTCTTACTGTGGAATGCAGTGTTTGGTTTTCGCCAGACATAAATGGGACCCATCTCGTCCAAAAAGTTGATGCAAGTTTGCCAAAAAGCACCTGGAAGCACCTGGATGACTCTTGGAAGAATGTTCTATGGACAGATGAGTCAAAAGTATAACTTTTTGGATGACATGGGTCCCATTATTTATTTTCCAATAAATTACTATTAAGAAGGAATTTGCCTGGAGGTTTTAATTCTAACGCGTAAACATATTTCAACATGTCCAGGCAATAACAGGCTACACTGACAACTTGAGCTTGGCTCCCAAGTTTCTAAACCATTCCAAACCATCTTTGGTATAGTGTCGCCATAATATTGGAATTGAGGAAGTGTGATCATAATCATTATTTTCACGATCTGCAGTAGACATCCTAAATGCCCACCAGCCTGCAGATGTGTGCTAAACAGTGCACTTGCACCTGAGATGCATTTTTAGGCTATGGATGAGAAAGTTATCTTGTCATTTCCAAAAGTTTTGTTTAGTTGGAAGGCTGCTTTGCGATCTATGAACAGCAAGGGTTGCATTAAAAAGTTGACACATGTAGGCCCTTTTTATAGGCTATGCGCAGCACTTTGTTTTAAGCATCAATTGATCTATTTAGTTAGGCCTATTGTTTTCTTGCTCAAACCACGAGCAACACCTGTCAAACTCAGACATTTCTCTCAACACAGGGATGTCCATTTGCATTGGACTAGCAATATAAGAGGACCGTGGAGTTGTTTTTTGCGGCTGGAATTATTTACACACAGGTGTTCAGAGCACGCTAGATACAGTGCGTTCGGAAAGTATTCAGACCCCTTGACTTTTTCCACATTTTGTTAAGTTACAGCCTTATTCTAAAATGGTTTAAATTGATTTTTTCCCCCATCAATCTACACAATTCCCCATAATGACAAAGCAAAAACAGGTTTAGAAATGTGTGCACATTTATTAAAAATAAAGAACTGAAATATGACATTTACATAAGTATTCAGACCCTTTACTCAGTACTTTGTTGAAGCACCTTTGGCAGCGATTACAGCCTCAAGGCTTCTTGGGTATGATGCTACAAGCTTGGCACACCTGTATTTGGGGAGTTTCTCCCATTCTTCTCTGCAGATCCTCTCAAGCTCTGTCAGGTTGGATGGGGAACGTCGCTGCACAGCTATTTTCAGATCTCCATAGATGTTTGATCGGGTTCAGGCTCTGGCTGGACCACTCAAGGACATTCAGAGACTTGTCCCGAAGCCACTCCTGCATTGTCTTGGTTGTGTGCTTAGGGTCATTGTCCTGTTGGAAGGTGAACCTTCACCCCAGTCTGAGGACCTGAGAGCTCTGGAGCAGGTTTTTGTCAAGGATCTCTCTGTACTTTGCTCCGTTCATCTTTCCCTCGATCCTGACTAGTCTCCAAGTCCCTGCTGCTGAAAAACATCCCTACAGCATGATGCTGCCACCACAATGCTTCACCGTAGGGATGGTGCCAGGTTTCCTCCAGATGTGATGCTTGGCATTCAGGCCAAAGAGTTCAATCTTGGATTCATCAGACCAGAGAATCTTGTTTCTCATTGTCTGAGAGTCCTTTAGGTGCCTTTTGGCAAACTCCAAGCGGGCGGTCATGTGCCTTTTTACTGAAGAGTGACTTCTGTCTGGCCACTACCATAAAAGCCTGATTGGTGGAGTGCTGCAGAGATGGTTGTTGTCCTTCTGGAAGGTTCTCCCATCTCCACAGAGGAACTCTGGAGCTCTGTCAAGAGTGACCTCCCTGACCAAGGCCCTTCTCCCCCGGTTGCAAAAATTCCCCAAAACTTGTTTTCACTTTGTTATTATGGGGTATTGTGTGTAGATTGAGAACAAGGCTGTAACGTAACAAAATTTGGAAAAAGTCAAGGTCTGAATACTTCCCGAATGCACTGGAGCTAATTAACACAGGTGGTTCCGTCTGTCTTCCGTAAACAAGAGCTGTAACATGGAGATATGGGCGTTTGGGAACACGAAGCCTAACCCTATAAAGGTGCAAAACACAGCTACACGTGCGCCCGGGCGACATTAATCGAACCCCCTCTATCATCCCTGCCTCAGTTGTCTGTAATGTGAATGTTTCTTTGGAATTTAACACGTTGAACACATCCTTCTGGGCCCGGTTTCCCAAAAAGCATCTTAAGGCTAAGTTCGTTAGATCCTTCGTTAGGAGCATTGTTAAATCTCTGAACGGTTTCCCAAAACCAATGTTATTAACATTGCACTTGAAAACGCTCGTAATCTAACGCCTAACTCAGACCACTCGTAGAACAGTGCGTCGTTAGATGTATTTTTGCCCTGCTGGGACACTTTATACACAGATCTCTGCTAAACATTGAATCGCATGGTTTATACGTCTCTCTCTGTGACTGCTGATGACTTCAGAACAAAGTTGACTACCAATACAAAGTTTCCAATGTCTTTGCAATTGATACAAACAAGTGAGGTATAAAAAGATGCTTCAAATGAAAACTGCGATGACTGCATCAAAATATAAACAGTAGGGGCCCGGGGTAATCATATTGAAATACATTTAATATTAAATCAATTGAGTTCTATTTTGATACTTGTAGGCTACTATCTAATTTGTCTCTATATTTCATGTGTAGTCTAACGTGTGCAATGATGTGCCAAATCAGCGATTTTAGTCCATTTTTATTGGGTAAGCATTAGAATAAGCCACCTCAATATTTGCAGCCATAGGTGGTAATAGGAGCTGATCTGTCATCAGTATTGTAAAATAATGATAATGTTAAGGTAAGATTTGAATGGAGAAAACTGATCCGATTTTAATTCTCCCTTTCTTTCGATACTATAAGTATCGACACATACTCCAATTTATCGACCGTTCTCTCTGCGTGTTGTTTTGGGAAACACGTTACATCTTCGGCCGTTGTAGGAAAGATACATCGTTAAAGCACTCCTAAGCTCCATCGCTATCGGGAAACCGGGCCCTGGTCATTGATCTGTGGATGGATAATTTGACTCCAGGAGTGGATGGACGTCTCAAGGTAGCGATCAAGAGTTTAAAGATTATAATAAAAGCAGGAAGCACCATTAAATCAAATCAAATCAAATTTTATTGGTCACATGCGCCGAATACAACAGGTGCAGACATTACAGTGAAATGCTTACTTACAGCCCTTAACCAACAGAGCATTTATTTTAAACAAAAAAGTAAGAATAAAACAACAACAAAAAAGTGTTGAGAAAAAAAGAGCAGAAGTAAAAATAAAGTGACAGTAGGGAGGCTATATATACAATAGAATAAAGTGACAGTAGGGAGGCTATATATACAGGGGGGTACCGTTGCATAGTCAATGTGCGGGGGCACCGGCTAGTTGAGGTAGTTGAGGTAATATGTACATGTGGGTAGAGTTAAAGTGACTATGCATAAATACTTAACAGAGTAGCAGCAGCGTAAAAAGTATGGGGTGGGGGGCAGTGCAAATAGTCCGGGTAGCCATGATTAGCTGTTCAGGAGTCTTATGGCTTGGGGGTAGAAGCTGTTGAGAAGTCTTTTGGACCTAGACTTGGCACTCCGGTACCGCTTGCCGTGCGGTAGCAGAGAGAACAGTCTATGACTAGGGTGACTGGAGTCTTTGACAATTTTGAGGGCCTTCCTCTGACACCGCCTGGTATAGAGGTCCTGGATGGCAGGGAGCTTTGCCCCTGTGATGTACTGGGCCGTACGAGAAAATGTGTGTGCAGATATATATTTTATGGGTCTTGCCTTTGCCAGAAGATACCGACCCTACCCTTACGCTTGTTTACACTGAGCTGCACTGGGGTCTGAACGCAATCATGGTTACATTAAGACACCTTGGAGCCGGCGTGAGATATGGGTTGGAAAACGTACCTCAATGCAGACTACTAGTTTTCCCGGAAAACTGCCCTTTTCATCCTCCGCTAGCAGTAGCCACAGCAGCTATTATGGAATGGCACTTCATGCTGAACAAGAAAGGAGCTTATTGGCTGACTGCCATTCCAAAAATGGCTGCAGTGGCTACTGCTAGCTAGCAGGAGGACGAAAAGGGCAGTTTTCTGTGAAAACGCAGTATTTAAAACTTCTCTATGTATGAGTGTGGATGATGTAAAATGTTGAGTATAGTTGCGTATCCCATCCCTGCATTGAGGTAGATTTTCCAACCCATATCTCATGCTGGCTCTTAATGTAACCATGAGTGCATTCCGACCCCAGTGCAGCTCTGTGTAAACAAGGTAATGGTCTGTATCTTCTAGAAACTCTTGCCTCATCATTAAGTTTTAATGTCCATCTATGTCATGAGTGAAGTATGTTTCATAGGTTTTGTGTTTTTTGATGAATGACACATTGTTTGACTTAATTTCTAATTTGGACATTTGACACATGGATATATTGGAAAGAAAATGTGAACGGTTTATTCCATATAGAGATGACGCAATAAATTGGCCATAACACCACACCCAGATTTTGCCACGTTTTAGCATGATCCATTGTAACTACTCTACTACTGCCAAATGTCAAATTCGTTGTTACAAAATAGCGATAGCATCCCTTCACATACCGACAGCATTGTAAACAGTCAATTATTACTTGCGCGACTACTAGTTATAGAAAAGGCAAGGAAGGGGCAAAGGTAGTCGTATTTCTTGTTAGGCGTTTAATGAGGCACCCCACAGCCGAAGAGAGACGGTTAGTGCAATCCGGGATTCTTGGGACGCCCCTTTCCTAAACTAAACCAAAGATTATCTATTATATTGAAAAGATAGCAGAGTGACCGCTCTAACTATAGAAAGACATGTCCTCAATGATTGAAGGCAGGGGAGATCGGGTGGGACTATTCTAGCCAGTGAGCGGGCAAATACGCGTGTGAACAACAGGCACACAACTGTCGTTTTTCTCAAAGTAGCCGGAATGCCATCCACTTATCAGTACATTTGTAACAGGCTAAACATAACAAAACTTCTATAGGATAAAAGAAGCCTCGCGTAATTCGACACTCTCAGACCTCCATACAAAAAGGGCTTATCTCACGCGGACAGATGTTGGGCAGGGTAAATCCTCTCGCTTCGCCTTTCCCTCTCTGCCTTAACCCCTACGTGGTCCTCTGTAACTCAGCTGGTAGAGCACGGCGCTTGTAACGCCAAGGTAGTGGGTTCGATCCCCGGGACCACCCATACACAAAAATGTATGCACGCATGACTGTAAGTCGCTTTGGATAAAAGCGTCTGCTAAATGGCATATTATATTATTATTATACAATAACTCCAACCAGTTGAAAATTGGGCTCCCGAGTGGCGCAGTGGTCTAAGGCACTGCATCTCAGTGCTTGAGGCGTCACTACAGACCACCTGGTTCGATTCCAGGCTGTATCACAACCGGCCGTGATTGGGAGTCCCATAGGGCGGCGCACAATTGGCCCAGCGTCGTCCGGGTTTGGCCGGTGAAGGCCGTCATTGTAAATAAGAATTTGTTCTTAACCGACTTGCCTAGTTAAATAAAGGTTTAAAAATATATATATATATATATATATATATATATTTTTTAATCGTCTTCAATGGGGGTGACGTCAGAGTTGGAGGTCCCAAGGATCCCGGATAGCGAACTATTTCCCCCTCTCGGCTCGCTATCCAATATGGCCGTCGTGCGTGTATTGGTACTCTGATATCGTCGCAGTGCACAAACCCGGCAGCCGCATAAGGATTTCTCGTCCTCGATTTCAATCCGTGCCTGACTGGAGCAATCGATTGCGATAGTGTTAGGTGTCGGCGGTTTGAGCCAGACAATATGCTATCAGAAGGGACCAAAAACGGGTAAGATAGAGAGCGAAAGGTTAGGCATTACGTTGCTAGATTTGCTTCATCGTAGTAGCTAAGGCGCAGCCAGTGCTGATTGTCACTTGTGTCATGTCTCAACCGCTCGTTCACCCTGCGCGTCTGGTGCCCTAATTAAATTATCGCTAAACATACGTTGTCACTGTCAGCGGTGGGCTTTTGATTACTAGACTGACACGAAGTGTGTTACATTACATACATTCGTCGTGCACGTGAGTCTCGCTCTCTCCGCGTCCACGTGGGGTGTGGATCCGTTGGACTCGTGTTCGGGGATGGGAGATACCAGGGTAACTCCGCAGTCATTCAAGTTTATTAGTACCAGAAAATACATATACGCAGATGAGTAAGTACTAAAACTGGTAGTAGTTGGATCAAACGCGACATACTGAGAATCATGCAGAAGCTTATGAATTAAACAACGAATTACTTCCTCGTTGTTCTTGACTCGTCGTAACATGTTTCAGTTTAGCTTGTGTGTGTGTGTACTAAAGCTCACCTACACTCGCTGTGTGAATCAAATGGCTGTTTAGAGACCATTTTATATATCTGAATGTACACTACCTGTCTCGCTATGACTCCAGTACATGAATAGATATACTGCCTGTCTCACTCTGTATGAATGTCTTACTATATGAATACAGTGTAGGTAACGACTCTCTCACTTCAGAGGTAGGGTATGACTGATTAATTGTCCACCTCCTCTCCCTCGTCTTTTATGCTTCTTTTGTCAGGTTAGTTATTGCTGTGGAGAGGAGATGGATGGTGTCAGACAGAGCCATGTATAAATATATATGGCTCTGGTGTCAGATTAAGAGTCGTGATGATGATAAAGAATACTGTTCATGTTGTTAATGAGCAAGTGTCACCATGGGAGATAATTTAATACACAAGACATGTGTTGGCCATTGTGGGTGGGTGCCCTTATGGTGTGTCATAATTCTCCACCTGGCAAGGCTGGGGATGAGGCTGTCTCCTGGGGGTACTATATGGACTATCAATGGTCAATGTGGAGTAAGGATTAAGTTATATAAATGAGGAAATGAAAAAAAA
The DNA here is from genome assembly GCF_020615455.1 of Coregonus clupeaformis. Taxonomy (NCBI): domain Eukaryota; kingdom Metazoa; phylum Chordata; class Actinopteri; order Salmoniformes; family Salmonidae; genus Coregonus; species Coregonus clupeaformis. The sequence continues at coordinate 1,437,519 of NW_025533456.1, forward strand.
ATGGGGGGCCTCTTTAGCAAAGAGGCAGTCCTCCTTCCAACGAACACACAAACGAACACACACTCTTAATGATTACATCTGGGACCGGCTGCTCCTCCACTGCTGCCCCACTGGGGTGGAGTTCTAGTTGACATATGTCCCCTGGCCCCTCATAGGCCTCAGATTGCAGGTGTGTGTTCGGAGTGTGTAAGAGACACACGCAGAACAATGGCTTCACTTTTTTGGTGTGGACGATGTGGAAGGCTTGAGGAGTCCAATCGGTTATCAGTCAGTGACATTAGGATGACCCTGTAAGTGATCTCCTCAAAATGTGTGTACGCGTGTGGTCTTTGGTTAGTCAGCAGTGCATGTCTTGGTTGGTCAATCAGTGTGACTGACCGTATGAGGAGTTTGTTTTGAGGAGTATTTATGACCTCGTAGCTGGGTCGCTGGGTGTCAGTTGGCTGTTTGGTGGTGTGAGAAAGTTATTTATAGTTGCACTGTCCCAGATAACTAGCCTCAACCAACCTTCCCTTCTCTCTCTCTCCGTTTCCTGTGTCTTCTCGCTCTCTTGTCATGATCTGTCCTCTGTGTGTGTCCGACTCTCTCTTTACTAGAGGTATCCTCTTCCATCCATCTTCTCTTATTTTTTGATGAGGGACACATTTTTGTTCCTTCCTACTAGATTGACTTTTTAGCTTTCATGGCTAATGGTTGTAGGTAGGACAAAAGACCGCATCTTTGCCGTTTTTATGTGTTTTACGATGACATGCTCTTCATTCAGATCTTTGTATGATAATACATAATCTCTCTCTACTATCCTCTCTCTCTCTCTCTTCCCCAGGGAGGAGAAGCAGTCTTCCCTGTCGGAGCCGTCCGGCCCTGGCCCTATGGAGGTGGTGGAGAGGACAGACCCAGAGGACTCCAGGGCCCCCCAGCCCACCCCCGAAGGGGACCCAGAGAACAGTGAGGGCCGCATGGAGGAGGTAAGGCCGCTGAGAGGGAGAGGTGGGGGCCTGGGCGCATGGGGATAACTGGGGCTAACTCTGGGGGGGGTCAGTGGATGTTTCAGGAAGTAACCCCCTTGTCCTATGGCTTAGTCTGGTACAGGCTGTGTCCCAAGTGGGACCCTGTTCCCTACATAGTGCACTACTCTGTTTTGACCGGAGCCCATAGGGTGCGCTAGAAATAAAATTGTGCACTATAGGGAATAGGATGCCAATGGGACACAGCCCTGGTTTGAGACAGTTAAACGTCCATTGATGGATATTTGTGGATGTTTCAGGGTAACAGTGAACGAACATACTAACCCCCTTGTTACTATGGCTTAGTTTGATACAGTTCAAATACCCATAGGTAGATTCTTCTCTCCACAAATGGGACTAAACAAACTAACCTAACCTCTTTGAAACAGCTAGCTAAATGTCGATAGATACTGTTCGCAACATACACTCACACATAGACATGCCACACACACGTTATTCTATATTCTTCTATATCTGGAGGTTTTCATAGAGCAGTTGCTTTAGCGACTGGACTGCAGGTGGTTCATCACTAATGGGGTGTGAAATTAGACGTGAACTCCACATGGACTGCATGCGTGCTCCACATCTCAATGTTGTTGGGTCATTTGTGTGTGTGTGAGAGAGAGGGTGAGTCAGGGTAATCTACAGTCACATTGCTCATTATTATCACAAGCTAACAAAATACACACGCACATAAATATGCATTTAACATACATTTTCCAAATCCTATTATGACCATACACGTAATACTACAGAGCCATCAAGGGTAGGCAGAGTCAAATGTATTTGTTTGGCCATTTTGAAATGAGCGTAAACCTTCCTTCCCTTCTTGTTAGTCAGATCCAACATAGTAAACCAACAGTGGTCAGTGGCTGAACGGACCACTAATTTCAAATGACAATAGTCCATTATGAGAACTTCAGAGCATTCTGCACTTTTACACATTTCAGATTATAAACTAATGCAATTGCTATTCAGCGAAGCAGTTCCTTTTGAAATGGCTCACCCTCACTGTGTGTGTGTGTGTGGGGTTGTGACCTCAGGGTTTGCATGAGTAATAGCCCCTGACAGTGTGCAGGAAGAGATGCATCAAGTCTCTCCCTCTGCTTTCCCTCATTTTCTCTCTACATCCCTCTGTCCCGACTCGGTCTCTGTCCCGACTCTCGCTCTCTGTCCCGACTCTCGCTCTCTGTCCCGACTCTCGCTCTCTGTCCCGACTCTCGCTCTCTGTCCCGACTCTCGCTCTCTGTCCCGACTCGGTCTCTGTCCCGACTCTCGCTCTCTGTCCCGACTCTCGCTCTCTGTCCCGACTCTCGCTCTCTGTCCCGACTCTCGCTCTCTGTCCCGACTCTCGCTCTCTGTCCCGACTCTCGCTCTCTGTCCCGACTCTCGCTCTCTGTCCCGACTCTCGCTCTCTGTCCCGACTCTCGCTCTCTGTCCCGACTCTCGCTCTCTGTCCCGACTCTCGCTCTCTGTCCCGACTCTCGCTCTCTGTCCCGACTCTCGCTCTCTGTCCCGACTCTCGCTCTCTGTCCCGACCCGCGCTCGCTCTCTGTCCCGACTCGCGTTCTCGCTCTCTGTCCCGACTCGCGTTCTCGCTCTCTGTCCCGACTCGCGCTTTCGGCTCTCTGTTCCGACTCTCGCTCTCTGTTCCGACTCGCGCTCTCTGTCCCGACTCTCGCTCTCTGTCCCGACTCTCGCTCTCTGTCCCGACTCTCGCTCTCTGTCCCGACCCGCGCTCTCGCTCTCTGTCCCGACTCGCGTTCTCGCTCTCTGTCCCGACTCGCGTTCTCGCTCTCTGTCCCGACTCGCGTTCTCGCTCTCTGTCCCGACTCGCGCTTTTGGCTCTCTGTCCCGACTCTCGCTCTCTGTTCCGACTCGCGCTCTCTGTTCCGACTCGCGCTGTCCCGACTCGCGCTCTCCCTCTGTCCCGACTCGCGCTCTCCCTCTGTCCCGACTCGCGCTCTCTCCCTCTGTCCCGACTCGCGCGCTCTCCCTCTGTCCCGACTCGCGCGCTCTCCCTCTCTCCCGACTGGCGCGCTCTCCCTCTCTCCCGACTGGCGCGCTCTCCCTCTCTCCCGACTGGCGCGCTCTCCCTCTCTCCCGACTGGCGCGCTCTCCCTCTCTCCCGACTGGCGCGCTCTCCCTCTCTCCCGACTGGCGCGCTCTCCCTCTCTCCCGACTGGCGCGCTCTCCCTCTCTCCCGACTGGCGCGCTCTCCCTCTCTCCCGACTGGCGCGCTCTCCCTCTCTCCCGACTCGCGCGCTCTCCCGACTCGCGCTCTCTCTCTCTGTCCCGACTCGCGCGCTCTCTCTCGACTCGCGCTCTCTCTCTCCCGACTCGCGTGCGCTCTCTCTCTCTCTGTCCCGACTCGCGCGCTCTCTCTCATTCCCATGATCTCTTTATTTATTTTGGTGTGACTGCTGTTTTAAAACCCCATTGATTGCTTTGTTACGAAGGTGCCCATGCCTCTTCCATTGCCCCTAATGGTACCTGCGTACTACTACTACTGCCACCTCCTCCTCCACTACTACTACTCCTCCTCCTCCAACTCCTGCCCCGCTATGCCCAAGCGCCTCGGCTGGACCTGAGCTAGGCCCCAGAGTGAGAGCTACTACTACACCACACCTGATTGCACTGAGGTAGCCTCAGAGAGAGAACCAGAGAGCCTGAGCCACCAAGGCCTCCCCTAACCCCCAGCACTGATTCAGCCACAGAACCAGAGGCTGAGCCTGCAAGTCCTCCCCAGAACCAAAGCCTCCCCTCCAGCCCAGCCCTGAGCCAGCCACAGGGCCTGAGACTGACCCACCAAAGCCCAGAGCTGAGCCAGCCAAAGAACCAGAGGTTGAATAAAAGCCACCCCTAACCTCCAGCCCAGTCATTCGCTGAGCCAGCAGGAACACAATAACATCACACCAGAGGCCCTCTGTTGCCACAGCAACCAGCAACAGAACCCTGGGGAGGGAATCCCACTCACTAAACTGCCTGATGGAGAGGGAGGGAGGGGGACGTTGTCTGCTGCCGTCGCCCTCCCTTCCTTCCTTCCGCCATTTTGTGGAGAAACTAAAGCTACAGCTACTCTCCGCACCAAGAGAGAAGGAGCATGTTCTGCCAGACTTATCACAGACAGGATGACTTCCTGCTGTTTATCCCTGTGTCTCCATGCCAGTCTGCCCCCTACTGGTCGAGAGGACTATAAACAGGCAGGAGCCTTTCTGCCTCATGGACTTGAATGAACAGGGCCCACCTACACACTGATGAGGCCCATCCAGATATCATCAGGGCCTGATCATCTGAAACGACACCAAGTTGACTTTCTCTGATGCATCTCCCAGCTATGTGTCTTCAATGTAGACACTCGAGTGGATTATTGAAATGGATTTAAAACATTATTTTGGACTACATATTTTTTCATAAGACAACCGCTGAGTGCGAGAAAATATGGAAATGTTTTGTTGCTACGGGCCCTTTCATTGGCTCATTGGCTCGTTCCCTTGTTCCGAATGCTACTATTGGCTTGGCCTGCCAGGCCAGCAGCCAACCTGGACCTTGATTGGCTGGTCAATCCTCATTAGAGACTATTACAACCTTCTGGATTTTATTTGAACGTTTCACTTGCATCAAAGATACTCAAAGCAAAGTCGAAAGGACATATTTTGGCGAATCTGGTTGCAGAGTACACACAGAATAAGTCATCAGTATGTGTGCTTATAGCCTGCACTCTGAATTCACAACTATTGAACATCTCCCTACGGCTTCCCCCTCACGGAACTTTTGACACTACACCAGCCACTATGGATTTAAACTTTAATCTGTGGTCTCATTGGACTATTGGTTATTACACAACCAGAGGCTTTTCAGTTGGAACTTTTCAAGTCTACAGGGCACGCAAATTCTGTCATGGACATCAAGCGATCCGATTTGTTTATATTGGGACTTCCAAAGTTTTGACCCCCTTCTACCAATATTAATCGACGAACCAACAATTCATGAACTCCTTGCCTAACAAGCAAAAGGCAAAATGACTCTAATCAAGCAAAGCACCAGTCAAAAAGTCCAAAGTTAAGATCACTTCCTGCCTGCCAGCTAATCACCATTCAGCACACTCAAATCGAGTACCGCCCTCACTCCTCTGCCTTCTCTGATTGGACCCTTGTTGCCTAGATACAGTACACAATGCCGTGCGGTTGGGCCATAGCCAAGCCAGTGGGGAATCAGGTGTCAATGGTACCAGGAAATGACTTGTAATTTTTCTCTCTATTTGAGATGTTTTTTTGTTTTTCTTTTAATTAACTATTAAGAAAAGAAATGTCAGTTAGTTTCTTCTCATATCTTTTTGGTTGTTTACTTCAAGACAGGAGGATTGACTTCATTTTGCTATGTGTAACTCAGTATAACCCCTTTTAAACTCACAATTACTGCAGTTTCAATTTGATAAAAAAATAAAATAATAATTTGAGCTCCTAAAGCTGATATCTAGCCTATCCTAAGTGTCTGCATACATTTCCTGGCAGATCACCGTCCTTTATTTGAATCCTCCACTGAATTGGAACTGCAGTATCAGCCCAGACCTGTTCAGGTGTCTCTGGTCTGACAGACAATGTCTCCAGCGCCCACCCCTCCACCTCTGTGACATCGAACACTCAGTCGCAACCCAAACAGCGACTCACAACATTAGTTCCTGTCATATTTTATGTTGATGTTTAGGCACCAATACAAATGTAAATGTAAAATGTAAGGACTACATGTAAGGGCCATAACGAAGACTATACAGGATTATAAACAATTGATACAGTTCCAGTACAGTCGGTCTCTGCTTACCACACACAGGAAGAGCCAGACACTCAAGTCATTATTAACGATCAGCTCAAGGGTATCCTCCCGACTGTCTAGTATGCTGGTCTGAACATTAACATCCTAGACCCAGAGGCCATAAAGATGCATTAACACAACGCCTTTTATCACTCCACTTGGAGCTAAAAGGTATTAGTCAATGTCAGTCAGTCAGTCTTCTACTCAACCAGCTGAGGTCTCGATCAGTGTAGCAGAGGAAAGCTAGTTGATGCCTTTTATGTATTATTTTCTATGTACTTGGTTTGTACTCAATGGGCACTACATCCACAGCAACACAGCAGGATTATATTACCACTGTGTCTACAAGAACACACCAACACACACCAGTCGGAGTTGTCTGGTGATTAGCCTAGCTACACCCACAGTAACGCAGTAGGAGTTGTCTGGTGATTAGCCTAGCTACACCCACAGTAACACAGTAGGAGCTGTCTGGTGATTAGCCTAGCTACACCCACAGTAACACAGTAGGAGCTGTCTGGTGATTAGCCTAGCTACACCCACAGTAACACAGTAGGAGCTGTCTGGTGATTAGCCTAGCTACACCCACAGTAACACAGTAGGAGCTGTCTGGTGATTAGCCTAGCTACACCCACAGTAACACAGTAGGAGCTGTCTGGTGATTAGCCTAGCTACACCCACAGTAACACAGTAGGAGCTGTCTGGTGATTAGCCTAGCTACACCCACAGTAACACAGTAGGAGCTGTCTGGTGATTAGCCTAGCTACACCCACAGTAACACAGTAGGAGCTATCTGGTGATTAGCCTAGCTACACCCACAGTAACACAGTAGGAGTTAGAGCTCACGCTAACACACCAGGAGTGGTGTACTTTGGTTGTCTAGTGATTTCTTACAGTGCTACAGCCACACCAACACACAGCAGGAGTATATTCAGGCGTTCTCTAGTGATTATCTCCCAGTGTCCTTTGAACAAAGGTGGGGGCGAACGTGTCTGGAGTCTCTCTGTATCGACCAAGCCCCCCCACCCCCCCCACCTCTCCTCTCTCTATCCCCCCACCTCTCCTCTCTCTCTCTATGCCCCCACCTCGCCTCTCTTTCTATCCCCCCACCTCGCCTCTCTTTCTATCCCCCCACCTCGCATCTCTCCATGCCCCCACCTCGCCTCTCTCCATGCCCCCACCTCGCCTCTCTCCATGCCCCCAACTCGCCTCTCTCCATGCCCCCACCTCTCCTCTCACCATGCCCCCACCTCGCCTCTCACCATGCCCCCACCTCGCCTCTCACCATGCCCCCACCTCGCCTCTCTCCATGCCCCCCACCTCGCATCTCTCCATGCCCCCCACCTCGCTCTCTCTCCATGCCCCCCACCTCGCCTCTCTCCATGCCCCCACCTCGCCTCTCTCCATGCCCCCCACCTCGCATCTCTCCATGCCCCCACCTCTCCTCTCTCTCTCTATGCCCCCCACCTCGCCTCTCTCCATGCCCCCACCTCGCCTCTCTCCATGCCCCCACCTCGCCTCTCTCCATGCCCCCACCTCGCCTCTCTCCATGCCCCCCACCTCGCCTCTCTCCATGCCCCCACCTCGCCTCTCTCCATGCCCCACCTCGCCTCTCTCTATCCCCCCACCTCTCCTCTCTCTCTATCCCCCCACCTCTCCTCTCTCTCTATCCCCCACCTCTCCTCTCTCTCTATCCCCCCACCTCTCCTCTCTCTCTATCCCCCCACCTCTCCTCTCTCTCTATCCCCCCACCTCTCCTTTCTCTCTATCCCCCCACCTCTCCTCTCTCTCTATCCCCCCACCTCTCCTCTCTCTCTATCCCCCCACCTCTCCTCTCTCTCTATGCCCCCACCTCGACTCTTTCTCTCTAACCCCCCACCTCTCCTCTCCTCCCCCTCCTCTCTCTCTCTATCCCCCACCTCTCCTCTCTCTCTATCCCCCCACCTCTCTCTCTCTGTTTAGTCTGTTTTGTCCCAGTATCTGGGTCTCATCTCGCCCCACACCCCTGGGGTATCTGTTATGTCCTCTCTGTCGTTCCAGAGCACCACTCTTAAAGCTTTGGCCGCACGCAAGATCTCTTTGACCAGTGAGTATTACCAGTTGACCTTTTTACAGATTCTCACCTCAGTGAATCAGGAATTGTATGTCTTCAATCTGTAATTTACAATCAAAAAGGGTAAAAGTTTTCCCCTCATGTTATCACTATTACACAATCTGTGATACTAACCTGTTGTTTCTCTCAGCAGGCAGTAAGACGTCTCCAGAGGGAGCAGCAGCAGGAGAGGCAGACTCGGGGACCGCCGCTGGGAGGAAGAGGAGGTGGGGATCCAGCACGGCCGTCACCGCCAAGAAACCATCCATCAGCATCACCACAGACTCACTCAAGGTACTGGAGTGGACGAACGGAGGGACACGCACATGCATTCTGACAATCGACTAGTAGATCAGCAACTCATGGGGAGAAAAAGAACACTACATTTAACTTCGGAAAGAACATGAATTCAAAGTTGTTACATTAAAAATGATTGACCTCCCCCCAGTCTCTGATCCCAGACATCAAGCCCAGTCAGGAGGCTGTGGTGGATCTCCACCCAGACGACATCCAGCTGTCTGGGGACGAGGACACCTCCTCTACCACCAGGGAGGACCAGGGCCTGGACAAGGACCTCAAGATCAGACGCACCGTCACACAGGTGGGGAGTAAATGTGTGGGGCTTTCATGCATAAAGCCACAGTGTCTCACTCAGAAAAATATAGACTTGAACTGTTGATGCTAGTTCAGACGTAAAGTCACACGAGAGCTGGGAGTCGGGAATACCACTGCTACACCTGTACTGGTGGTGTACTGATACAGGCTACAGGGGGTCAGATGGGTCCCCTGTTTAGTAGGCTACTGGATCATACACAGACATCTATGTAGCAGTACTGTACGGAGGTGGAATCTGAACCACCATGCAATCTCTTGAATGATCACATGACGTTAATAATAGTAATTGGAGACATACTGGTAGACTCCATGTAGATTTCCCCCACTCACTGTGGTATTATTAGTATCATCCTGCAATCAGCTGTAGTGATTACATTCTCTCCTCCATTCACAGGTGGTCCCAGGTGAAAGCCAGGAGAATGGCCAGGGAGGACGAGAAGAGGAGGAGGAGGAGAAACGGGAGCGTGACAGAGAGAGGACACACAAAGAGAAGAGAAAGGACAGCTACTCAGAAGACACCATGGAGTGTCAGTCCTCTACAACACAGGACGCCGACACCAAGAAAGGTAACTAACCACAGGGTTGGGGTCAATACCATTTCAATTCAGAAAGTAGACCCAATTCCAATTGGACATTTTCATCATTGAAAAGCAGTGAAGAGAATTGGAATTTCAGTGTATTTCTGAATTGACTGGAATTTAAATGGATTTGACACCAACCCTGAATTACCACACACCAGTTCTGAAGTGTAACACCATCTCCCAAGCCTCTTAGGCAAATACACTATATACTCAAATGAGTGGATTTGGTTGTTTCAGCCAAACCCGTTGCTGACAGGTGTATAAAATCAAGCACACAGCCATGCAATCTCCATAGACAAACATTGGCAGTAGAATGGCCTTACTGAAGAGCTCAGTGACTTTCAACGTGGCACCGTCATAGGATGCCACCTTTGTGGTGCTGTTATTGTGAAGTAGAAACATCTAGGAGCAACAACGACTCAGCCACGAAGTGGTAGGCCACACAAGCGCACAGAAATGGGACCGCAGAGTGCTGAAGCGCATAGCATATAAAAATGTTCTGTCCTCGGGTTGCAACACTCACTACCGAGTTCCAAACTGCCTCTGGAAGCAACGTCAGCACAATAACTGTTCGTCGGGAGCTTCATGAAATGGGTTTCCATGGCCGAGCAGCCTAAGATCACCATGCGCAATGCCAAGCGTCGGCTGGAGTGATGTAAAGCTCGCCGCCGTTGGGCTCGAGCAGTGAAATGCGTTTTCTGGAGTGATGAATCACGCTTCCCCATCTGGCAGTTCCGACGGATAAATCTGGGTTTGGCGGATGCCCGGAGAACGCTACCTGCTCCAATGCATAGTGCCAACTGTAAAGTTTGGTTCGGGCTAGGCCCCTTAGTTCCAGTGAAGGGAAATCTTAACGCTACAGCATACAATGACATCCTAGACGATTCTGTGCTTCCAACTTTGTGGCAACCGTTTGGGGAAGGCCCTTCCTGTTTCAGCATGACAATGCCCCCGTGCACAAAGCGAGGTCCATACAGAAATGGTTTGTCGAGATCGTGTGGAAGAACTTGACTGGCCTGCACAGAGCCATGAACTCAACCCTATCTAACACCTTTGGGATGAATTGGAACCCTGACGGCGAGCCAGGCCTAATCGCCCAACATCAGGGCCTGACCTCACTAATGCTCTTGTGTCTGAATGGAATGAAGTCCCTGCAGCAATGTTCCAACATCTAATGGAAAGCCTTCCCAGAAGATTGGAGGCTGTTATAGCAGCAAAAGGGGGACCAACTCCATATTATTGCCCATGATTTTGGAATGAGATGTTTGACGAGCAGGTGGCCACATACTTTTGGACATGTCTATTGTGACAAACCTCTAACCCATTTCTTTCCTACTTTCTCCCTGGCCTTTCCCCCCTTCTCTCTCTCCCTCAGTCACTCCCAGTGATACTCTGGTGCGTCGCTCCATCAGTCAGCAGAAGTCTGGTGTGTCTGTTACCATCGACGATCCTGTCCGCACAGACAAACAGCCCTCACCGCCCAGAGGCAAAGTCTCCAACATCGTCCACGTCTGTAACCTGGTGCGACCTTTCACCCTGGGCCAGCTGAAAGAGCTGCTGAACAGGACAGGCTCTGTGGTGGAGGAGGGCTTCTGGATCGACAAGATCAAATCTCACTGCTACGTCACTGTGAGTAACGCTCTCTCTCGCTCACCCTGTCTCTCTCGATCTCTCTCTCATACCAGTTATCATTGTCTGTCTGAGAATCAAGTCTTGTCAGATTATTTATTCCCAAATTACTTGAGCCCTGATGGCTTTGAAAGTCCACACCACACCATTGTTTTTCAAATAATTGGCCATTGTTTGTTGACCTGTCTCTCTCTCCTCCCAGTACTCCAGCACAGAGGAGGCTGTGGCCACACGAGCTGCTCTCCACGGGGTGAAGTGGCCCCAGAGCAACCCTAAATTCCTCAGTGTGGACTTCTGTGAGCAGAATGAGGTAATTCTACTCTACCCTCTCACACCCAACAGGGAACAACCGGATAGTAATAGTAAACGCTAGAATTCCAGGAAGAGCCCTGATGAACTAATGGGTATCTTCATAAACTAGCTTGGGAAAGAAATAGCTGGCGCTTCACTCAGGCATAAAGGAATGTAACCCAACAGAAGGAATACCTCGGTCTATGGTGTGTAGATCATGTCTATAAAGAGAGTATATATCATTTAGATGTTTGATTTTTTTTAAACAGATAAAAATACACCTTATGGAACAGTGGGGACTGTGAAGCAACACAAACATAGACACATGCATACAATCCATAATAATAATAAATACAAACACACATTAAACCCTTCCTCTCCTCTCTTATCCATCCAAGAAAGTGTTTAAAGTGATAAAACACTGCTGCCCAGGGCCTCCCAAGTGGCGCAGCAGTCTGAGGCACTGCATCGCAGTGCTAGAGGTGTCACTACAGACCTGGTTCGATCCCAGGCTGTATCGCAACCGGCCGTGGTCGGGAGTCCCATAGGGCGGCGCACAATTGGCCCAGCGTCGTCCAGGTTAGGGGAGGGCTTTACTTGGCTCATCGCGCTCTAGCGACTCCTTGTGGCGGGCCGGGCGCCTGCAGGCTGACCTCGGTGGTCAGTTGAACAGTGTTTCCTCTGACACATTGGTGCGGCTGGCTTCCGGGTTAAGCGGACGGGTGTTAAGAAGCACGGTTTGGCGGGTCATGTTTCGGAGGACGCATGACTCAACCTTCGCCTCCCGAGCCCGTTGGGGAGTTGCAGCGATGAGACAAGATTGAAAATACTAAAATAATAATAATACAAACAAATAACACTGCTGCCCATGTAAAAATGTACCTCTCCTCTCATTCACCCTATTTTCCTCTAATTCATCCTTTCTTCCCCTCATTCTCTCCCTTCTCTAGCTGGACTTCCACAGAGGTCTGCTGACCGTGGACCCCAGAGAGGAGCATCGCCCCCAGCCTGCTGTGGGTCCTGGAGGTCCCAAAGTCCGTCCGGGGGGGCTGCCCCCTCTGATGCCTGAACGGGACGGGCGTGGGGACCGCGGGGCTGTCGGAGGGGTGCGGGACCAGTGGGCGGAGAGAGAAAGGGAGATGGAACGCCGGGAGAGGACCAGGGCGGAACGCGAGTGGGACCGGGACAAGGTCCGAGACTTCGGAGACAAACCAGGAGAGGTGCGGGAGAGAGGGAGGAGATCTCGCTCCCTGGATAGAGAGAGGAGGCGGAAGGAGAGGGACGGGAAGGAGAGGAAGACTGACAAAAAGGGTGAGAGGGGTTTTAAGCCTTGCAGAAGCTCCTGTTAGATAGATCGCACATTAAAACTGACTTTTGAAAGTATTGTTACTACATCATGTTACTGAACACCTCAAAATGTCCTAGCTATGTTCGTAGCCTATAGCTATGATGTTCAGACGCTCACTCGCTCCCCCTCTCTCCTCCGTCCTCCATTTTGATCTGTTCCAACAGAAGAGCCTCCTGCCAAACTACTAGACGACCTCTTCAGTAAGACCAAAGCAGCTCCCTGTATATACTGGCTTCCCCTCACTGAGGAACAGGTTAGAGACACACAAACTCATCCTAATGCAACAACTTGATAGGCGTGTGTGTGTTGTTATTAATGACCTTTGTTGGTATCTCCAGGCAAACGAGAGGGAGAAGGAACGGGAAGAGCGACAGAAAGAACGAGAGAGGAGGCGGAAAGAACAGCAGGAGGAGGAGGACAAGAAGCGAGAGGAGGAGAGGAAGGAGAGAATAAAAAGCAGAGAGGAGGGAGGAGCTGCGGTCAGCACTGGAGGTGGGAGTGTCCGGGGATCTGAGGGAGACCGGGACAGAGAGGGGGAGCGAGGGAGGGACAGAGAGGGGGAGCGAGGGAGGGACAGAGAGGGGGAGCGAGGGAGGGACAGAGAGGGGGAGCGAGGGAGGGACAGAGAGGGGGATAAGAGGAAGGACAGTGGTGGATTCAAACCCAGAGGTCCCGACGCTAAACCCTTGTCCGGGTTCCGCCGTAGCCGTAGCAACCTCCGAGACAGACGCCGCTGAGAGTGGTGACAGTCTGACGTAGCGGGAGAGATGGCGGGAGAAAAAAGGAGGGATGCAATCATGTGACACACAATTGGAACACTGCAGAAAGAGAGATCTAGTCCCCCTCCTTTACCTTTAAAACACTTCCATTATCTTCATGGTAGTAGTCTGTTCCTCCTACCTAGTTAACTGTCCTTTAGGCCAAGGAGACTCCCATTTAGAAAACCTCACTTTGTAATGCTGTCTGTCTCACATTTACATGTATAAACTACTTGGTCACATGTTGATTGTTAGTGAAGTGAAAATGGCTGCCTCCAAAATGGTACCCTAATTCCTACACGCGGGCCCTTGTCGACAGTATTGTACTATATAAGGAATAGATATGGTGCCATTTCAGACACAATCTCTCTTCCTCCGTCATCAGTCTGTCTGCCAGCCCATGTATTGGGTGTATGTGCGTCTTCCTCATACGAAGCAGTTGAGGCCTATTCTGAGCTCTGTAAATTGTCCTGCATTTTAACCAGAGATGGAAACTGAGGAATGGCGGTTTGGCTCCCTCTAGCTAGTGTCCGCTGCACTCTTGCGGCTTGGAACAAAGACTCTTCCCTGTAATAATCAATTTAAAAATAGCAGACCAGCCTACAAACATGTTCTAGAATCAATTTTAATATTCCAAAATCCTTTTGAAGTAATTTTTTTCTACTACCCCTACCAAGGCCCTTTGTAGGGTCATGTGAAGGTTATATTTTCTCCTTTGATGTTTTATGATGAATCTTGTCAATCTCAGCCTTGGATGGGTTTTGTGTTCTAGTGTGTGTGGTGGTCCAATATCCCTCTCCACACACTTAAGGTTACAGCTGGTAATGTGTCATTACACTGAAAACATCATATGCTTAAAAAAATCATACTATGTAACTGTCCTTTTGCCTTGTCAGATGGGAAGGGACATTCGTGTGGGGTGGGGGACTGATTTCATAGACGCACACCTGGTATGTATACTGTTATGGGTGGGGAGGGGAACCAAAAGCACTGAGACAATCAGTGTGGCACTGGAATGACATTTAATTGTCCCATTTTTCTGTCTTTCTCCTCCAGTCACTTGTCATTGGATGAGTTTAAAACTTAATTATCTACCGTTTTAATATTGTTAATTTTACGATTTTAGTTTAAAGCATTCTTATTTGGCTCATTTGTTTGTTTCCTGTAAGTGCTGAATGTACAAATAAATAAAATATATGCAAAGTTAGGTGTTGTGTGATAGCGCATTCTTTATCACATTGTCCTTCTCACACTCCGTAATGTTGATCATGTTCCCAGTACTGTTGAGTCAACAATGGATTATTTGGGAGATTAGCTCATGTATTTTCCCTGTTGAGTATACGTGCAAGCATGCTATCCTGAATACTAGATTTGAGTTCCACCTTCTGGACAAAACTTGTAACTGCAATAAAGACAATTTAAAGTCGAACACAAAAAGGAAAATATTTATTAATTACAACAGATACAGGAATGTATTTTTTTTACTTTTACAAGAAACAACTTCATCTCTTACGGTAAACATGTCCAATTTTAAGTGCAAATCGTTTGCTAGTGATAGTTAAATATAAAAACGGGTTAAGCAGATCAATAAATCCCTTCTATGGCCCTCAAACTACACTGGACCTCGAAGCCAGTTCCACTGTGTTTTTTCATTGTTCCCCTCTAATCAGGGACTGATTTAGACCTGGGACACCAGGTGGGTGCAATTAATTATCAGGTAGAACAGAAAGCCAGCAGGCTCCAGACCTCATAGGGTATGAGTTGAATACCCCTGGCCTATAGCAAACAGTAGACATGGTCAGGGAGTAACAAGAAAGCAGTAGTTTTGTATTCTTCCTAGCCTGGCTCCAGATCTGCCAAATAATGGCTTGACAACAACCATAGGTGTTGGCAAGAAAGCACAAACTGATCTGGGACTAGGCTATATTCTCCCTATGAGAATGTTACGGTACAGTGATCGTAGAACAGCAGGACTTATGTCGCACCTGGGTGCTGTTCAGTAGCCACTAAACGGACAAATGCTCCAGGAGGTACTATCTATACTTGTCCAATAAACACTGGCTTTCATTTTCCGTTGCAAAACGTTCTGATACAGTGTGCCCTAATGAACTTGGCCCAGGTCACATACAGGTGTTCGATCTAAGACATTTCTGCTGTTGTTTCAAACTGGACCATACAGTAAATTAATCTTCTGCTCTGTGTTGAAAGCCTTTACCAGCATTTTCATGTGAGAGCTTGTCTGAGTAGAATTTGAAAAGTAAATTCAAACAGAGCAACCCATATTTTCTGGGTGTGCAGGAGAGCGAAAGAATGAGTTTCTATGAGTGAGAAAGGGAGGTGGAAGGGGAATGTTGAAAGGGTATGAATGTTTGCTGCATAGTTTCTTCCTCAGTGGGTGCTGTGAGGGGCAATGTTATGCGAGGCGCACACCTGCGTCATGTGACATGAGTGACAGAGGAGATGAGAGTCCAGAGGGAAGCACTGGGAACCCGGCTGATCCGAGAGCTGCTTCCCACAATCCTGAGGAATGAAACAGACAGAACATTAAATCTGATCCGAGTTCAGGTTTAATGCTTCATAAAATAAATAGTCACTGTTCTTCATTTCTGGTCCTGGCGACTTGTAGGGTTTGTTTCAGCCAATGATGAAGCCCCTTGATTACTGTGGTTGAACCAGGTGTGTTAGTGCTGGGTAGGAACAAAAGCCTGCACAGCCTGATTTAAGAACACGGGTAAGGACCGACCACATAACATAGTTGTTAGCTGCTATTATTAGATAAAGGCCATACTAACCTCACAGTGGTAGCACTCAAAGTGATAATCTTTGTTCATAGACACCACCCTGAGTATCTCCTCGCTGCCCTGTAACACAAAACAACAGCAGCAGTGAGATTAGTCAGCGCATTACAATCAAGTAGCAGTATGAAGTTGGTCTGAGTGGCATGCAGTTATGTCTCGATTTAGGCTAACGCACACACACAGCAAAGGAAACACAATGAGATACTCACCTCAGCAGGTAAGATGGGTTGTAAACAGGCAGCACATTTAGGAGCAAATTTTCTACAGGACAAAAAGAGTTCCAATTTGAGAATATAACCACATGTAGCCCTGGTAATGTAGCGTACTATTAATGTACAAACTGTGTGGTCAACTGAGTTGTATCCTCTGACCCTAAACAGCTTGACAATTCATTACAGTCTACACCGTCTGTAGTATATCAAAGTCTCAGTCTGGCCTACTGGACACCCCGTCTCACCTGTTGTAGTCGGAGACACAGTAGATGTTGCTGAGGTGGTCGACAGTGAAGGAGACTCCATCCAGGGCTTTGGAACACACCACACAGCGGAAACAGCCAGGGTGGTAGGAGTTCCCCATCGCCTGGAGGATCTGGTGGATGAACAGGACCACACAGTAGATAAGGGATGGTCCCTTAACATTAATGAAGATTTAACGCACACACATTTAGATTCACAATGAAACATTGGACATACAAGGACCACCCCCAAAAAATATTTGAACACACACACCTGTTCCAGGATAAGGTGGCCACACACACTGCATTTCTCTGCTGCAGCCTGGAAGCCTGAGAACTGAGTATGGAGAGAACATTTGAGATTTGAGACATGGTTTTATTTCATACCATAGAAAGCACCAGGGTTAGGGTCAATTCCATTTGAATTCCAGTCAATTCAGAAAGTAAACCAAATTCCAATTCCACATGTTCCTAATTGAAAAGCATTGAAGACAATTGGAATGTCAGTGTAATTCCTGAATTGAACCCAACCCTGAAAAGCAATATGTAAAACTTTGATGCAATTTACTGTAATCATGACTAGGAAAGCATTGTTTAGAAATGTAATGCACTGATATCTAGGAATGCCACTGAGCGAGATAGAGACTTCGACCTCTTACCATGTAATCCTCTTCACAGTACACAGAGCCATTGACGTTATAGAAGTCCTTGTTTCTCAGGGTGCGACCTGGGACAGAAGGACAGTCACGCCAAGTTTGACAGAGCTGCTTTTCTGACTATAAACTGCATGTATTGTGTGTGTTCAACTCACCACAGGACACACAGGTGAAGCAGCGTGTGTGATAGAGGCTGTCCAGGGCCTGGCAAGCGTTATCCGCTCCATACACACCGTTCCTACACTTCACACATGTACCTGCAACACAATCAACACAATGAACAACCTGGTGAGGTCCCTTCATCAAGAAAATGTCTTGGTCACTCATTACACAAGCCAAAATCAACACTAACAAACAGCCCGGTACTTTTTCCTGGTCAGGTAAATTTTTGCTACAAACTTAGAACATATCATTAGGTATTTTAGATCATAATGAATAAGATTACATGGACAGATCCTAGATCAGCACTCCTACTCTGAGAAGCTTTGTGAATACGGGCCCAGTAGTTTTTCCCGGACCCACCTGAATAGGGAACAACTCCTGGCCTAGTCCCGATTGTGGCTATGCCTTCCATTGTGTAGGTATAGCCACACACATTTACATAGAGAAAAACATTTTGTCGGTCACAAATATTTAATAAAATTACCTTGAACAAAAATATAAAAACGCAACATGCAACAATTTCAACGATATAAGGAAATCAGTCAAATCCATTAGGTCCTAATCTAGGGATTTCACGATTGGGAATGGATCAGAAAACCAGTCAGTATCCGGTGGGATCACCATTTTCCTCATGCAGCGCGACACATCTCCTTTGCATAGAGTTGATCAGGCTGTTGATTGTGCAAACCCACAGTTTCATCAGCTGTCCGGGTGGCTGGTCTCAGACAATCCCGGAGGTGAAGATGCCGGATGCGGAGGTCCAGGCCTGGCGTGGTTACGTGGTCTGCGTTTGTGAGGCCGGTTGGGCGTACTGCCAAATTCTCTAAAACACGTTGGAGGCGTCTTATGGTAGAGAAATGAACATTCAATTCTCTGGAAACAGCTCTGGTGGACATCCCTGCAGTCAGCATGCCAATTGCACGCTCCCTCAAAACTTGAGCCATCTGTGGCATTGTGTGGCAAAACTGCACATTTTAGAGTGGTCTTTTATTGTCCCCAGCACAAGGTGCACCTGTGTTATGATCATGCTGTTTAATCAGCTTCTTGATATGCCACACCTGTCAGGTGGATAGATTATCTTGGAAAAGGAGAAAAGCTCACTAACAGGAATGAAAACAGATTTGTGCACAACATTTTAGAGAAATTGGTTTTTTTTTTGCATATGGAACATTTCTGGGATCTTTTATTTCAGCTCATGAAACATGGGACCAAAACTTTAAATGTGTTTATATTTTTGTTTCAGTATATACTTGAACTTACTCTGCCGATTGTCCGTGGGGTTGGTCCTTCAGTGGGTTGAAATTTGAGGCAAAATAACCACAGGAAAGTATTATTAAACAGACTTCAAAACACGGGTCTCTGTGTGTGGCAATCAATATTTGTTTGCTCGTGACCTAAGGCACGTGCACAAGACGGAAGTACATGCACGTGATGCGTGCATATTAACCAAAGTCTTGCAGATGTTTACATGGTTTTGCACATGTGCCAGGTGAATGAAATTTCAATTGAAGTAAACTCTAAAAAGTCAGGTAAATTATACTTTCCTGTGGATATTTTGTTTAAAACTTCAACCCACTGAAGGACCAACTGCACTGACAACCGGTAGAGTAAGTTCAAATGTAATTTTATTCAACATTCTGTTTTGTAAGGAAACATTCCAAGTTTTTGCAGTACTTTGTTTCAGACTGTATACCAAAAATGTATATCACTAATCTGCTTTCCGTCCAACCTTGTTATCTGAGTCAAGTACATGTCTGATAAAAAATGTAATTACAGGTGTGATGGAAACAGCAAAGGTCTGTAAACTTTCAAAATGTCTACAAAACACGCTAGACAAGGTGGGATCTTTTTGTGTTTGCAGAAATTAATTATGCAACAAATGGCGGTGGAAAGACCTTTATGCGCAAATATTGATATAATAACTGTCATATCGAAGTAAAGTTGGAGTCACGAGGTGATATGTTGTGTGGTCCTCCCACTATGACTCGGGAAAGCATGCAGTCCCATTTAACCATGTTTGGGTTTTTTTGGTGCATGGGAATTTAACGCAGACCCTTTTATCCACAACAAGTCAATATGATGGAAACATATCTGGTGGAAAAATATACATATTGTTTTTATGCAGATTTGAGCATATTCACATTAAATCTGTCAGCAACTGGATGGAAACCTAGCTACAGTCTGATTTTAGGCAACTCCTGGTCCTACACCCTCTGTCTGAGCTCCTGTAAAGAGCCTCGGTGGTGTTAACAGCTCTGAGCCTAGCTGAGTTGACACAGTTCCCATCCCTCGAGGGCTCACATACCTGGGCAGAAGAAAAACAGGCTGCTGCACACCGCCCCTGCACACGCCAAGGCAGGGTAACACAAACCAGCACACGCATGACTCGCCTCACAGACACACCCAGGGCCGGCTTACCGAACGGGCAAACAGGGCACATGCCCCGGGGCCCCCGACCCCCACAAAAAAACAGATTGCTTATGACGTGTTCATATGCTATGACAAAATGTGTAGAATTGCATGAAATTTGCTTTAAAACTGAATTTTCTAAATGTGTAGAATAGCATTGTAAAACTGCACATTTTTCTCTGCGTCTCATGGTCAAATCTGTTGAACTGCAGGAAGTTATTTTTGGGGGAAACAGCTATAATAATTAGATTTTTGGGGGCCCTCTGGAGGTAGGTGTCCCAAATGCAGTAGTCCGGCCCTGCACAAACCACACACCCACTATATTATTATGGCCTGGAGTCATTCCGAACACACACACATCCTGCCACACTACACACAAATGCAAGGCATATACACACACTGCCAGTCCAAAGCTGTAATCTTCTCTATGACTCATACTAATGGTCAGTGCTGTGTTTATCACTAACATGTCATTTGTGAACACTGCAGCCGAGCTAAGCTTTCCAGTTCAGTGTATGCATAGCTACGCTTTATCAGCCCTCTATGTGCAACGTCTGTGTCTGTCTTAACCCTACCTAAAACTGTTCTATACCAAAAGAGTCTCTTGGAGAATGTGATTCAGTGCATTAAGTTACGACTGAGTGACTTTGTTGCACAGAGACTCTTTGGCGTGTGTATTTTTGTGTTTCAGCTTTGATAATTCCTTCTCATTAGTTTTTCTCTGCGTCTCTCTTCTCCTTTCTGTCTGATGTGCCCAGCCTAGCAGCTCTACTTGTCTGGATATGCCTCTGCCTTAGCAATCCCGCTGAGGGCCAAATGTTTCGCTTTCCCTTTGCTTGTGTGATAGGTAGGCCACTCTACAAGTTCATGCAGGCCTTGAGACCCGATCCATCCAATTCTCTCTCTTTCATCTATCAAAATCTGTCTATCCATCTAGCCACCCATCCAATCCTTTCATGAAAAAAAAAAGACATGCACCCAACACCCAACACTAACAAAACAAAGTGATGAAGATGACAGCGATGAAGAGGTTTGATGATCTCACCAAAGAACTCCTCCCTTCCCGTTCCCGGCTCCTCCTGGGCTTTGATTGATCTGGAAGCCGTAGCCGTAGTGACGAGTGTTGCCGGCTTGGCGAGGGCCTTGATTGGAGGATTGAGCTGTTCTTTGAGCATCAGCCCGCCCATGTGTAGCCCCTCCCCCTCCAGTGCTGCATCTCTTAGCAACAGGCGTGTCAGCTCCTCCTGGTAGCGGGTACCCGGGAGGTCCGAGAAGCGCATCCGCTCCCCGCCAGCACCCATGCCAGTCTCCTCTCCTCGGGCTGCCCCTGCTCCCTTCTCGTCCCACCACTCAGGCCCAGCCCGGTAACAGGCAGCCGCCGGGCTCCCTAACGCAGGCGGGTACGAATGCCGGCTATCCTGAATCCCTGGTCCTCCGGGTGAGAACACCCCATCCAGGTAGTCCTGCCAGCCTCCAGCCCCAGAGGGCGCCCCGGCCCTGCCTGAGACTGTGTAGCCCTGTCCGCTGGTGGAGCCCCCTGTGTGCAGGGAGGAGAACTGCAGCTGCGGTGCCATGGCGGAGGAGGCTGAGTAGCGCGTGTCGTAGCCCAGGCTGATTCCGCTGGTGCGGTTGCTGCTACAGCGGCTGCCCATAGGGCTCCCTCCTCCTCCACCGCTGGCTGTACTGGAGGCGAAGCTGGACCTGGGACTGACCAGCACTGACTCCTGGAGGCTAAAGGAGGAGCAGGGGCTCAGTGCTGGGCCAGGGGGGAAGAACCCTCCTCCTCCACCCATCTCAGAGGGCCGGTGTGGGGGGTGAGAGAGCGATGCCGGTCTGGTGCTCTCCCAGAGCTCCCCTCCCGTGCTCAGCCTCTTGTAGAACATTGCCTCCTGCAGGGAGAGGCGTTTGTGACGCTCAGGCTCGGGAAGGTAGTGTGGCTCAGCCATGGCCCCGCCGCGGGGAGCAGAGCCATAACCCGAGGAGGGGATGGGGTACGCTGGAGGGGGGACAGATGAATGGGACAGAGGAGGCTGGGAGAGGAGCTGCTGGCGTCGGACCAGCTGTTGGAGCTCAAGGGAGTAGCGGCGTTGGTTCAGAGAAGCCTTGGACCCAGCAGGGTCACAGTCCCCGAGGCCTGACTCACGCCTCATCTGGATGTCAACGCCCTCCCCCAGGTAGCAGGAGGCACGCTGCTGGGGCGTCCGGCGCCGGAGGGGGGCGAGAGTCGAGGGGGAGTAGGGTTG
The DNA here is from genome assembly GCF_020615455.1 of Coregonus clupeaformis. Lineage (NCBI taxonomy): Eukaryota > Metazoa > Chordata > Actinopteri > Salmoniformes > Salmonidae > Coregonus > Coregonus clupeaformis. The sequence goes on from NW_025533456.1 coordinate 1,459,371, forward strand.
ATGTTCGCAGTCAGTAGGTTGGGGGGTGATGGAGGTCGAGAGGTGCTGGGTAGAGGAGACTCTTTCTCCCAGTCCCTTCCCGCCACTGGCCAGCCCACACGCCTCCGTTGAGGTTGGAGAGGTGAGAGAGAACTGACCAGGTCTTGAAGGTGAGGAGGTGGCAGTGTTCAGGCTTGGTGGTAGTCCACTACTGGTGTTCCCACTGCTGTTCCCATTGCTGTTATTGTTGATGTTGTTGACCAACTCGTTTTTCTTTTTAGAACTGGCGAATTTCACACTTCCTGAGTCAGTCAGTTTCAACTTCTCCAATAACTTACTTCCAAGTCGGTCCATCGTAATGTCTAACCTGGTCGTCTAAAACTCGGAATAATCAAGTAAAAAGAAATGCTGTTAATGAACCACTATGGTCTAAGTTAACGTACTCAATAAATACAGCGTGTGAGTTGAAAATACATTAAAAGTCTCAAGTATGTCTACAGTAGTTGAAATTACAGACCCTGCAATCTATATGCAAAACCAACAAATACCCCCAACAAAATACCCCCCAAATGAGAACAACCAACAGACAGACCTATAGGCTATATGTACACAGACAATAAATAAAAACAGACGTTAAATAAGACGATTAAGACATTTTGGGAGGATCACATGACGACGTAATCATGTTTGAACAACAGTGTTCACAGTCATCTTGTCTTGGCTGTGGAGACTACAGGCAGACAGGTAGATGGTAACGCATGTGAATCCATCGAGTTAGAAGTGGACTACTTCTATTATTCTGCCAATAAATGTTGGAAATAAATACTGATAAATAGAGCTATTTAGGACACTTTCATTAAGTTTAAGTTGTTGGTCTCGTATGAGACTAGGTAGCTCCACACCTGCATCAGTGTGAACGAATGGTCCATTACATTAGGCTAGACTTATTGCCTAGCGGTCACGTAAAGAGGAGTTGCGTTTCTGCTATTTGTTGTTTCGCACGCAGCTGGCACCAGTATAAGTGTTCTACTCTTGTTTGTGTCCTTTAGAAGATATATTCCCCATTACAATGTTTTTTTTAAAGCAAATGTAGTCCAGTGTGTTAAGTTATCCTTTTTTCAGGATGTTCCAGGGCAAAAGCTTTTTGAAAAATCACTCGTCGCGCTCGTGGGTCCAGTGGAAGGAGGAAAATAAGTCCGTTTTTGTAGAAAATGTTGCTTGTCCAAACTCTTCTATTCACTTTACGACATGAAAATGATCTTGAAAAGGGAGATAAAAAAAACAGATTATCAAAAAGCGGACCAAAAGAAAACATACAGCATTCGATGTTTCGAGAATGCGTTATTGCTATCATTCCCTTTTTCAAATAATTTTACTCCAAAATTCAGCGAATACATTTGAGAACGGGACGCATGGTGCCGTTAACTCTACTGACCATTGCCAAACCATGTTTACAGAAAGAACAGTCTACAATTAATCCACTCCGTGAATGTATCACATAGCTACACCAACTTCGTTTCTTTCTTTCCCCAAATTACTTACCTCCCCCTCTTTTTCCTTTATCAGCCACTGGCTCGTTTGTTTTCCTTAACGCCGGAACACCTTTCTGCCAGCAATCGCGGATGGATAACATCCAACAATATTTCGTCATTCATACGCAGTCTACTAGTATGGGAGACACACCAAAAGACATAAACTGTATTTTTCATAATTATGATCTTAAACCGAATTAGAGGGTATACTTTTTATTCAATTGATTGCTTATAAAATATGAATACATTTGGGATTGTGGATAAACCCTTCCAAGAGCTTATATGTTATACTCAATTACAATCTTTACGTAGGAGGTACATCATTGTATTCTCACATTTTTCACATGGGTGGGTACTGATTTATTGCACAATTATGACCTCTCTGAAATACCTCCCAGTCTCAGGTATGTTAATTGCCCCAGCCCTTATCAACAACACACCAATATGTTGTGCCCTAAGGCAGAAAGCAATATCAAAGGGTCCGTTGCTTGTTTTCATGTCCTGACACAATTTAAATATGGTTTTAGTAGGCCTACGTGCCTAGAATAACATGGGCATAATGGTGCAGGCCTATTTAGGGACTACTTTATTATGCTCCCAGTCTGTGGAATGTGCGGAAGAACATTCTCTAGTGACACGGTTCAGAGATTTTTTCGGCGTGTATGTGTTCTCCAAGGACGATACAAAGTAAACATCTCGCTACTATTTTAGCGCTTCAATGCTCTCTGGGACGTTTTGGTGACATTAACCCTAACATGAATCAAATCTTTATAAAACAAGTTTTTTTGTACTAATTTTGCCTATCCCGAAGCCCCCTCCTCGCTCCCTAGTCTTTCATTGCCCTTACGGTAGCCTACACTGAAACGCGCGAGCGTCGATGTGTGCCTGGCTGCCTCTCCCTTCCTTGCTCTGCTCCCTTGAGTTGGCTGGAGCGTTCATCGTAGGCGAGTGAGGACTTGTCTGTGAAGTTAACAGAAAAATACTTCATGGCTTACTCAGTAAAGAGAGAGCAGCTAGAGCATGGGAGAAGATGGTTAAAAATCATGACTTATCCACTTTGGGGGACAAAACGTTGCATGATGACCAACTCAAATTGTGTATGTGTGTGTTTGTGTGTAAAAGTAATACTTTTCAAATAATTCAAGTGTACTACTTCAAGTGTACTACTCAAGTGTCAAGTCTAATTCAAGTGTACTAAATACAATTATTTTACTTTTTATTTTTTGGGGATAGTAACATTTTATGAAAGTGTGTAATTTTATGATTATAAAACGATGATAAAATAAGACTACACCACAACCAATTCATACTTCACTCTTATCTGGCAAAATTGTATTTTGTAAATGTATCATCAAAATCATCATCATGATCATTATCATCATCATCATCATCACCTGAAGTCCAGCTCATCATTTGGCTCTACTGTAACAGAACGTGATTAATTAACAGTGTTGTTACAATAAAACAAAATTGCAACGTCACACGTTGCTGCCTGTTGCTACTTGGTTTCCACTCCACCAGCTGTTTGGCGTATCTTTATCACCACCTAGTGGTCAAAATAGTTCTCACATGAAAATCCAACATGGCGGCGCCCGTTAGGACATTGTGTTGTACAGGTGAGGTTATTTACAATTACGTATAATTTTCATACGATCTAATGGTCATTTTCTGCTGTAAATATGAATATCAATCGACTCCCTGTTGACAAGAACCTGTTTTTGATATTTAGCTAGACAGATTACTAGTTATGCTAGGTTTGATAAAAATGGCTAGGCAACTAGCTAGCTACTGTTAGCTAAAACAAACTAGACAGCCTAAATTAATTGAATTCCTGCTTGTCTGTTTTCAGCTTTGAGGCAATCCAGTCGTTGTTTTACTACGACGTGTGGGGCACAGGCTGGAATCAAGTGGAGGACCGAGTACGTTCTAAAAGACACAGACAAACAACTGTCAAGACAAAATGACACACACTTACACAGACACACACGCTTATACACACGGACATACACAATTGTAGATATGATGGCCGTGTTTTGATATGCTTTGTTCTTTACAATTTCACCTGGTTTTGTCCACAGAAATGGTCTGTCCCGCAGTGGAACAGAGTATGGCCCCATGACAGATCTCCCTGACTGGTCCTTTGCAGGCAAGTTCACAGAAAGGAGCATGCATTTTTAGGGTGTTTTCACATATTGTCCTGTTTAAAATAACTGATCTCAGTCTTCTTTAAAGTGAACTCTGGGATAAAAAAAAAAAAAAGGCAAAATAATTGTTTTTATTCACACTGCCCTTGCCTTTGAATGAGGACTCAACTATTTTGCCAATTCACTTCACCTATTTTGTGGTCCGAGTCCTCTTTGCATTCACATTGCTATGTTTAGAAAGGAACCAACATTCACTCAATGCACTCTGGGTTTTTACAAAGTTAAGGACAAGCCATTCCATCAGAACGTGTTATCAGACAGCTAGATACTTACAAGTCAAATGCTCCTTTAATTGCTATGGAGACAGCAGAGAGAGCACGCCCCCATCCACATCAACGGGGCCGGAGTGGAGAAGGTGAAAAGCTAAAATGGTCCACCCACACAGACTGTGTGGTGAAGAAGGCGCAACAAAATGCTTCGCCATCTGGCAGTCCGACGGACAAATCTGGGTTTGGCAGATGCCAGAAGAACGCTACCATAGTGCCAACTGTAAAGTTTGGTGGATGAGGAATAATGGTCCGGGGCTGTTTGTCATGGTTCGGGCTAGGCCCCTTAGTTCCAGTGAAAGGAAATCTTAATGGTACAGCATACAATGACATTCTAGACGATTCTGTGCTTCCAACTTTATGGCAACAGTTTGGGGAAGGCCCTTCCTGTTTCAGCATGACAATGCCCCAATGCACAAAGCGAGGTCCATACAGAAATGGTTTGTCAAGATAATAATAATATAATACTAATATAATAATAATATGCCATTTAGCATACGCTTTTATCCAAAGCAACTTACAGTCATGTGTGCATACATTTTTACGTATGGGTGGTCCCGGGGATCGAACCCACTACTACCCTGGCGTTACAAGCGCCATGCTCTACCAATTGAGCTACAGAGAACCACAGATCGGTGTGGAAGAACTTTACTGGCCTGTACAGAGCCCTGATCTCAACCCCATCGAACACCTTTGGGATGAATTGGAATGCCGACTGCACACTACATGTCCAAAAGTATGTGAACGCCGGCTCGTCGAACATCTCATTCCAAAATCATTGGCATTAATATGGAGTTGGTCCCCCCTTTGCTGCTATAACAGCCTCCACTCTTCTGGGAAGGCTTTCCACTAGATGTTGGAGCATTGCAGCGGGGACTTGCTTCCATTCAGCCACAAGAGCATTAGTGAGGTCAGGCACTGATGTTGGATGGCAAAGGGGGGACCAACTCCATATTAATGCCCATGATTTTGGGATGAGATGTTCGACGAGCCGGTGTCCACATACTATTGGACATGTAGTGTGTGTATGTGTATATATATATATATATATATATATATATATATATATACACACACACACACACACAGAACCAGTCAAAAGTTTGGACACACCTACTCATTCAAGGGTTTTTCTTTATGTTTTACTATTTTCTACATTGTAGAATAATAGTGAAGACATCAACACTATGAAATAACACATGGAATCATGTTGTAACCAAAAAATTGTTAAACAAATCAAAATATATTTTTTATTTGACATTCTTCAAATAGCCACCCTTTGCCTTGATGACAGCTTTGCACACTCTTGGCATTCTCTCAACCAGCTTCACCTGGAATGCTTTTCCAACAGTCTTGAATGAGTGCCCACATATGCTGAGCACTTGTTGGCTGCTTTTCCTTCACTCTGCCGTCCGACTCATCCCAAACCATCTCAATTGGGTTGAGTTCGGGGGATTGTGAAGGCCAGGTCATCTGATGCAACACTCCATCACTCTCCTTCTTGGTAAAATAGCCCTTACACAGCCTGGAGGTGTGATGGGTCATTGTCCTGTTGAAAAACCAATGATAACTAAGCCCAAACCAGATGGAATGGCGTATCACTGCAGAATGCTGTGGTAGCCATGCTGGTTAAGTGTGCCTTGAATGCAGATGTCATCCGTTCACGCACACCACGTCTCACAAAGACACGGCGGTTGGAACCAAAAATCTCAAATTTGGACTCGAGACCAAAGCACACATTTCTACCGGTCTAATGTCCATTGCTCGTGTTTCTTGGCCCAAGCAGGTCTCTTCTTCTTATTGGTGTCCTTTAGTAGTGGTTTCTTTGCAGCAATTCGACCATGAAGGCCTGATTCACACAGTCCCCTCTGAACAGTTGATGTTGAGATGTGTCTGTGACTTGAACTCTGTGAAGCATTTATTTGGGCTGCAATTTCTGAGGCTGGTAACTCTAATTAATTTATCCTCTGCGGCAGAGGTAACTCAGTCTTCCATTCCTGTGGTGGTCCTCAGGAGAGCCAGTTTCATCATAACGCTTGATGGTTTTTACGACTGCACTTGAAGGAACTTTAAGAGTTCTTGACATTTTTAAAGTAATGATGGACTGTTGTTTGTCTTTGCTTATTTGAGCTGTTCTTTCCATAATATGGACTTGGTCGTTTACCAAATAGGGCTATCTTCTGTATACCTCCCTACCTTGTCACAACACAACTGATTGGCTCAAACGCATTAAGAAGGAAAGAAATTCCACAAATTAACTTTTATGAAGGCACACCTGTTAATTTAAATGCATTCCAGGTGACTACATCATTAAGCTGGTTGAGAGAATGCCAAGAGTGTGCAAAGCTGTCATCAAGGCAAAGGGTGGCTATTTGAAGAATCTCAAATATAAAATATATTTTGATTTGTTTAACACTTTTTGGTTACTACATTATTTCATAGTTTTGATGTCTTCACTATTATTCTACTGTGTGTGTGTGTGTGTGTGTGTGTGTGTGTGTGTGTGTGTGTGTGTATGTATATATATATATATATATACACACACACACACACACACACTACTGTTCAAAAGTTTGGGGTCACTTAGAAATGTCCTTGTTTTTAAAAGAAAAAAAAAAAATTGTCCATTAAAATAACATCAAATTGATCAGAAATACAGTGTAGACATTGTTAATGTTGTAAATGCCTATTGTAGCTGGAAACGGCTGATAAAAAAAAAAAAAGGAATATCTACATAGGCGTACAGAGGCCAATTATCAGCAACCATCAGTCCTGTGTTCCAATGGCACGTTGTGTTTGCTAATCCAAGTTTATCATTTTAAAAGGCTAAATGATAATTAGAAAACCCTTTTGCAATTATGTTAGCACAGCTGAAAACTGTTGTGCTGATTTAAAGAAGCAATAAAACTGGCAGCTTCATTAAATAGTACCCGCAAAACACCAGTCTCAACGTCAACAGTGAAGAGGCGATATCTCAGACTGGCCAATAAAAAGCAAAGATTAAGATGGGCAGTCTAAGATATGGCTTTTTCTTTGCAACTCTGCATAGAAGGTCAGCATCCCGGAGTCGCCTCTTCACTGTTGACGTTGAGACTGGTGTTTTGCAGGTACTATTTAATGAAGCTGCCAGTTGAGGACCTGTGAGGCGTCTGTTTCTCAAACTAGACACTCCAAAGTATTTGTCCTCTTGCTCAGCACCGGGGCCTCCCACTCCTCTTTCTATTCTGGTTAGAGCAAGTTTTGTGAAGGGAGTAGTACACAGCGTTGTACGAGATCTTCAGTTTCTTGCCAATTTCTCGCATGGAATAGCCTTAATTTCTCAGAACAAGAATAGACTGACGCGTTTCAGAAGAAAGTTATTTGTTTCTGGCCATTTTGATCCTGTAATCAAACCCACAATTGCTGATGCTCCAGATACTCAACTAGTCTCAAGAAGGCCAGTTTTATTGCTTCTTTAATCAGCACAACAGTTTTCAGCTGTGCTAACATAATTGCAAAAGGGTTTTCTAGTGATCAATTAGACTTTTAAAATGATAAACTTGGAATAGCAAACACAACGTGCCATTGGAACACAGGACTGATGGTTGCTGATAATTGGCCTCTGTACGCCTATGTAGATATTCCATTAAAAATCGGCCGTTTCCAGCTACAATAGCCATTTACAACATTAACGATGTCTACACTGTATTTCTGATCAATTTTATGTTATTTTAATGGACAAAAAAATTGCTTTTCTTTCGAAAACAAGAACATTTCTAAGTGACCCCAAACTTTTGAACGGTATATATGTGTATATATATATATATATATATACACACACATAGTGGGGAGAACAAGTATTTGATACACTGCCGATTTTGCAGGTTTTCCTACTTACAAAGCATGTAGAGATCTGTAATTTTTTATCATAGGTACACTTCAACTGTGAGAGACGGAATCTAAAACAAAAATCCAGAAAATCACATTGTATGATTTTTAAGTAATTAATTTGCATGTTATTGCCTGACATAAGTATTTGATCACCTACCAACCAGTAAGAAATCCGGCTCTCACAGACCTGTTAGTTTTTCTTTAAGAAGCCCTCCTGTTCTCCACTCATTACCTGTATTAACTGCACCTGTTTGAACTCGTTACCTGTATAAAAGACACCTGTCCACACACTCAATCAAACAGACTCCAACCTCTCCACAATGGCCAAGACCAGAGAGCTGTGTAAGGACATCAGGGATAAAATTGTAGACCTGCACAAGGCTGGGATGGGCTACAGGACAATAGGCAAGCAGCTTGGTGAGAAGGCAACAACTGTTGGCGCAATTATTAGAAAATGGAAGAAGTTCAAGATGACGGTCAATCACCCTCGGTCTGGGGCTCCATGCAAGATCTCACCTTGTGGGGCATCAATGATCATGAGGAAGGTGAGGGATCAACCCAGAACTACACGGCAGGACCTGGTCAATGACCTGAAGAGAGCTGGGACCACAGTCTCAAAGAAAACCATTAGTAACACACTACGCCGCCATGGATTAAAATCCTGCAGCGCACGCAAGGTCCCCCTGCTCAAGCCAGCGCATGTACAGGCCCGTTTGAAGTTCGCCAATGACCATCTGGATGATCCAGAGGAGGAATGGGAGAAGGTCATGTGGTCTGATGAGACAAAAATAGAGCTTTTTGGTCTAAACTCCACTCGCCGTGTTTGGAGGAAGAAGAAGGATGAGTACAACCCCAAGAACACCATCCCAACCGTGAAGCATGGAGGTGGAAACATTATTATTTGGGGATGCTTTTCTGCAAAGGGGACAGGACGACTGCACTGTATTGAGGGGAGGATGGATGGGGCCATGTATCGTGAGATCTTGGCCAACAACCTCCTTCCCTCAGTAAGAGCATTGAAGATGGGTCGTGGCTTGGTCTTCCAGCATGACAACGACCCGAAACACACAGCCAGGGCAACTAAGGAGTGGCTCTGTAAGAAGCATCTCAAGGTCCTGGAGTGGCCTAGCCAGTCTCCAGACCTGAACCCAATAGAAAATCTTTGGAGGGAGCTGAAAGTCCGTATTGCCCAGCGACAGCCCCGAAACCTGAAGGATCTGGAGAAGGTCTGTATGGAGGAGTGGGCCAAAATCCCTGCTGCAGTGTGTGCAAACCTGGTCAAGACCTACAGGAAACGTATGATCTCTGTAATTGCAAGCAAAGGTTTCTGTACCAGATATTAAGTTCTGATTTGCTGATGTATCAAATACTTATGTCATGCAATAAAATGCAAATTAATTACTTAAAAATCATACAATGTGATTTTCTGTATTTTTGTTTTAGATTCCGTCTCTCATAGTTGAAGTGTACCTATGATATAAATTACAGACCTCTACATGCTTTTGTAAGTAGGAAAACCTGCAAAATCGGTAGTGTATCAAATACTTGTTCTCCCCACTGTATACAATGGGGAAAATAAGTATTTAGTCAGCCACCAATTGTGCAAGTTCTCCCACTTAAAAAGATGAGAGGCCTGTAATTTTCATCATAGGTACACGTCAACTATGACAGACAAATTGAGAAAAAAAAATCCAGAAAATCACATTGTAGGATTTTTAATGAATTTATTTGCAGATTATGGTGGAAAATAAGTATTTGGTCACCTACAAACAAGCACGATTTCTGGCTCTCACAGACCTGTAACTTCTTCTTTAAGAGGCTCCTCTGTCCTCCACTCGTTACCTGTATTAATGGCACCTGTTTGAACTTGTTATCAGTATACAAGACACCTGTCCACAACCTCAAACAGCCACACTCCAAACTCCACTATGGCCAAGACCAAAGAGCTGTCAAAGGACACCAGAAACAAAATGGTAGACCTGCATCAGGCTGGGAAGACTGAATCTGCAATAGGTAAGCAGCTTGGTTTGAAGAAATCAACTGTGGGAGCAATTATTAGGAAATGGAAGACATACAAGACCACTGATAATCTCCCTCGATCTGGGGCTCCACGCAAGATCTCACCCCGTGGGGTCAAAATGATCACAAGAACGGTGAGCAAAAATCCCAGAACCACACGGGGGGACCTAGTGAATGACCTGCAGAGAGCTGGGACCAAAGTAACAAAGCCTACCATCAGTAACACACTACGCCGCCAGGGACTCAAATCCTGCAGTGCAAGACGTGTCCCCCTGCTTAAGCCAGTACATGTCCAGGCCCGTCTGAAGTTTGCTAGAGTGCATTTGGATGATCCAGAAGAGGATTGGGAGAATGTCAGATGAAACCAAAATATAACTTTTTGGTAAAAACTCAACTCGTCGTGTTTGGAGGACAAAGAATGCTGAGTTGCATCCAAAGAACACCATACCTACTGTGAAGCATGGGGGTGGAAACATCATGCTTTGGGGCAGTTTTTCTGCAAAGGGACCAGGACGACTGATCCGTGTAAAGGAAAGAATGAATGGGGCCATGTATCGTGAGATTTTGAGTGAAAACCTCCTTCCATCAGCAAGGGCATTGAAGATGAAACGTGGCTGGGTCTTTCAGCATGACAATGATCCCAAACACACCGCCCGGGCAACGAAGGAGTGGCTTCGTAAGAAGCATTTCAAGGTCCTGGAGTGGCCTAGCCAGTCTCCAGATCTCAACCCCATAGAAAATCTTTGGAGGGAGTTGAAAGTCTGTGTTGCCCAGCGACAGCCCCAAAACATCACTGCTCTAGAGGAGATCTGCATGGAGGAATGGGCCAAAATACCAGCAACAGTGTGTGAAAACCTTGTGAAGACTTACAGAAAACGTTTGACCTGTGTCATTGCCAACAAAGGGTATATAACAAAGTATTGAGAAACTTTTGTTATTGACCAAATACTTATTTTCCACCATAATTTGCAAATAAATTCATTAAAAATCCTACAATGTGATTTTCTGGATTTTTTTTTCTCATTTTGTCTGTCATAGTTGACGTGTACCTATGATGAAAATTACAGGCCTCTCTCATCTTTTTAAGCGGGAGAACTTGCACAATTGGTGGCTGACTAAATATTTTTTTCCCCCACTGTGTATATATATATATATATATATGGTGTTTAAAGACAGTATGGACAGTATATGAATAGAAAAGGTGTGTACAGCAGTGGTTATATACTACTGCTGGTAATCTGAATAATTCTTCCAAATGTTGTCAAGTAGTGAAAGGTTTAGAGTGCCCCAAAAAATGCACAGCGCCCTAAACAACTGCTGGTTCACTGACAGGTGGTAACTGAGAGAACCTCTATTCTGAACTCTTTTAATAACAAAATGTATTGATGCAGGTGGATTATTTGATAGGGTTAAAGGTCAACATGAGCCCCATGTGAAATTACCTGACACTCCCGAGCTCTCCTTCTCTAGGTTCTCCTTCTCGCCCTTCTCTGTCTCAGAGGTGCGTAGAGACCTGAAAGCAATTGATGTAAAAAAAAATCCCCTGGATGATCTAGACCCCCACATACTACAATTAGCTGCAGACATCATTGCTCTCCCTTTAACTTTAACATGCATCTTTAACCTCACCCTAGAATGTAATGAAAGAAATCAGCATTTGGCCTACCTCTTTTGAAAGTAGAGTTGATCCCACTCTACTGAATAACTATCGGCCTATATCTAACTTGTCTATTCTGGCATAGGTATTGTAGTCCCTAGTGAATAAGAAGCTTAAGGCCTACCTCCAGGAAAACAATACTTTGAGTGGTATGAAATCAGGTTTCAGGTCAAGCCACAGCACTGTTACAGCAACTGTGAAGGTTTTGAATGATGTTCACTGTGCCCTGGATGGGAAGCAGCATTGTGTATCTTCATAGACTTGTCAAAGGAGTTAGACACTGTGGATTATACTGTCTTGGTGCAGAGATTGAAGTGTGTTAGGATTATTGGTCATGCTCTGGAGTGGTTTGTGAACTATCTGTCAAATAGAACCCAGTGTGTTAAGGCAGATGGTTGTAAGTCTGACATCATAGAGCTGCACTCAGGTGTGCCTCAAGGATAAATCTGAGCTCCCCTGTTGTTTATTATCTAGATCAGAGGTAGGCAACCCTGGTCCTGGAGTGCCGCAGGCACTTCATGTTTTTGATTTAACCGACCTGGAGGACCAGGTGTGTTGAATTGAGGCAATCACTGAACTGATCAATTAACTAAGTAGCTCAGTGTGGTGCCTAGTTGGGACGAAATCCTGCATTATCTGCGGCACTCCAGGAACAGTGTTGCCTACCCCTGATCTAGATCATAAACTACAGGGGAGCTAAAATGGATCCTTCAGGCACAATAACATTGGGAGACATATTGAGACAGCTGATGTACATTTTTATGCAGATGATACTGTTCTGTATTCAAGTGGCAGCAGTTTGGCTTTTGGAAAAAGCTCAAACAGCTTTTACATTTACATTTTAGTCATTTAGCAGACGCTCTTATCCAGAGCGACTTACAGTTAGTGCATACATTATTTTATATTTATCATACTGGCCCCCCGTGGGAATCAAACCCACAACCCTGGCGTTGCAAACGCCATGCTCTACCAACTGAGCTACATCCCTGCCGGCCATTCCCTCCCCTACCCTGGACGACGCTGGACCAATTATGCGCCGCCCCATGGGTCTCCCGGTCGCGGCCGGCTACGACAGAGCCTGGATTCGAACCAGGATCTCTAGTGGCACAGCTAACACTGCGATGCAGTGCCTTAGACCACTGCGCCACTCGGGAGACATGTGCCACTAGATGTGCCACTACATGTGCCACTTTTAACATCATTCAACAGAATCTGTACGATTTTGAAGCTTGTTCTGAATTCCTGTAAAACACAATGTATTGTATTTTCCAATAGTAAACACTCTGAAAACCATGTAATTACTACCTTGGAAGGACATTCTATAGAGCAAGTCAAAACATACAAATACCTGGGACTTTGGGTGGATGAGAAGTTGAGCTTCACCAGCCATGTAGAGAACCTTGTCAGGAAACTCAAGCTGCATATTGGATTTTATTAGCAGCACAAAGCTTGTTTTGCCACCAGAAAACAGTTGATTCGTTGTGCTTTTCTCTCTGTGTTGGACTATGGTGATACTGTTTCTGTGCGAATTTCAAGCTCTACACTGAAGGCTCTTGACTCTGTGTAATGCAGCCCTTGGTTTTGTCACAAATCGGAGACGTCTAACTCAACATTGTGATCTCTACAGTGCTGTCGGGTGAACATCAATAGCAACACACAGGCTCAAACGCCGGTCCATTCTTATTCATAAGGCCCTTTTATCTATCCTCTATTCTAGCTCGAAATTAAAACACATACAAGCTCAGATCTCAGTCTTGAAATCCAGAACATTTGAACCAAGCATGGAAAAAGGTCCTTTCATTCCTCAGACCCCTGGTCTTGGAATTCCCTCCAAGCCAACCTATCACTCCAGGACCTGGTGTCCCTGGAGGAGGTTAAAGGGCAAATAGATGAACAGGTTGAGACATGTATTTGTTTCTAGTTGCCACCCGATGTCACTAGTTTGCTTTGCCTTCTGTGAGGAAGCATGTTGTTTTACTTCACACACACAAACACACACACACACACACACACACACACTGTTTGCTTGCTGTTGAATTTGTGTTGTTGCCAGTGTCTTTTGTCTGTTTTGTCCGTTTTGGCTCACATTGTTTTGGGGTTTTTAATCCCAGGCCCTGGCCCCACAGGAGGCATTTTGCCTCTTCCCAGGCCGTCATTGGAAATAATAATTTGTTCTTAATTGACTAACCTGGTTAAATTAAAAATTAAAAACTGTATATACATATAAAGTGGGTAAAACAGTATGTACAGTGAGGGAAAAAATAATTTGATCCCCTGCTGATTTTGTACGTTTGCCCACTGACAAAGACATGATCAGTCTATACTTTTAATGGTAGGTTTATTTGAACAGTGAGAGACAGAATAACTCCAGAAAAATGCATGTTAAAAATTTTATAAATTGATTTGCATTTTAATGAGGGAAATAAGTATTTGACCCCTCTGCAAAACATGACTTAGTACTTGGTGGCAAAACCCTTGTTGGCAATCACAGAGGTCAGACGTTTCTTGTAGTTGGCCACCAGGTTTGCACACATCTCAGGAGGGATTTTGTCCCACTCCTCTTTGCAGATCTTCTCCAAGTCATTAAGGTTTCGAGGCTGACGTTTGGCTACTCGAACCTTCAGCTCCCTCCACAGATTTTCTATGGGATTAAGGTCTGGAGACTGGCTAGGCCACTAAAGGACCTTAATGTGCTTCTTCTTGAGCCACTCCTTTGTTGCCTTGGCCGTGTGTTTTGGGTCATTGTCATGCTGGAATACCCATCCACAACCCATTTTCAATGCCCTGGCTGAGGGAAGGAGGTTCTCACCCAAGATTTGACGGTACATGGCCCTGTCCATCGTCCCTTTGATGCGGTGAAGTTGTCCTGTCCCCTTAGCAGAAAAACACCCCCAAACCATAATGTTTCCACCTCCATGTTTGACGGTGGGGATGGTGTTCTTGGGGTCATAGGCAGCATTCCTCCTCCTCCAAACACGGCGAGTTGAGTTGATGCCAAAGACCTCGATTTTGGTCTCATCTGACCACAACACTTTCACCCAGTTCTCCTCTGAATCATTCAGATGTTCATTGGCAAACTTCAGACGGGCCTGTATATGTGCTTTCTTGAGCAGGGGGACCTTGCGGGCGCTGCAGGATTTCAGTCCTTCACAGCGTAGTGTGTTACCAATTGTTTTCTTGGTGACTATGGTCCCAGCTGCCTTGAGATCATTGACAAGATCCTCCCGTGTAGTTCTGGGCTGATTCCTCACCGTTCTCATGATCATTGCAACTCCACAAGGTGAGATCTCGCATGGAGCCCCAGGCCGAGGGAGATTGACAGTTATTTTGTGTTTCTTCCATTTGCGAATAATCACACCAACTGTTGTCACCTTCTCACCAAGCTGCTTGGCGATGGTCTTGTAGCCCATTCCAGCCTTGTGTAGGTCTACAATCTTGTCCCTGACATCCTTGGAGAGCTCTTTGGTCTTGGCCATGGTGGAGAGTTTGGAATCTGATTGATTGATTGCTTCTGTGGACAGGTGTCGTTTATACAGGTAACAAGCTGAGATTAGGAGCACTCCCTTTAAGAGTGTGCTCCTAATCTCAGCTCGTTACCTGTATAAAAGACACCTGGGAGCCAGAAATCTTTCTGATTGAGAGGGGGTCAAATACTTATTTCCCTCATTAAAATGCAAATCAATTTATAACATTTTTGACATGCATTTTTCTGGGTTTTGTTGTTGTTATTCTGTCTCTTACTGTTCAAATAAACCTACCATTAAAATTATAGACTGATCATGTCTTTGTCAGTGGGCAAACGTACAAAATCAGCAGGGGATCAAATACTTTTTTCCCTCACTGTAAACATTATTAAAGTGACCAGTGATAAATGACTATGTACATAGGGCAGCAGTCTCTAAGGTGCAGGGTAGAGTACTGGGTGGTAGCTGGCTAGTAACAGTGATTAAGGCTAGTGGTGGCTGTTTAACAGTCTGATGGCCTGGAGATAGAAGCTGTTCCTCAGTCTCTCGGTCCCAGCTTTGATGCACATGTACTGTCTCCGCCTTCTAGATGGTAGCGGGGTGAACAGGCCGTGGCTCGGGTGGCTGAGGTTACATTTTGGAAGCTAATAGGTTGCATTTAGTTTAAAGATTATACATAATAATTGTCATCAGAAGATAATATTAACATGTAAATATTATTGGTAACAGAATAGATAGCCGAATATTAACTGCAGATTATATAAGGCTGTAATTGAAAGTTGTACACCCAATGTAGGCTACTGTCCCTTTAAGAGCTAGAATAGATTTTGTACCCTATGTTGTGATTCTCACCAAATATGTTATCTTCTCACACTATTTAAGCCCCGCAATTGAATAAACATCTTATGAAGCTCTCTTAGACTATAGATCACATATTGCAAACAAATAATCTCAACTAAAAACTCCACACATATTTTGGATTTTCTGTGCGTCCTTGACAATCGCTAATCAATATCCAAAAAACGGCACCGTCTTTTTCCCACGAACCTGCACATCATAATCTTCCTTCTTTTTGTGGCACAAATGGGGTTATAGCAGGGCAAACGGTGTTGCAGTAGTCTAGTGTGTGGTGTGGGAATAATGACATGCGAATCTTGGGAGCTTTGTGTTTACATTGTCCTAAAAAAGGGAACCGGACCGCGGAATTCAAGCGAACCGAATTCAGACCACATCTCAAGATGGTCTCAGTTCGGTTCACTTCGGGGCCTCTTTTGAGGGGTTGGAGTTCCTTTGGAGTGTTCACACTGCACAAAAAAATGAAACGAACCGCACTGAGTTCACAAAAAATGGCTGAAAGGGACCAAGTGTGAAAACACCCTTTAATGAGTCGGAAACCTAATGTATGGCTGGTTGTTGGGAATATGATTTAGGCCTACATGATTGTTTGTATTTGTGTTTTACTTACAGATGGCCGGCCAGCACCCCCCCTGAAAGGACAGCTGAGGAGAAAGCAGGAGAGAGAGACATTAGCAGTCAGTATCTTATGTTAACCTATATTACCTCCATAAAGTTGAATATTAAATGTAATTACAGTTCACATATGATGTCCTTTCCACCTCCTTATATTTCTTCTCCTTTTCACTTCCTCTTCTTCTTTTTTATCATCTCGGTCTCGTCTCCAGAGACGTGTAGTGAATCTAAGCTCGGAGGTGGATAAGGGGATGGAAGCGTGGAGGGAGAAACAGAAAGAAGCCGAAAGAATGCAGCAACGCAATAAATCTCTTCTGCTTAAACCCAAAGGAAACCTTTTATTGAAGAAAAAATAAGTAATCATCACATTTTCTGTTCTAGCTCACTTGACTTATTGACAAAATGGAGGAGAATTGCACAGCTGGTGTATGGCATTGTCTTACCATTTATGTTTGTACTTATTTAGCCCTTTTCAATGTTTTCTGAAATTAAACGTTAATCCACTACCTACTGTTAATCTACTGTCTTATTTGTTCTTGAACTTCTGTTTGAAAATATATTAGGAACATGCTTATTACTGTGGTTTTGTTATTAATAATAGTTTGATTTTGTAATATATTTTTCTCCTTACTCAATGTCATCCTTTCCCCACTAGAATGCAGCATTTCACCAGTTTAGGTCAATAGCAGTGCTTCGCCACCATTTTGTCTCCAGCAGGCTCTAGTCTAGAGCAGTGGTTCACAACCAGGGGTACAAGGACCCCTGGGGGTATGTGGCCTATCCACAGGGGGTACTTGAGAAGACTCATGAGACCATAGGCCTACTGGTAAAGTTCACATGAGGGGGTACTTCAGGGGTACTCCGGGTAGAGCAAAATTCAGTTGGTGGTACAGTAACTGAAAAAGGTTGGGAACCACTGGTCTAGCGGGAGTGCTGTGGGGGCTGGTGAAAGGAGGGAGGGGTTGTCAGACAGGAAATTGACATTGTGCAGTTGTGTGTGTTTCGTATCTTCACATCACATGTAGGCCTAGGCTATTATCAGCCGTTCTGTTTAACTAGATGCACTGTTTTAGGGTTAATGTGCTAGAAGCTAACGTTAAAATATGAATGTGGTATTACTGCAGGTAGCCTACCTTCAGACTGCCCTCTTGCCATTTGACAGTGTTATAAAAAGTTCAATTTTGTATGTGGGTGTGAATCAGTCTCCTAATGAAGTGCAGTGTAAGGCTGCAATCAAAGTTTGCATTCCTATGTAGCCTCTGTGACACACACACTTAGACACAGGGAAAGTGTGTTATGAGACAGTGTGCCACGCTGCTATCTGGAAAGATGATTAAGAGGCTGTTCCTATGGAAATGGCAGTTTTACCATCTCTGAAGTGATCCCACAGGCATCTCCCTGTGTCAGCCTCTGCTGTGTGTGTGTGTGCCACTCTGCAGCAAAGTTTCCCATTTCACGTCCCACCAATGCCTCTCTTATACAATAGACTAGAAGCTAGGCTAAGTGATGCGAGGTCCAGTTCTAATTTCACATTTCTTCTTGCTGTTTCTTTCTGTCACACAAGCTTATGGTCGTGTGTGTGAGTACTAAACGTAGACTGCCCCCGTTAACCTTGAGCTTACTTTGTATTTGTAATGTCAGCTGTAATTTAGAGTGACTTTGACTAACCAACAGTCTGTGTTTACAAAGTGAGGTAAGGTAATGAAGCGTCCAGTCTCTCTCTCTCTCTCTCTCTCTCTCTCTCTCTCTCTCTCTCAGGCTCTCTCTCCCTCACTCTCTCTCTCAGGCTCTCTCCCTCACTCTCTTAGGTCTTCTTGCCGATCTCAGCAGAGCACCACTGTAATTAAGGCATGCGAGCCGCTAAGTTGCAGATTTTTATTGTTTTTTGTGTTAACCGTTTGTAGTGTCAATGGGTAAACAATAGAAATAGAATAGAACGATTCTAATTCTATGGGATGAACAATGAGCACTCTTAATGGAGGACATGTTCTGTAATGTGTAAGAACCATGTACACTGAGTACACCAAACATTAGGAACACCTTCCTAATATTGAGTTGCACACCCCCCTTTTGCCCTCAGAACAGCCTCAATTCGTTGGGGCATGGACTCTAAAAGGTGTCGAAGGCATTCCACAGGTATGCTGGCCCATGTTGACTCCAATGCTTCCCACAATTGTGTCAAGTTGGCTGGATATCCTTTGGGTGATGGACCATTCTTGATACACATGGGGAAACTGTTGAGCGTGAAAAACCCAGCAGCATTGCGGTTCTTGACACAAACCGGTGCGCCTGGCACCTACTATCATACCCTGTTCAAAGGCACTTAAATATTTTGTCTTGTCCATTCACCCTCTAAACGACACACACACAATCCATGTCTCAAATGTGTCCAGGATTAAAATTCCTTCTTTAACCTGTCTCTTCCCCTTCATCTACACTGATTGAAGTGGATTTAGCAAGTGACATCAATAAGGGATCGTAGCTTTCACCTGGTCAGTCTGTCATGGAAAGAGCAGATGTTGTTAATGTTTTGTACATTCAGTGTATTTTGTTGTTGAATACAAAGTCTCTCAGACTGATTCTCTCACTTATTCGCTCCCTCCCAAGTGAGATTTGTAAAGCATTGGAACAATGGCTTGGCATGAACCTCTCACTTCTCACACCCGTATTCACATTGTTCTACTACACATTTAATCCATCTTAACATGTCATTTGGAAGAACCCAGAGGTATGTGTGAAACAGCCAGGACCTGTCTTCTTTTTGAGAGTAAAAAGTAACTATTTTCATCTTTATCCCTCTATCATTCTCAGTTTTACTCCTTACTGTATTTCTCTTCACTCCTCTTCTCCAGCTTCCCCCCCCCCTCTCCACTCATCTCTCTCTCTTTCTTCTCTCTCGCTCTCTCTCCTCCCATCCTCGTGTTGTTTTGGTTTTGGGAAATGAGAACCAGATGTTGCTTATTGTGCAGAAGTCACGGAGGGGGAGGGGAGGAGGGGTGAGGTCAGTCTGCTGTAGTGAACAGCAGCACACACGGAGGTAGAGAGGAAAGAATGGATGAAGGAAAAGACGAGCAAGGAGGAGAAGAGGGTCAGAAGAGTTCTCATCCCTCTGATGTGGTGGGGTAGTGTTTTAGATTCAGCCAAACGGTTACTGCAGCACTATGCCCACAGGCCTGAGACGAAGCAGAGCGGTTTCCTGACGGATATGACTGGGCCAGGGTGAGGGAGCATGGGCAGAGATTGGGAGGTGGGCTGGGTGGGTTGGGGTTTGTGGAGGGCCTGATTCAGCAAGTCCTGGTTAGGGTGTCATGTCCTGACCAGTGTGAAACTGCTGTGTTTTGTTGAGTTACATGAAATCTCAGTCTCTCACTGTTGTACTTGTAGGCCAACTGTCCTGTTGATAGTGCTATGCTTGTTATACTGGAGAGGTTGTGGTTTTCCACTTTTTGGTTTGCAGATAGGATAAACAGATACTCTGGCACTCAGACTGCAAAGGAATTTTCTTCTCGCTCTTTCTGTCATACAAAAATCTATGGCTGTGGCTTTGTGTGTGTGTTCATGTGTGCGTGTTAGTCCGTATTTGTGTCTGTGTGTGTGAGTGAGATACTTTAGAGTTCGCCTCAATGTAGGTTACCCAAAGGTTGAATTGCAAACAGCTGGCCAGCCCACTTCCTGGCTGGCTGGGTTAGGAGTGCTGAGGCTGAGGCCTGAACGTTGTTGGGGCGGGACGCCGAACTAGACTGACTATGGCTGCCTGCTCTATTTCTCTGTAGCACAAATCTACAGTGGGGAAAAAAAGTATTTAGTCAGCCACCAATTGTGCAAGTTCTCCCACTTAAAAAGATGAGAGAGGCCTTTAATTTTCATCATAGGTACACGTCAACTATGACAGACAAAATAAGAAAAAAAAATCCAGAAAATCACATTGTAGGATTTTTTATGAATTTATTTGCAAATTATGGTGGAAAATAAGTATTTGGTCAATAACAAAAGTTTCTCAATACTTTGTTATATACCCTTTGTTGGCAATGACACAGGTCAGACGTTTTCTGTAAGTCTTCACAAGGTTTTCACACACTATTTTGGCCCATTCCTTCATGCAGATCTCCTCTAGAGCAGTGATGTTTTGGGGCTGTCGCTGCGGCAACACGGACTTTCAACTCCCTCAAAGATTTTCTATGGGGTTGAGATCTGGAGACTGGCTAGGCCACTCCAGGACCTTGAAATGCTTCTTACGAAGCCACTCCTTCGTTGCCCGGGCAGTGTGTTTGGGATCATTGTCATGCTGAAAGACCCAGCCACGTTTCATCTTCAATGCCCTTGCTGATGGAAGGAGGTTTTCACTCAAAATCTCACGATACATGGCCCCATTCATTCTTTCCTTTACACGGATCAGTCGTCCTGGTCCCTTTGCAGAAAAACAGCCCCAAAGCATGATGTTTACACCCCCATGCTTCACAGTAGGTATGGTGTTCTTTGGATGCAACTCAGCATTCTTTGTCCTCCAAACACGACGAGTTGAGTTTTTACCAAAAAGTTATATTTTGGTTTCATCTGACCATATGACATTCTCCCAATCCTCTTCTGGATCATCCAAATGCACTCTAGCAAACTTCAGACGGGCCTGGACATGTACTGGCTTAAGCAGGGGGACACGTCTGGAACTGCAGGATTTGAGTCCCTGGCGGCGTAGTGTGTTACTGATGGTAGGCTTTGTTACTTTGGTCCCAGCTCTCTGCAGGTCATTCACTAGGTCCCCCTGTGTGGTTCTGGGATTTTTGCTCACCGTTCTTGTGATAATTTTGACCCCACAGGGTGAGATCTTGCGTGGAGCCCCAGATCGAGGGAGATTATCAGTGGACTTGTATGTCTACCATTTCCTAATAATTGCTCCCACAGTTGATTTCTTCAAACCAAGCTGCTCACCTATTGCAGATTCAGTCTTCCCAGCCTGGTGCAGGTCTACAATTTTGTTTCTGGTGTCCTTTGACAGCTCTTTGGTCTTGGCCATAGTGGAGTTTGGAGTGTGACTGTTTGAGGTTGTGGACAGGTGTCTTTTATACTGATAACAAGTTCAAACAGGTGCTATTAATACAGGTAACGAGTGGAGGACAGAGGAGCCTCTTAAAGAAGAAGTTACAGGTCTGTGAGAGCCAGAAATCTTGCTTGTTTGTAGGTGACCAAATACTTATTTTCCACCATAATTTGCAAATAAATTCATTAAAAATCCTACAGTGTGATTTTCTGGATTTTCTTTTCTTAATTTGTCTGTCATAGTTGACGTGTACCTATGATGAAAATTACAGGCCTCTCTCATCTTTTTAAGTGGGAGAACTTGCACAATTGGTGGCTGACTAAATACTTTTTTTCCCCACTGTATATGAGCATGTGTGTGGGATGCTCTCCCATCGCTAAACATTCCTCCTCTCTGAGCCTTTTATCATCTGTTTATCACACATTCTCCCTCTTCTCTCATCTGTTCATCTAGCCATCCTTTGTGAATGTTAAATCAAATCAAAAAACTGTATTTGTACATGCTTCGTAAACAACAGGTGTAGACTAACAGTGAAATGCTTACTTACGGGCTCTTCCCAACAATGCAGAGAAAATAAATAGAAAAATAATAACACGAGGAATAAATACACAATGAGTAACGATAACTTGGCTATATACACGGGGAACCAGTACCGAGTCGATATGCAGGGGTATGATGTAATTGAGGTAGATATGTACATATAGGTAGGGATAAAGTGACTAGGCAGCAGGATAGGTACTAATAGATACAAATGGAGTGTCGGAATGGAAATAATTCTGAGAAGATAAATGGTTGTAATACTGGGAGAAATTAGTTACTGTATGAGATGGAAATGCCAGGTGACATGGAGAGGGGAGAGAGAGTGGGCCAGGAGAGGACAGGAACAGATGTGGGACGAAAGAGAGCGGAAGATGGAGAGAGAGAGAATGGAAAGTCTGAAAGAAGATCCACAGTAGAAGCCACAAGAGTGAAGCTTGAGAAAGTTATGAACAAGCATTTAATGGAGCGAAAATTATTACATTTCATAAAGTTATAGGGATCAGAAATGTCTGTTAAAATGTCTTCCAATCCAAACAGAGCTAGATTCTGAAGGATCTCCTGCAAGAGGGCACATAAACAGTTAAAGGATGTGGAGAAAGGAGAGAGATGGGATGGGGGAATGGAAGGAGAGGAGAGGGAAAAAAGAGAGAGAAGAGGGGGGAATGGGGGGAGAGGAGAGAGAGAGAGAACAGAGTAGAGATACTTGGTGAGTGGTGGAGGAGGAGACCTCTTCAAAATAACTACTTTGCAGCAGGTGAGAAAATGTTCTAAAACCTATACAATCATTTCAGCTTTACTGGACACCTCACTCTTAAATGAGCGCATACTCTCTCTCTTTTTCTCTCTCTCTCTCTTTTTCTCTCTTTCTCTCGCTCTCGCTCTCTCTTTCTCTCTCTCTCTCGCTGGGTTGGGGCTGGAAGCTCAGATGTTTTAAGAATTCCAGATGTTGTTAACAGAACTCAGTTGGAACACTGCACTAAGAAAAACGTGATAATTCCATCACTTTTTCCACTTCTCCATTCCCGGGGCTCATGACTCCAGCCATGTCCAAAACACCCTCCCAGGTTCAACTAGGCTGTCCTCTCCTCTCTTCTCCATCCATGGCCCCTGGTAAGCTGTAAACAATTGCTTGTTAACAAGGAATGCACAGAACAACATAGAACCAGCTCTTCATTCTGTGGCTCGCTAAGCACTCCTAGGGCTCTATTCAATGCGTAAAGCTGAAGATCCGCTTCCATAGCATGATTGAAAATTAAAGGCAGTGTTACCACGGTCGCAGAGACTGCATTCACGGTAAACGCTGCGTATGTCTGTCTGCTCAATCGGAAAATGACCTACATTTTAATGTGGATCTTCCGCGATAATTCGACAATACGGATTGAATCCAGCCCCTATAGTCCTGTTTGAATAGTGTTGAGGCCAGGCTGCTATTTGTGTATGAGACAGTAGTCTGAAGACCATTCTCTTCTCCAGTGCGTGTGTGCATGCGTGTGTGTGTTGGGCCAGGAGAAAATCACTACCCAGAAGCATGTAGAGGTGAGAGTAGGACACGTTTTAGAAAATATTTTTTATTTCAATTTAACTCATGAAATACAAAAAGATGAAAAACAGGCACAAAAAAAAAATCCCTTTTTTATTGATATCATTATCATTATAAATATCATTACCATTATCATTGTTATTACTAAAACAATTCTACCTCATTTTTCGATTTGTGTAAAACAAAAAAAAACATTAAGCACCATCAGAATTGCTTATAAATAGTTTTGTTTGATTGTCTTTATATGCCAACCAATCAATGGGAAAATAACTGTGTTTCGAAAAAAAGGAAACACTTTCCAAAATCTTCAAATACCCCCTCTGTACTGTCCAAGTCCACCACTTTAATGGGAAAATGGGAGCCATTTTGATTCAATCATTGTCACGTTATTGCCTCTGTCCAGCAGGACTCAACATGACAATGTACAAAAACAACAAACACAATTTACCAAAGGACTACACCCAGAGAACAACAATAATAATAATAACCATAGTCATAATAATAGTAACAAAAAAACTAAAGACCACAATAAGACATTAGTATTTGGAGTGGGTACCATGTGATTGAACTTCACCGTTTTATTATGTAGTAACATTGAAACTGGCTTTATTGAGTCAAAATGGCTACTTTAATTCCATCCAACGTTGACTGCTTACTGAGACCAGGCTCTGTACTGAGGGCTTGAGCAATTTGAGATATGGTTTAAACAGAAGTGTATAGTGAAAAATGTACAGTAATTGGGAGGAAAAGCTACATATTTACGATACTACAGTGGTCAAATGTAATTGTCAATGTGTATAAACGGCAGCCATCTTTCTGACATGGCCTTAATTTCTGAGCCTGTCTCATTTCAACCCTGGGTAGGGAGAGCACCCTCAAAACGACTCCCTAATCTCCTCTCTAGGGTGAAGGTCATGCCTATAACATGCTCTTTGCAACAGCTATAAAACCTTATGTGGTTATCAGAGGAGGCTGCTGAGGGGAAGACGGCTTATAATAATGGCTGGAACGGAGCGAATGGCATCATACACATAGAAACCATGTGTTTGATACAATTCCATTCATTCCACTTCAGCCATTACCACGAGCCTGTCCTCCCCAATTAAGGTGTCACCAACCTCCTGTGGTGGCTACTGTAGCTGGAGCACAGGGGGAAACTAGCAAGAGAAAAGAAGAGAGAGGTGATTGTTTGTGATCATGCCTGAGTCTCAGAGCGAAATCGAAAATGAAAACAACAAAGTATATTATATACTGTAGGGTGAAACATTTAATTCAGACAGCAGTTCAGCTGGAGTCGTCAAGTAGATGGGAGGGATGGAGGATTTAGGAGAGGAAGAAAAAGAAGAGGAGAAGGGATAGAATGGAGGGAGGGAGGGACATGATAGTAGATTTATTGCAGATGGGGTGTCAACTATACAGGATGTTGGTCACGATCATCATCCTCTCTCTGTTTCTCTCCTCTGTGTGTGTGTTGAGGCCTGGTCCTAATTTCAAACATGCTGTCCATGTAAATAGATAACATACAAATACATGTCTTTCCTAATTCAGACTCTCTCTCTCTCCTATATATATATATCTCTCTCTCCTATATATATCTCTCTCTCCGATCTCTCTCGCTCTCTCCCTCCGATCTCTCTCTCCCTCCGATCTCTCTCTCCCTCCGATCTCTCTCTCCCTCCTATCTCTCTCTCTCTCCTATCTCTCTCTCCCTCCTATCTCTCTCTCCCTCTGATCTCTCTCTCCCTCCTATATCTCTCTCCCTCCTATATCTCTCTCCCTCCTATATCTCTCTCCCTCCTATATCTCTCTCTCTCTCATCCTCTGTCTGTGGCATATACAACCCAACCAACGGACCAAACCCCAACGTCCAACCAACCAACCCCCCTTACATTACCCCTTCTCGCTTACCACACAATCCAACTCCTTTCATCCCCCTTTCCTCATCCTCCATTTTCTCACCCTGTCCCTCCCTCTCCCCTCTTTCTTTCAATCTTTCAATTCGTTCAGTCACTCTCTTTCTCAGTCCCTCTGCGTCATTGGTTCATTCACTCCGTCTCTAAACCTTAGTCAGTAGAGATCTCTGGCAGTAGAGGAGACGTCGTGGCGTCCCGTACCTCCTGAAGAACAGCAGGGCTCCCAGAGTGAGGACCACGCAGACCAATAGGAGGAGAGGGATCACCACAGCCACCGCCGTGACCCCGCCTTCTCCCTCCTCCTCCACCTCGATGATGATGACTTCCTCCTCGCCGTCCCGCTTCTTAGGGTCCTCCCCCGCACAGCCCATCCATTCGCTGAGCACCGACTTGGGGTAGCCCGACTCCACCCTCATGTGTTGGTTGTTGAACTTCCAGTACTTGTTGGCTTTATAGAAGTAGGTGTAGGCTGGGGGAAAAGGGAAGTTCATACAAACATTGACTTTATTACGAGCTTCAGATATTCTACTATATTATATATATGTGTTAAGGTGTTATACTAGTGTACCACTTCTTATCGTTCATAGAAATGTTCTGTGACACTGACACAAGATAGCGTTCAAACATGCAGGCATGCAACTCTCTGTCCCACACACACACACACGTACATCCTTCTTCGCTCATGATGGCAGCCTTGACGTTGTCGGGGACGCCCTGCCATGTGTTGATGGGTTTGGGGTAGTCTTTGTCCACAGTCTGGGACTGCTCATTGAAACGGTAATACCTGACAGATAGAGAGAGAGGGGAAGTCAGTTACGGAGAGGAAAAGGAGAAAGAATGGGGGAAAGAGAGAGGATAGGTATGGGTAGATAGACGTAGAAGAGAGTGGAGGATAGTGGATGAAGAAAGAGAGGGAGAGAAAGAAAAAAAGACAGACAGACAGACCCACCGACCAACAGACAGACAGACAGACATACTGACTCACTTGGTCCCTCTGAAGTAGTATGTCTGTCCGGTGGGGGTGTAGAAGAGGGCAGCATCCAGCTTGTCTTTGGGCAGCCCTGTACCTAGCTCCTTCAGACTCTTAGGATAACCCTGCTCCATACTGGACTCTGTGAACACCCAGTACTTGTCACCTAGAGGGACAGAGAGAATAAAGAAAATATGACTACATAAATCTGCAAAGAGTTTTAGAAGTAACCTACATACTGTAAATACAACGATAATGAATAACTACTAGACATAATTGTTACTAATGAAAAGTAATCTTGAAAACAACTGATTAAAAAAAAACTAGACCAACCCTTGAAGAAGACAAATTGGCCATCGTTCCTCTCATAGGCAGCGTTGATGTTTGGTGGCAGTCCCTTCCAGAAGTGACCGATGGGCATGGGGTAACCCTGGAGCACCTTGTTGTTCCGAACACGCCATAACCATTTATCCTGCACCAGAGAGACAGAGACATAGAGTTAACACAGTTCATAGCTGTACACACACACCACAACCACTGATCCTGGACCAGAGAGACGGTGAGTGTTTGCATTGTACAGTACACCTAAGTTTTGGTAGTTTTGTGTCATTCAGTCCTTCTCAGTGTGTGTAAGTAAGTACATTTATGTCAATATCAACCTTAAAGACAAACATCTCCCCCCTGAGGATGGCGATGGTGTCGAAGTGTCCCTCGCAGACGTCTGGTCCGAGTCCAGGGTGGTCTGGCTTGGAGGGTCTGGTGGGGCGGGGGGGAGGGGGTGGCGCTCCGGACGACCCTGTGGTGGAACACAGTCAGTACAAAATAAGGAAATCCTATAAGCAGAGGTAGAACTGAGGGGACTGAGTGAATTCCC
Organism: Coregonus clupeaformis; assembly: GCF_020615455.1. Classification (NCBI taxonomy): domain Eukaryota; kingdom Metazoa; phylum Chordata; class Actinopteri; order Salmoniformes; family Salmonidae; genus Coregonus; species Coregonus clupeaformis. The sequence continues at coordinate 1,486,704 of NW_025533456.1, forward strand.
AAAGTCAACAGAATGTTTTATGAACAGAATGTGATTTGAAACGTCCTTCATGCTGTGTAATGATGAACTAGATTAGAACCTTTTTAGCATTGCTGTAACAATCCAGGAACATTGTTATAACATTCCAAGAACATACCTACAGCATTACAATGGAACTGGGAGTTTACCATAGATTGCCTGGATGCCATGGCGATCGTCATCAGGTAACTGGAAGTTCTCTGTGTCCATCCACTGGTAGAATGGAGCCATGATGGCAGACGGCTCGTTGGAGTGTTCTAGACCCAGGGCATGACCCAACTCATGGACCGCAACCAGGAACACATCATTACCTGCAGAGAGAGACTTTTTATTATGACTATTTTATTTTATTACAATGTATATGACTCAATGAAGTTGTAACATTGATGCTTTGGCAATATTTACACAATGTTTGTCATGCCAATAAAGCTATTAGAGAGAGAGAGAGAGAGAGAGAGAGAGAGAGAGAGAGAGAGAGAGAGAGAGAGAGAGAGAGAGAGAGAGAGAGAGAGAGAGAGAGAGAGAGAGAGAGAGAGAGAGAGAGAGAGAGAGAGAGAGAGAGAGAGAGAGAGAGAGAGAGAGAGAGAGAGAGAGAGAGAGAGAGAGAGAGAGAGAGAGAGAGAGAGAGAGAGAGAGAGAGAGAGAGAGAGAGGAGGAGGGAGAGAGAGAGAGAGAGAGAGAGAGAGAGAGAGAGAGAGAGAGAGAGAGAGAGAGAGAAGGTGGGAAGAGACTGTTTGAATAGAGAGTAAAGGTAGCACGTTCACCAAACAAAGTACTGACGCCCTAGCAGTACTGTATAATTGTGAATGACTGTATTACGGCTAACAGACAACCCAGTGAAAACCCTCTTTCTGACCATCTCCTTTCCTTCTTCCTCCTTTCCCTTCCCCTCCTCCTCCTCCTCCATTTCACCTACCCCCTTGGTCGACGTAGCCGGTTGTCCAGGGTTCAGCGTTGTCGAAGTGCGTGTCACCCCCTATCCCGTTCCCGGGGAAGTATGCGTGAGCCAGGAAGCCGCCCTCGCCGTCGAACGGCGTGCTGTCGCCGTGGAAACCCTCGGAGAATGACAGCATGATGTCAGCGTACTTGTCGACCTTGTCCCGGATGTGGCTGTAAGGGATCTCTCGGAAGCGGAGAGGGATGACTGCCTCCCACACCTTAAACGCCCGGCGGATGGCCTCGTATGTAGCATGCTCCCCTATCTTAGGGGTGTAGTTCTGTATGCTAGGAGAGAGACAGGGAGGAAATAGCAGATGTTAGTACATTTTAAAGATAAAATATTTAACAAGATCTTCTAAAGTGTGTATTGGTTCTTCCTCTGCATTCTTTTGTGGAACTTTGTGCAATACTTCCTTGATGCAAGCTCAATATGAATCTGTTTTGATTTGAATCAGTATTCCTTTAGAATCAGATCTTGGTTAATTTACATTTAGTCTGATTCAAATGATACAAAAATGTTCACAAGACTTTAGACTTACACAGACATTACAACTGTTGCCTAAGTGCCAGTCTGTTTGTGCCATCATACCAACTCCCTGTCACTCATTATCATGCCAAATGTTGGCAAGTACACATACAGATCTGGGACCAGGCTAGTAAACTGTGTGTTGTTGTACTAAAGCAGTATTGTAGTCTCACCTGAATGTGACCTCTTGTTTGTCCCACTTCAGCCCCTGTACGGCGTATCTCTTCCTCCTCAGGTTGCTCTTCAGCTCAGAGCCAAACTTGTCCGGAACACTGCAACGCGGCCGCTTCATCGCCCTGGCAACGGCAAGACACACCTGTCAATCTCACTCACTGTGCCATTAACTATTTCATTTCTGACTTGTCCTGAGACTCTTTGATTCTTTTGTGCTCTAAAAACATAAAATACTATGGGGCTTTATGAGTGAGGTTGCTCAGTGCAATTGCATTAGCAGTGCAATTCACACAGTGGTTACGTATCTCAGGTCAGCAGGACTCATTGTTCTATTTAGCCCTCCATTTTGTGTCATGGTACTCACTGTAGGGTGTTGATGTCGATAGATCCGGTGACGGCCAGGCCGTAGAACCTCTGCATGGCTGTGATGGCTGTTGTGATGGACTTGGGAGAACGGATAGCCTGGGCTCGGACATCACCTGGGGGCAGGTAGCCATACTGCTGCAACCACACCTGGGGGGTAGAGAGAGGAGGACAGAGAGGGTTAGACACTGGATAATACAATGTCTTTGGAGATAAAGATGGAAAAGGACACTCGTATGTGGTTATACGGGATGTATTTGACAGTATTGGCAAACACACACACGTGCACACACACACACACACACACACACACACACACACACACACACACTCTCCCTCTCTCTCTCTCTCTCTCTCCCTCGCACTCTCTCCCCTCTCTGTGGAGTTTCGCACCATATCCATCAGCCAGAAACAACACAGAAACCAACCCATTCATGGCGATAGTCAATGATTAGCCATACAGTCATTGCCTGAAAGAGGCAGGATGATGTTGTAAAGAATGTCTTGTTTTGATTATTGTGTGTACGTGTGCCTTTTGGCCTAATTACAGTGCTTGTCTGAATGTGTGTGTGTGTGTGTGTGTGTGTGTGTGTGTGTGTGTGTGTGTGTGACAGAGAGATTGAAAGGGAAAAAGAGAGAGAGAGAGGGAAAGAGAGATGGAGAGAAAGCCTGTATATGTATGTGTGGGTGGATGGGAGCTTAGTATCCAGTGTTTGCATAAAGCAATGCCAAGCTGACCTTGAACCAAAACTGTATTGTCCCCAGGAACACACACTGCCTTCCTTACAACAGCAAACAGACTGAGACTGGTCAGACTGAACACACACACACACACCACACACACACCACACACACACACACACACACACACAACAAAACCTCTTATTTTTGCAAGAGTTACTAGTGTTCTATTTATACCATAAAAACAATCCCATCCTCACAGTCTCCTCTGCTTTATATGCTGGGCAGAATGAAAGGAAACTGTGACTTTGTTGTGGGGATGTAAAGAGAGATGAGAGAAGAGAATAGAGCCAAATAAAACAGTAGAACCATAATGAATACAGTGATGTCATTTCAGACGTGGAAGCCTAGGACTTCTTCTATCCTCTGTCAGAACCTGGGGGTTCACTGCTAGACCCGACATGCCTGTAGAGGAAGAGAGGAGTGACATCTAAGAAATAATATCTATGCTTCATCTGAGTGGTAGGAGTAGTGCCTTTAACCAGGTAAGATCATATTTAACCAGAAGAAAAACAGACTATGGTGTTTCAGAAACATTTGACCAGAAGAAGTTGTAAGTGCTAAAATGTCACCTCTGTCTCGCTCTCAAACACAAGAGTGGTCATGCAGAGCTGCTCAAGTTTCTGGTCCTAGTTCTCCAACCAAAACAGCTAGAATATGATCTTTACCCATGGGTGAACAACAACAGCATTACGTCAGACAACCTTGATCAGTGCTAACCGCAACAGTCTCTCTGAGAGACAGAGAGAGAGAGAGAGAGAGAGAGAGAGAGAGAGAGAGAGAGAGAGAGAGAGAGAGAGAGAGAGAGAGAGAGAGAGAGAGAGAGAGAGAGAGAGAGAGAGAGAGAGAGAGAGAGAGAGAGAGAGAGAGAGAGAGAGAGAGAGAGAGAGAGAGAGAGAGAGCACAGACAGAGAGAGAGAGAGAGAGCACAGACAGAGAGAGAGTGAGAGAGTGAAAGAAAGAGGGGAGACAGAGAGAGAGAGTGAGAGAGTGAAAGAAAGAGGGGAGAGAGAGTGAGAGAGTGAGTGAGTGAGTGAGAGAGAGAGAGAGAGAGAGAGAGAGAGAGAGAGAGAGAGAGAGAGAGAGAGGACAGAGAGAGAGACTGATCCTCAGACAAACATAAACCTGATGGAGATGAGTCCTATGTGATGTTATAAAACATAGACAAGGTTGTTTGTTTGTGTGTGGGTGGGTCAGTGACAAGATGAGTATATACGAGACAAGTGGGTGGGGTGAGAGACAATATGACTATATACGTGTGTGTGTGTGTGTGTGTCAAAGGAGACTGTTGAGGCTCAAAATAATGTCTGGAACAGAGCTAATGGAATGGCATCAAACACCTGGAAACCATGTGTCTGATGTATTTAATACCATTCCACTAATTCCGTTACAACGAGCCCATCCTCCCCAATTAAGGTGCCACCAACCTCATGTAGTGTGTGTGTGTGTGTGTGTGTGTGTGTGTGTGTGTGTGTGTGTGCTGCACAGACAGTCAGCCAGTGAGTGTCATCATCTTTACCACAAATTCAGTCAGTGGAATTACAGAGAATTCTTCTGTCATCCCAGAAAACCCCAACTCTCTCTCTCTCTCTCTCTCTCTCTCTCTCTACCTCCCTCCATCTCCTTTTCTCTTAAAACCCCCAACCCTGTCTGTCTACGCAATAGTAGTCATTTTATAGTTAGTTTGGTGAATATAGTCATTCTTCCTCTTTCTTACAATGTCTCTATCTCATGTCGTTTTAGTGGAGAGGTCTTTTTTTCATATCAACAGTAATTGAAATGAGGGAGAAAAAGAGAGGAGTGTAAGTGAGAAACAGGAAACGTCTGGCTTGTACCTGGCCAGAGATATGACCACACACAGCCACAGCAGGCAGAGAGGGACAAGAAACCAGGTTCAGTTGTGGGCTGCACAGTGAGGTAAACTCTCTCACTCCAGTCATGTCAATGCCTGCCCCTTCTTTCAGCAATGACCTATGTGATATGGTGTGTATGCACAGTATCATAACCCTTCTGGTTTTCCTCCATCTTTCTTATCCTGCCTCACATTTCTTCACCCCCCATTCCCCAACTTCTCGCCATGTCTGTATTTCTCTCTCTCTCTCTCTCTCTCTCTCTCTCTCTCTCTCTCTCTCTCTCTCTCTCTCTCTCTCTCTCTCTCTCTCTCTCTCTCTCTCTCTCTCTCTCTCTCTCTCTCTCTCTCTCTCTCTCTCTCTCTCTCTCTCTCTGACTGCTCCTAGTGTGTGCTGTGGCTCCACTGTGGTGACGCGTCTGACTCTGTGAAAACACTCTCAGCTCCGTCAGGATGAAAAGTTTCCCCCACACTGAGAAGACTCTGCTCTCTCTCTTTCTCTCTCCATCTATATCTCTCCCCTTTTCTTGCTCTCTCTCTCCTCTCTCCCTCTCTCCTCTCTCTCTCTCCCCCCATTCACCCCCCACCCCCTCTTTGCTCTCTCCTCTCTCGCTGCTATTCCCCCTGACAACGCCAGCTATCCCAACATGCACCTCTTCTGTGGAACTCCCAGCAGGCGCTCACAGTCAAAGGTTCTATTTAGTAGGAATTCGACGTTGCTTATTGTTGGCCTTGGGGGTAACTACAAACCCATGTGTGTGGTCATAGTCTAGGGTCCATGTGAATGCATTTTTTGTAAACAGACGCAAGCCCATATAAGCTAGGCATTTTTGCAGTGATTCATGTATTCTAAGGAAATGCATTTCAATAGAGACAGGCAGTGTGACGTGTGTATATCAGCAAAATTGAGTAGAATGATGACATATATGGCAGATAGATCCTGTCCAATATGTCGGTCATGAACTAAAACCAGCAGGAAGTTCCAGGAACAGCAGATGTGACTAATAATGTCGTATAACGTATGAAATTGAAATGACGGTGACATCAGGTGCAACTAACGGTCGGACACTCATGAGACTGCTAAGACACCCTGAGGATAAAGTGGTCGGATAATATGCTAGTACCTAGGCATTACTGTTTGATAATAGTCATAGAAATAATAACAGATTTATAACACTGTGACTGCAACAACATATTCAATTGAAAGGTTGTGTTGACAGAAAGATGGGTCAGTTGGGTTTATACACAGATTTAAACATGCATGACATGCACTTAGTGGTGTACTAATGTAGGGGTTCTCAAACTTTTCTTGCCCTGGGACATCCGCTCAGGCAAACTGGTGACCCAGGGACCCCCATCATATGTTAGCAAAAAAAAAATGAATATTTTGTCTTATCATCAGGTGAATGATAATGGAAAGTAGAAGTCATCCAATTTTTTCACCTCCCCAGTTCTTTGGAAGAGGAAGTATAAACTCTAATATATATACAGTGAGGGAAAAAAGTATTTGAACAGTGAGAGATTTTGCTGATTTTGTACGTTTGCCCACTGACAAATAAATGATTTATTTGAACAGTGAGAGACAGAATAACAACAAAAAAATCCAGAAAAACGCATGTTTTTTTTATTTCCCTCATTAAAACGAATTTATTTGCATTTTAATGAGGGAAATAAGTATTTGACCCCTCTGCAAAACATGACTTAGTACTTGGTGGCAAAACCCTTGTTGGCAATCACAGAGGTCAGACGTTTCTTATAGTTGGCCACAAGGTTTGCACACATCTCAGGAGGGATTTTGTCCCACTCCTCTTTGCAGATCTTCTCCAAGTCATTAAGGTTTCGAGCCTGACGTTTGGCAACTCGAACCTTCAGCTCCCTCCACAGATTTTCTATGGGATTAAGGTCTGGAGACTGGCTAGGCCACTCCAGGACCTTAATGTGCTTCTTCTTGAGCCACTCCTTTGTTGCCTTGGCCGTGTGTTTTGGGTCATTGTCATGCTGTAATACCCATCCACGACCCATTTTCAATGCCCTGGCTGAGGGAAGGAGGTTCTCACCCAAGATTTGACGGTACATGGCCTCGTCCATCGTCCCTTTGATGCGGTGAAGTTGTCCTGTCCCCTTAGCAGAAAAACACCCCCAAAGCATAATGTTTCCACCTCCATGTTTGACGGTGGGGATGATGTTCTTGGGGTCATAGGCAGCATTCCTCCTCCTCCAAACACGGCAAGTTGAGTTGATGCCAAAGAGCTCGATTTTGGTCTCATCTGACCACAACACTTTCACCCAGTTCTCCTCTGAATCATTCAAGATGTTCATTGGCAAACTTCAGACGGGCCTGTATATGTGCTTTCTTGAGCAGGGGGACCTTGCGGGCGCTGCAGGATTTCAGTCCTTCACGGCGTAGTGTGTTACCAATTGTTTTCTTGGTGACTATGGTCCCAGCTGCCTTGAGATCATTGACAAGATCCTCCCGTGTAGTTCTGGGCTGACTCCTCACCGTTCTCATGATCATTTCAACTCCACGAGGTGAGATCTTGCATGGAGCCCCAGGCCGAGGGAGATTGACAGTTATTTTGTGTTTCTTCCATTTGCGAATAATCGCACCAACTGTTGTCACCTTCTAACCAAGCTGCTTGGCGATGGTCTTGTAGCCCATTCCAATCTTGTCCCAGACATCCTTGGAGAGCTCTTCGGTCTTAGCCATGGTGGGGTGTTTGGAATCTGATTGATTGATTGCTTCTGTGGACAGGTGTCTTTTATACAGGTAATAAACTGAGATTAGGAGCACTCCCTTTAAGAGTGTGCTCATAATCTCAGCTCGTTACCTGTATAAATGACACCTGGGAGCCAGAAATCTTTCTGATTGAGAGGGGGTCAAATAATTATTTCCCTCATTAAAATGCAAATCAATTCATAACATTTTTGACATGCGTTTTTCTGGATTTTTTTGTTGTTGTTATTCTGTCTCTCACTGTTCAAATAAACCTACCATTAAAATTATAGACTGATAATTTCTTTGTCAGTGGGCAAACGTACAAAATCAGCAGGGGATCAAATACTTTTTTCCCTCACTGTAAGAATAGCCTATAAACTAGAAAGGTACTGTATCTTAGCGGCGGAGAGAACATTTTGCTGTTGTAAAGGAAGATTTCTGCAATTCTACAAATTTTTCCATTGAGCTGAGAGAATATTTTGCAGATTTAAAGCCAATTTCCTGCAATTATATGCATTTTGCCATGGTTAATGCTGTGTTCCTCTGCTCAAACATTATAATAAAATCAATGGGCATATGCCCTGAATTTTTTTACATGATTGATTCTCCCTGACTGGGAGAATATTTCTCAAAGATGATGTTATTCATAATATTATATAATATGCCATTTAGCATTATTTAAAAATGTATATAGTTCAATATCGTTTCTGCAAGCTTTCTATCTGGTTTTGGTCGTTTAAATGTACACTGAAACAGTTTTTCCATCTCGAACATTACCAGATGGCCCGCCTAAGAATTTTCCATACAGAAAAAACCCTGTCATTAGCTCCAATGACTGTAATTTCCTCTATATTAAAGGGATAGTTTGAGATTTTGTCAATGAAGCCATTTATCTACTTCCCCAGAGTTGGATGAACAGGAACAGCTAGCATGTTAACTGTTCCTGTAGACTAGTTAGGTAGTAAGCATTGGCTCGTGAAACGACCTTTAACTTACTTCATACTGTACACAGAGACATAAAAATTGTATCCACAATAGTATTCTGTTGTAGCTAGCGATTTTCATAAAAATACAATATTTTTCACATAAAAACATGTTTTCAAAAAAATAAAAATAACAAATATCACGGACCCCCTGCAGTACTCCAGTTTGAAAACCTCTGTACTCATTTGTTTATATAAGCTGCATACCAACCTATACAATAATATATTTAGCAACTCTGCCAAGTGTTAAGGTATTGGATATACTGCAGATATTTGGGTTTCAAGCAACCTGCTAAAAGAGAAGCAGTCTTCAGCCCTCTCAGTCCACACGTCTTTTATAGTGGATCTGGTTTTCTTTAGGCAGAGGAATTATTGGTATCTTCCTCCTGTCCCTCGTTTTTAATCACTGAGGCTGAGAGTGGAAGAGTGAATAAAAAGGAAAGAAAGAAATGTTAAATAAAATGTTAAAAGGGATTGACGTATGGAATGACAAAGTAGATGGTAGAAAAGAAGGGGACAGAAGTATTAAAGCTGAATTTAAAATTGAGGGAGACAGAGTAGAGACTGAGTCAGTTGTTCCCCTCGGACGGTGCCAACGGAAAAAAACAGAGACCAGAGTTTGGTCATAAGCGAGTTTGGAGTCTGAGACAAACATTAGCCTCTTAGCGTGGCGTCCCACATCTCTCATCCACTTACACCGACACAGGAGATACATGCTAATGCTAACTAAAGTACTGTTGCAGTATATATAGGCTTAACACAATGCAGAACACATGCATGCTATGTTAAAGGAGTGTTCATTTATAATATGATAATACACTTGGCTACTCTAACCCCTTCAAGTATTCTGAGCAAGCCAAGCCAACACTGGGTACTAGCGTGCATGTGGCTCCAATCTGCACAATAACACCCAACCCAACAAAGATGTTCTATACCTATTATTGAAGACATCATGAGTTCAATTTGTGAGCCTCAAATGTCCTAACTTGGGTTCATACATGTAATTAATAATCTGGGCCACGAAGGCTAAATGCTAATATGTCTACTGTTCTACAAATAATGAGCGGTTCTAGCAATTCTACGTCATTTAGATGACAGAAGACATTAGCTGAATCTTTTTTAATACCACACAAATGACCGAAATGGGTGGCTACTCTCACTGACAAACTGAGATCAATCTGGTCTTAGTCGTACACTGACTCACTTAATGATGAAGATGAAGCCTAATCACGGTGATGGCCGATGCGCTCGTCTTGGCAATATCCTATCTCAAGATGAGCTACTTTGAAAAACAGTGCTGCTGTTAGCTAACAATTGCGAGTTGTTGAGAAAAAAATGTTTCTATTGGTTCTACAGACAGATTAGTCTTATTTTTTCAGCAGTAGGCATTTGCTTTTCAAACTGTACGTTTTTCCCGCTAATGTATTTTGAAATCTGCAAACCGACAGCCGCAACCAACCATAGAAATATAATCCATAGATGGTAGTTCCCATTCAAGTCAGGACTGGCATCCATTGCTAGTGTACCCATGAGTTTAACAGTCAAATTACCAGGGTAAGATGTTACAATACCCTTCTATGGATTATTTTTCTATGGCCACAACGCAACAAGCTGTATGTTTGGCGCGCATGCTGGCCAAACTGCGGCCTTCAAGACTGTAGGCATATCGGCAACTGCCAAAATAAAGGAAACACTTCAGTAAACGGGGATACAAAGTATATGTTATGGTGTGGGGGTGTATTTACCTGGCATGGTTTAGGTCCACTTGTAGAATCTATGCCAAGGCGCATTGAAGCTGTTCTGGCAGCTCGTGGTGGCCCAACAACACCCTTTTAAGACGCTTTATGTTTGTGTTTCCTTTATTTTGGCAGACACATATAGGTGCTTGTGATAAAAACTTAATCCACAGCTATTTTTTAAATAAATTATTTATCCTCTGTGGCTAAATGATTCTCTTAGTTGTATTTTCAACATTGAGAGTGGGCTCCTGTGGTTGGATAAAAAAATATAATAACAAAAAAAATTACGTAATATATATATACACTACCAGTCAAAAGTTATAGAACACCTACTCATTCAAGGGTTTTTCTTTATTTTTACTATTTTCTACATTGTAGAATAATAGTGAAGACATCAAAACTATGAAATAACACATGGAATCATGTAATAACCAAAAAAGTGTTAAAACAAATCAAAATATATTTGATATTCATCAAATAGCCATTGCCTTGATGACAGCTTTGTACACTCTTTGCATTCTCTCAACCAGCTTCATGAGGTAGTCACCTGGAATGCATTTCAATTAACAGGTGTGCCTTCTTAAAAGTTAATTTGTGGAATTTATTTCAGTCTTAATGCGTTTGAGCCAATCAGTTGTGTTGTGACAGAAGGTAGATACAGAAGATAGCCCTATTTGGTAAAAGACCAAGTCCATATTATGGCAAAGACAGCTCAAATAAGCAAAGAGAAACGACAGTCCATTATTACTCTAAGACATGAAGGTCAGTCAATACGGAACATTTCAAGAACTTTGAAAGTTTCTTCAAGTGCAGTTGCAAAAACCATCAAGCACTATGATGAAACTGGCTCTCATGAGGACTGCCACAGGAATGGAAGACCCAGAGTTACCTCTGCTGCAGAGGATAAGTTCATTCGAGTTACCAGCCTCAGAAATTGCAGCCCAAATAAATGCTTCACAGAGTTCAAGTAACAGACACATCTCAACATCAACTGTTCAGAGGGGACTGTGTGAGTCAGGCCTTCATGGTCGAATTGCTGCAAAAAACCCACTACTAAAGGACACCAATAATAAGAAGAGACCTGCTTGGGCCAAGAAACACGAGCAATGGACATTTGACCGGTGGAAATATGTCCTTTGGTCTGGAGTCCAAATTGGGAAATGTTTGGTTGAAACCGCTGTGTCTTTGTGAGACGCAGTGTGGGTGAACGGATGATCTCTGCATGTGTAGTTCCCACCATAAAGCATGGAGGAGGAGGAGTTATGGTGTGGGGGTGCTTTGCTGGTGACGCTGTCTGTGATTTATTTAGAATTCAGGGCACACTTAACCAGCATTGCTACCACAGCATTCTGCAGCGATACCCCATCCCATCTGGTTTGGGCTTAGTGGGACTATCATTTGTTTTTCAACAGGACAATGATCCAACACACCTCCAGGCTGTGTAAGGGCTATTTTACCAAGAAGGACAGTGATGGAGTGCTGCATCAGATGACCTGGCCTCCATAATCCCCCGACCTCAACCCAATTGCGATGGCTTGGGATGAGTCGGACGGCAGAGGGAAGGAAAAGCAGCCGACAAGTGCTCAGCATATGTGGGAACTCCTTCAAGACTGTTGGAAAAGCATTCCAGGTGAAGCTGGTTGAGAGAATGCCAAGAGTGTGCAAAGCTGTCATCAAGGCAAATGGCTATTTGAAGAATCTCAAATATAAAATATATTTTGATTTGTTTTAACACTTTTTTGGTTACTACATGATTCCATATGTGTTATTTCATAGTTTTGATGTCTTCACTATTATTCTACAATGTAAAAAATAGTAATAATAAAGAAAAACCCTGGAATGAGTAGGTGTGTCCAAACTTTTGACTAGTACTGTATATTTATTTTTCCTCTTGGCAAAAAATCCCTTAACCATGCCCAGCCCGACTCACACAATTGACCAGTCACATGTATTTATTATACAGTTTATTTTTTATTTTTTATTAATCAGTTACCCAATCAAGGCAGGCCCCCCCAGTTACCCACGTGGGCTCCTTAAATCAAATGTATTTATAAAGCCCTTTTTACATATGCAGATGTCACAAAGTGCTTTCCTCCCCCATCTGACGATCAGCAGAGCGGCAGCAGCAGGCTGTCTACGCTCATTGAGAGCGGGCTCCTGAGTCCTCCTGTGGTTGGTGGTTGCAGTAAAAAAAATACAAAACATATACTACATATATAATATATACTACATATATTTCCTTTATTATTATTATTTTTTTAAAGAAAAAAAATACTATTATAGATATATATTTTTTTGCTTCCTCTTGGGCCCCCCACGGGCCTGGGCCCAGGGGCTTCAGCCCAGGTAAGCCCCTGCATTAAGCCGGCCCTGGGTTCTAGGATGGAACCTGCAGTGATAGTACTTGAGTGGAATGGCTAAACACACCATCTCTCCATAGACATTCATCGGGTTGGTATGTTTGCCATGTGGCAGATCAGATTAACTGAATATTGTCCTCCCTGAACATTTTTAAGTGACAGCGAGCACTTGTATGAGCAGCATGCACCAGCACTTCACCAAAGGTTTCCAACAGCGTGCTGCAACCGTACAAAAACAACCAAGACTCCTCAGGACCCAGTGGGAGAGCCCAAGGCCAACCATAGAAACAGAATGACTAGAACAGACATTCCCATTCAAGTTAATGTTCTGTGATGGGTGAACTGGATGTAGACTTTTTGAATGTACACATACTGTCTAATTGCTGTGGTCTGAGAATATATTTCCGTTCTAGTATTTATATTTCCATGGGCCCAACCCATATGGGATTTGACCTGTCATGACCTCCTCCCTCCCTGTGATCCTATGACATGCTAGTCACCTTGCCTCCAGATGTCTGCTATTATCATGTTTGAAGAGAACTTCAAGGACTTTCAGATTCAGACAGATATGTTGTGAAGATCTGTGGAACGGATCGTTTTCATTCCTTTCCACTTCCTTTGGCTAAGATAAAGTCCAACCAGCAATTTTATAAAAGTGAGACAGGGTGTTTTTTGTGAATAAACACAAATATAACTAAATAAAGGAAACCTCTATTGGGTTTATAGTATGTGCATAAAGACAAAATGATTCACAAAGTGAAGTTAGGCCTATATTTTGTGACATGTAGCTCTTCTTGTTCCATTTCAAGCCTGATCTTATGATAGCCCTATGACTGTGAATATTTGCACATCCAGTCTCCTCACAGCTTCAAGTTAAATTGTAGGTTTAGCCTCCCTGGCCTATCAAGTTGGATCTGTTTTTTTTTTTTTTTTTTGGGGGGGGGGGACTCTAAATAATGCTATTTGAACCTTTCTCCTATTTGTTTAAAATGCCATTTGTACTGCTACAGTGGTAAATATTAAAATTAAAGATTATTCAAAATTAAACGAACACTCCCACCTCTGTGTCATTAAAATAAAATTCCCCATGTGGCTACACTTGTCGTCCCGGGACAGTCACGTATCTCAGCCCCTTTTCAGGTGTCCCAACTTTTCTTTCGACATAATGGTCCTTTTGTCAGCAAGACGCATCAATTACTTTAGGCTGCAAGACTGTAGACCCAATGGTAATCACCAAATGTCATTACACTTTTTGGTGTTTTGTAACAGATTAATTTTTTTATTCATCAAATGACGCGAGTGCACAGTGCACTGTTTGGATGGTGGAATTATATCTTCCTTATGGCATTGCTTGAGATTTGGGGTTGGGGAATCTGATCGTGTGGTTAGGGGCATCTTCTGCCTACTCCCATTGGAGCATGGGAAAATGTGATGGGCCTTCAGGAGACATTATGGGTAGGATTTGGGATGGGTTAACTGATCCTAGATCTGTCATGGACCCAGCACCAACATTTGCAGTCTTATTGTGACACTGTGTATGTTTTATTACTGTCTCAGTGCTGTGTTTGCAGTTGTTACAATATTATCACAATGTTATAGATCAGAGATGTTGTATTGTGTCCCCCAGCCATTTCTGACTGACAGTGCAATGATTGACCATGTCTGGCTGACTCAATGGTACCTGATTCCCTAAAAGTAATGCACTTTAGAATAGGGTGCCATTTCGGACATCCATCATGTCTGGCTGACTAAGACAGCAGCTGTTTGTGGTTACTGAGTCAGAACCTGAGTTCCTCCAAGCATCCTGTCTTTCTTAATAAGAACGACCTTTATATGTAGACCAGGCCTGCATTGAGGAAGACTGGAGCACCATTGGATACCGTTGACTTGGCCATTGGCTATTGCAGTCATGGCAGATAATGGTTATTCTTGATGGGTTGGGTTGTATCCAAAAGTACGCTGGGATGGATAGAGAGATCTGGAATTCCTGAGGAGGACAGGCTAGAGGCGTCATGACATGCACCTAATGATTTTGAAGGGACACTATGACACAATATAGCGGGACAAAATATAGTGTTTATGTTAGTAGTGTCACATCAGTTACAATGGGACCTGTTGCTCCAGACAGTACCTTCATGTTCAGTTTGCATAAAACAGAGAACAGCTTCCTCTCCAGTCTCTACCACAACTCAGTACAGATTAAAACCATTACACTAACCCCCCTCCCACACACACACACACACACACACAAAAAAGCCCCAGTTTCTTAGAATAAAGAAACCGTCTTGAGTTTTCACAACTCTGTACTCCCCCAACCCTCCTCACCCCTCCTCTTTTAAACCACAAAATAAGTCATGATATTTTTCTGACTATTATTTGCAGTTACATCTCTTTTCCTGCTTCTACTGAAATGACTACATGACCTCTCACCCTTTGATGCTACTGCTAAAATATACTTTATTAGTCCACGTGAGATGGAAAAGTTTTTTCTGATCGGGGGGGGGGTAAGTTCCTTCCTCAAGGGACCCTCAGTAGGTGGCACCTAATATTGATGCCAGCAACCATCTGGTTACGAGCTCAATCCGTGCCACATCCCCCGGTCAGCACTTGGATTAGAACCGACAACCCTCCGGTTGCTCGCAGGCTCTCTAACCTCGAGGCTACCGCTGTCACCTTTCAATTTGTATTTTATTTTTTACTACCATCAATTGAGAAGAGATCAACCATCATGAAAAACAAATAAAGAAAATAGTGCCAATTATACAGACTAGCACAGAAACAAGAGACCACACTAGGCCTATAACACACACTGTAGTTGGTATACTCACACCCCTTCTCCTATAAACCTTAACCAAATTATCTTTAAAAGTATCTTATTATACTTGTTAAATAGTTTTAAACGTGTTTCTGAGTGTCTGCTTATCGTCAAAATGACTTACCTCTGCTTTTACTTCGTTTTCCGTTGATACAACTCCAAAGAATAGTCCGCACACCAGCGTCAGGAGCTGGATCACCTTTTCGAGCTGGGGCAACATTCCTCTATATGTGCGAGTAGGCAAAAAATAGGAGATATAGAGCCTCACAACGGGACTGCTTCTACGGGCTTTCCACGTTTTTATCAATTATTATCCTTAGTAATTACCTTTAAAAACAAAAACAATATTGCACTTTAACCTGTTCTCATGGATACTTTCTTGCCACACTTCAAGTTCTGCACAACAAATCTTTTGTGGTACGAAAAATCATAACAAATGTAAAAAAACAAAAGCATCCTACAAATCTATCCAAAAACTAAAGTCTAGATGTTGGGTGAAAAAATCGTTGCAATCTCAGTGCTTCATAGTTCCTCACTCCTTTGTCTCCACAAGTTATTTTCTTTCTTTCTCACTGTCTGACTATATTGACATCGCTCTCTGACGTGTGGACGAGGTTGGTCAATGCGCTCTATGGAGGGTGATAACTGCCTGAATTAAGCCTAGTGAAGCTACTGATACCTCTCACCAAGTCACCTAATGTCTTCCAAGTGCCATTAAATACCCCTATGAATTAACATGGACTGTCAATGGAGACAGTCTAAGTATTTTTTTCTAAGGCATCAAACTGCCGACGCGTTCACATCACGTGACACGTACACGTCATGTAGACCTATTGTTCACTTCGTGCCATGTAGAGGTAGTGTTCACGTTGTGTAAAGTGGCACTGAAACTTAATGTGTCAGTTTGCTTGTAAGTTCATATGTGGGGTGATAACTGCCAGAATTAAGCCGCGTGAAGCTACTGATACCTCTCACCAAGTCACCTAAGGTCTTCCTAGTGTTGGTGAAACCATACAGGAGAGGAAGTACAGAACCAACGACGCTAGACGGAGAGGAATATGTTTAAGCAAAAGGCAGTTTATTAAACAACAGAGATAGCTGGTACTGCTCAAGCTACATGCATGGACCCATTCAGTTGCCTCTTATCGAGACAGTTGAAAAGGGATCAAAAACAGAGTTTTCAGCATTACTTTATACAATGCAACACAAAGGAAGGGGTCCTTCTTCTAGTCCCTTGATTGGTTCCCGAAGCGTAGGAGGCGGGTCTGCTCTGTCCAGAGTAGAAGCCCCATTTTGTGCACGGCAGAGTCCTCTGCCCTAGGCACCCGACCAGTAGAAAGATGTGCAGTTTGTGTGTGTGCGTAACTCGTGAGGCATGAGGATGAGTGTGCGTATGCATGGAGATGTGTGTGTGAATGTGTGTATGTTCTCAAAGGAAAGTCTCGTGGGGAGCAACCAGATTGTGGCCTGTGGCGTGGGAGTTGTCCTTGAGAAGATATTGGCTCTGTCCATTGTTCTTGCATAGGAACAGCATTGACTGAAAACAAGCTCCTAACATTAAAATGGGTCATGCACAAGATTTTAGTCAGACCAAGCTATAACATTTTAATATTTACTACGACACTAGCGCCATAAAATACCGCCATGAATTAACATGGACTGTCAATGGAGACAGGTGTTCACGTCATGTGGCACTGACTTCACTTGTCAGTTTGCTTGTAAGTACAAATTAGGCTAATTGTATTCCTATTAATTTGCATAGGCTAACCATTGCGGTTAATGTTATTTACCATCTTCTGCTTTTTATGAATAAACAGGCATCGGGGTAAAACATTATATCATTTCGATGCCCCCCCCCCCACATTAATACAATTAAATCAAACTTTATTTGTCACATGCGCCAAATACAACAGGTGTAGACCTTACCGTGAAATGCTTACTTACAAGCCCTTAACTAACAATGCAGTTCAAGAAAGAGTTAAGAAAATATTTACCAAATAAACTAAAGTAAAAAATAATAAAAAGTAACACAATAAAATAACATTGACGAGGCTATATACAGGGGGTACCGGTACCGAGTCAATGTGCGGGGGTACAGGTTAGTCGAGGTAATTTGTACATGTAGGTAGGGGTAAAGTAACTATACATAGATAATAGACAGTGGGTAGCAGCAGTGTAAAAACAAATGGGGGGGGGGGCTCAATATAAATAGTCCGGGTGGCCATTTGATTAATTGTTCAGCAGTCTTATGGCTTGGGGGTAGAAGCTGTTAAGGAGCCTTTTGGTCCTAGACTTGGCGCTCCGGTACCGCTTGCCGTGCGGTAGCAGAGAGAACAGTCTATGACTTGGATGGCTGGAATCTTTGGCAAATTTTAGGGCCTTCCTCTGACACCGCCTAGTATATAGGTTCTGGATGGCAGGAAGCTTGGCCTCAGTGATGTACTGAGCCATACGCACTACCCTCTGTAGAGCCTTCTGGTCAGATGCTGAGCAGTTGCCATACCAGGCGGTGATGCAACCGGTCAGAATGCTCTCAATGGTGCAGCTGTAGAACCTTTTGAGGATCTGGGGACCCATGCCAAATCTTTTCAGTCTCCTGAGGGGGAAAAGGTGTTGTCGTGCCCTCTTCACGACTGTCTTGGTGTGTTTGGACCATGATAGTTTGTTGGTGATGTGGACACCAAGGAACTTGAAACTCTCGACCCGCTCCACTACAGCCCTGTTGATGTTAATGGGGGCCTGTTCAGCCCGCCTTTTCCTGTAGTCCACGATCAGCTCCTTTGTCTTGCTCACATTGAGGGAGAGGTTGTTGTCCTGGCACCACACTGCCAGGTCTCTGACCTCCTCCCTATAGGCTGTCTCATCATGGTCGGTGGTCAGGCCTACCACTGTTGTGTCGTCAGCAAACTTAATGATGGTGTTGGAGTCGTGTTTGGCCTCGCAGTCGTAGGTGAACAGGGAGTACAGGAGGGGACTAAGCACGCACCCCTGAGGGGCCCCACTGTTGAGAATCAGCGTGGCAGATGTGTTGTTACCTACCCTTTCCACCTGGGGCGGCCCGTCAGGAAGTCCAGGATCCAGTTGCAGAGGGATGTGTTTAGTCCCAGGGTCCTTAGCTTAGTGATGAGCTTTTTGGGCACTATGGTGTTGAACGCTGAGCTGTAGTCAATGAACAGCATTCTCACATAGGTGTTCCTTTTCTCCAGGTAGGAAAGGGCAGTGTGGAGTGCGATTGAGATTGCGTCATCAGTGGATCTGTTGGGGCATTATGCGAATTGGAGTGGGTCTAGGGTAGGACTGCCCAACCCTGTCCCTGGAGAGCTACCATCCTGTACGTTTTTGCTCCAACCCTAATCTAGCACACCTGATTCTAATAATTAGCAGGTTGATAAGATGAATCAGGTTAGTAACACCTGGGGTTGGAGCGAAAACCTACAGGAGGGTAGCTCTCCAGGAACAGGGATGGGCAATCCTGGTCTAGGGTATCCAGGATGATCAGGTATGTAGAAATACAGTTATTGAATGATTTAATTTAAATGTTTGATTAGACATGCAATAATGTTAATGGCATACAGAAAGGAAAGGATACCTGTCAAAAAAATTTATGTCAGTGGGGTTGATGAGGTAGGTAAGGGATGGTCCCTGGAAAAGATGAGAGAGATGAGTTGTGAGAGAAACTCCAGGGTGGTGTCATGACCACTGGAGTCATACACCTTAACAGTACCTACCTGGAAGCGGCGGTTACTTAATGTGACCCAGTGGTTAGCCTTGAGATTGACTATTTGGAGAAACTCCTGGGCCAGTGTTGGTACTGCTGACAGCATGGCGATGCCACCCACCACGAGGAGGCAAACGCAAATAGTTATCATCTGAGATTTTTATATTCACCTTAACGGATGGTGACCCCAGCTAGAAGTGAAAGAGCAGCAAGGTTTCCTTGGTCTCGCCTTCCTTTCGTCATTCTTCCAAGCCAAGTCATTCGCCCGGATATCGAAGCACTTGGTCCCCTTGAGTCTCCTCAAGTGGCTCTCCTTCTGTTTCTCCTGCGCCTTGTCCATGTTGTCTCACCTTGATTGATAATAGAAATACATGCAATTATATTTCATATTATTACAAATACATCTCTTAAATATCTCTTGGAGGGCCAGAAAATAAATGAACAGCGGACAATCATTTTTACCTGGTCAAAAACCTCCACATCCTTCTCAGCCCATGCCTGAAGGTGGTCCTCGAAGGCGTTCTGATCTGGTTCGACAACTTCCACCACATCAGGTGGAGTTTCAGTGATCTAAAAGTATGTTACACAAAAATAGCAATACACAGACACTAAGTCAATAACAAATTTTTTATACTACAGTATATGCAATAATTTTATATAGAATTGCATTGTTTACCTCAATAAACAGCTGCGGCTCCCGTCCCAGGCGATAGGGTGAGTACTCTGGAGGCCTGGACGCTGCTGTTGTGTGCAAAGATAATTACCTTCAGGTTGTCCTCCTACCATTCCTGGTACCCGTCAAGGGATTTGCCACCATACGTCTACACATTCACATTATATATAATGTTAGTTTTCAGTAGTAGTCATTCTCCAAGATTTAAGAAAACACCAACACTTCACGATCTCACTAACGCACTCCATTGACGTCACAGCTCTCCCTAGCGGCAGTAATCATATACATACATTACATGTAAATACCTGGGAGGCCTAGAAAATGATACAAGGTAGGGCTCCATAAAATAACAAACAAAATAAAACATAAAAAATATGACCATACATATTTGTACAAAAGCCTATTGAGAGTAAATATTAGTTCATCATAGGAGAGCTGTAGCTCCGCCCACTGGTGATGTGGAGCAGAGCATGCTGGGCGATCTCTGAGGAGAAGGAAGTAACTAGAGCAAGTACACAAGCCGTGATAAGTACCAGCCATCTCCTGTGATTACCTTTAGTTAGCATTCTTTGTTTTAGCCAAGGCCAGTGTGCGTCCTTCAGAAATAACCACACAAAGTCTCCTAATAATTGCATAACGGTGCAAGTTAGACACGTTATCTTTTGTTTGCATGTGAGCATATCATTTTTTGGTCCTGTCAATGTTGAGTGATCACACATACCTCCGCACACATAGGTTACTTTGCCTGTTTGCAAATGTGTGCTAAAAGTGGGGATGTTTCATAGTTTTTCTGATTATCTTAACTCCCGTAACTTTTTTTTAAACAGAAAACCACATAACCACCATTGCAATATAGGCCTACACTCAGATTAAAAAGTCCCCATAGGAGAACCCTTTTTGGTTCCAGGTAGAACCCCTTCTGTGTTTAGGTAGAACCAAAAATACTTCTACCTGGAACCTAAAAGGGTTCTCCTTTGGTGACAGCCAAAAAACTCTGTTGGAACCTCTTTCTCAAAGAGTGTACTCAACAAGTTTAGCCTGTTAAGTTTACACCATTTCATTCTGTACTCAAATATCTGCCTGGTATTCAAGATAACACGCAACATAGCACCACCACCTTTGAAGGTTTTTCTCAACCTCTGCTCAGACTTAAATAGCAGTGTTCCAAGAACCTCGACCAGGGGTGACTGTAGTATCCTCAAACTGACAAAAAGGAGACAAGAGGGCACCCCACACTCATTTTAGATCCCAAGGGGTCTTTATTTCCATACTGTATGCTCTCACTCTCATCACTATCTCCTTTGCCATCTTCTCATGTCTTTTCTTGGAACTCCACCCATACACACACACACTACTGTAGCATCTTGTTTACATTTCTCACATTTTAGGCATCCAGCTTTGGCCTTGGATGGATCATGTTGCAATGAGATGGGCACAGAGGTATGTATGTACAGTCCTTTTCAGTGTGGCGGCAAATTAGTTGAACAGGAGAAATGTAAGAGGATGTGGTTGCTTGTGGAGGGAGAGCAGTGTGGGTGGTGGGTAGAAGAGCTAGTGTCGCTGATTGGTTGCTCTGGCCCATTACTTCTTGACTAAAAGAAAGATAGATTTCGAAATTAGTTCGACAATGCCACAGTTCAACAGCTGAAAAGCCTTCATTAACATACTCCCAGAGATAGCAAGACATTCCGTATTCACTGGATGAAGTAGCCTACCATCCCCATTTACAATTTAATTAATCAATTAAATAAATAATACTAGCATATACAGTTACATTATTGTAGAATAGGCTACTCCTGTATCCACACTATATTAGGATACCGTTATGATTTCATCGTTTCCTTCTTCAGTGAAAAGTAGTTATGCATCTCCCATTCAATTCAGTTCGAGTGTGAATGTGTAGGCCTAGTGACAGTGGAAAAAGAAACCCATAGCTCCATCACATTATGGCATGTAGGGGTAGTGTATTACAATGTAAAATATGTATATATCCTATAGCACCACGTGTGTATGTTTTCATTTACAATTTAATTAATCCATTAAATAAATAATACTAGCACATCAAATTACGTTATTATTGTACACAAGCATACTCCCCTATCGACACAGTAAATATATTGCCTACGTGTTTTCGACAATACATTATCAACAAAAAGTAATTATTTTCAAATAAACCAAATGTACCTTATCAACACAGTAGGCCTAAATATTTCCTAATGATATCACAACTTAAATATAGCCTACTTAAATATAGCCTACTTACTCCTCAATCAGATCAAGGACATCTTGATAATACTTTTTCTAATTCTGGGGCAGACTCTCGAAAATCCACAAGCCAGTAGGCTACACTATAGCTCAAGGCGGCGACTTCGGAATGTGGGCTTGCAAGGGAAAAACGGTAGGTTTTTAACATTTATGGTTGAGATTTAATTAATATAAATATAAACTTAGGACTTCCATTAACACGCAGGCGTCACGCAGACGTTAGTAAGGCGTTGGTATGATTACATGTTACTTACATGCAGGCGTCACGCAGACATTAGTAAGGCGTTGGTATCATGTCATGTCAGTCAGATGTTCAATTGTAGGGGACAGCCACAAGGTGCTACGGTTGCCTAGGCTTAATTCTGGCGCATATTACCCCCCATAGCTCTCAGCCGAGAGAGAGAGAGGAAGTTCCTCCCTCTTCCAGATGTGACGCCTTTTTTCAGTGAGGTAAAGGAACAGCTGTAGACGCTGCGGCTGTATAAATATGAACATTCGTTAACATAATAAATGAAAACAACAGCCCAGGATAATGTAAACTGTCAAAAAGAACTACAAGAAGTTAGGCAGACAATTCACTATTCGTTTAATTTAAATCCCCTTTGTCTCAGTCCCTTGCCAAAATGCATAAAAAATAAATTCAGCATGTTTCCTTGCTGATTATATTAATGCAAAGAATGTTACATTGTATCAGATGCAAGGCCGTCTGCTATAATAAAATATCCCTAAGATTTGAGGGATGATCTCATTAACCTACTCTATTCTGACACCTGGTGGTGAAACATGATACCGTTAATTCACACCATTAACACCTTAGCAACGAAATTGTGAATAGAGGGACCAAGTAACAAACAATGATGGTTAAATATACATCAGAGAAAATACTCGTAACAATGATTTGATTGTTTGGATTTTGGGGCGCTGCTGTGACAGCCCAAGCCTCTCGCCCCACCCCCTCTCTCGCCTGGACAGCCGCTAGTGACAAATGCCGTAAGGAATAATAGCGCCATCTGCCGTCAGCTGGGCTACCCACTCTCATGTCATTCAACTAAAACAATACGGAAGTTGCACAGAACTCTGCCTGTCAACAAGAAAGACGACAGAAAGGGTAAGGTTGCTAATTTAGTTGTTACAGGTATTTATATACAACATTTATCGCCGTTTGTAATGTATATGTTCACCAGAGTGTTTGTAGGTATTTTTGAATGCTTTTTATCGCGTGGCACGTTCAGAAAAACGTGACAAGGAAGAGGTAAAGTAGTTAAGCCAGCATTAGCATTAGCATGCTAGCCACAACACAGACAATGCGAGAGAGCGAAGCAGCTGCTGCTGCACCCTTCCTCTTCAAGGAAGTTTGCGGGGGCGAGGATTCAGAAGGCCTCGATAAGTCTGCTGTGAATTATTTCAGCTAATCTGGTTAATAGAAAATAACTTTATTGAAAACCTCAAGCATTTTTGTGGTTAGGATAAGGATTGGCTTGCTGGTAAGTCCTCGCTACAACATAACGTCATTAGCTAGCGAGGCAGGACATTGCTGTGTATGTGTTCTCGAAACAAATAGATCGGCATAACCTCAACCTTAAACACAATGCTTAGTTACCTAAGCTGAACTACCTTAAATGCCTTGCTGTCATATCTAAAGGCTAAAGCAAGTGCATTTCTATATGTTGTCTGAAAATAATTCCCTCCTGCTCCTGTAACAATGTAGCCTGGTCCCAGATCTATTTGTGTTGTCTTGACAACTCTTATGGTAATTTTTCGGGGGTGTGTGACAATGACCATAGGAGTTGACAAGACATCACAAACAGATCTGGGACCAGGCTAGTCAAAATAACCCTTTATGTTGAATAGGTTTTATCTGTTTAATTTCTTAGATTGTCTTCCTGAAAGACACATCAGCGACGATGGGGTCATTCTGCAAGGAGGACTGAGGGATCTGACCTAGATGTTTTTCTATTCTACTTCAACTTTTCTTTCTCTTTCATGAGTACCTGTATTTCAGAGGAGCACTATCATCAGAATGACTGTCTCTTTCAACCTTTGTGTCCTCAACATTTTGTTTGTAACTGGTGAGTTTTATTATGAATGTGTGTGTCTGTCTGTGAAGATGTCAAGACAGCATGGTACAACTATTACAAACATCGTCTCCACTGTCATCTGCACCATATGCAAATACCAGTCAGATCTTTAGTAATGCCCTGTTCAGACATGTATAACTCAGTTTTTCCTGTGGATTCACAGCCTACAGCAGCCTGGAGCTGGCCTCCAGTACTGGTAAGATAATTAACCCCCCCATTACAAATGCCTCTATTCATTTTATCAAAGGGACCTGTCTGTCTCTCACCAGTCTCATACTACTTCATAGATATGTCTGATCAATATAAGTAGGTGTGGGAGTCTAAACTGTAATTGTAACAATCAGTTGTGGCACATCCGGTTCTGGCACATTTTTGTGACGCTCAAATATTGAAATGCGTTTCGTCTTGTTGATACTGCTGGGATTCCTCTAGACAGTGCATATACCAATGTTATGAGTTGACTAAATCAAGGTTATGAAGAGAAAATCCTGCTAATATTCTGTTACAGTCGACTCCTGTTAAGTGCACTTTGAATAAGTGCAAACTCTGTTGAAGTGCACCACAGCTCCATTCTTTTTAGCTGTGCCTGATGGGGTTTTGGTTTAGTGTACATGTTGTGGTTTAGTGCACGGTGTCTCAACAGTTTTAGTAGGGCACACCGTAGCAAAACGTTTTGAAACGGAAAACTAAAATGTTTATTGGTCAAGTTTAGGTAGCACCTCCCTATTTCACTCCTGTTTTCTCCCTAATGAACACAAACTAGGAGTCTAAAGTATTGCACTGTCCTTCTCTCTTCCAGCTCATTGTGGACGATCTCCCCAAGTCCTGGAAGCCCCGAGGGGAGAGATCAGAAGCTCCGCCCACCACAGCTGGTCTTACCGCCCACGGCCGTTCAACTGTAGTTGGATTATCAAGGCACACGTAGGAGAGCCCGTTATCCTCAGGTAATGTCTTCCCACTCACTGTCTTATCCCCCCAGGGGCTTATTCAGTGGGGTCAGGGTGCAACGTTTGTCCCTAAACTACCTCCAGTCTTCAGCCCTCTTGGCACTTGGTTAGATCTGAAGGGATTGGGTAGGTGTTAGAAATAGGATGGAGATTCCACCCAGACTCTCAGTATACAAGGTGATGCTACTAATATGTTGTTTAATTATACTTATCCAATACCTTCAGATTGACATGAAGTTCCTGGGGGGCAGGGGTTGTGTCTGGACTGGACCTCAGAAACGTCACATCATGTGAAGAACATGGCTTCATAGTCAAATCATTTAGTTTTTGATCGTTTGCTTGTTTGTATCTCTTTTTCCCATCGTTCTTTTAGTTTCTCCCAGTTTTCTACACGCTGTAAGAAGGAATGGGTCTCGGTGACATCATCAACTGGCAAGCCCATTACCTTTTGTGGTTCCGACCTGCCAAAGCCCATGGAGTTGATGGGAGGAAACATTACAGTGACGCACCACTTCCTGCCACACTTATTCCCCGTCTCTGCGTTCTGCCTGGGCTACGTTAGAGGTATGGTGGCAGGATTTTATATCACTTGTTAATCACGAGAAAGAACATAGTAAAGTAGTTTTAACCATATTTGAGGAGAATAATTACAATATAGCTAAAAGGAATATAAACTCTACTCCCTCTCCCACCATTCCCCCCTGTTTATCTCCCGTTCCCTCTTGATCTCTCCCCACTCCCCTCTCTCTCTCTAGACTCTGGTGAATGTCCGGTGGTGGACTTTGAGTGTTTGGGTGGGCGCTGCCTGCCCCTGTCCTGGCGCTGTAACGGCCGGACGGAGTGTCTGGGTGAAGGGATGGGGCTGGGAACAGACGAGCAGGACTGTGACGGAGAGATCGAGATCCTGAACCTGGATCCTGAACACGACAAAGTAGTGGCGACCACCACCACACCAGAGTCCTACATAGAGAGAGAGGGGGAGACAGGAAGAGAGAAGAACGGGGGGAGGAACAGCGGAGGGAGGGATTGGGAAACAGCACCGGTCGAGGTGGAGAAAGAGGAGAAAGAAGTAGAGGATATGGACTACACCAAGGAAAAGGAGCCAGATAATCCTATAGAGGACTACTGGGAGTTCCAGCCTCGTCAATTCCCCAGCCCCCAGCCACACAGAGCCCACCCCAGCCCCGGTGTGACCCGGGCCCCCATTGAGTGGCCCTGTGGCGGCCTCCTCCAGACCTTCTATGGGACGTTCGCCCCTCCTTCAATCAAGGGCCCCCCTTTGTTCTGTGTGTGGACCCTGGACCCCCAGGACTCCAGGCCTCTGAAGCTGGACCTGCAGCTGCTGGAGCTGGGGCCTGGAGACACGGTCACCATCACCAACAGACAGCAGGGCACCGGGGAACTCATCAAAACTGTAAGTGTTAGTGGATCTGCTAGGAGTTTGAACTGGACAGTATTGTGACAGATGACAAATTCCAGAGGTAGAAGTTGGTTTTATCCACAGATCTAGGATCAGACTACACTACTCCCAATCCTAGGGGAATTAAAAATATATGACCCTGTATCAGTCTGTTAGGGGCAACTTCTATCAGTTACCCAAGTTCATTTACTCAATCTAATCACCCTGTCCCTTTTCCTCCCTGACAGATCACCAGCGAGTCCAGTTACAAGGCCATCCAGGTCGAGTCCCGGACCGGCCTTCTCTCCCTGACCTATCACACGCTCCCTGGCTCAGAGGGGCTGGGCTTCAACGCCACCTACCGTGTCGGGGGCTACTGCCCCCCCTGGGAGGGTAAATGTGGGGGTGACGCGGGTGGCTGCTACACCCAGGAACAGAAGTGTGACGGGCGCTGGGACTGTCCTGAGACGGGGCGTGACGAGGCGGGATGCAGGGGGTGTCCCAGGGACCAGTTTGCCTGCGGAGGGGTGGGGCAGCGGGCGGTGCTGGCGGGTCATAACTTCATAGGGCGTCCGGTGTGCTTCCCTGCCAAGGAGAGGTGTAACTACCAGCTGTACTGTGCTGATGGGAGTGACGAAAAAGACTGTACCATATGTAAACCTGGGACCTTCCACTGCGACAGCAACAGGTAGGGAATAGGGGTGTGTGTGGTTTGATATGTGTGTGTTTTGGTATTTGGGTGTGTGTGAGAAATCACCACCCTGACTGTGTGTGTGTCTGCCCTAGGTGTGTGTTTGAGAGCTGGAGTTGTGATGGCCAGGTGGACTGTAAGGACGGGACAGACGAGCTGAACTGCACCATGACTCTGCCTCGAAAGGTCATCACCGCGGCAACCGTGGGCAGCCTGGTCTGTGGGCTGCTTCTGGTCATCGCTATGGGCTGCACCTGCAAGCTCTACTCACTGCGGACCCGAGAATACAGGTACCCCTTATTCACCTCACACCTCAGGTTTACGCATGTTGATGCTTCATCAAAATACACAACAAAAATCACAACAAATTATCTTGATCTGTGTCCAGAATACAAAGAATGATATCTGTCCAAACCAACATTTATTGTGTTGGACCGGACCCCCATATATGTATTGAAACGTTTCTGCCTTGTTTCTCTCCTGCAGTATGTTTGCTCCAATCAGCCGACAGGAGGCGGAGCTAATCCAGCAGCAGGCACCGCCCTCCTATGGTCAACTGATCGCCCAGGGCATCATCCCTCCAGTGGAGGACTTCCCCACAGAGAACCCCAACGAGGTGAGAGCACAGGTCTAGAATCAGCTAACCCTCTCCCAATCCTCACCCTAACCATTAATGGGGAAAAATGCTCCTTCATAATATGAATAGCCGGTGCATATTCAAATTGGATTTGTATTGGATTTAGAAATGAAATTACTTCACTCCATTGGTTGCTTTACAAGGGCATCCCGTTAACCTACAGTAGATTGGAAGGTATTACTCCTCTGGCTCTTCATTAGACTAGCCTTGTATCTCTTACTTACCAGAAGCATTTCTGCTGTTGTCTCAGAAGGTTCAGTTGGACCCTCCTGAATGACTCCATTATCATCAGGCTGTAGTATGGCAGGAGCAGGAGGAGGGTGGTCTCATAGGTTTTAGTTACACCGGGGCCCGTAGGAGTGCTGATCTAGGATCAGTCTAGCCTTTTAGATCATAATGAATGGTATTATACGGCCAGGGGGGACCTGATCCTAGAGCTGTGTGACAGCAACAGCAGGAGCGTGGTCTGATAGATTGAGTTAGACCAGACAACACAATGGAGCCCCTCACTAAGCCCTAGTCTGATTAGCTGCTGTAGACAGCTGAGGGAGGGTAAGACAATATGCTCTCTGTGTTCAGTGGTGTAGCTTTGTTTAATGGTCCCCTCAAAGCCAGGAGTGATCTAATTCAAATCAGAAACTCATGATAATTTCATGATAGTAAGTACTTTTATTAGTATAGCACTCTTTAAATACAACTGAAATGTCAAGGTATTCATATTTTTTTCTTGTGCTCTGTCTTCTTTCTCTCTCTCTCTCTCTCAGTCTTCCTCTCTTTCTCTGAGAGGTTTTCTCCAGCTTCTCCGACAGGATACTTCTAACTCTCCACGTCGCCGACGCCATCCCCGATTCGTCCGCCGGGCTGTCCGTCGCATGCGGAGATGGGGCCTAATCCCCAGACCCGCCTCCAGGCCCTCCCAGCCATCCAGCTCTGCCCCCCAGCAGACAGAGGCCCCATCCACTGGTGTGGATCCCAGTCAATCAACTCCTGCCACCACCTCATTGGCTGTGGAAGCCGTCAATCTGCCATTGCCACAGAAACTAGGCTTGCTCCCACAGACAGTGCAGTACCAGCCACCACCACCTCCCCCCTTCCTTCCTCCACCCTCTCTACTCCCTCCACCCCTTGTCTCTACCCCAGCCTCCCCACAGAGCCCACCCGTGGCTGTCCCCCCCACCCCCAGCAGCCCCTCCCTAGCCTCTCTCTTCCTCTCTCTGGGGCGCAGTATCTCTCGCTTCCGCTCCTCCCCTTCCTCCTCCTCCCCCACCAACTCACTGCCCCTCTCCACATCCCCCTCTTTCTCTTCCTCCTCTTCGGAGGACGAGGTGCTGCTTATCCCCCTCTCTGAGGACACAACCTCAGAGGACGACGTGCCCCTGCTTACACTTGACCCCTGACCTTATCCAAACCCCACCAACACCCCTTCCCTAAATTATGACTCAAGCACAGGAGCACTGCAAGGCGCTCTCTCTCTCTCTCTCTCTCTCTCTCTGTCTCTCTCTCTCTGTGCTGGTCTGGTGCCTTGGAATTGCATTGGGTTGGATGGTTTTAACTGACTAAAGGAATCTAGTATTCAATGCTTTTTATGTTATTGAGTGTGGGACCTCCTAGAGAAAGTGTGTATGTGTGTGTAGTAGTGTATTGGATGTGCACTTATCCAGATATAGTCTGAAAGAGGTGAACTTTGCACAGAAAATCTCCCCCCCGACCCTCATGATCTAATTTAGCAATAAGGCCCGAGGGGGTGTGGTATATGACCAATATACCACGGCTAAGTGCTGTTCTTACGCAGGACGCAACGCAGAGTACCTGGATACAGCCCTTAGCCATGGTATATTGGCCATATACCACAAACCCCCAAGGTGCCTTTTGCTATTATAAACTCGTTACCAATGTTTATTTTACAGCAGTAAAAATAAATGTTTTGTCATACCCATGATATACCATGGCTTTCAGCCAATCAGCATTCAGGGCTCGAACCACCCAGTTTATAATATATAATTTACTGTCAAATGAATGATTTGTTTTAACACATGAAAGAGTTCATGTCTTTATGTGACAGCATATGTGTGAATGCATCATGTGAGTTTTAGTATTTGTGAGGGTGAGTATATGGGGGGCAGTGTAAGGATATGGTAAATGTCCTGTGTAGACGCTGTCCCATGTATAGTTCTCAAACTATTAGACATGATATCCCCCATTGAAGTGCCTTTTCAGAAGCTTGCTACAGATGATGAATTTGAATGATGCCGACATACATATTGTACATACTGTCCCAAATATGTAAAACTAAAAGGAAAAGGAACATCCACCTTCTCACACACAGACTGCATTTATATTGCTTTTATAATGGATAAATTGCATGTCAATTCTGCAAGATGGCAATAATTTTTGGGGACTCCTGGTTAGTGTACGTATGGCATAGCTGACGTGTAGTTTGTGTATGCACTTGCAAGTGTGATGTATGAATGTTTATAATGTAGTTCTCTAGTAGACAAATTGTGTCTCGGCTCACAAGACAAGACAATATCTCTTGGTGCCTGAGGTTGGGTTAGACCTGTGCAGTGCACAACCGCACACAGAAAGACGAGGCCCCCCAGGGGCCACAGTCACAACAACCCTGACTTAAATTCTCACCCCTTTGTGAATCGAATCCACTCTACCACGCTTTGACACAATGAACATATA
Source organism: Coregonus clupeaformis (assembly GCF_020615455.1). Taxonomy (NCBI): domain Eukaryota; kingdom Metazoa; phylum Chordata; class Actinopteri; order Salmoniformes; family Salmonidae; genus Coregonus; species Coregonus clupeaformis. Next base: position 1,517,023 of record NW_025533456.1, read on the forward strand.
GCAAATGAAGATACTTTTTAGTGTGCCATTTTTACATCATATCATTTTTTAGTTTTTCGCTTTTATTCTCCAGAAATGTACTTAAAAAAATTTTTTTGGGTAAATTGTTGTTCTGTTTACCTGGGTTGTACTGAATGTATTCAATTAAACATAGTGGTTGGAGGAGGATGATATGTTTAAAACTTGCAATGTAATGATAAGGTTGGAGAGAGTGATTTTACTAGGGTCTATTTCACTGTACATAGCAAAGATGTGGACAAATCCACAGAGATTAAACAATTTGCACTTTTACTTGGACTCTAGCCTTTATTGAGAGAGGGAGAGAGAGAGCGTGAGAGAGCGTGAGAGAGAGCGAGAGAGAGCGTGAGAGAGCAAGAGAGAGAGCGAGAGAGAGCGTGAGAGAGCGAGAGAGAGAGAGAGAGAGAGAGAGAGAGAGCGAGAGAGAGCGTGAGAGAGCGCGAGTACCTGGGTGTCAAAGGAAGAGGAGGGATAGACAGGTGCAGTGGAATGGTTGGGACTTTTGAAGAACTAGAAGAGGGTGAAGGGATGCAATTTACTGATAAAGATGTTGAAATGTAGAACATTCAGCTCTCGGTTTTCGACGGCATCGGCGCGAGGCTGAGGCAACTGCATTAGTGACCAAGTGGACTGTGAAAATGCAGTAGTTGCCCGGAGATATGGATGTCTCTCCAAAATCAATGAATGACTCCATTATCATCAGGCTTTAGTATGGCGCCAGCATACACTACTACATAAATACTATACTTAGATTCAAAAATTAGAATCTTTCAATTTAAATTATTATATAAAATTATTGCTACCAATAGAATGTTATTTACAGTGGGGAATTTTTTTATTTAGTCAGCCACCAATTGTGCAAATTCTCCCACTTAAAAATATGAGAGAGGCCTGTAATGTTCATCAAAGGTACACGTCAACTATGACAGACAAATTGAGAAAAAAAAATCCAGAAAATCACATTGTAGGATTTTTTATGAATTTATTTGCAAATTATGGTGGAAAATAAGTATTTGGTCACCTACAAACAAGCAAGATTTCTGGCTCTCACAGACCTGTAACTTCTTCTTTAAGAGGCTCCTCTGTCCTCCACTCGTTACCTGTATTAATGGCACCTGTTTGAACTTGTTATCAGTATAAAAGACACCTGTCCACAACCTCAAACAGTCACACTCCAAACTCCACTATGGCCAAGACCAAAGAGCTGTCAAAGGACACCAGAAACAAAATTGTAGACCTACACCAGGCTGGGAAGACTGAATCTGCAATAGGTAAGCAGCTTGGTTTGAAGAAATCAACTGTGGGAGCAATTATTAGGAAATGGAAGACATACAAGACCACTGATAATCTCCCTCGATCTGGGGGCTCCACGCAAGATCTCACCCCGTGGGGTCAAAATGATCACAAGAACGGTGAGCAAAAATCCCAGAACCACACGGGCGGACCTAGTGAATGACCTGCAGAGAGCTGGGACCAAAGTAACAAAGCCTACCATCAGTAACACACTACGCCGCCAGGGACTCAAATCCTGCAGTGCCAGACGTGTCCCCCTGCTTAAGCCAGTACATGTCCAGGCCCGTCTGAAGTTTGCTAGAGTGCATTTGGATGATCCAGAAGAGGATTGGGAGAATGTCATATGGTCAGATGAAACCAAAATATAACTTTTTGGTAAAAACTCAACTCGTCGTGTTTGGAGGACAAAGAATGCTGAGTTGCATCCAAAGAACACCATACCTACTGTGAAGCATGGGGGGTGGAAACATCATGCTTTGGGGCTGTTTTTCTGCAAAGGGACCAGGACGACTGATCCGTGTAAAGGAAAGAATGAATGGGGCCATGTATCGTGAGATTTTGAGTGAAAACCTCCTTCCATCAGCAAGGGCATTGAAGATGAAACGTGGCTGGGTCTTTCAGCATGACAATGATCCCAAACACACCGCCCGGGCAACGAAGGAGTGGCTTCGTAAGAAGCATTTCAAGGTCCTGGAGTGGCCTAGCCAGTCTCCAGATCTCAACCCCATAGAAAATCTTTGGAGGGAGTTGAAAGTCTGTGTTGCCCAGAGACAGCCCCAAAACATCATTGCTCTAGAGGAGATCTACATGGAGGAATGGGCCAAAATACCAGCAACAGTGTGTGAAAACCTTGTGAAGACTTACAGAAAACGTTTGACCTGTGTCATTGCCAACAAAGGGTATACTGTATAACAAAGTATTGAGAAACTTTTGTTATTGACCAAATACTTATTTTCCACCATAATTTGCAAATACATTCATTAAAAATCCTACTATGAGATTTTCTGGATTTTTTCCCCTCATTTTGTCTGTCATAGTTGACGTGTACCTATGATGAAATTTGCAGGCCTCTCTCATCTTTTTAAGTGGGAGAACTTGCACAATTGGTGGCTGACTAAATACTTTTTTCCCCCACTGTATATGGGGGATACAATCTTCCCAGCTCTGCAGGTTTTGCTGTGAAGAGACAGAATCATTAGATCATTTGTTTTGGTTCTGTCCATTTGTAGCTTGTTTTTGGACACAGGTCCAGGAATGGCTAAAGGATTGCAATATTTACCTTGAACTAACCTTGCAGATAGCATTACTGGGTGATCTGAAAAGTCATAGTCAATCAATCAATAATATAATAATACTTTTAGCAAAATTTTTTATTTTTAATTCACAATCTGTAGAAGCAACGAGAATAGAAAGGTTCAGAATTTTTGTAAAACATCACAGTACGGTTGAAATATATATGGCAAATAGAAATCCTATATGGATGGTGTTAAGAGATAGATGGGAGGTATTGAATAGAGTTGAAGGATGGGACTAATAACAAATAACAACAAATAATAACAAAGATAGCTAATAATGTAAGCATACTGTGTCCATAATAAGTATATAGGTTGTATGTTGGGAGCTTTTGGGAAGGAGCACAGTTAGAAAGATATGCCATATAGAAGCAAACCGGATGGACACCATGAAAATGATCGGAGAGGTTGAGAGTAGAAGAAGTTCAGGAGCAAAAAAAATTATAATATATATATATATATATATATATATATATAATATAATTATTGTAAAATTAACTCTGTCCATAAGGTGTAGATAGTAAGTATAGACCGGAAGTAGAGGCCTGGGCATTGTTGTTCACTAATTTACTCCAAGTAGGGAAAGGATGGTGGGGTTGAAAAGTAATAAAGGGGAGTATATATATAACAAATAAAAAAAACATGGGGGATTGGAAGTGATGCAGACAATTACATTGATAGAAGATACAATCTATCTGCAATATTAAGCTGATCCATTCCCCCCCCCCAAAAAAATACTATACTTAGATCAGTGTCCAGGGGCAACCTCATCCTACTCTAACGGGAGAGGAGAGAACCTCTCATAGACCCTCTCAATGCTCCTTCATAATATGTTAAAAAAGCACTAGTTGCCCGGAGATATAAGGATTTCTCTCCAAAATCATCTCTCAACCAAGTTTGAACATCTTTTCTCCCAATTAATTTGCGATTCTCTTGTATCCTGTCATATATCTACAGCTGATGTCACAGGAGGCTGCTGAGGGGAGGATGGCTCATAATAATGGTCGGAACGGAGCAAATGGAATGGCATCAAACACATGGAAACCTGTTGGTTAAGGGCTGTAAGTAAGCATTTCACTGTAATGTCTGCACCTGTTGTATTCGGCGCATGTGGCCAATACAATTTGATTTGATTTGATTTGATTGATGTATTTGATACCATGCCACCTATTCCACTCCAGCCATTACCACAAGCCTGTCCTCCCAAATTAAGGTGCCACCAACCTCCTGTATGTGATGTCATACTGATGTCACTCCTATAGATCCCATCTCTTTTATCTCTCCCCCAGATGTGACTCCTGTGGAGGGGCTATGATTATGGCTTCACACCCCTCCCTCGGCAGGCCATGGGTGTGGATGACGGTGGTGGTGATGGTCAAATGGCTCCCTGGTGCTCTGGAGAAATGTATCTTTGATGAGGTTCAGCAGTCAGTCACAGTGGTCACCACACCCACTGATCAACATGGACCTCACCCTAAAACACTGGGCCACAAACTCAGAAGTTCAGAGGATACAGATGAATCTAGAAGTCAGACTCACCCTGGAGACATAACTTCACCTCAACACCCTCCATCCCAGAGACACAACAGAAAGCTCAGAGAGCTGGCTCCACCCGCAAACCCTCCACAAGCAATCAGGATCCACACCTGGGTTCAGCGGGAGAGCCCTGCCCTGTCTCAGGTGGAGAGAGAGAGACAAGCCAGCAGTTAGGAAGGCTGTCGGCATCGTGTCCAGCTTACTGTCAGGTAAACAAGACATGAGTGTCTTTCTTTTTTAGCTGTGTTAAAAAAAAAAAAAAAAAAAATACTGTATGAATTTATTATGTGTATGATTGGTTTGTTAGTGAATGTTAGTGCTATTTTGTGTCACTGCATATTTGTTGATATGTGTTAATGGTGGTGATAATTTCTAAAATATCTGTTCCTACAGTGAACAGAGTCCCTGGTCGTCTGTTGCTCATCAGAAACATCAACAAGTACTGTGAATTCATCTGGAGCAACGCCAGTGCTGCCAATAGGTCTGACTTATATATAATTAAAGTCTAAGAATTCTGTACTGTATATCTGCTTATCTACTGCTAAAGATTACCACAGTATGAGTCATAATACCCATACAACCTTGCGGTCAAACAATGAAATGGTTCTAATCGTTTTTCCACTATTCATTTTTCCCATAAGGGATTTTAGAAACAATGTAAAGAATGGTTGTGTTTCGTGTAGGCTTACCCTGGCGTGACGTTTTGATAACCATGTAAATCTCTCTAGGAAAAGGTGATCAATGTATTCAGCTGTATTTACCCCCCCCCAAAATGAAACACTAATTAGCTGCTAATGTGGCTATCATAAAGAACTACAAATGCCATGAAGATCTGGAAGAGACTGCCGAATCTCTGGATGAACTATCTAATGTTAGCTAAATTTAGTAATGAATAAGTTGGCAACATTTCTTTAAATTGACAATTCTGTGAACTGTCTTGTGCAAGTTTTAAATTGACACAATACCTTTTAGAAAAGGTGTCAGCTGGAGATGACATGCAGGAGCTTGCTGGGATTTGTAGTCTTGCATGATGTCTACTTCAATGCTAATTAGCATTTCCAAATCTGACAGTAAATATATTGATAAAAGTCACCTTGTCCGAGAGAGATTTACATGGTTATCAAAACATCAAGCCAGGGTAAGCCTACACAAAACACAGCCCTTATTTTAAGTGTTTGTAAAATTCCCTATTGGAAAAATGAATGGTGGAAAAACGATTGGAACCATTTCCCTGTTTGATTGCTAGGATTTATGGGTATTATGACACCTCCACTGTGGGGCTCTATTGGCCACTGAATGATCTCAACCAATCAAAGCTTTCCATTTCCATATGTGTGGCCAAGCCAATGAGAACTACAGGACTGAGTCTGGACGTTATTGTTATTCTTACTCTTACATTCCAGAGATGCTATAGTACTAGTAGCATAGTATGAATGAATGAATGAATGAATGAATGAATGAATGAACTTGTATTTTTGTGTCACATCGCCAGTTGGCAACCCATCCCTTATGGGATTAATTGACACATAAACACACATTACAATCATTCTTCTTCCGGTGTTCTCTGCAGTGCGCATTGCATAAAGAGTGATTAAAATAATAAAATAATAATACATAATAGTAAATCAAGTTATCCAAACAATAATTATATCCCTAGAGCAGTAGTAAATATATATATACAGTACCAGTCAAAAGTTTGGACACACCTACTTATTCAAGGGTTTTTCTTTATTTTTACTATTTTCTACATTGTAGAATAATAGTGAAGATATCAAAACTATGAAATAACACATATGGAGTCATGTAGTAACCAAAAAAGTGTTAAACAAATGTTATATTTGATATTCTTCAAATAGCCACCCTTTGCCTTGATGACAGCTTTGCACACTCTTGGCATTCTCTCAACCAGCTTCACCTTGAATGCTTTTCCAACAGTCTTGAAGGAATTCCCACATATGCTGAGAACTTGTTGGCTGCTTTTCCTTCACTCTGCCGTCCAACTCATCCCAAACCATCTCAACTGGGTTGAGGTCGGGGGATTGTGGAGGGCAGGTAATCTGATGCAGGACTCCATCACTCTCCTTCTTGGTAAATAGCCCTTACACAGCCTGGAGGTGTGTTGGGTCATTGTCCTGTTGAAAAACAAATGATAGTCCCACTAAGCCCAAACCAGATGGGACGGCATATCGCTGCAGAATGCTGTGGTAGCCAGGCTGGTTAAGTGTGCCTTGAATTCTAAATAAATCACAGACAGTGTCACCAGCAAAGCACACCCACACCATAACACCTCCTCCTCCATGCTTTACGGTGGGAAATACACATGCGGAGATCATCCGTTCACCCACACCGCGTCTCACAAGGACATGGCAGTTGGAACCAAAAATCTCAAATTTGGACTCCAGACCAAAGGACACATTTCTACCGGTCTAATGTCCATTGCTCCTGTTTCTTGGCCCAAGCAAGTCGTTTCTTCTTATTGGTGTCCTTTATTGCTGGTTTCTTTGCAGCAATTCGACCATGAAGGCCTGATTCACACAGTCCCCTCTGAACAGTTGATGTTGAGATACAGTGGGGAAAAAAAGTATTTAGTCAGCCACCAATTGTGCAAGTTCTCCCACTTAAAAAGATGAGAGAGGCCTGTAATTTTCATCATAGGTACACGTCAACTATGACAGACAAATTGAGATTTTTTTTCTCCAGAAAATCACATTGTAGGATTTTTAATGAATTTACTTGCAAATTATGGTGGAAAATAAGTATTTGGTCACCTACAAACAAGCAAGATTTCTGGCTCTCACAGACCTGTAACTTCTTCTTTAAGAGGCTCCTCTGTCCTCCACTCGTTACCTGTATTAATGGCACCTGTTTGAACTTGTTATCAGTATAAAAGACACCTGTCCACAACCTCAAACAATCACACTCCAAACTCCACTATGGCCAATAATAATAATATGCCATTTAGCAGACGCTTTTATCCAAAGCGACTTACAGTCATGCGTGCATTCATTTTTTTTTTTTTTTTTTGTGTGTATGGGTGGTCCCGGGGATCGAACCCACTACCTTGGCGTTACAAGCGCCGTGCTCTACCAGCTGAGCTACAGAGGACCACAAGAGCTGTCAAGACCAAAGAGCTGTCAAAGGACACCAGAAACAAAATTGTAGACCTGCACCAGGCTGGGAAGACTGAATCTGCAATAGGTAAGCCGCTTGGTTTGAAGAAATCAACTGTGGGAGCAATTATTAGGAAATGGAAGACATACAAGACCACTGATAATCTCCCTCGATCTGGGGCTCCACGCAAGATCTCACCCCGTGGGGTCAAAATGATCACAAGAACGGTGAGCAAAAATCCCAGAACCACATGGGGGGACCTAGTGAATGACCTGCAGATAGCTGGGACCAAAGTAACAAAGCCTACCATCAGTAACACACTACGCCGCCAGGGACTCAAATCCTGCAGTGCAAGACGTGTCCCCCTGCTTAAGCCAGTACATGTCCAGGCCCGTCTGAAGTTTGCTAGAGTGCATTTGGATGATCCAGAAGAGGATTGGCAGAATGTCATATGGTCAGATGAAACCAAAACATAACTTTTTGGTAAAAACTCAACTCGTCGTGTTTGGAGGACAAAGAATGCTGAGTTGCATCCAAAGAACACCATACCTACTGTGAAGCATGGGGGTGGAAACATCATGCTTTGGGGCTGTTTTTCTGCAAAGGGACCAGGACGACTGATCCGTGTAAAGGAAAGAATGAATGGGGCCATGTATCGTGAGATTTTGAGTGAAAACCTCCATCCATCAGCAAGGGCATTGAAGATGAAACGTGGCTGGGTCTTTCAGCATGACAATGATCCCAAACACACCGCCCGGGCAACGAAGGAGTGGCTTCGTAAGAAGCATTTCAAGGTCCTGGAGTGGCCTAGCCAGTCTCCAGATCTCAACCCCATAGAAAATCTTTGGAGGGAGTTGAAAGTCCGTGTTGCCCAGCGACAGCCCCAAAACATCACTGCTCTAGAGGAGATCTGCATGGAGGAATGGGCCAAAATACCAGCAACAGTGTGTGAAAACCTTGTGAAGACTTACAGAAAACGTTTGACCTGTGTCATTGCCAACAAAGGGTATATAACAAAGTATTGAGAAACTTTTGTTATTGACCAAATACTTTTTTCCACCATAATTTGCAAATAAATTCATTAAAATCCTACAATGTGATTTTCTGGATTTTCTTTCTAATTTTGTCTGTCATAGTTGACGTGTACCTATGATGAAAATTACAGGCCTCTCTCATCTTTTTAAGTGGGAGAACTTGCACAATTGGTGGCTGACTAAATACTTTTTCCCCCCACTGTATGTCTTACTTGAACTCTGTGAAGCATTTATTTGGGCTGCAATTTCTGAGGTTGGTAACTCTAATGAACTTATCCTCTGCAGCAGAGGTAACTCTGGGTCTTCCATTGCTGTGGCAGTCCTCATGAGAGCCAGTTTCATCGTAGCGCCTGATGGTTGTTGTGACTGCACTTGAAGAAACTTTCAAAGTTCTTGAAATGTTCCGTATTGACTGACCTTCATGTCTTAAAGTAATGATGGACTGTCGTTTCTCTTTGCTTATTTGAGCTGTTCTTGCCATAATATGGACTTGATCTTCTGTATACCCCCCACACCTGTTAATTATTCTACAATGTAGAAAATAGTAAAAATAAAGAAAAACCCTTGAATTAGTAGGTGTTCTAAAACCTTTGACCGGTAGTGTATCGAAAACATGATTTGATGAAACATTGATTTTGGCCTTACTGCTATTAGCGCATAGAAATGCATTGAATAACAGATTCATTCATGGAAAAACAGATAGTCAAAAACAAAACAAACAGTTTGTTTTAAAGTGTCTATATGAGAGATATAGGAAAGTTCTTGGGGGGCACTAAGCTACTTCCATATATACTTCCATAATTTTTTTTAACAGGTACCGGGCTACTTTCAGACAAGTCTTTTGAGGCTTGTGGGCATCCCAGACATCTAACCTTTCCATAGAGGGGTCATCGTGTATTAGTGTGTAGCCCAAACTGTTTGGACGCTACAGACAGAAGTTTGGCAGATCGGCGGTACCGACTTCAGACGAGTTCCGTGAGGAGAACACCATTGTGTTCATGAGAGTCTCATCTTTCCATAGAGCGGTCATATTAGTTTGTAGGCCAAACCATTCGGACACTACAGACGTTTTCGTGAGAAGACCGATTTTCGGGATGTCTCATGAAGTACGTTTACATGCACAGTAATAATTCAATATGAAACTGATTATGTCAGTAGACAGATTATGCAATAGTATGCACAGTGGACACTTCATAATACCTTTACATTCTAGCGGTAAAACCCGGTAATGGTTCCAATAGTTTTTTCGCCATTATTTTTGCGTCTGAAACTTTTGAACTACGTCATATAAGGTCTGTGTTTCGTGTAGGCTTACCCTGGCGTGATGTTTTGATAGCCATGTAATTCTCTTTCTGACAAAGTGAGTTTTCTCATTATATTTGCCTCAATTTACTCAAAAAAATTTGAAATGTTAATTAGCAACAGAGAAGACCTCAGGAAGACAAAAACAAATTCCTGCAGGAAGCTCCTGCCTGTCATCTCTAGCTGACACTGTCAGCTACCATTCACCAGCGCGATCAGAGACCTTTGGTGCCTAATTCATTAATTTACGTCCCCTTTCTCTGTCTTTGCTAGCCACTGACTACACTTTAGCTAGCTAGTTAGCAGAGCAGTAGATCAACACATATTTTGTTTTACTTAGCCTAGATAATTGTTTGTACAGTATGTTGACTTTTGTGTCTATTTCAGACCTTATGGCCTTTTTCAAGGATGAGCACCAGAGCACTAAAAGGGGAGAAGACCACTATAAGTCTGGCCATGTGGAAAAGTGTAGTTATAGTGAGGGGCAATTTACTGTTTTGGTCAGGGCAAGCATGAGGGATAAAATGTATCCTGGGTCGGTGAGTGTAGCTATTAAGTTAAGTTTTAGCATCTTAGTAATACAATGTTTTCTATAGCTTCATTCTACAAGGAAAGAGCCACTTAATCAGTTAAGTATAGAACCATTAACCAGATTACATTTACATTTTAGTCATTTAGCAGATGCTCTTATCCAGAGCGACTTACAGTTAGTGAGTGCATACATTTTTCATACTGGCCCCCCGTGGGAATCAAACCCACAACCCTGGCGTTGCAAACACCATGCTCTACCAACTGAGCTACACAGGCCTTACCCCGGATACCAGACTTCGATGAGTGATCATTCAGATCTAGAATGTTGTTATTGATGAGAATTAATCTAAAAATCTATTAACATTCAAAATTGCCTGTATTGTAGTTTCATGACCAGAGACAAATCTTAAAAGGCACAGTATTTATTTATTCGGAGTTGTACAAGCATTCACACAGTCTTGATTAATAGGATCCTTCCCACTATATGATTGATATGTCAAATGATAAAATTCCAAGTTATCAATTAAAAGTTAATGGAAAAACTGCACTTGTTCTCATGAAAATTAGTTTATTAAATATTCTACAGCTGTAATGTCATCAATCAAATCAAACTTTATTTATATAGCACATTTCTTACAACGAATGCATTTCAAGGTGTTCAAAGTCATGCATTGAAAGGCATGTGGCACTTAACATCCTTCCTCTTGGCAGGTCTCTATAGGTGACCCGTGGATTCTCTCTACCACACGCGAACGCCTCTGTGGAGCTCATAAGTGGAGCCATGGAGCCTATTTTGGCGGTTTACAATATCGGCCGTATGGATGTGGAATACGAGTGGAGGAAGCCAGCCATGCCGAACCAGGTGCAGTCAGTGGAGGACCTGCACCCGGCCGAAGACTACAATCCTCTGTCCCGAGATCCCACAGAGGAAGGTCTTCAGTGGCTAAGGAACTGTTTCCGGGGCACGTTCAGTGGATGTCTCCTTGAACCTGAGCCATAGTAACCGCTACCCTCCCTGTCATCCCTGTCACCCCTGTCTGTACCGGCCATTGTTAAAAATCAAGGGCACCCGGGGCATAGGCATCCTGGCTGGCATGGTGCTGTCGGTGGAGCAGCAGGAGGCTATACGGCAGGCAACAGTTGGACATCGCACCTACCCCAACTGGCAGACCATGAGGAGAGGGAGGTTGATGGCCAGCAATTATGGAGCAGTGGTCAGGGCCAAGCGCGTTACTCCGTCGCTGTTAAAAAATGTATTCAGATCAGTCGTTGGATGGGGTGTTGTCTGTAAAGTGGGACACAGATAACGAAGAGGAGGGCATCAAGGCATTCAAAATGGCAACAGGGATGGATGTGCAGGAGTCAGGGCTTTGGGTCATGGGGTCTGGGATCCTGGGTGCTTCACCGGATGGTCTGGTGGCACCACAGCAGTGGTGGAGGTCAAGTGTCCCTATAGTGCAAGGGACCTTACCATTGAAGAGGCAGTGAAGTCGAAGGATTTCTATATCAAGGAGGGAGGGTCTTACCGCCTCCGTGAAGACCATCCTTACTGGCACCAGGTCCAAGGTCAGCTCCACATCACTGGAAGGGGCACCTGCTTCTTCGTTGTGTGGACCACCAAAGCCTCCACCACCATCCCCATCCAGCGTGATGACCTCTGACTGACTCATATTGCTCCTCCTGTCAGTACCTGTTTTCAGGGAAGCCAATGGTCCAAAAAATATTCCACATAGTTCATACACACACACTAGGCTCCCAGAATAGGTTATTTAAAAATACAAGTTTTGCTCAAAGCAGCCAACTAAAGTAATGTAGTTCACTTTATCATGGGCACAGTGGGAATTGACATCTGTGATATTTCTTAACCCCTGTGTCTTACTTGCTGAAGGCCCCAGTCATCCCTGCCTGAACCTGACATCGTTGAAACACAAGTGAACAATAATTAAATAGGTTATATTACATACAAGTTTTGCTCAAAGCAGCCAACTAAAGTATTGTAGTTAACGTAAGTTCAATCACAAAGGCTGGTCTGAGTGCATCTCCTCAGTTTCATTCAGTAGTACAACACAATTCACATTGCATTTTATCATGGGCAATTTATACCTGTGATGTTTAAATGATGTCTTATGCTCAGAGTAAGAAAGAGAGTACATGACTTCCAGCAGATCTCCTTGCTGAGGGTGGCATTGATCATGCACTGCTTCTCGTGGGGTGAGCCTGATGTTCCACATCACACCTCATGTCTAAAACATGGGGAAAGGGGACATAAAGCCAAAATGGCGATGCAGCTACAGATTCAATGTTTTACACAATATTGTATCATATTTGATGAGTTACTGACCTGTCTGTCTACAGGCTCGATCTGCTGTAATCTCTACTAGTGGATGCATGCACTCAGATCACACTGGCACAGGATGTCCATGCGCCAGATGGCCTGAGGGATGCACTCCTGTTGGACTGGAAAATAAAATACACATTTAGTCAGTGGTGGGTCTTTTTCAATGCCGTATCAATATCTTTATCTGGACAGAAAATGCATTGTTTATCATAACTCAAACCCACCTTGGACAATGTGACAAGTGGTCTCTCAACAGCCAATCCTCATGTCTCATTGTTTGTTCATGTTTCTCAATCAACAGTCTGGATCTTCCTCTTCTGTCATGGTGGATGAGCTACCTTGTCTGGTAAACACACGGCCATTTCTCTTTCCCACCGGAAAATGGCAGCTGCAGACCCGAGTGTTGTCACTGGGTCTGCACTAGTCCCCTGACAGCTCTCATTCGCTCAGTAATTTATAGCTAATTTTTAATCTTATTATCCACATTTCAATCAGCTTCTTATCCATATTTCAATGTTATCCAAATTTAAATCAGTTTAATATCCACATTTCAATCCAAATTTCAATCAGCTTAATATGTCGTATCTCACAATCACACAACTTAGTACTATTCCCAACACACTCGGTAATCTCCTCATTACCCCACGTGCATCGTCAACGATTCTCTTGCCGCTACTTGCTATACATATAAATAACACCCCGTATTCAAAAATACCTTGTGTTATTTTGTAGTGGCTGTAGACCACGTAGACGTAGTTTCTTATAAATGCCTACAGACAGCTGTCAGCGAGGCTTTCCATGGTACCGTTACGCCCTCGCTCTAGTTTTCTCATAAAACTAGTGAATAATCTTCTCTATATAAGACTATGGGTACCTTTTTATGTGTTACTTGCCTTGATTTCATTCTTTAACTATTTTAAAATATTATTTTATACAGATTAATTTAAATTGATCTACTGAAATCAGTTCCCGTCCCTCAATTGTTCACGGATGATGTGTCTCCACCTGGGCAGCTCACAGTAAGGGTCTGGACGGGTCTCGTCGTCTTTTGGTCAGACTGGAATTTCCCTCACGCTTCATAAAATGCGCCACCGGTTTTCCTCGCAGACCCCCACTGGAAAGCTCCGCAGGCAGAATCAATCATCCTGTTCATTGACGCCAAATTGTTGTGGAAATTCTTACACTGGGACACTCTAAGTCAATCTTAAATGAATCATTGTTTATTGTCAGCGCACTGGAGAGGTTCCAACCAACTCAATGCATCATACTACATATGTCAATCAGGAGCTCTGCTGGGGCAGTCCCAGTAATTGTATTATTTCATTTCATTTCATTTTAGTCATTTAGCAGACGCTCTTATCCAGAGCAACTTACAGTTAGTGAGTGCATACATTATTTTATTTTTTTATACTGTCCCCCCGTGGGAATCGAACCCACAACCCTGGCATTGCAAACGCCATGCTCTACCAACTGAACTACATCCCTGCCGGCCATTCCCTCCCCTACCCTGGACGACGCTGGGCCAATTGTGCGCCGCCCCATGGGTCTCCCGGTCCCGGTCATTATATATGGCTATACACAGACAAGATATATTTGCATGATTTAGCATAATTAATTAATCATTACTGTTTTGTTTAATTCATGTGACCGACAAATACTGGTTCATAACATGTAACAGACCAACACCTCACGAGGCTTCTTCTCTCTAAGCTGAGACCTTGAAACTGAGATATCTTTCATTCTCAAAACAAGGTCTGGGCGTACTGCCAAATTGCAGATACTAAAAAGTGAGGATTCATCCAATCAGTCACTTGCATGAACACAGAAATTGGTTATTAGAACAGCATATGAATAGAACATAGAAATGTATAGAATAGAAAAGCACTAACATTAAAATGTCCATCACACTATCGTCTGAATGACAGAAATAATTAATCAAAGACAATACATTTAAAAAACATTTACAACAGACAATACAATTCAATACACAATACAAAGCAGATACAATTGCTGTAACTGCAGATAAGATCCATCATCATTACACAAAATAATGTATTTAAGCTGTTACACAATTAAACCATGATTCAATAAATAATATTTACTTTTTTTATACATTTTAGTCATTTAGCAGATGCTCTTATCCAGAGCGACTTACAGTTAGTGAGTGCATACATTTATCATACTGGCCCCCCGTGCGAATCGAACCCACAACCCTGGCGTTGCAAACGCCATGCTCTACCAACTGAGCTACACCTGAATATATGTTGTGTGTTTTTGTTTGTGTGCTTGCGTGCATCAGACACACCCTTCCCTAAAAAGTCAGTTTGAAAACGATGTGTCTCAGCTAATAGGATATAGCAGTTGAACTAAGCTCATGAAGCAATTATGTTATATTCTTCAAGATTCATTGTTTGTATTCAGTCACCTCCTAAATGATTTGAACCCTGGAAAAAAGACAATATCAAATGAAAAGGCAGAGGCTGCGGATCTGTAGTTTTACTGGTAATACTGCATGCCAACCATTTCATCTCAATCAGTTTCATTTAAATCTTCTTAGTTATGTACAGGGTTGTTTCGAATTATGTACAGTAAGCAAATTTTAGACAAGATGGTGTTAAACTGTAGCATACCTTTGTTTTGTTTCAATCAAAGGACATATTTTGCCTAGTGGCACGTGCATCCTAAAATCTCATAAGAAACATTTGTTCATTTTTTTGTTTTACTGTAACATTATATTGTTTATTATATTTGATTCTGTTATGTACAATACTATCACCATGTGATGTTGCACAAATTGATTTAGCTTTGATCTAACTTTATTAAATGCGCATTTGCTGGTCTGGCCAGGATTTTATCATCTGTAATTTTAACCCATGAATTCATTTGGAAATGATTTACAAAAAATATTTAGATCAATATTGATGATAAGATAATGAATTATGAGTAACATATAACTTTATTCAACTGTTGCTTGAATATTACATTTAGGTAGGCATTGTCCCCCCATAGTGGCAGTTGCACAGAATCAGCACTACTCTTTCAGAATATATTTTTGGACATAAATTAGTTGTTATTACACTAATATAAACAGTCAATGCAACAATAGAATACACTATAACTAAATCAAAAAGTAAGTTAATCCTGAATCTTTTGAAAATAAAAGGTATTCACACCCCTTTTGTTGTGTTACAAAGTGGGATTAATATGGATTTATTTCAAATTTTTGGTAAACGATCTACACAAAATACTCTGTAATGTCAAAGTGTTAGAAAAATTCTAACATTTATTACAAATTAATGAAAATAAAACACTGATATACAGTATCTTGATTAGATAAGTCCTCTGTAGCTCAGCTGGTAGAGCACGGCGCTTGTAACGCCAAGGTAGTGGGTTCGATCCCCGGGACCACCCATACACAAAAATGTATGCACGCATGACTGTAAGTCGCTTTGGATAAAAGCGTCTGCTAAATGGCATATTATTATTATTATTATTATTAGATAAGTATTCATCCCCCTGAGTCAATACATGTTAGAAACACCTTTGGCAATGATTACAGCTGTGAGTCTTTTTGGGTAAGTCTCTAAGATCTTTGCACACCTGAATTGTACAATATTTGCCCTTTATTATTTTTTAAATTCTTCAAGCTCTGTCAACTTGGCTGTTGATCATTGCTAGACAGCCATTTTTAAGTCTTGCCATAGGTTTTCAAGCCAATTTAAGTCAAAACTGTAACTAGGTCACTCAGGAACATTCAATGTTGTCTTGGTAAGCAACTCCAGTGTAGATTTGGCCTTGTGTTTTAGGTGAATTTGTCTCCCAGTGTCTGTGGGAAAGCAGACTGAACCAGGTTTTCTTATAGGCTTTTGCCTGTGCTTAGCTGTATTCCATTTATTTGTATCCTAACAAACTCCTTGCTGATGACAAGCATACCCATAACATGATGCAGCCACCACCATGCTTGAAAATATGAAGAATGGTACTCAAAGAAGTGTTGTGTTGGATTTTCCCCAAACATAATGCTTTGTATTCAGGACAAAAATGTATTTGCTAAATGTTTTGTAGTATTGCTTACTTAAGTTCCTTGTTGCAAACTGGATGCATGTTTTGGAATATTTGTATTCTGTACAGGCTTCCTTTTTTCACTTTGTCATTTAGGTTAGTATTGTGGAATAACTACAATGTTGTCAATCCATCCTCAGTTCTCTCATATCACAACCATTAAACTCTGGCATGGTGAAATCCCTGAGCAATTCCTTCCTCTCTGGCAACTGAGTTAGGAAGGACACCTGTGTCTTTGTAGTTACTGGGTGTACACCATCCAAAGCCTAATTAATAACTTGCTCAAAGGGATATTTAGCTTATTTTTTTCACATCTACCAATCAGTGCCCTTATTTGCGAGGCTTTGAAAAACCTCCCTGGTCTATGTGATTGAATCTGTGCTTGAAATTCACTACTCGATTGAGGGACCTTACAGATAATTGTATAGTATGTGTGGGGTACAGAGATGACGTAGTCATTTAAAAAATCATGTTAACCACTATTATTGAACACAGAATCCATGCAACTTAATATGTGATTTGTTAAGCACATTTTTGTTTCCTGAACTTAAGGCTTCCCATTACAAAGGGGTTGAATACTTATTGACTCAAGACATTTCAGCTTTTCATTTATTATTAATTTGAAAAAATGTCTAAAAACTAAATTCCACTTTTGACATTATGGTGTAGATCAGTGACAAAATCAATTTTAAATTCAGGTTGTAACACAACAAAATGTGGAAAAATTAAAGGGGTGTGAATACTTTCTGAAGGTACTGTATATATGAGGAACAACAAAGGGAGAAGATTGCAATCAAGAAAAAAATAAGCAAAACTATTTCATAAATGTGCAGGTCGTGATAAAATTGAACAGTAACAACTATCTACAGAATGTAGCCTAGGGTGCAGATGATGCAGAGATATAAGGCCAATCCTATGACCACATCCTGCTCAGCTCACAGTACTTTCTGGTTGGCAGAAGACGGCGCTTTTGGGCGTCCAAGTTTGATCGTGTCATACAGAGTCTGCGGCTAAATGTGACAGACAACCAAGAAGAAACTGTTTCAGCATCATGAAAGGTAGACAATTTCCAATGTAGACTACATGGTCTGCCATTCACTCATAGACTGTTTTATTTAATATTTTGTTCAAAGACATCAGGTATGACCATTCATGTCTCGCTCTCACCTTGTTCAGTCTTGGGTCAGCCAGGTCATCCACAGTCCCTATTGTCTGGAATAAAAACAGAAATAGATACTTAAACCCATAAACACAATAGATGAACATTGCACCAAAACTTCAAAATACACAGCAATCAGAAATTACAGTAGGCTACACATACATGGGCTTACACACATTCAGATACATAATAATGGCAATGCATACTTACATCTTTAATTGTTGTTTTGCCCATAACATCCACATATATTGTGTTGTCAGTTTGATATTCTGTGTTTGACAATAACAAAATATCAACCAATCAGATAGATACTAAACAGGATATCCACAAACATAACCAGGAATTAATAAATGAGACAATTATGAGGCTCCTCTCTCCTTTTCAAATGTTCATAATATTCCAAAGCCAACATTTAAAAAAGCCTCTAATTATGCTTATGCAACATCATAATCATCCTAAGAATACTTGCAGAGCCACCTGAAATGTTACTTTATATAGTTGAGACCCCTATGCTGTGCATACCTGTGTTACGGCGGCCCCTGCACTTATACACTGCCACAGCTACAATGAGGATCAGCACCCCTGCGACACTCACTGACACTGCGATGCAGATGCTATACCACACCCGCCCTGTAAGATAGTCAATAATATCACCCATGTCAATGTTATGCTATTAGACCATACAGTATAACTACAGTCCCTGCCAAAATGATTTACACTCTTGGTAAAGATAAGCAAATGTTTTATGAGATTGGATAACACACTGTGAGGGATCTTAGACCATTCCTCCATACAGAATCTTTCCAGATCCTTGATATCCTTCGTCTGTGCCTATGGACTGCCCTCTTCAATTCAAACCACAGGTTTTCAATGGGGTTCAGAGACTGAGATGGCCATTGCAAAATGTTGATTTTTTGGTAAATTTCCTGGCAGAGGCAACCAGGTTTTAATCATGAAGTACTTTGAAAGGCTGGTTATGGCACACATCACCATCATCCCAGACATCCTAGACCCACTCCAATTTGCATACCGCCCCAATAGATCCATAGATGATGCAATCTCAATTGCACTCCACACTTCCCTCACCCACCTAGATAAAACGAATACTTATGTGAGAATGCTGTTCATTGACTACAGCTCAGCGTTCAACACCATAGTCCCCTCACAAAATCGTCACCAAGCTTGGGACCCTGGGACTTAACACCTCCCTCTGCAACTGGATCATGGACTTCCTGACGGGCCAAACCCAGGTGGTGAGGGTAGGCAACATAACATCCTCGCAAGGGAGGGTGCTGGAGTATTGGAAAAAGGGGTGCCAATAATTTTGACACCTAAAGTATCTTTTTGAGAAACTAAATCATTAATTGTTAAACAAAATATCTTTCTCTGAGCTATTGTGTTAGAATAAAATAATATAATTTCCCCTTTTTTTGAGCATACACTATAGCTCAGTTTTTGAAGTATTTATTTTGCACAGTCTTTTTTGCTCATCTTTATCAAGGGTGCCAATACTTTTGGAGGTGACTGTAAATGAAGCTCTAAAACATGTCTAACAGAATGTTAAGAGAATATTACATTATATATATATACATAAGCATATCAGCACACTGAAGTGTATGGAGTGGATTATTATGATATCTACTTACCTGGGGTGGTTGTGTCATTACTACACTTCACTGTTGTAGAGGCAGATTTCTCACTGACTAGGTTGGAGGCAGTGCAGGTTACACTGATGTCTCCGTCTGATGGTGACAGAGAGAAGTGTATCTGCTGGTCGTCCCTGTACTTCTCATTCCCTCTCTCCCAGGTGTAGGAGATGTTGGAGCAGACTGACACGTTACACAGCAGCCACACTGAACAGGACTGGTTGGCCAATAGCTTGATGTCCGTCTGGATAACCATCTTGGATATAGGCTCTGACCAACCAGGAGAGAGAAAGAGAGAGTTATAATCATTCTCCACCGTCTAGCAGATGATAAAATATCAAATGTAAAAAGTAAGATGTTGTCAATAACACTACAGTCACAGAGAATTAAATCAAACAATGAGAAAAAAGCTGATAGCTGCCTATCATGGACCTTAGTGCATCAAACTCACCCTGAACTGTTAGTCTGTATGTAGTAGTTGACTCTTCCCAATTTCTCTCATAGGTTGCAATGTAAGTTCCCCTGTCTTTTTCACTCAGATTATTAATGCACAGAGAGTGGTTCACTGGATTATATTCCACTTTCTCCATGTATTTAGGAGAGACCTTTTTGTCAGTTACTATTATTGTACTATTGACCTTCCAACGTAGTCTTACAAGCTCCTCCGGTGGTTCTTCTACAGGCAGGCACACCGAACCCCCCTTCAATCCATACTTCTCCTTTGGGACTTCAGCCCAGATCCCTAAAGAGAGAGGAATAGTTTGCACCAGTTTTTTCAGTGAGGGATAAAACAACAAAAACAAACCAGGCTAAGACATGAAACTGTGTTCCAATGTATTATTTCTCAAAACCGTTATTTTACACACAATACCCCATAATGACAAAGCAAAAACAGGTTTAGAAATTGAAGTTTATTAAAATTACAAAAACGGAAATATGACATTTACATAAGTATTCAGACCCTTTAAATCAGTACTTTGTTGAAGCACCTTTGGCAGTGCTTACAGCCTCGAGTCTTCTTGGGTATGATGCTACAAGCTTAGCACACCTGTGTTTGGGGGAGAGTCTCCCATTCTTCTCTGCAGATCCTCTCAAGCTCTGTCAGGTTGGATGGGGAGCGTCGCTGCACAGCTATTTTCAGGTCTCTCCAGAGATGTTCGATCAGGTTCATGTCCGGGCTCTGGATGGGCCACTCAAGGACATTCAGAGACTTGTCCCGAAGCTACTCCTGCGTTGTGTTGCCTTTGTGCTTAGGGTTGTTGTCCTGTTGGAAGGTGAACCTTTGCCCCAGTTTGAGGTCCTGAGCACTCTGGAGCAGGTTGTCATCAAGGATCTCTCTGTACCTTGCTCTGTTCATCTTTCCCTCAATCCTGCCTAGTCTCCCAGTCCCTTCCGCTGAATTACATCCCCACAGCATGATGCTGGCACCACCATGCTTCACCGTAGGGATGGTGCCAGGTTTCCTCCAGACGTGACGCTTGGCTTCAGGCCAAAGAGTTCAATCTTGGTTTCATCAGACCAGAGAATCTTGTTTCTCATGGTCTGAGAGTCTTTAGGTGCCTTTTGGCAAACTCCAAGCAGGCTGTCATGTGCCTTTTACAGAGGAGTGGCTCCATCTGGCCACTCTACCATAAAGACCTGATTGGTGGAGTGCTGCAGAGATGGTTGTCCTTCTGGAAGGTTGTCCCATCTCCACAGAGGAACTCTGGAGGTCTGTCAGAGTGACCATTGGGTTCTTGGTCACTTCCCTGACCAAGGCCCTGCTATCCCGATTGCTCAGTTTGGCTGGGCGGCCATCTCTAAGAAGAGTCTTGGTGGTTTCAAACTTATTCCATTTAAGAATTATGGAGGCCACTGTGTTCTTGAGGACCTTCAATGCCGCAGAATTTTTTTGGTACCATTCCCCAGATTTGTGGCTCGACACAATCCTGTCTCTGAACTCTATGGACAATTCCTTCGACCTCATGGTTTGGTTTTTGCTCTGACATGCACTGTCAACTGTGGGACTTTATATAGACAGGTGTGTGCCTTTCCAAATCATGTCGTGTCAATTAAATTTACTACAGGTGGACGCCAATCAAGTTGTAGAAATATCTCAAGGATGATCAATGTAAACAGGATGCACCTGAGCTCAATTTAGAGTCTCATAGCAAAGGGTATGAATACTTATATAAATAAATGTGTAAACATTTCTAAAAACCTGTTTTCGCATTACAAAATACAATGAATTATTATTCCCATAACATTGTTACAGAGAATCAGACAGATTATGCTACCCTCTCCCTATAGGCTACTTAGTTTATTCAAGCCTGTCTCAAAATACAACACTGCCCTTTTAAGACAAAAAAAATCTCTTTACCTGACTCGCTTTTCAAAGATGTCTAAAAATGTACAAATGTTGTGCTCTTGTAGGAAACAGACACTCCCGTATTGCTGACTACAAATTATGTATAAATGGACTGATATTTATTCTGTGTGGCAGTAGCGCGGCCGCATACGCACACAGTTTAGAGGGAACATTGCAGCTTAGAGGGAACATTGCAGTTTAGAGGGAACATTGCAGTTTAGAGGGAACATTGCAGTTTATAGGGAACATTGCAGCTTAGAGGGAACATTGCAGTTTAGAGGGAACATTGCAGCTTAGAGGGACATTGCAGCTTAGAGGGAACATTGCAGTTTAGAGGGAACATTGCAGTTTAGAGGGAACATTGCAGCTTGGAGGGAACATTGCAGCTTAGAGGGAACATTGCAGCTTAGAGGGAACATTGCAGCTTAGAGGGACATTGCAGTTTAGAGGGAACATTGCAGTTTAGAGCGAACATTGCAGTTTAGAGGGAACATTGCAGTTTAGAGGGAACATTGCAGTTTAGAGGAAACATTGCAGTTTAGAGGGAACATTGCAGCTTACAGGGAGCATTGCAGCTTAGAGGGAACATTGCAGCTTAGAGGGAACATTGCAGCTTAGAGGGAACATTGCAGTTTAGAGGGAACATTGCAGTTTAGAGCGAACATTGCAGTTTAGAGGGAACATTGCAGCTTAGAGGGAACACTGCAGCTTAGAGGGAACACTGCAGCTTAGAGGGAACATTGCAGCTTAGAGGGACATTGCAGTTTAGAGGGAACATTGCAGTTTAGAGCGAACATTGCAGTTTAGAGGGAACATTGCAGTTTAGAGGGAACATTGCAGTTTAGAGGAAACATTGCAGTTTAGAGGGAACATTGCAGCTTACAGGGAACATTTCAGCTTGGAGGGAACATTGCAGTTTAGAGGGAACATTGCAGTTTAGAGGGACATTGCAGTTTAGAGGAAACTTTGCAGTTTAGAGGGAACATTGCAGCTTACAGGGAGCATTGCAGCTTAGAGGGAACATTGCAGCTTAGAGGGAACATTGCAGCTTAGAGGGAACATTGCAGTTTAGAGGGAACATTGCAGTTTAGAGCGAACATTGCAGCTTAGAGGGAACACTGCAGCTTAGAGGGAACACTGCAGCTTAGAGGGAACATTGCAGCTTAGAGGGACATTGCAGTTTAGAGGGAACATTGCAGTTTAGAGCGAACATTGCAGTTTAGAGGGAACATTGCAGTTTAGAGGGAACATTGCAGTTTAGAGGAAACATTGCAGTTTAGAGGGAACATTGCAGCTTACAGGGAACATTTCAGCTTGGAGGGAACATTGCAGCTTAGAGGGAACACTGCAGCTTAGAGGGAACATTGCAGTTTAGAGGGAACATTGTAGTTTAGAGGGAACATTGCAGTTTAGTGGGAACATTGCAGATTAGAGGGAACATTGCCTGTGAGGATGAGTAGAAACCACAGAATGTTCATTTTAGAAGTGCAAGAGATGCAGTCTGGCATTGTTCCCTGATCTCTGTCAAAGAGTGACTAAAAAACATCTAAGTAAGTGACTGTAGCAGTTTTCCCCACAACACTTCAATATGATCCTCAACACTTCTTCGCCCCCTCAGTTTACTAAACGTTAGGGTCTAGATTGAATCCGGAACCGCACTAGCTGATGCTGTACAGTGGTTGATTTCACTTTATCGGAGGTGGAGCTGAGGTGGAGCATTAGAGTTTCAAATCCATAAGCGGCCCCCTGTGTTACCTTATTGCGGACACTGTCCATAATAACTAATATTTAACCCTGTAAAGACATTTGTTTATTATAAAAAGCTAAAATGTTGATACAAAAACCTGTCATTGGAAATAACAAAGTTATTTGTGGAATATTAGGTTTCTACATTGTGTAAAAGCACTTCCTATAGACAGGTTAGCTGACAGTCATGAAAACGATGCACACACTTCAATGGGTCAGAAAGTCTGTGTGTTGATGTGATTCTGGATGGCTCATTTCAGCTAGTTTTATCTTGTTCTTTATAACATGTCATGTTTTGAAGTGTTTTGACTCATGTCACTTCTATGCTAATAAGGCTCAAATTCCCTAGCTAACAAATAACTGTATTGACAAAGGTATTTATAACTAGCCAAAGATGGTTAATCTGTGCCGTTTACAGATGAAGCATAGTGGCAGAACAAGCAAGGAGCATGTATTTAGTGTCAAATAATAGTCTTGGATGGATCCTGCTTGATTCTGTAAGTAGAATTGTTTTAACTTGTAAACTGTGTTGGTTCTGTCTGTCTGTCATAGTTAGTAAGCTACCCAGTCTGCTTAAAAAGCGATTGCTACCCATTCACACTGGACGCAGGGCCAGCCACTTATTTTGTTCTCTGCAGATTACAACTCAATAGGAGGGGAAGTGGCTACACTTGTGCTAGGCAATTAGCTTAGTGTTATTACCACAACCTCTTTGTTCAGCGGCAGCTGTCTGCGGCAGCTGTCCCCAAAACAAAGACTGTCCCTGAAACAAAGACAGTTCTGCCAAGTTGTTCTGCGGGAGTTAGTCGAGGGAGGCCCCGCTCTCTCGCTTCCCCAGATGTTTAGTTAATTTCATTCCGATCTCATTTGCATTATTGTAGCCTTTTCTGTAGCCTGTCAACTATGTGTCTGTCTAGCCCTGTTCTCTCCTCTCTGCATAGGCCATACAAACGCTTCACACCGCGTGGCTGCTACCACTCTAATCTGGTGGTCCCTGCGCGCACGACCCACGTGGAGTTCCAGGTCTCCGGCAGCCTCTGGAACTGCCGTTCTGCGGCCAACAAGGCAGAGTTCATCTCAGCATATGCTACTCTCCAGTCTCTCGATTTCTTGGCACTGACGGAAACATGGATTACCACAGAATAAACTGCTACTCCTACTGCTCTTTCCTCGTCTGATCATGTGTTCTCGCATACCCTGAGAGCATCTGGTCAGCGCGGCGGTGGCACAGGAATCCTCATCTCTCCCAAGTGGACATTCTCTCTTTTCCCCCTGACCCATCTGTCTATCTCCTCATTTGAATTCCATGCTGTCACAGTCACTAGCCCATTCAAGCTTAACATCCTTGTCATTTATCGGCCTCCAGGTTCCCTTGGAGAGTTCATCAATGAGCTTGACGCCTTGATAAGTTCCTTTCCTGAGGATGGCTCACCCCTCACAGTTCTGGGTGACTTTAACCTGCCGACGTCTGCCTTCGACTCATTTCTCTCTGCCTCCTTCTTTCCACTCCTTTCCTCTTTTGACCTTACCCGCTTGACCTCATCTTTACTAGATGCTATTCTTCCACTAATCTTACTGCAACTCCCCTCCAAGTCTCCGACCACTACTTTGTATCCTTTTCTCTCTCGCTCTCCTCCAACACTACTCACTCTGCCCCTACTCAGATGGTAACCTTCGCTCTCTCTCTCCCGCTACTCTCTCCTCTTCCATCCTATCATCTCTTCCCTCTGCTAAATCCTTCTCCCTCCGGTCACCTGATTCTGCCTCCTCGACCCTCCTCTCCTCCCTTTCTGCATCTTTTGACTCTCTATGTCCCCTATCCTCCCAGCCGGCTCCGTCCTCCCCTCCTGCTCCGTGGCTTGACGACTCATTGCGAGCTCACAGAACAGGGCTCCGGGCAGCCGAGCGGAAATGGAGGAAAACTAGACTCCCTGCAGACCTGTCATCTTTTCACTCCCTCCTCTCTACTTTTTCTTCCTCTGTTTCTGCTGCTAAAGCCACTTTCTACCACTCTAAATGTCAAGCCTCTGCCTCTAACCCTAGGAAGCTCTTTGCCACCTTGTCCTCCCTGCTGAATCCTCCTCCTCCTCCCCCTCCCTCCTCCCTCTCTGTGGATGACTTCGTCAACCATTTTGAAAAGAAGGTTGACGACATCCGATCCTCATTTACTAAGTCAAATGACACCGCTGGTCCTGCTCACACTGCCCTACCCTATGCTTTGACTTCTTTCTCCCCTCTCTCTCCAGATGAAATCTTGCGACTTGTGACAGTTGGCCGCCCAAGAATCTGCCCGCTTGACCCTATACCCTCCTCTCTTCTCCAGACCATTTCCGGAGACCTTCTCCCTTACCTCACCTAGCTCATCAACTCATCCTTGACCGCTGGCTATGTCCCTTCCGTCTTCAAGAGGGCGAGAGTTGCACCCCTCATCAAAAAACCTACACTCGATCCCTCCATTGTCAACAACTACAGACCAGTATCTTTCTTTTCTCTCCAAAACTCTTGAGCGTGCCGTCTCTAGCCAACTCTCCTGCTATCTCTCTCAGAATGACCTTCTTGATCCTAACCAGTCAGGTTTCAAGACTGGTCATTCAACTGAGACTGCTCTTTTCTGTGTCACGGATGCTCTCCGCACTGCCAAAGCTAACTCTCTCTCCTCTGCTCTTATCCTTCTAGACCTATCTGCTGCCTTTGATACTGTGAACCATCAGATCCTCCTCTCCACCCTCTCCGAGTTGGGCATCTCTGGCGCTGCTCACTCTTGGATTGCGTCCTACCTGACAGGTCGCTCCTACCAGGTGGCGTGGCGAGAATCTGTCTCCGCACCACGTGCTCTCACCACTGGTGTCCCCCAGGGCTCAGTTCTAGGCCCTCTCCTATTCTCTCTATACACCAAGTCACTTGGCTCTGTCATATCCTCACATGGTCTCTCCTATCATTGCTACGCAGACGACACACAATTAATTTTCTCCTTTCCCCCTTCTGATAACCAGGTGGCGAATCGCATCTCTGCATGTCTGGCAGACATATCAGTGTGGATGTCGGATCACCACCTCAAGCTGAACCTCGGCAAGATGGAGCTGCTCTTCCTCCTGGGGAAGGACTGCCTGCTCCATGATCTCGCCATCACGGTTGACAACTCCATTGTGTCCTCCTCCCAGAGTGCAAAGAACCTTGGCATGACCCTGGACAACACCCTGTCGCTCTCCGCTAACATCAAAGCGGTGACCCGATCCTGCAGGTTCATGCTCTACAACATTCGCAGAGTACGACCCTATTTTACACAGAAAGCGGCACAGGTCCTAATCCAGGCACTTGTCATCTCCCGTCTGGATTACTGCAACTCGCTGTTGGCTGGGCTCCCTGTCTGTGCCATTAAACCCCTGCAACTTATCCAGAATGCTGCAGCCCGTCTGGTGTTCAACCTTCCCAAGTTCTCTCACGTCACCCCGCTCCTCCGCACACTCCACTGGCTTCCAGTTGAAGCTCGCATCTACTACAAAACCATGGTGCTTTCCTACGGAGCTGTGAGGGGAATGGCACCTCCTTACCTTCAGGCTCTGATCAGACCCTACACCCAAACGAGGGCACTACGTTCATCCACCTCTGGCCTGCTAGCCCCCCTACCTCTACGGAAGCACAGTTCCCGCTCAGCCCAGTCAAAGCTATTCTCTGCTCTGGCACCCCAATGGTGAAACAAGCTCCCCCACGACGCCAGGACAGCGGAGTCACTGACCACCTTCCGGAGACACTTGAAACCCTACCTCTTTAAGGAATACCTGGAATAGTATAATAGTAATCCTTCTACCCCCCCTTTACTACCACTGTCTTTTGTCTAAACTAACACCTGACTTATTTCACCTGCTAGCACTGACTTGTTTGAAGACATGTACGTATTGTGATCGAGATGTAGTTGTCCCTGATTGCACTGACTTTGCTCACAGCTGCTTGTTTGAAGAAGTGTACTTACTGTGATCAAGATGTGGTTGTCCCACTGGCTATCCTAAGTTGAATGCACTAATTTGTAAGTCGCTCTGGATAAGAGCGTCTGCTAAATGACTTAAATGTAAATGTATTTGTATATTTCCGTTAGGGAACGCCTCCACTGTGAAGTCCATGTGTGCACAGTAGAGGTTGAGCGGGAGTGAATATTAATTCCAGTCCTGTCTTGTCCTGTCAATATTTTTTCCCTTACTGTCCTGATCCCGCAACATTTCTATAACCCCGGAACTTTCCTGTCCCATCCCGATAAAAATCACTCCCGTCTCATGCTCATTTTAACAGGCAGAAATAACTTAATCCTTGCTGCTACTCTGTCTGTCCCCGCTCTGCTGCAGCATCGCATTAGTGGAATCCAAGACTGTTCTCAGGGCAAGCCTTGTTGTAGCTCGATATGTTCGAGTAGCGTCGGGGACAATTTTTGCATTTTAGCTAACCCTAACCCTATTCCTAACCTTAACCGAATTATCCTGAACTGCCAAGTTAATTCTCCTAACCTGCCAGGTTAATTTTCCTAACCTGCGTAATACGTCGAAAAGTCACTTCTGTTAGTCAAAACGGGGAGATGCCCTGTGAGAACAGTCTTGGTTTCCATTAATGCGATACAGCCGCTCTGCTTGTGAGTAGCCATAGCAACTGCACCGTTTGGCTGCTGCTCAGCGCTCAGTTGCTTGTACACAGCTGATAACAACCACATTATGAGATTTTGGCAATGAAGACAGCGCTTGTACTTACTTAGAGTCAGATGAACTCATAGATATGGACATGTGTATTTGTGCACTGCACAAACTCAATTCGACCTTGCACTCCTTCTAAACAACGCCATTTAAAAATAAACTTGTTGTCAAGTCTATAAAATTTAGTGCATTGTGTTCGTAATAGATTCTAGTTTTGGGAACAGGGAAATGTGATTGAGATCAGATATTATATCTATGAGAAAACTTGCAGAATGTCGGCCCAGTTTAACCTAGTTCCATCCTCTCCCACTACCTGTGACTGGACTTACTCCACAGGAGGTTTGGTGGCACCTTTATTGGGGAGGACGGGCTAGTGGCAATGGCTGGAGCGGATGAGGTGGAATGTTATCAAATACATCAAACACATGGTTTGATGCCATGCCATTTGCGCCGTTCCAGCCATTATTATGAGCCATCCTCCCCTCAGCAGCCTCCACTGACTTCCTCTCACTACAAATATTATTTGGTGGTGAGAAAATGTTATAAACGGATGCTTCAGCTTCATAGCCTCTGTGATGTGTCTGGGTTTTGCCTTCTGTCTGTTGTAACTATCAGTGTTGTAGTAGTGCCTGGGGAAGTGGGTATACTCTAATATTGCCAACATTTTCCCCAAATTTTTTGTGTAGGTCTACAAAGGAATGAAAAAATGATATGTGAAACAGTGAAATACACTCTGAATGACCTAAAATTATGAATCCCATATTGGTCTTTCACAGTCAAGCCAACCCAAGCTGTACTGTGCAGTAGGATAATAGTAGGCCTACTAATGAAACAGAAAAATGACATCAGAAATTCACAGGTTTCAGATTAACCCCAGATTTTTCAGGGTTTCGTTCTCAAAGTCACACTTTTTTTAAAATGGAAAAACAACACAATTGTATGTTCTAAGTCCATAACAATGCTTAAACCACATCAGGAGACCACTTCAGAGGTCTGGGAAAAATCTAAGAAATATAGATTTTTGAGAGTAGTTATACTTTAATTAAAGTGTGCAGGCACCTAGCACTACTGTTTGATTAAAGGTGTTTCTGTAGCACATGAGATGAAGTTTGCAAAAGAAATGGCCACTGGATTGACACAAATAATCACGTAGCTAGTTAACGTTTAATAGAGAAGGTTTTTTGGGAAAGCCTTTCCATCTACCAGAAGATAATTATGCCTATCATTAGCATCACAATAATTTTCCTGTTCCTGAATTGTTTAGATTCTGGATGTTTTACATCATATTATGAGGCATGTCTTACCTTTTTCTTTCAAC
Source organism: Coregonus clupeaformis (assembly GCF_020615455.1). Classification (NCBI taxonomy): domain Eukaryota; kingdom Metazoa; phylum Chordata; class Actinopteri; order Salmoniformes; family Salmonidae; genus Coregonus; species Coregonus clupeaformis. The sequence continues at coordinate 1,546,432 of NW_025533456.1, forward strand.
TTTCTTTCATTCTCTAGCAGCCAAAGGCATTATCCTAGTCATATTAGCAACCCATGATAGCTGTTGCATCTTTAAATCCCCCCTCTTTTTAAGGGATATTTCCATCTCTGTCCATGAAACCGCTTGCATGTGCATTTTAGAACAGTGTTTTCCTACAAATTGCATTTTGAAACATTCACAAGTAGGCCTTTGCTGCGGCTAAAATATTAAGAAATAATAGTTTATCAACATTGTAAGCTAAACATTCCAATCTGTTCCATCAGCTCTATTGTTATAAGAGTCTAAGCCCTGAGAGATATAAGAAAGATCAGGAAACATTTGTTATTTTTTTGGGACATGTATTTAACCACTTATTTTTGGCACTAAACAGTCTCCATATACAAGTGAGGGAAAAAAGTATTTGATCCCCTGTTGATTTTGTACGTTTGCCCACTGACAAAGAAATGATCAGTCTATAATTTTAAAGGTAGGTTTATTTGAACAGTGAGAGGCAGAATAACAACAAAAAAATCCAGAAAAACGCATGTCAAAAATGTTATAAATTGATTTGCATTTTAATGAGGGAAATAAGTATTAGACCCCTCTGCAAAACATGATTTAGTACTTGATTTAGTTTCTTGTAGTTGGCCACAAGGTTTGCACACATCTCAGGAGGGATTTTGTCCCACTCCTCTTTGCTTCTCCAAGTCATTAAGGTTTCGAGGCTGACGTTTGGCAACTCAAACCTTCAGCTCCCTCCACAGATTTTCTATGGGATTAAGGTCTGGAGACTGGCTAGGCCACTCCAGGACCTTAATGTGCTTCTTCTTGAGCCACTCCTTTGTTGCCTTGGCCCATGTGTTTTGGGTCATTGTCATGCTGGAATACCCATCCACAACCCATTTTCAATGCCCTGGCTGAGGGAAGGAGGTTCTCACCCAAGATTTGACGGTACATGACCCTGTCCATCGTCCCTTTGATGCGGTGAAGTTGTCCTGTCCCCTTAGCAGAAAAACACCCCCAAAGCATAATGTTTCCACCTCCATGTTTGACGGTGGGGATGGTGTTCTTGGGGTCATAGGCAGCATTCTTCCTCCTCCAAACACGGCGAGTTGAGTTGATGCCAAAGAGCTCCATTTTGGTCTCATCTGACCACAACACTTTCACCCAGTTCTCGTCTGAATCATTCAGATGTTCATTGGCAAACTTTAGACGAGCATGTATATGTGCTTTCTTGAGCAGGGGGACCTTGCGGGCGCTGCAGGTTTTCAGTCCTTCACGGCGTAGTGTGTTACCAATAGTTTTCTTGGTGACTATGGTCCCAGCTGCCTTGAGATCATTGACAAGATCCTCCCGTGTAGTTCTGGGCTGATTCCTCACCGTTCTCATGATCATTGCAACTCCACGAGGTGAGATCTTGCATGGAGCCCCAGGCTGAGGGAGATTGACAGTTATTTTGTGTTTCTTCCATTTGCGAATAATCGCACCAACTGTTGTCACCTTCTCACCAAGCTGCTTGGCGATGGTCTTGTAGCCCATTCCAGCCTTGTGTAGGTCTACAATCTTGTCCCTGACATCCTTGGAGAGCTCTTTGGTCTTGGCCATGGTGGAGAGTTTGGAATCTGATTGATTGATTGCTTCTGTAGACAGGTGTCTTTTATACAGGTAACAAACTGAGATTAGGAGCACTCCCTTTAAGAGTGTGCTCCTAATCTCAGCTCGTTACCTGTATAAAAAAGACACCTGGGAGCCAGAAATCTTTCTGATTTAGAGGGGGTCAAATACTTATTTCCCTCATTAAAATGCAAATCAATTTCTAACATTTTTGACATGCGTTTTTCTGGATTTTTTGGTTGTTATTCTGTCTCTCACTCAAATAAACCTACCATTAAAATTATAGACTGATCATTTCTTTGTCAGTGGGCAAACGTACAAAATCAACAGGGGATCAAATACTTTTTTCCCTCACTGTACTGTTTACTTCCATTACTTTTTTCAACTGGTACTGGGGACCTTCAGACGAGTCTTATGAGGCCTGTGGGTGGCCTAGAGTAAAACAATTGACATGTTCGTGAGAGTCTCACTTTTCCACAGATGGGTCATTTAAGTGTGTATCCCAAACTGTTCAGATGTAAGATGCTTGTGGAGCAAAACTGAGAACCGCATCATGTTCATGAGAGTCTCATATAGGGGTCACAACAGTTTTTAGGCAAAACAGTTCAGACTCTACAGACGATTTTGTGAGAAGACCGATTTTCGGGATGTCTCATGGTCTGACAAACACTGCTCTGGCTCTGTCACCTTTCATCGCAGATGCGGAAGTGTGACATAGGCGGCTGAGGTGGATTGAGTTGCATCCGATACAAAAAACATATCTTTATCTTAAACTGACGGATTTCTATGGGGATTTTTTTATTAGGCTAATTATATTTCCGCGGGGGTGTGGACATCTATCTTAGGTTTATTAATTGATACAGCGTATACCTCCACTACACTACTTTGATACAGTGGGGATTAAGAAGTGAGTATATGCAATGCCCACTGAAAAATCTGTGGGTATACACTGTATACCTGGCGACCCGTCATTCAGGGCAGGTGGTGAGCCCCACATTTGTAGCAAACATTTTTTATAATAATAATAAGGTGTTTCAGCCTAGCTCAGTGCTTTCTGTGGTGGGGCAAGCCAGCAGAAAATATGGAGCCTTGCGCCTTGATTGGCTATGTGTTCTGTCACTCATGGGGACACCACGTCAACGCCAAGTCTAAGAGTAGACATTGACAATTCAAGCCCTTTGGGTGCTCCATAGAGTTACATTAGAAGTGCCCTTCCAAGAAGGCTCAAGGTCATTGGCCACAGATAAAATGATGTCAAATCACGTTATATGTACAGTAGCTTTGATTGGACTGATCATGTCAACATCTTACTTTCAAAATCATAGCTAGCAGTCATCATCATGAATACAGTTGACAATCTACTGGCATGAAGATAAATAATGAAGAGAAATTATAGATAAAATGTTGCTCATCGGCCATTGGACATAAACATTACACAACAAGTTGGAAATCGCAAATTCAACAATTAGTGGTTTGGAGGGAATCGGTGACAGTGGCTAACTGCAAGCATTGCAACTGGGAAGTCGGGAATAAATTAGCTCTGACTGGGAAAATAAGTCTGGAATGGTCATCCAACTCGGAATTGTAAATCCGGCCTCTTTCTCTTTCTTTGATGATAAAATTTGCCCACGAAGGACCGCCACGCCACCTTCCTGTTCAAGTGAGCACAGCACAACAAGGTGTGTCCAAAAATGTCTTGTATGCTGCTGCATAAATTATGTAATATGCCAGGGAGATATGTATACTGTAAGTGTATGTTGTGTAGTAAGCTGTTAGTAGCCCATGTGCCTCACCCTAATAATTTGGTCTATTTTCACCTCTTAATTTCACCTACTGTTTTGACTTGGTGGTGCACATGTACCCTATAACCTGTTTTAGAGAAATGTAATCATCGAATATTGTAAGAGCTTTCATTGTCTGCTTATATGCCCCCTTTATTTATCCTACGGTTCTGACTTGGTGTTCAGGGAAAACACTGTAAGAACGGGCCATGTTCTGAATTCTGTCGCTGTACATTTCAAAAGTGCTGAACAAATAGTTATATTGACTATGTCCGTCGTAGCTCGCTCATTAATGTCTTTATCGAAATTACGGATTGCCTCTTATCCACTTGTCGTCCCTTTATGCCATAGTTTGTACATCTCAAATGTCAGTAGAAACCACATTTGTTTAAGCAAGTCAGCCTTATCAGCTATGTTTTTTTAAAGGCAGTAAATGAAGATGAATTGACTGTTTCGCAGAGGAACAAGGCTCCGCTGATAGCCAGGTGTAGCAGTGGTAAGGTGTTGGGACTGCTGTTGGGACTCTGCTATTGGGACAGCTTTATGTAGGCCCAAACAGTTTGTGGGCACCGTTTGGCACCGTTATAGTGCAATTCATGTATTGTTTAGTGTTGTGCTGTGTAGTGACTTTGCTGGCATGCATCCCACTTTTTTTGTTTGTTTGCCCCACCAAGATTTACATGCTAAAATCGCCACTGACTCCACTACACCACTAGTAACTATGAATTTGAGAGACAACAAGTGCTCATTGTTCAAATGTATTTATGTTTTCAATGAACATAGGAGACTAAATAACTCTCTCTCCTCTGCTCTTGTCCTTCTAGACCTGTCTGCTGCCTTTGATACTGTGAACCATCAGATCCTCCTCTCCAACCTCTCCGAGCTGGGCATCTCCGGCGCGTCTCACTCTTGGATTGCGTCCTACCTGACCGGTCGCTCCTACCAAGTGGCGTGGCGAGAAGCTGTCTCCACACCACGTGCTCTCACCACTGGTGTCCCCTAGGGCTCAGTTCTAGGCCCTCTCCTATTCTCGCTATACACCAAGTCACTTGGCTCTGTCATATCCTCACATGGCCTCTCCTATCATTGCTACGCAGACGACACACAACTAATCTTCTCCTTTCCTCCTTCTGATAACCAGGTGGCGAATCGCATCTCTGCATGTCTGGCAGACATATCAGTATGGATGACGGATCACCACCTCAAGCTGAACCTTGGCAAGACGGAGCTGCTCTTCCTCCCGGGGAAGGACTGCCCGTTCCATGATCTCGCCATCACGGTTGACAACTCCGTTGTGTCCTCCTCCCAGAGTGTGAAGAGCCTTGGCATGACCCTGGACAACACCCTGTCGTTCTCCGCTAACATCAAGGCGGTGACCCGATCCTGTAGGTTCATGCTCTACAACATTCGGAGAGTACGACCCTGCCTTACACAGGAAGCGGCACAGGTCCTAATCCAGGCACTTGTCATCTCCCGTCTGGATTACTGCAACTCGCTGTTGGCTGGGCTCCCTGCCTGTGCCATTAAACCCCTACAACTCATCCAGAATGCCGCAGCCCGTCTGGTGTTCAACCTTCCCAAGTTCTCTCATGTCACCCCGCTCCTCCGCACACTCCACTGGCTTCCAGTTGAAGCTCGCATCTGCTACAAGACCATGGTGCTTGCCTACGGAGCTGTGAGGGGAACGGCACCTCCGTACCTTCAGGCTCTGATCAGTCCCTACACCCAAACGAGGGCATTGCGTTCATCCACCTCTGGCCTGCTGGCTCCCCTACCTCTGGTGAAGCACAGTTCCCGCTCAGCCCAGTCAAAACTGTTCGCTGCTCTGGCACCCCAATGGTGGAACAAGCTCCCTCACGACGCCAGGACAGCGGAGTCACTCACCACCTTCCGGAGACATTTGAAACCCCACCTCTTTAAGGAATACCTGGGATAGGATAAAGTAATCCTTCTATCCTTACCCCCCCCCAAAAAAAAAAAAACATTGTTAAGTGGTTATCCCACTGGCTATAAGGTGAATGCACCAATTTGTAAGTCGCTCTGCTAAATGACGTAAATGTAAATGTAAATAGATTGTCAACAATCTAAGCCAAGCCCATCTGTTTTACCCTATAGTTGTGCACACCTCGGTTTTGTTGCTAACGACCAACCCGTCTATTGAGATGCATTACATTGAAAAGTGTACACTGTTTCTTTAAGAGCATTATGTTTGTCATTGAGGACATGCAAGAGATCAGAGATTCCTTATGATCATTGATTTCCTGAAGAAGCTATCACAGTGGCATCGTTTCAGCTAAACCTAGGGTATGGCAAAGGATATAAAAAGAAATTAAGCTAATCTACTGCATTTCTACACAATTTAAAAACTCTAAAATGCAATTTGCAGAACAGCAATATTGACTCCAGCCATTATCACCTTGTTGCTGTAGCATCATTCACCTCAGTCAATGGGGGACTTAACATTCTACAAAAACATGTCATAATGTCATACAGGAATTAACTGCCTGCTACACACTAGCTCAGCACAAGGATTATTTTGTACCTAAACATGTCGCCTGCCTTCCCGCCTTTCGGGCGACTCCCATTGTTAGGGCGACATGAGCATCTCGTCATTATATATTGTGCTCTGCTGTCAATATTAATAAAGCCAGCCAGCCATACAAACAGCCTCCCTCCCGCTCCCAGGCGTCCGCATGGTCCTAAACTCAGTTGGCGTTTAACCGCTAAACTGCAAAAGCCTTCTAATAGCGATTGGAATTATTTTAGTTATTTCTGTGCCCACAAATGTTTGGATATAGGCATGCTGGTAATTAAGTAACCAGGGCCCGGTTTCCCTAAATAATCTTAAGGCTAAGTTCATCGTTAGAATCTTAGAAGGACCATCGTTGAATCTCCGAGCTGTTTCCCAAACCGTCGTTATTAATTTTGTACTTGAAAACGCTCATAATCTAACGCCTGTCAATTGAGTGCGTCGTTAGATGCTGTTTTGCCCTCCCGCGTCACTTTATACACAGAAGATCTCCGCTAAACATAGAATCACATGGTTTATCATCGCTCTGTGACCGCGGATAACTTCTGAACAAAGTTGACTTCAAATACAAAGTTGCCAATGTCTTTGCAATTGATACAAACAAGCGACGTATAAAAACATGCTTGAAATGAAAACCGAGATGACTGCAATAACATTTAAACCGTAGGCTATAGGCCTATTTCAATCCTATTGAAATAACTACATTTCATGTTCAAACAATTTAGTTCAATTTTGCTACTTGTAGTCTACTGTCTGTAATTTGTCTGACTATGTTTCATGCAGAGCACATGCCAATTTGCCCTTCCAGTCTCCAAAGTGCCTTTTAATTTCCCTGAAAATGTTTATTTTTTTGTCTACATTAGGCCTATTTGTTATTTTTCAGAACCCATTTCCCGCAAATCTCATCTATGCTTCAGAACCAAGAAGTTGTGGGTCTTAATTGTTGACCAATGGCCAGTCATCAGCATTGGCAAGCAAAGGCTGACGGGCATATCCAGATTAGTGACCAGAAAGAGTTTGCTTAATTTATTCCAGTTTTGCCAGCAAAAACAGAGTAGACCTACGTTTATCATGAATTGAAAATACAGTTTAGCAATCTACTATCTACTCTATTGATCATGTTCATATTTCAGATAGGCCTATTTGACTGGCTACTGGCTACATGTCTAAAGATAGGCAGCTGTAATATCGCACTGCCTTCAATATTATGGGATGAGGATGTAACATATTCTGTCAAATGTATTATGCTATTTGTGAGGAAGAACAGGGTTACCCGACTGGCAACGAGCACTCTGCAGGCAGGCTGCCCTCCAAAGTGATGGCGCCGTGGAGACAGAATATGCTTTCCATCGGATCCTGCATCCTCAGCTACAAGTAGGCCTTATGATTTCGCTTGCTCTGGACGCCAGAGAAGTGACATGATAGCCTATATTCCTAGTTGATATTGGCTGCTTACATGAATGACTTTCAGCTCCAAATGCAGGTGTAAAACGCAGTATTTCTGTAGTCTACTGACTTTTGAAAAAAATGCATCACTATTTATGGCTGTAATGACAGACTACATTTGCGCAGCGATTGTGTGCGGATGTTCGCGTGTGTGCATGTGCGTGTGCAGGGTCGCAAGTTTTGTACCACACATTTTTGGGGTCCCATGGGTCAAAAAAGTTTCAAAACCACTGGGATACATGATAGTGGCAACAAATGGTGAGGGGTTCGATATAATAATGGTAGGCTACAGTATTTCTTACAATCTTCTATTTTGACTGGAATTGTGTTGGTCATTGTTAATAAGTGCAGCATTTATTCAAGTTCACAATAGTTTTGCAAAAATACTTTACTCATCAGATTCTGCTGCATTCCCCTCTTCTTGTAATAATTTATCAATGAGTCTGTGACCCAGGATTTTTGTTATTGTTAGGGGGTGGCCTTTTTTTTGTTTGAGCAAATGCCCCCCCCAAAAGGTCTGTGCAAGGCCCTGCTAACATGGGTGCAAGAATGTGCCAAATCGGTGATTTAGGCCTAGTGCATTTTCATTGGGTAAGCATTAAAATAAGCCTTAGCCGCCTCAATATTTGCAGCTGTAGGTCGTAATATCTGTCTAGGAGCTGATCCATCGTCAGTATTGTGAAATAATTCTAATAGTAAGGTAAGATTTGAATGGAGAAAGCTGATCAGAGCAGAGCTTCCTGTCTTTCGGTTGGAAAAGACATTACATCTTCCTCCATTGTAGGAAATGGTTAGGGTGAGGGGGTGTAACTCCATTTTAAGGTGTGAGCATAGAGATTTATAGAGATCGCAACGTTGTATCCGTCCCATTATGGCGTCTGTGAGTGCACAGACAGCACCATTGAGGCCATCTCCATTTTTAAGTAGTCCATTTTCTTCTTCTACTACTTCTACGAGTTGGTAAATAAACTGAAAGGTTGTATAGTGCCACCTATAGTGTGTTGTTTGAACAGGTATAAAGCCAAGTTTGTATACAGTGGGGAAAAAAAGTATTTAGTCAGCCACCAATTGTGCAAGTTCTCCCACTTAAAAAGATGAGAGAGGCCTGTAATTTTCATCATAGGTACACGTCAACTATGACAGACAAAATGAGGGAAAGAAATCCAGAAATCACATTGTAGGATTTTTTATGAATGTATTTGCAAATTATGGAGGAAAATAAGTATTTGGTCAATAACAAAAGTTTCTCAATACTTTGTTATATACCCTTTGTTGGCAATGACACAGGTCAAACTTTTTCTGTAAGTCTTCACAAGGTTTTCACACACTGTTGCTAGTATTTTGGCCCATTCCTCCATGCAGATCTCCTCTAGAGCAGTGATGTTTTGGGGCTGTCGCTGGGCAACACAGACTTTCAACTCCCTCCAAAGATTTTCTATGGGGTTGAGATCTGGAGATCTGGAGACTGGCTAGGCCACTCCAGGACCTTGAAATGCTTCTTACGAAGCCACTCCTTCATTGCCTGGGCGGTGTGTTTGGGATCATTGTCATGCTGAAAGACCCAGCCACGTTTCATCTTCAATGCCCTTGCTGATGGAATTATGTTTTCACTCAAAATCTCACGATACATGGCCCCATTCATTCTTTCCTTTACACGGATCAGTCATCTTGGTCCCTTTGCAGAAAAACAGCCCCAAAGCATGGTTTCCACCCCCATGCTTCACAGTAGGTATGGTGTTCTTTGGATGCAACTCAGCATTCTTTGTCCTCCAAACACAACGAGTTGAGTTTTTACCAAAAAGTTATATTTTGGTTTCATCTGACCATATGACATTCTCCCAATCCTCTTCTGGATCATCCAAATGCACTCTAGCAAACTTCAGACGGGCCTGGACATGTACTGGCTTAAGCAGGGGGACACGTCTGGCACTGCAGGATTTGAGTCCCTGGCGGCGTAGTGTGTTACTGATGGTAGGCTTTGTTACTTTGGTCCCAGCTCTCTGCAGGTCATTCACTAGGTCCCCCCGTGTGGTTCTGGGATTTTTGCTCACCGTTCTTGTGATCATTTTGACCCCACGGGGTGAGATCTTGCGTGGAGCCCCAGATCGAGGGAGATTATCAGTGGTCTTGTATGTCTTCCATTTCCTAATAATTGCTCCCACAGTTGATTTCTTCAAACCTATTGCAGATTCAGTCTTGCCAGCCTGGTGCAGGTCTACAATTTTGTTTCTGGTGTCCTTTGACAGCTCTTTGGTCTTGGCCATAGTGGAGTTTGGAGTGTGACTGTTTGAGGTTGTGGACAGGTGTCTTTTATACTGATAACAAGTTCAAACACGTGCCATTAATACAGGTAACGAGTGGAGGACAGAGGAGCCTCTTAAAGAAGAAGTTACAGGTCTGTGAGAGCCAGAAATCTTTGCTTGTTTGTAGGTGACCAAATACTTATTTTCCACCATAATTTGCAAATAAATTCATAAAAAATCCTACAATGTGATTTTCTGGGTTTTTTTTCCTCAATTTGTCTGTTATAGTTGACGTGTACCTATGATGAAAATTACAGGCCTCTCTCATCTTCTTAAGTGGGAGAACTTGCACAATTGGTGGCTGACTAAATACTTTTTCCCCCCACTGTATTTACTGCCACCTGCAGTTATGGAATGTTTTCTCATGAGTATAATTAATTGTCTGATCCCTCCTGGTGACCTGATGTAGTTATGTGATCTTTCCTTAACACATAGGAAGTCCCAACCAGTTGACTACTTCAAAATGGGGAGTCCTCAATGGCTCTTCTCATGCTAAAACTGGCTTTTGGGAACTAGAGTCCTCAATAAATCTCTATGTGTGTGAGCATGACTGTGACAAGAAACTGAAAACCACTTCCTGTTGACTGAGTTCTGTGCTGAGAATAAGTGTTTGAAGTTCTCAAGTGTGAAGGTGCTCTGTATCTGAATGACTGTATTTCCATGGCAAGAAATAATCAACTTTCTCAGGCCCAGATATATAATAACATGTAAATGGAACTGAATCATGTCCAGGTTGATAGACATTTTGCAACTAAATGCTTTTTTGTGTCTCGGGTAGATTTAGGTTCTTTAAAAATAATTTAGATATTTTTATTTTATAATATCTCATTTTTATGATCTCCAGCACAATACCAGTGTGTACCAGTGGCGGTCAGTGCCGTTTCAGATGAGAGAGTGTTTTTTTTTTTTATGAGCATTGCCTTATTTCTATTACAGCATATTGGATGACTGTCATTCATATTCCATTGACCCAGTTAAATGTAACAGCGATAGGTTTAGGCTACTACATTTATTTATTTGACCTTTATTTAACTAGGCAAGTCAGTTAAGAATAAATTCTTATTTACAATGACGGCCTACACCGGCCAAACCCGGACGACGCTGGGCCAATTGTGCGCCTCCCTATGGGACATGATACATGATACTAACGTAGGTGTGCACAGGTTGAGAGACAAATTTGATGTGACAGACAGAGACACATGTACAGACAGTGACATTCAATACCGTCTTGCACACTCTTGCCTGCATCTAGCTGATAGTGTGTGTAATCCTTAGTCCAACAGTTGCAAACAAGAGTTTCTATTGGACAAATTCAGGTATGTTTATCACCGTTTTGTTCAGTTTGCTTCTGTTTAATAAACGTTTTTCAGCAGAATTGGTGGAATGAATACACCCCTGATCACGCGTAAACACAGTTCACAGTTTCATAGCAGCCATGTTGTATTCCTTCTCGCATCTACGTAATGCACTCTCCTCCTTTCACCTCTTCCCATCACTTGTGGACTTCAGTGCACAACACATCAGCTGTATGTGACCAGGCGGAAAAAACATTTCCAAGCCAAACCGCTACACACAGCCTACATCGTTGTCACCATATTAGCCAAAGTAACGTCATAGTCAGCATAGCTAATAGAACTAACACCTTAGTAAATCCGCTACAATTATGCAGTAATGTTACAGTCTACAGTCAATAAGCAGTTACACTGGTGGGCCCGGTGGCAATAAATTAGTAAAACAAAGCTTACCTTGACTTGGAAGAGTTCCAGTGTTGTGTTGGATAGTCATAGCCAGCTAGTTAACATAGCATCCCTCTGTTTGAGCAGGGTGTTTCAGTAGGCTAAACTAGCTAGCTGCATTTACTAGCTAAGTAAGTGAAACTAAAAGTTTTTAAAAAATGACAATGTATCTCTCTCTCTATTTCTCTTACTTCTCCTTCATTTAGGAAGAAAATAATTTGTTCAAAACTGTTCAACTATTTCCTTTCTCTCTCTTTGATTCAACTACTCACCACATTTTATGCACTGCAGTGCTAGCTAGCTGTACCTTATGCTTTCAGTACTAGATACATTCTCTGATCCTTTGATTGGGTGGACAACATGTCAGTTCATGCTGCAAGAGCTCTGATAGGTTGGAGGATGTCCTCCGAACGTTGTCATACTAGTCTATGGAAGGGGGTGAGAATCATGAGCCTCCTAGGTTTTCTATTGAAGTCAATGTACTCAGAAGAGGATGGAAGCTAGCTGTCCTCCGGCTACACCATGGTGCTACCCTACAGAGTGCTGTTGAGGCTACTGTAGACCTTCTTTGCAAAATAGTGTGTTTTAATCAATTATTTGGTGACATGTGATTATATTTAGTATAGTTCTATCTAAAAATGATAACTTTCGCGTGTGTGCATGTGCGTGTGCAGGGTCCTCAATAAATCTCTATATGTGTGAGCATGACTGTGACAAGAAACTGAAAACCACTTCCTGTTGACTGAGTTCTGTGCTGAGAATAAGTGTTTAAAGTTCTCAAGTGTGAAGGTGCTCTGTATCTGAATCACTGTATTTCCATGGCAAGAAATAATCAACTTTTTCAGGCCCAGATATATAATAACATGTAAATGGAACTGAATCATGTCCAGGTTGATAGACATTTTGCAACTAAATGCTTTTTTGTGTCTCGGGTAGATTTAGGTTCTTTAAAAATAATTTAGATATTTTTATTTTATAATATCTCATTTTTATGATCTCCAGCACAATACCAGTGTGTACCAGTGGCGGTCAGTGCCATTTCAGATGAGGGAGTGTTTTCTTTTTTAAAAATTCTTATTTACAATGACGGCCTACACCGGCCAAACCCGGACGACGCTGGGCCAATTCCTTTAAGAGTGTACTCCTAATCTCAGCTTGCTACCTGTATAAAAGACACCTGGGAGCCAGAAATCTTTCTGATTGAGAGGGGGTCAAATACTTATTTCCCTCATTAAAATGCAAATCAATTTATAACATTTTTGACATGCGTTTTTCTGTTTTTTTTGTAGTTGTTATTCTGTCTCTCACTGTTCAAATAAACCTACCATTAAAATTATAGACTAATCATTTCTTTGTCAGTGGGCAAACGTACAAAATCAGCAGGGGATCAAATACTTTTTTCCCTCACTGTAAGACTGCTGAACAGTTAATCAAATGGCTACCCAGACTATTTGCATTGACCCCCTTATTGTATTCTTATTTATTCTTATTTGTTTTGCACTGACTCTCTTGCACAGCCTCGATGTACACTCACTGGACTCTAACCACACACTCACACGTACTACACTGACACTCCAACACTCACAGACACACACAGACACACACACACACACACACGCACGCACGCACACACACACACACACACACACACACAAACTGTACATATATTCACATTCCCTCACACTCCTCCATTATGCTGTTGCTACTATCTGTTTATTATCTATGCATAGTCACTATACCCCTACATACAGTGGGGGAAAAAAAGTATTTAGTCAGCCACCAATTGTGCAAGTTCTCCCACTTAAAAATATGAGAGAGGCCTGTAATTTTCATCATAGCTACACGTCAACTATGACAGACATTTACATTACATTTACATTTTAGTCATTTAGCAGACGCTCTTATCCAGAGTGACTTACAGGAGCAATTAGGGTTAAGTGCCTTGCTCAAGGGCACATTTACGTCATTTAGCAGACGCTCTTATCCAGAGCGACTACAAATTGGTGCATTCACCCTATAGCCAGTGGGATAACCACTTTACAATTATACTTTTTTTGTTTTTGTTTTTGTTTTTTTGGGGGGGTAGAAGGATTACTTTACCCTATCCCAGGTGTTCCTTAAAGAGGTGGGGTTTCAAATGTCTCCGGAAGGTGGTGAGTGACTCCGCTGTCCTGGCGTCGTGAGGGAGCTTGTTCCACCATTGGGGTGCCAGAGCAGCGAACAGTTTTGACTGGGCTGAGCGGGAACTATGCTTCCGCAGAGGAAGGGAGCCAGCAGGCCAGAGGTGGATGAACGCAATGCCCTCGTTTGGGTGTAGGGACTGATCAGAGCCTGAAGGTACGGAGGTGCCGTTCCCCTCACTGCTCCATAGGCAAGCACCATGGTCTTGTAACGGATGCGAGCTTCAACTGGAAGCCAGTGGAGTGTGCGGAGGAGGGGGGTGACGTGAGAGAACTTGGGAAGGTTGAACACCAGACGGGCTGCGGCATTCTGGATGAGTTGTAGGGGTTTAATGGCACAGGCAGGGAGCCCAGCCAACAGCGAGTTGCAGTAATCCAGACGGGGAGATGACAAGTGCCTGGATTAGGACCTGTGCCGCTTCCTGTGTAAGGCAGGGTCGTACTCTCCGAATGTTGTAGAGCATGAACCTGCAGGATCGGGTCACCGCCTTGATGTTAGCGGAGAACGACAGGGTGTTGTCCAGGGTCACGCCAAGGCTTTTCGCACTCTGGGAGGAGGACACAACGGAGTTGTCAACCGTGATGGCGAGATCATGGAACGGGCAGTCCTTCCCCGGGAGGAAGAGCAGCTCCGTCTTGCCAGGGTTCAGCTTGAGGTGGTGATCCGTCATCCATACTGATATGTCGGCCAGACATGCAGAGATGCGATTCGCCACCTGGTTATCAGAAGGGGGGAAAGGAGAAGATTAGTTGTGTATCGTCAGCGTAGCAATGATAGGAGAGGCCATGTGAGGATATGACAGAGCCAAGTGACTTGGTGTATAGGGAGAAAAGGAGAGGGCCTAGAACTGAGCCCTGGGGGACACCAGTGGTGAGCGCACGTGGTGCGGAGACAGCTTCTCGCCACGCCACTTGGTAGGAGCGACCGGTCAGGTAGGACGCAATCCAGGAGTGAGCCGCGCCGGAGATGCCCAGCTCGGAGAGGGTGGAGAGGAGGATCTGATGGTTCACTGTATCAAAGGCAGCAGACAGGTCTAGAAGGACAAGAGCAGAGGAGAGAGAGTTAGCTTTAGCAGTGCGGAGAGCCTCCGTGACACAGAGAAGAGCAGTCTCAGTTGAATGACCAGTCCTGAAACCTGACTGGTTTGGATCAAGAAGGTCATTCTGAGAGAGATAGCAAGAGAGTTGGCTAAAGACGGCACGCTCAATAGTTTTGGAAAGAAAAGAAAGAAGGGATACTGGTCTGTAGTTGTTGACATCAGTGGGATCGAGTGTTGGTTTTTTGAGAAGGGGTGCAACTCTCGCTCTCTTGAAGACGGAAGGGACATGGCCAGCGGTCAAGGATGAGTTGATCAGCGAGGTGAGGTAGGGGAGAAGGTCACCGGAGATGGTCTGGAGAAGAGAGGAGGGGATGGGGTCAAGCGGGCAGGTTGTTGGGCGGCCTGCAGTCACTAGTCGCAAGATTTTATCTGGAGAGAGAGGGGAGAAAGAAGTCAAAGCATAGGGTAGGGCAGT
The DNA here is from genome assembly GCF_020615455.1 of Coregonus clupeaformis. Taxonomy (NCBI): domain Eukaryota; kingdom Metazoa; phylum Chordata; class Actinopteri; order Salmoniformes; family Salmonidae; genus Coregonus; species Coregonus clupeaformis. Next base: position 1,561,516 of record NW_025533456.1, read on the forward strand.
GTGAGCAGGACCAGCAGTGTCATTAGACTTAACAAACGAGGATCGGATGTCGTCAACCTTCTTTTCAAAGTGGTTGACAAAGTCATCCACAGAGAGGGAGGAGGGGGGGATTCAGCAGTGAGGAGAATGTGGCAAAGAGCTTCCTAGGGTTAGAGGCAGATGCTTGGAATTTAGAGTGGTAGAAAGTGGCCTTAGCAGCAGAAACAGTTGAAGAAAATGTAGAGAGGAGGGAGTGAAAAGATGCCAGGTCGGCAGGGAATTTAGTTTTCTTCCATTTCCGCTCAGCTGCCCGGAGCTCTGTTCTGTGAGCTCGCAATGAGTCATCAAGCCACGGAGCTGGAGGGGAGGACCGAGCCGGCCGGGAGGATAGTGGACACAGGGAGTCAAAGGATGCAGAAAGGGAGGAGAGGAGGGTTGAGGAGGCAGAATCAGGAGATTGGAGGGAGAAGGATTGAGCAGAGGGAAGAGATGATAGGATGGAAGAGGAGAGAGTAGTGGGAGAGAGAGAGCGAAGGTTGCGGCGGCGCGTTACCATCTGTGTAGGGGCAGAGTGAGTAGTGTTGGAGGAGAGCGAGAGAGAAAAGGATACAAAGTAGTGGTCGGAGACATGGAGGGGAGTTGCAGTGAGATTAGTAGAAGAGCAACATCTAGTAAAGATGAAGTCAAGCGTATTGCCTGCCTTGTGAGTGGGGGGATGGTGAGAGGGTGAGGTCAAAAGAGGAGAGGAGTGGAAAGAAGGAGGCAGAGAGAAATGAGTCAAATGTAGACGTAGGGAGGTTGAAATCCCCCAAAACTGTGAAGGGTGAGCCATCCTCAGGAAAGGAACTTATCAAGGCGTCAAGCTCATTGATGAACTCTCCAAGGGAACCTGGAGGGCGATAGATGACAAGGATATTAAGCTTAAATGGGCTAGTGACTGTGACAGCGTGGAATTCAAATGAGGAGATAGACAGATGGGTTAGGGGAAAAATTGAGAATGACCACTTGGGAGAGATGAGGATTCCTGTGCCACCACCCCTCTGACCAGATGCTCTCGGGGTATGCGAGAACACATGGTCAGACGAGGAGAGAGCAGTAGGAGTAGCAGTGTTTTCAGTGGTAATCCATGTTTCCGTCAGCGCCAGGAAGTCGAGGGACTGGAGGGTAGCATAGGCTGGAATGAAGTCAGCCTTGTTGGCGGCAGAACGGCAGTTCCAGAGGCTGCCTGAGACCTGGAACTCCAGGTGTGTGGTGCGTGCAGGGACCACCAGGTTAGAGAGGCAGCAGCCACGCGGTGTGAGGCGTTTGTGTAGCCTGTGCAGAGAGGAGAGAACAGGGATAGGCAGAGGCATAGTTGACAGGCTGCAGCAGATGGCTACAATAATGCAGAGGAGATCGGAATGAAATGAACTAAACATCTGGGAAAGGAGAGAGCAGGCCTCCCTCACCAAAAAAAAAATATATATATAACTCTCCCAACTTCCACCTCAGAAACTATAATTGTTTCACTGAACCACCCGAGTAAAACTCTCCCAACTTCCACTTTAGAAATTAGAATTGTTGTAAACTACAGCAGACTGTTATCAGTAGCTGTAATTAAGTACAGCAGCTACCAACCACCTAACGTTAATGCCTCGGATGAGGTTAGAAAAACAGCTGAATGGTAGCAGCTAGCTGGCTCAATCACAGGTACTCTTAAGCATGAAATAACATTGGAAACAATTAACCACAGTTGCAAAAAGTTACCAGTAGCTACCTGCTAGCTAGCTAGCTAGCTTTGTTGGTCCAAGTAGTGGGTAAGCTAGCCTCGTGCTTCGCGGGGTCTGCCGAATACAATACTTACCTACAATAATTACCTACAATAACCTTCAATAACTACCTGAGTAAGCTACCTATAATACCAAACTACAATACCTACCTACAATCTAAATACATGGTTTAAGCTTAACTCAACACCATATAAGAAGCCAAGCTTACCTTTCATAACGCAGCAATGATTAAACGTTGGGTAGCTAGCACAAAGATATTGTATTTAGCTACCACAGTACAGCCAGCTGGTAGTGTTGGCTGGCTAGCAATGGCTGCTGTGTTGACTTTGTTTGAAAAAACGGCGTCGCTGCGAACGAATGTAGCTGGCTAAAAGGATATTGTTTTTAGTTGCTACCGTTGCTAATAGCTACTCGCCAGCTAATCCAGGAGGTGAGTTAGCTAGCTAGCTTCGTGCTACACCCGGCACCGCCGAATACAAAAGTAACCTACAATAACTACACAACAGCTACCCACAACAGCCCACGATGCCTACCTATACTACTTAATAATATACAGCCCACGATGCCTACCTATAATACCTAACTACAATCTAAATACATAGTTTAAGCCTTACTCGACAAAGCCCAAGCTATGTATAAAGCCAAACTGGCAGACTGCAATCAGTAGCCGTAATTAAGTACAGCAGCTACCAACCACCTAACGTTAATGATAATGAGGTTAGAAAAACAGCTGAATGGTGACGGCTAGCTGGCTCAATCACAGGTACTCTTAAGCGTGAAATAACATTGGAAACAATTAACCACTGTTGCTAAAAGTTACCAGTAGCTACCCGCTAGCTAGCTAGCTAGCTTTGTTGGTCCAAGTAGTGGGTAAGCTAGCCTCGTGCTTCGCCGGGGTCCGCCGAATACAGTCCTTACCTACAATAATTACCTACAATAACCTACAATAACTACCTGAGTAAACTACCTATAATACCTAACTACAATACCTACCTACAATCTAAATACATGGTTTAAGCTTTACTCAACACCATATAAGAAGCCAAGCTTACCTCCTGCTAGAGAAAACACAACCTCTCCCGACCACCGTACATGCTAGAGACAAATTGAGATTTTTTTTCTCCAGAAAATCACATTGTAGGATTTTTAATGAATTTATTTGCAAATTATGGTGGAAAATAAGTATTTGGTCACCTACAAACAAGCAAGATTTCTGGCTCTCACAGACCTGTAACTTCTTCTTTAATAGGCTCCTCTGGCCTCCACTCGTTACCTGTATTAATGGCACCTGTTTGAACTTGTTATCAGTATAAAAGACACCTGTCCACAACCTCAAACAGTCACACTCCAAACTCCATTATGGCCAAGACCAAAGAGCTGTCAAAGGACACCAGAAACAAAATTGTAGACCTGCACCAGGCTGGGAGACTGAATCTGCAATAGGTAAGCAGCTTGGTTTGAAGAAATCAACTGTGGGAGCAATTATTAGGAAATGGAAGACATACAAGACCACTGATAATCTCCCTCGAACTGGGGCTCCACGCAAGATCTCACCCCGTGGGGTCAAAATGATCACAAGAACGGTGAGCAAAAATCCCAGAACCACACAGGGGGACCTAGTGAATGACCTGCAGAGAGCTGGGACCAAAGTAACAAAGCCTACAATCAGTAACACACTACGCCGCCAGGGACTCAAATCCTGCAGTGCCAGACGTGTCCCCCTGCTTAAGCCAGTACATGTCCAGGCCCGTCTGAAGTTTGCTAGAGTGCATTTGGATGATCCAGAAGAGGATTGGGAGAATGTCATATGGTCAGATGAAACCAAAATAGAACTTTTTGGTAAAAACTCAACTCGTCGTGTTTGGAGGACAAAGAATGCTGAGTTGCATCCAAAGAACACCATACCTACTGTGAAGCATGGGGGTGGAAACATCATGCTTTGGGGCTGTTTTTCTGCAAAGGGACCAGGACAACTGATCCGTGTAAAGGAAAGAATGAATGGGGCCATGTATCGTGAGATTTTGAGTGAAAACCTCCTTCCATCAGCAAGGGCATTGAAGATGAAACGTGGCTGGGTCTTTCAGCATGACAATGATCCCAAACACACCGCCCGGGCAACGAAGGAGTGGCTTCGTAAGAAGCATTTCAAGGTCCTGGAGTGGCCTAGCCAGTCTCCAGATCTCAACCCTATAGAAAATCTTTGGAGGGAGTTGAAAGTCTGTGTTGCCCAGCGACAGCCCCAAAACATCACTGCTCTAGAGGAGATCTGCATGGAGGAATGGGCCAAAATACCAGCAACAGTGTGTGAAAACCTTGTGAAGACTTACAGAAAACGTTTGACCTGTGTCATTGCCAACAAAGGGTATACAACAAAGTATTGAGAAACTTTTGTTATTGACCAAATTCTTATTTTCCACCATAATTTGCAAATAAATTCATAAAAAATCCTACAATGTGATTTTCTGGATTTTGTTTTCTCATTTTGTCTGTCATAGTTGACGTGTACCTATGATGACAATTACAGGCCTCTCTCATCTTTTTAAGTGGGAGAACTGGCACAATTGGTGGCTGACTAAATACTTTTTTTCCCCACTGTAGTTGAATCTAAAAAGGATAACTTTAATGTTTCCCTATTTGTATTTTTATGAAATTCACTGAGGATGATTCTACCCTTCCTCCTCTGAGGAGTCTCCACTGATGTACACCTAAAATATAATTTTATCAAAACTCTCCAAAAGCTAAATCGTTGGAAATGTATCCACATGATGTGTATCAAATAATGGATGCAGTGTGACATTTCAGACTACACAGACTGGGATTACCACTGGTTCAGAAATAAATAAAAACAGAGTCCTGGAAAAACCATCACCACACTGTCTAACCAGGCTGGTCAGTACATATGTCTTGGGGTGTTACAGTTCCAGTCAAAACTTTGGACACACCTACTCATTCAATGGTTTTTCTTTATTTTTACTATTTTCTACAATGGTGAAGATATCAAAACTATGAAATAACACATATGGAATAATTTAGTAAGCAATAACGTGTTAAACAAATCAAAAATGCTATATTTGAGAATCTTCAAAGCAGCCACCCTTTGCCTTGATGACAGTTTTGCACACTCTTGGAGTTCTCTCAACCAGCTTCCTGAGGTAGTCACCTGGAATGCATTTCAAATAACAGGTGTGCTTTGTTAAAAGTTATTTTGTGGAATGTCTTTCCTTCTTAATGCGTTTGAGCCAATCAGTTGTGTTGTGACAAGGTAGGGGTGGTATACAGAAGATAGCCCTATTTGGTAAAATACCAAGTCCATATTATGGCAAGAACAGCTCAAATAAGCAAAGAGAAACAACAGTCCATCATTACTTTAAGACATGAAGGTCAGTCAATATGGAAAAATTCAAGAACTTTGAAAGTCTCTTCAAGTGCAGTCGCAAAAACCATCAAGCAGAAACTGGCTCTCATGAGGACCGCCACAGGAAAGGAAGACCCAGAGTTACCTTTGCTGCAGAGGATAAGTTCATTAGAGTTACCAGCCTCAGAAATTGCAGCCCAAATAAATGCTTCACAGAGTTCAAGTAACAGACACATCTCAACATCAACTGTTCAGAGGAGACTGTGTGAATCAGGCCTTCATGGTCAAATTGCTACAAATAAACCACTACTAAAGGCCACCAATAAGAAGAAGAGACTTGCCTTGGCCAAGAAACACGAGCAATGGACATTAGACAGGTGGAAATCTGTCCTTTGGTCTATTGAGTTCAAATTTGAGATTTTTGGTTACAACCGCCATGTCTTTGTGAGACGTAGAGTAGGTGAATGGATGATCTCCACATGTGTGGTTCCCACTGAAGCATGGAGGAGGAGGTGTGATTGTGTGGAGGTGCTTTGCAGGTGACACTGTCTGAGATTTATATAGAATTCAAGGAACACTTAACCAGCATGGCTACCAAAGCATTCTGCAGCAATACACCATCCCATCTGGTTTGCGCTTAGTGGGTCTATCATTTGTTTTTCAACAGGACAATGACCCAACACACCTCCAGGCTGTGTAAGGGCTATTTGACCAAGAAGGAGAGTGATGAAGTGCTGCATCAGATGACCTGGCCTTCACAATCACCCAACCTCAACCCAATTGAGATGGTTTGGGATGAATTGGGCTGCAGAGTGAACTCCTTCCAGAGTGTTTAAAAATCATTCCAGGTGAAGCTGGTTGAGAGAATGCCAAGAGTGTGCAAACCTTTCATCCTGGCAAAGGACGGCTACTTTTAAGAATCTAAAATATATTTTGATTTGTTTAACATTTTTTTGGTTACTACATGATTCATAGTGTTGATGTCTTCACTATTATTCTACAATATAGAAAATAATACAATTAAAGAAAACCCTTGAATGAGTAGGTGTGTCCAAACCTTTGACTGGTACTGTACATTACCTCGACTAACCTGTACCCCAGCACATTGACTCGGTACCCTTGAATATATCCTCGTTATTGTTATTTTATTGTGTTACTATTTTTCCTTTTGTTCATTTAGCAAATATTTTCTTACTTCATTTTAAAAAACTCTGCATTGTTGATTAAGTAAGCATTTCATGGTAAGGTCTACACCATTTTTATTTGGCGCATGTGACAAATAACTTTTGATTTGATTTGATTTGAAAATCTATTGACCCAACCACACCAGCACATACAGAATGTGTTTAATTAAAAAACACCATACATGTTTATCTGAATATAGGCAGAGGTGTTATCGCACAGTAATAAAGTAAGTGTCTCCAACCAATCACTGACAAGGCACTCCACATTCAACACACACCATTCAAAAACCAACTAGGAGGTTAGAGAAAGCTAACTGCATTGCTAACTTTATCATGCAAGCAAACACATGTAATACATACTGTACAAAACATAAGCATGAGAAAGGAAAGAATCGATACAGTACATACCATAGTGGAGGATAGAGAGAAGGAGTATTCCCTGTTTGGAGAAACAGTAGAGGGGACCACCAGACATCTCTGTTAGGTGTTGTATGTCTGTTTCCTCTGGCTGTAAATCCCCCTCATCTATCTCTGACTAGTAGCTAGCATTTGACTCACCAAAACACACAGATAACAGAGAGAGTAGAGAACAGGAAGAGCTGTTGTATAAAAGGCTCCCTATATGTTAGTTCAAAAGGAAGTCACAGTCTATCGTTGCTCTCTGAAAATACCCCTTCGCTCATCTTGAGAGTTAGATGATGAGAAGTAGGTGTGTTTGGCTCTGTCACTGTGTCTGATGGTGGTAGTTTTGGAGCATGTGTTTCCTAGCTGCTGGTTGTGTTTAATGGTAATGGAATTTTACAAATACTGGTAGCTTAGGAACTTTATGAGCAGACCACTCAGGAGGAAAGGAGGGAGAGAGAGAGAGAGAGAGAGAGAGAGAGAGAGAGAGAGAGAGAGCGAGAGCGAGAGCGTGTGTGTGAGAGAGAGAGAGAGAGAGAGAGAGAGAGAGAGAGAGAGAGAGAGAGGATCAAATAGCCGATCAATTAGCCTGTTACCAACCCTTTGTAAACTATTTGAAAAAATGGTGTTTGACCAGATACAATGCTATTTTACAGTAAACAAATTGACAACGAACTTTCAGCATACTTATAGAGAAGGACATTCAACAAGCACAGCACTTACACAAATGACTGATGATTGGCTGAGAGAAATTGATGATAAAAATATTGTGGGGGCTGTTTTGTTAGACTTCAGTGCGGCTTTTGACATTATCGATCATAGTCTGCTGCTGTAAAAACGTATGTGTTATGGCTTTACACCCCCTGCTATAATGTGGATAAAGAGTTACTTGTCTAACAGAACACAGAGGGTGTTCTTTAATGGAAGCCTCTCAAACTTAATCCAAGTAGAATCAGGAATTCCCCAGGGCAGCTGTTTAGGCCCCTTACTTTTTTCCATCTTTACTAACGACATGCCACTGGCTTTGAGTAAAGCCAGTGTGTCTATGTATGTGGATGACTCAACACTATACACGTCAGCTGCTACAGCAACTGAAATAACTGCAACACTTAACAAAGAGTTGCAGTTAGTTTCGGAATGGGTGACAAGGAATAACTTAGTCCTAAATATTTCCAAAACTAAAAGCATTGTATTTGGGTCAAATCATTCACTAAACCCTAAACCTCAACTACATCTCGTAATGAATAATGTGGAAATTGAGCAAGTTGAGGTGACTAAACTGCTTGGAGTAACCCTGGATTGTAAACTGTCATGGTCAAAGCATATTGATACAACAGTAGCTAAGATGGGGAGAAGTACAGTGGGGAAAAAAAGTATTTAGTCAGCCACCAATTGTGCAAGTTCTCCCACTTAAAAAGATGAGAGAGGCCTGTAATTTTCATCATAGGTACACGTCAACTATGACAGACAAAATGAGATTTTTTTTCCCCAGAAGATCACATTGTAGGATTTTTAATGAATTTATTTGCAAATTATGGTGGAAAATAAGTATTTGGTCAATAACAAAAGTTTCTCAATACTTTGCTATATACCCATTGTTGGCAATGACACAGGTCAAACGATTTCTGTAAGTCTTCACAAGGTTTTCACACACTGTTGCTGGTATTTTGGCCCATTCCTCCATGCAGATCTCCTCTAGAGCAGTGATGTTTTGGGGCTGTCGCTGGGCAACACGGACTTTCAACTCCCTCCAAAGATTTTCTATGGGGTTGAGATCTGGAGACTGGCTAGGCCACTCCAGGACCTTGAAATGCTTCTTACGAAGCCACTCCTTCGTTGCCCGGGCGGTGTGTTTGGGATCATTGTCATGCTGAAAGACCCAGCCACGTTTCATCTTCAATGCCCTTGCTGATGGAAGGAGGTTTTCACTCAAAATCTCATGATACATGGCCCCATTCATTCTTTCCTTTACACGGATCAGTTGTCCTGGTCCCTTTGCAGAAAAACAGCCCCAAAGCATGATGTTTCCACCCCCATGCTTCACAGTAGGTATGGTGTTCTTTGGATGCAACTCAGCATTCTTTGTCCTCCAAACACGACGAGTTGAGTTTTTACCAACAAGTTCTATTTTGGTTTCATCTGACCATATGACATTCTCCCAATCCTCTTCTGGATCATCCAAATGCACTCTAGCAAACTTCAGACGGGCCTGGACATGTACTGGCTTAAGCAGGGGGACACGTCTGGCACTGCAGGATTTGAGTCCCTGGTGGCGTAGTGTGTTACTGATGGTAGGCTTTGTTACTTTGGTCCCAGCTCTCTGCAGGTCATTCACTAGGTCCCCCCGTGTGGTTCTGGGATTTTTGCTCACCGTTCTTGTGATCATTTTGACCCCACGGGGTGAGATCTTGCGTGGAGCCCCAGATCGAGGGAGATTATCAGTGGTCTTGTATGTCTTCCATTTCCTAATAATTGCTCCCACAGTTGATTTCTTCAAACCAAGCTGCTTACCTATTGCAGATTCAGTCTTCCCAGCCTGGTGCAGGTCTACAATTTTGTTCCTGGTGTCCTTTGACAGCTCTTTGGTCTTGGCCATAGTGGAGTTTGGAGTGTGACTGTTTGAGGTTGTGGACAGGTGTCTTTTATACTGATAACAAGTTCAAACAGGTGCCATTAATACAGGTAACGAGTGGAGGACAGAGGAGCCTCTTAAAGAAGAAGTTACAGGTCTGTGAGAGCCAGAAATCTTGCTTGTTTGTAGGTGACCAAATACTTATTTTCCACCATAATTTGCAAATAAATTCATAAAAAATCCTACAATGTGATTTTCAGGATTTTTTTTCTCAATTTGTCTGTCATAATTGACGTGTACCTATGATGAAAATTACAGGCCTCTCTCATCTTTTTAAGTGGGAGAACTTGCACAATTGGTGGCTGACTAAATACTTTTTTCCCCCACTGTATGTCCATAGTTAAGCGCTGCTCTGCCTTCTTAACAATACTATCAACAAGGCAGGTCCTACAGGCCCTAGTTTTGTCGCACCTAGACTGCTGTTCAGTAGTGTGGTCAGGTGCCACAAGGAGGGACTTGGGAAAATTGCAGTTGGATCAGAACAGGGAAGCATGGCTGGCCCTTAAAAGTAAACGGAGAGCTAACATTAGTGACATGCATGTTAGTCTCTCCTGGCTTAGAGTGGAAGAGAGATTGACTTAATCACTGCTTGTTTTTTTAAGAGGTGTTGACAAGCCGAATGTACCGAGCTGTCTGTTTGGAATGCTGGCACACAGCTCGGACACCCATGCATACCCCACGAGACATGCCACCAGAGGTCTCTTCACAGTCCCCAAGTCCAGAACAGACTACGGGAAACGCACAGTACTACATAGAGCCATGACTACATGGAACTCTATTCCACATCATGCAACTCAGTCAAGCAGTAAAATCAGATTTAAAAAACAGATAAAACTACACTTTATGTAACAGCGTGGACTGTGAAGAGACACACACACAGGCACACACACAGCATTCGCAAACACATGCTAACACACGCACTCTACACACACACAATTTAATATTGTTATTTTGCTGTATTATTGATTTTGTATATTAAATATGTTATGGTAGAGTAGTGTGTAATAATGTGTTGTTATGTATTGTTTTTGTCACGACTTCCTCCGAAGCTGCCTCCTCTCCTTGTTCGGGCAGGCTTCGGCGTTAGTCGTCACCGGCCTTCTAGCCACTGCCGCTCCTCATCTAATCATTCCATTGTTTTGTCTTGTTTATTACACACACCTGGTTCATATCCCCTCATCAGTACCTGTTAAGTATTCCCTCTGCCCCCCTTGTCTTTGTGTGTGATTGTTTATTGTGGAGGTTATTATAGCTCGGTGGAGCTATATTGTATTGTGTATCCCCGGGATACTCACCCGTGTGCCTTGTTTTCTCCAGTGCGCCGTATTTACCGCGCTGGAGTGTTTTACGCATTGCTGCGTACCGCTGTATTGCCGAATAAACCATTTATTCTGTGATTTACCCTCCTGCTCCTGACTCCGTCCAAAATCACCCGCTACACCATCTCCCTCAAGGACCTGCAACATATCACCACACAAAGTTATTTATCCCTCCATCTCCCTCAAGGACCTGCAACATATCACCACACAAAGTTATTTATCCCTCCATCTCCCTCAAGGACCTGCAACATATCACCACACAAAGTTATTTATCCCTCCATCTCTATCAAGGACCTGTAACATATCACCACACAAAGTTATTTATCCCTCCATCTCCCTCAAGGACCTGCAACATATCACCACACAAAGTTATTTATCCCTCCATCTCCCTCAAGGACCTGTAACATATCACCACACAAAGTTATTTATCCCTCCATCTCCCTCAAGGACCTGTAACATATCACCACACAAAGTTATTTATCCCTCCATCTCCCTCAAGGACCTGTAACATATCACCACACAAAGTTATTTGTCCCTCCATCTCCCTCAAGGACCTGTAACATATCACCACACAAAGTTATTTATCCCTCCATCTCCCTCAAGGACCTGTAACATATCACCACGCAAAGTTATTTGTCCCTCCATCTCCCTCAAGGACCTGTAACATATCACCACACAAAGTTATTTATCCCTCCATCTCCCTCAAGGACCTGTAACATATCACCACACAAAGTTATTTGTCCCTCCATCTCCCTCAAGGACCTGTAACATATCACCACATAAAGTTATTTGTCCCTCCATCTCCCTCAAGGACCTGTAACATATCACCACACAAAGTTATTTGTCCCTCCATGTCCCTCAAGGACCTGTAGAATATCACCACACAAAGTTATTTATCCCTCCATCTCCCTCAAGGACCTGCTGTCACACCCTGATCTGTTTCACCTGTCTTTGTGCTTGTCTCCACCCCCCCAACAGGTGTCTCCCATTTCCCCCCATTATCCCCTGTGTATTTATACCTGCATTTTCTGTTTGTCTGTTGCCAGTTCTTCTTGTCTCGTCAAGTTCTACCAGCGTGTTCCCGTCTTTCCAGTTCTGACCTTTCTGCCTGTCCTGACCCTGATCCTGCCTGCCGTCCTGTACCTGCCTGACTCTGATTTGGATTACGAATCTCTGCCTGCCTTGACTTACTTTTTTGCCTGCCCCTTGTTCAGTAATAAACTCTGAGACTCGTAATATCCGCCTCCTGGGTCTTAGCCTGAGCCTCAAGGACCTGCAACATATCACCACACAAAGTTATTTATCCCTCCATCTCCCTCAAGGACATTCAACAGATCACCACACAAAGTTATTTATCCCTCCATCTCCCTCAAGGACATGCAACATATCACCACACAACATTGTTTTGTGCTTGCAGTCAAACAAAATCCTAAGAATAAAACAGAGATATACTGTAAATAGATAGAGTATACTTTGATATCTGAGCATCAGTTCCATATAAGTGTAATACCCTGATAAACCATGTATTAGAAACATGTCGTTTTACTACAGCCTCTGCTGGTGAGCCTATGTTGTGTTACTTTCATGTGCAAGCTTCAAAGAAAAATGTCAGTAATTTAAAGATCCAATGCAGCCGTTTTCATCTCAATATCAAATCATTCCTGTGTAACAATTAAGTACCCACCTGTAATTGTTTTCAATTAATATGGTCAAAAAGAAACAAAAAGCTTCTTAGCCAAGGGTATTTTCTCAATCAAGAATTTTGATAGGACTCTCTGGGAGTGGTCTGAGTGGGGAGGGGAAAACTGAAAATGAGCTGTTATTGGCAGAGCGGTTTGGAACTCTCTTTCTTATTGGTCTATTAACACATTTTCCACATGGTGATGTCACCATGGAAGGCCAAAACTCCAGGCAGAAATGTCTATCAGTCTTTTCAAAACAGCTCTTAAACTAAAAGGGCATTATCATAAACTAAATGGGCCTATCGCATGAACACTGGACTTTTGAGGCACTGGAAGGGGTGATGCTGCTCGAGACATGAGGAGAACTGACACGGACACTATCGTTGTTGAACTTACAACTTATTAGCTTATTGCATATTCTGCCTCTTCATCAAAACTCCCAAATTGTGAATTTAGTGACTAACTGCCAACTTGTAGAATAGGTCTTACCTGTGGCTTTCCCTGTCTTCACCTCAGAGTAGACTGGATTTTATTTTGGATCAGCTGGCTTTTCTGAGGAGGAGGAAGAATAGCAGAGAATTTGTAAATTTTGTTTTATTTTTAAATATTGTAAATGTTTTAACTGAACTTTAACACTGGAAGGGGTGATGCTGCTCGAGAGATGAGAAGAACTGAGATGGACGCTATCGTTGTTGAACTTAAAACTTTAACATCTGAAGGGATTACGAATTGCATTTAGCAAAGAGACTGTTGCTTAATTCTACTTGCCTGTAACAAGTGTATGTTTTAACTAATATTTGATACACTGCACATTATTAATTGATGTCACAGTTGAGTCACCTTTCTTTTTCTTGTCCAACTTTTTGAGTTGAATCTGGGCGTATGTCACATGACTTGGTCCAGCAGCAGCACCATCTGAAACATACAGGTACTACACTAATATCTCTACTTAGGACTCTATTCAATCTGTATTGCTGAAGGGTTACAGATTACATGATAGAAAAGTAAAGGTAATTTCCGATTGAGCTGACATATGCAGCGTTTACCTTGAATGCTGTCTCCGCTAACGTGGGAACATTGCTTTCAATTTAAATCACGCTGTAACGCTGAACTTCCGCGATACGGACTGAATAGAGCCCTTAGTCTTAATGTGTTAGTCATATTAAACAAATGAAGAACAGCAGCAGCACTAACTCTATACTGTATTCATACTAAACATAACATGCAGTATACAGTACCATTATCATTGTTGTCTGAGGGATTGATCGTATCGTAGATGTTAGCACCACCTGTTGGTCAATGAAGAGAGAGAAAGGTTAGTTATGTTGGTTATCCCTCAGCTTCCCTAGGGACAGAGAGTACAGTAACATGTTGTTATTCAAAGTGGATGTTGATGAGTCAGTGTATGAGGTTACAGAGAGTGGTAAAGTCTGGGCTGAGAAACTGACCATGTTGCAGAAGTGTATACCCAGCATCAGGAGCCCGGCCCAGGGTAGATCCTTGGTCCTGTTGGTGGTCCTGGTTGGTGCTCTGGGGCTGGGGGGGCCTACAGGGAGAGAGATACTCATGAAGAACTAAGATGATATGTTACTGAATTAACATAACTGAGAGACCGGTGTACTCACAATAATAATCTGTTAAAACAGGAACCTGTAACGAGAAATGCATACTATAATATCGGGTAATTTCTGTTTTAAACTATTGTAATTAGAAATATTTCTAACTAAACATGAACTGAAAAGTTAAATGATTAATAATAATAATCTTACCTTTGGAGTTTTTAAATCTCCACAGCAGGACCAGGAGAATGACCAGTAGAACACCAGCAACAACCAGACCCACAACCACTCCTACTAGGACTGATGTAGAGGATCCAGGAGCTACGACTGGAGAGACTGGAGAGAGAACAGCACAACACCATCAGACTCTGAGAGAGGTAATATAGGAGTATAGACTGGTCTGTATCTTTTGACAATTTAGTTGACATATCATATTTTCTATGGGAGTACCAATCCAAACGTATGTTAACATCGACACTAAAATAACTATCACACAGATAATGAAAAGGTAACTTGAGATCATAATCGTTTTCTCACCTCTCACTGTCATCCAGCTCTTTGGTGATTCTCCCTTGTCAGTGTATTTGCATTTGTAGAATCCTTCATCTGACTTGGATACTGCAGGGATGGTCATCTCTCCTGTTGTCTCATTCTTAATGAGTGCTCCATCTTTGTAGAAACCAGCCCTGATGTTTGAGCTAGTTGTCCAGTATTTGCAGCGCAGAGTCATTGAGTCTCCTTCAGTCATGGGATAGGCAGGGATCTCCAGGATCTAATCACCAGCTGTTACTAACAGTATGTTAAAAAGACTGTAAATTTGCTTACTGAGTAATAACCCTCAATCTTATGAACTTGTATTTTATAAGCGTTGCAATTCAGTTACAGAATTGAACATCCTATCATACATTGAAATGTTGTTTTTTGTGTGTGAATGTCGTACAATAGACGTACCATCCACTGTGATGTTGACAGCATTACTGTACTCTCCTGATCCAGACTCACACCAGAACACACCACTGGACCATGTGTATGTGTTGCTGATGGTACATGTGGATCCTGTTACTGATCCCCAGTTAGAGACACACCCTGACCTCATTCCTCTCTCTGTGTATCTCATCAGTCTCCATCCAGTAGAGTTCCTCTTCTCCTCACAGCTCAGTGAGAGAGACTTTGATGTAAAGTGTTGAGTTGTGTTAGGACTTATTCTGGACTTATTCTGAGAGACACTGAAGGCTTCAGATCTGAAACAAAGAGACAGTCAAACCTATAGTTATATATACACATGAGGGAGACTTAAATATGATTCAATACAGTTTCAATGCAGTTAGTTACCTCCTGACCAGAGAAACTGAGGTTCACTGTAGAGTGTGTCATAGACTGGGTCTCCTCTCCCAGCTCTACACGCATATCCTCCTGTGGGAGTAGGACCAGCAGGACTCAGAGTGTAGAAGCTCTCTGTAGTTCCAGTACTCCTGTCAGATAGGGGCTCTACAGAGTAGGACTTGTCCAATAGGGAGGGTAACCCAGCTCTGTAGGGAACAGTTCTGTACCAGGGGAACTACCAGCCTGTAGACATCTTGTCAACTTTACAGCTGAGAGTCACTGAATCTCCAGGGTTCAGCCACTGAGGAGAGATACTCAGGACAGACTTGGGTTTATCTGTTATGAAGGAAAAGGCAGTTTTCAAACTTTTAATACAAAAAATATTATATAAGTATAAGCTCAAATAGACTTACCAGACACAGTCAGTTGTACAGCATCACTGGTCTTGGAGATCTTGTTTCCCTTTACACCCTTACAGGTAAATGAACCACTGATAGACACGTAGACAGGACTGATTCTGTACTCAGACTTTGTGTTAAAGGGGATCACTGACTGACTATTCTTATACCATCTGTAGTTCCAGTCAGAGTCTCCTCCTCCCTGGATGTCACATCTCATAGTGACAGTCTCTCCTCTGAATATCTGGGTCCAGTTGGGTTGGAGGGTCAGAACAACAACAGGTCTCTCTGCACAGACACAACACACAACACATAGTGAATATGTTGCACACATCAGAATACAAATTACATTAAACAATACTCACAACAATAGAGCCTGAAGATATGAAAGGTATTCAGTAACATATGGATAACAAGTAGACTACATATTATTAATCCACATAGGAACCCACTATCCTAAACAGTACAAACTCACCAGTAACATGTATCTGGACTGGGTCACTGTACAGGGTATAGTAGACTGGGTCTCCTCTCCCAGCTCTGCACCAGTACTGTCCTCCACCAGAGACACTGACCCAGCTGAGTGTATAGGAGTATCCAGAGGTTGAGGTTACTGGTGTAGAGTCTGGTCTGTGTCTGTACCAGTAAAACTTCCATCCATAAGACTCTACTGTACAGGTCAGTGTCACACTGTCTCCTGTGAATACGTCCTCTTTGTCTGAAGTCAGTGTAGTCGAGGGCTGATAATCTGTTGGTATTGCAATAGTATTGAGTGGGAAGCTCCAGTGTCCTGACACACACTACGATGAGAACAACAACAACAAGTTAGTGATGGAGCATCAATAGTGAACTCACCAGTGACTCTGATGGGGAGGGAAACACTGAGTTGAGACCACTGGGGCCGACCTGTCCTCACCTCAACACATATGTACTGACCAGCCTGGTTAGACAGTGTGGTGATGGTTTTACCAGGACTCTGTTTTTATTTATTTCTGAACCAGTGGTAATCCCAGTCTGTGTAGTCTGACACTCTTATCCAGAACAAGTTACAGTAGTAAGTGCATTCATTTTCATATTTGTTCGTACTGGTCTGTACTCTAAGCATAAGCTACAGCTAGCTAGCACTGCAGTGCATAAAAAGTGGTGAGTAGTTGACTCAAAGAGAGAGAAATACAATAGTTGAACAGTTTTGAACAAATTAATAAGTTATGGAGAAGAGAGAGCGAGAGCTACACTGAACAAAAATATGAACGCAACATGTAAAGTGTTGCTCCCATGTTTCATGAGCTGAAATAAAATATCCCAGACATTTTCAATACGCAAAAAAAGCTTATTTGTCTTACATTTTGTGCACAAATTCATTTACATCCATGTTAGTGAGGATTTCTCCTTTGCCAAGAAAATCCATCCACCTGACAGGTGTGGCATATCAAGAAGCTGATTAAACAGCATGATCTTTACACAGTTGCACCTTGTGCTAGGGATAATAAAAGGCCACTCTAAAATGTGCAGTTTTGTCACACAACACATATGTCTCAAGTTTTGAGGGAGCGTGCAATTGGCATGCTGACTGCAGGAATGTCCACCAGAACTGTTGCGAGATAATTTAATGTTAATTTCTCTACCATAAGCCACCTCCAACATCATTTTAGAGAATCTGGCAGTACGTCCATCCGGCCTCACAACGAAGACCACGTGTATGGCGTCATGTGGGCGAGTGGTTTGCTGATGTCAACATTGTGGACAGAGTGCCTCATGGTGGTGGTGGGGTTATGGTATGGGCAGGCATAAGCTACTGACAATGAACACAATTTGATTTTATCGATGACAATTTGAATGCGCAGAGATACCGTGACAAGATCCTGAGGCCAATTGTGAGGCCCATTTTTATTTTAAGATATATGTGACAGACAGATGCATTTATGAATTCCCAGTCATGTGAAATCCATAGATTAGGGCCTAATGAATTGATTTAAATTGACTGATTTCCTCATATGAACTGCAACTCAGTAAAATCTTTGAAATTGTTGCATGTTGCATTTATATTTTTGTTCAGTATATATTTCGTAGTATATTTTTTTAACTTACTGAGCTGACATCGAATGCAGCTAGCTAGTTAAGCCAGCTCAAACACCCAGCTCAAACAGATAGGGATGATATGTTAGCTAGCTGGCTATGGCTATCCAACACTGGAACTCTTCCAAGTTAAGGTAAGCTTTTGGTTTTATTCATTTATTGCAAACGGGACCCGCCGGTGTAACTGCTAAACTGCTTGCTGCTGACTGTACACTGTACTGCATGATTGTAGCGGGTTTGCTAGCACGTTAGTTATAGTAGCTATGTTGACTATGACGTGGCAACGATGTAGGCTGTGTGTAGCGGCTAGCGTTCATCATATTAAGGTTTTTATCGCCTCATCACAGACAGCTGATGTGTTTTGCACTGAAGTCCACAAGCGAAGGGAAAAGGTGAGAGGAGAAGAGTGTGTAGATAGATGCGAGAAGGAATTATATATACAACAAGCTGTTTGTATGTGGCTGCTATGAAAGTTAACTGTGTTTGCATGAGGGGTGTATTCATTGCACCAATTCTGTTGAAAAACTTTTCCTAAACGGAACGAAACTGGTAAAAACATGCCTGAATTTGTCCAATAGAAACTGTTGTTTGCGACTGTTGGACTAATGATTACACCCTACATCAGCTAGATGCAGGCAAGAGTGTGCAAAGCGGTATTGAATGTGTCACTGTCTGTCACCTTGATTACTCAAAATTCTCTCGACCTGTAAACTTTAATTCATAGGCTAGGTTGTAGCAATCTCATGATGGGTACGGGTAAAATTAGAGCATCATGAAGTAGCCTTAACCTATCAATGTTACATTGAGCTGGGTGAATGGAATTTGAATGACAGTCATCCAATATCCTGTAATAGAAATAATGGCATGTCTGTAAAAATAAATAAATAATCCTCCCTCATCTTAAACGACACCGACTGCCACTGGTGTACATATACACATGGATCTTTATGGATCTTAATTTGACCAGTTTCTTACAGCAGGAAATTGATCCTTCATCAAGAGGAAATGTGAATTATTATGTGGATAATAATTAATGGACATTGTTGTAGGGGTTGATGCATTTTTCGTTAGAGCAAATCAAGTCTGACATTTCTAAGTGGAAATTACAATTTTTTAAAACCTTTGAAACCTTAAATGCACTACAAGTTTGCATTTCCTTCGACGCAGGACAATTCGCTCACAACAGGGTGATCAAATTAAGATCCTACACCAGTATGTAATCAGTCTCAAACTCACCAGTGAATCTGAAGAGGACGGTTCCACTGAGTTGAGACTGCTGGGGCCGATCTCTCCTGGTCCCCTTACACAGGTACTGACCAGCCTGGTCGGGAAGAAAGATGGTGATGGTTTCACTGGACTGACTGGAAAGATGTTGGTTGTCTCTGGACCAAAGGTACGTCCAATCTGTGTACACTGATATGTCACACTGCAGAGTGACTGTCTCACCAGAGTGGAGGGGACCCTGAGGAGAGAAGCTCAATGTGGCCACAGGCAGAGCTGTGGAAACAGTTAAATGAAAACAAATACAGTTAGTGCACAAATCTTTTCAAAGTATGATCTGACTTCTCTAGGTAATACGGTAACTATTAAAGCTGAGGATGCATATTACAGATTAGACATGTTACCTAAACGGAAAACATTATCAATTTCAAAAATCAAAAAGCAAATAAAAGTTTATTCTCAAAATTAGGAAGGTCCAGTTAGTGATGAAGCATCAATAGTGAACTCACCAGTGACACTGATGGAAAGAGAAACACTGGGTTGTGACCTCTGGGGCAGACCTGTTCTCGTCCCCTCACATCTGTACTGACCAGCCTGGTCAGGGAGAGAGATGGTGATGGTTTCACTGGTCTGACTGTGAAGCTGTTGATTGTTTCCGGACAAGAGGTACATCCAGTCTGTGTAGCTTAGTATGTCACACTGCAGAGTGACTGTCTCTCCAGAGGAGAGGAGACCCTGAGGAGAGATTCTCAATATGGCCACGGGCAGAGCTGTGGAAACATGCAAATATTAAACAAATGCACCATATTTCTTCAATTATTACATGAAATAAGAATGAGAAAATTGAGGAATCTTGGAAAGACATTAGACATCAGTCTTTACCTACTTAGTTTTTATTTGAACCATGTGTGTGGTTGTATCGGGTTAGAGTGATGAAATGCAGAAAAATATATTCGGATTATTTACTCACCTTGAGTGTGTCCACAGATGAATAATGCACTCAACACTGAAACACAGAAAGAGAGAGGGGGGATAGAGAGAGATAAATAGAGAGATGGAGAAAGAGAGAGAGAAAGAGAGAGAGTGAGAAAGATAGAGATAACTGAATACGTGACATTGAGCTAGAAGAGCAGTTTAAAAATACACTACATGACCAAAAGTATGTGGACATCTCATTCTAAAATCAAGGGCATTAATATGGAGTTGGTCCCCCCTTTGCTGCTATAACAGCCTCCACTCTTCTGGGAAGGCTTTCCACTAGATGTTTGAACATTGCTGCGGGGACCTGCTACCATTCAGCCACAACAGCATTAGTGAAGTTGGGCACTGATGTTGGGCGATTAGGCCTGGCTCGCAGTCTGCGTTCCAATTCATCCCAAAGGTGTTCGATGGGGTTGAGGTCAGGGCTCTGTACAGGCCAGTCATGTTCTTCCACACCAATCTTGACAAACCATTTCTGTATGGACCTCGCTTTGTGCACAGGGGCATTGTCATGCCTTCCCCAAACTGTTGCCACAAAGTTGGAAGCACAGAATCGTCTAGAATGTAATTGTATGCTGTAGAGTTAAGATTTCCCTTCACTGAAACTAAGGGGCCTAGCCCAAACCATGACCATTATTCCTCCTCCACCAAACTTTGCAGTTGGCACTATGAATTCAGGCAGGTAGCGTTCCCCTGGTATCCGCCAAACCCAGATTCGTCCGTTGGACTACCAGATGGTGAAGCGTGATTCATCACTCCAGAGAACGCGTTTCCACTGCTCCAGAGTCCAATGGCTCCAATGGCGCTTCCTCCGGACCTATTTAAAATGATAAACACACTGTAACTACAGCCAGCAAGAAGCCCACCTACAGTAAATTCTACAGGCCAAAAGAGCATGATAAGCCAATTGTCTTGGTACTGCCTTTCGAGATGGTAACAGTATGAATACCGGGTTGCTAGTTTACAACATATTCAAATGGAGCTCAGGGGAAAATAGGAACTGAATATGAGTTCGGTATTGAACCTTACCCACTTACTCAGCATTCTCCTGGGACGCGTGCGTGAATGCGTGTGTGTGCGCACGCGTGTGTGTGTGAGAGAGAGATGGTACATGAATACAGTGTGTGTGTGAGGGACTGTTCCTACTCCTCCCAACATCAGTAACCTTGCTTGTGTTATATGTTATAACATATTTGTTATACTGTATTATGAGGCTATGGCTAGCTTTTTTTTGTACTGTTTCTTTTGGCCGTGGGATGGTAGGTCTATTTGATTTTCATTACAGTTTTGTTGTTATGTTGTGTTGCTGTGGATTGTTGTGTAGTTGAGTCATCCTGTGTTGTGTTATTGTGCTGTGTAGATGGGGTGGGCTGCTTCCCATGGGATCAGGTGACAACACAGATGAGAGGTCTGGAGAGGATCTACAGCCAATCAGTGATCAGAACCCTGCAGACACACTTGAAATACTAATATCAGAGTCTCTCCCAACATGTTTCTGTGGTCTTATATTGTGCTCTACCTCTCTCTCTCTCTCTCTCTCTCTCTCTCTCTCTCTCTCTCTCTCTCTCTCTCTCTCTCTCTTTATATCTCCCCCTCTCTCTCCCCATATCTCCATTATTTTACTTCCCTCACTTCTCTCTTCACCCTTCTCTCTCATCTCCTCCTTCTCTTTAACTCTCTCCCTCTCTCTCCCTTTCTCTCCCCCTCTTTTAAACACTCACTCCCTTTCTCTCCCCATCTCTGTCTCTCTCAACTCCCTGTTTTTGTGTGCAAGTGCATATTCTTGTGAAAAAGTGAATGAAAGTGACACATACCCATTTATTTTATTTTCTCTCCACCTCCCCCCCTTTCAGAATGTTATCCTCTCTGTCAGAATGCCATCCTATCTGTCAGAATGCCATCCTATCTGTCAGAATGTCATCCTCTCTGTCAGAATGTCATCCTCTCTGTCAGAATGCCATCCTATCTGTCAGAATGCCATCCTATCTGTCAGAATGTCATCCTCTCTGTCAGAATGCCATCCTATCTGTCAGAATGCCATCCTATCTGTCAGAATGTCATCCTCTCTGTCAGAATGTCATCCTCTCTGTCAGAATGCCATCCTATCTGTCAGAATGCCATCCTATCTGTCAGAATGTCATCCTCTCTGTCAGAATGTCATCCTCTCTGTCAGAATGTCATCCTCTCTGTCAGAATGCCATCCTCTCTGTCAGAATGTCATCCTCTCTGTCAGAATGTCATCCTCTCTGTCAGAATGCCATCCTATCTGTCAGAATGCCATCCTATCTGTCAGAATGCCATCCTATCTGTCAGAATGTCATCCTCTCTGTCAGAATGTCATCCTCTCTGTCAGAATGTCATCCTCTCTATCAGAATGTCATCCTCTCTGTCAGAATGCCATCCTATCTGTCAGAATGCCATCCTATCTGTCAGAATGTCATCCTCTGTCAGAATGTCATCCTCTCTGTCAGAATGTCATCCTCTCTGTCAGAATGCCATCCTATCTGTCAGAATGCCATCCTCTCTGTCAGAATGTCATCCTCTCTGTCAGAATGTCATCCTCTCTGTCAGAATGCCATCCTCTCTGTCAGAATGTCATCCTCTCTGTCAGAATGTCATCCTCTCTGTCAGAATGTCATCCTCTCTGTCAGAATGTCATCCTCTCTGTCAGAATGTCATCCTCTCTGTCAGAATGCCATCCTCTCTGTCAGAAAGCCATCCTCTCTGTCAGAATGTCATCCTCTCTGTCAGAATGTCATCCTCTCTGTCAGAATGCCATCATTGAGGTAACTTTGAGTTTGATGATCTTGGATGACTCTATGACCCAATACCTTAGTGATACAACCTTTCTAACCTGATTTTTGACATTAATGAATTAATTATTTCAGGTGACAGGATACAGGACTTTAGTGTTCTGTCCTGACATGAGGTTGTGTCATTACTCTGACATTGACCTGTCCACCAACAACAAAATAGAAATAGTAACACAAGGAATAAATTCACAGTGAATAATGAATAACAATAAGAAGTAAAATTAACATGGCTATATACAGGTACCAGTACCAAGTCATTGTGCAGGGGTACGAGGGGTAGAACAGACCCACGTTTGGAATGTCTGTTTAATTGATGTTTTTTCTCAATTTCCCCCCTGCATAAGGACCAACCCTATGGACAATCGGCAGAGTAAGTTGACATTTAATTGTACACTGCTCAAAAAAATAAAGGGAACACTAAAATAACACATCCTAGATCTGAATGAATGAAATAATCTTATTACAGTATACAATAGTTATGTTTCTAAAGCTAGTCAGTCACTAAAAATCCTTAGTACATCTCTCAAAAGTAAATATTCATGCCAATGATCATGTCAGTGTCATCAGAATGATAAGTCATTGAGTCATTGTTCACGAACAAGGTTGTCAAAATGTTTAGGCATGTTGTCAATGGAACTGTGTACTTTGACAGTATTACCTGATGTAAACTTAGGCTACAGTTTGGATGACAGTTACTGTATTGAAAATGCACAAGGCTGCACTTCTATGGCATATATCAATTTCAACAGTACTATTTACATATTACTGTATGTGGGTTATTGATTGAAAGAGACTGGACAACCCAAGGGGCACAAAGGAAAAAAACTAAATTAGAAAGAAACACAGGAAACCACCCCTAAGGCACAACTTTGCCCACAGCACTGTTCTAGTGCTGTCTCTACACATCCAGACGTTCCTATCTGTCAGCCCACATATTCTCATCCACATCACACCGGATATTTTCCCTTCCAATGCAACGTGGAAAGAATCTTTTGGAATGCCTTATCCATCCTCTGCAGGCGTCTACTGTGGTGTCCTCACATGCTGCATCCATTGCAGCCAGCAGGGTCATCTGTGTGTGTGGCTGACGATCGTACACCTTCCACCTCCATGCTGAAAAGAACTCCTCAATTGGGTTAAGGAATGGTGAATAAGGTGGGAGGAATTCTATGAGCATCCTCGGGTGGGTCACAAACCATTGCCTTATGATTGATCGATGGAAACTCACATTATCACAAATGACCACATACTTTGGCAAATCCTCTCTAAACAGACCCCTCTCATCATCAGGGATGAGAGCCCTGTAGAGAGTCTCTAAAAAGTTGAGTAGATGCTGGGTGTTGTATGGCCCTAAAAGGGGGATATGGGTTAGGACACCATGCTCCGAAATAGCAGCACACATGGTGATATTTCCTCCCCGTTGGCCTGGCAAATCCACAGTAGCTCTGTGACCGATGATATTCCGACCCCGCCTTCTGCATTTGGTCAGGTTGAAGCCAGCCTCATCCACGTATACAAAGTTGTGAGAGGGTTCACTTGATTCCAACTCCATTATACGCTATATCCCAGAACACACAGTTGAATTTGTTTTGGTAAGGAAGAGTGACATAAAATGTACATATATTGCATGTTCCTTCCACAGCAATGGAAATGTGTACAGTTTATGCTTACTGTACTATGTAACACTATAAAATGTTGCTGTAAAGTAGTTACATAGATATATGTTTTACCTGTACATACTGGTACCGTAGCTCCTTAACTCTGTCCTCATTCCTTTGGAATGGTACACGGTACAGCTGTTTCATACTCATCTGGTTTCTATACAGCACCCTGTCGATGGTTGAGATGCTAACCGTATGGATGTTTTCAAAGACATCGTTGTCTTCTATAATGGTCCTTTGTATTTCCCTGAGTCTCATGGCATTGTTTGCTCGGACCATGGTGCAAATAGCCTCCTCCTGTTGAGGTGTGAAAAGGCGTCCTCTGCCACCGGTTTGAGGTAATCTTGCAGTCCTATGTGTGGAAAAATGCAGTGATGCATCGCACACTTTCACATAGACAAAAACTATGCGAACACACATTGCACTGTAAAACATACAGGTGGGTGCATGTAAGGTGCAGTATGTATCTGTATAGAGTATATTTCTGTATGCTGTGAAATACAAGTGGACTACTGTAATATGAAGCATTGTAGGAAGTATACAGTATACTGCTTATATACAGTAACAGTGCACTGTACATTGGTGGACATACCTGTTCTCTCTTCGAAACGTTTGTACTATTGAGGACACGGTTGATCTCCCAATATTCGGCTGCACCCTTCGACCCGCCTCAGCCATTGTAAGGCCATGATTGACAACATGGTCTACAATAGTGGCCCTTATGTCATCAGATATGCGCCTATGTCCTCTTCTGCCTCTTCCTCTGTTTTGCCTTCCACCACGCATCCTTGCTCCTCTTCTTCCTCCTCTTGGCTGTTGACCCTGTTCGTTTCCTGGTCCATCCATTATTGGAAAATTGCAACTCTGTGTTGTGGTCTGTCTATATATGCTTGCCAATTGATTCTTCATGAGATGCACCTTTGAGCAATTTAGACAACTGGTTGATTGTTGGTTGAACTAACACTTTACATTCCTTCATGAGTGAGGGTTAATTTCACCTGCACGATTCAGCAATTTACGTTTTTGTACAAAAGGTCTAATAGAAATGTGTAAAACTATGCTTGACAGTTTATGACAAATAGTTCAACAATTTTGCATGTAATGGCTTATGCAAGGAACTAATGCCTAGATGTTTTGAGGGGTAAGACTATTCAACAGAGAACCATCTACTATATTTTGATCAACATGACATGAGCAATTGAAAATGTGGAAAAAAGCTGACACTTGTACATTATCAATTGCAATATGTACAAAAGCAATTGCAATTTGTTCAAAGGAATAAGAAATTGCTTTAATGATGTGCACAAGTGACTAGATGATTTGGAATTTGTACAAGTAGTATCAAGAATTGCACTTTTGATCTAAGAAATGCACCAAAGCGACTGAGAAAAACTGTAAATACTTTTTTCTTTACATAGTTGAATGTGCTGACAACAAAATCAAACAAAAATTATCAATGGAAATAAAATTTATCAACCCATTGTCACACCCTGGCTCTGGGGACTCTATATGTTGAGCCAGGGTGTGTAGATTCTATGTGTTGTTGCTCTATGTCGGGATTCTAGTTTTGTATTTCTGTGTTGGCCAGAGTGGTTCCCAATCAGAGGCAACGAGTGTCAGCTGTTGCTGGTTGTCTCTGATTGGGAGCCATATTTATACAGGCTGTTTTCCCACAATGGTTGTGGGATCTTGTTCCAGTTGGTTTTGTGTTTGTACCGTGGACTTCACGTATCGTTTGTTGTTTTGTTTATTGTGTGTGCACTTAATTAAATAAGATGTACAAATCTCACGCTGCGCCTTGGTCTACTACCTTCGACGATCGTGACACCCATGGAGGTCTGGATTTGGAGTCACACTCAAAATTAAAGTGGAAAACCACACTACAGGCTGATCCAACGTTGATGTAATGTCATTAAAACAAGTCAAAATGAGGCTCAGTAGTGTGTGTGGCCTCCACGTGCCTGTATGACCTCCCTACAACGCCTGGGCATGCTCCTGATGAGGTGGCGGATGGTCTCCTGAGGGATCTTCCCCCAGACCCGGACTAAAGCATCCGCCAACTCCTGGACAGTCTGTGGTGCAACGTGGCGTTGGTGGATGGAGCGAGACATGATGTCCCAGATGTGCTCAATTGGATTCAGGTTTGGGGAACGGGCGGGCCAGTCCATAGCATCAATGCCTTCCTCTTGCAGGAACTGCTGACACACTCCAGCCACATGAGGTCTAGCATTGTCTTGCATTAGGAGGAACACAGGGCCAACCGCAACAGCATATGGTCTCACAAGGGGTCTGAGGATCTCATCTCGGTACCTAATGGCAGTCAGGCTACCTCTGGCGAGCACATGGAGGGATGTGCGGCCCCCCAAAGAAATGCCACCCCACACCATGACTGACCCACCGCCAAACCGGTCATGCTGGAGGATGTTGCAGGCAGCAGAACATTCTCCATGGCGTCTCCAGACTCTGTCACGTCTGTTACATGTGCTCAGTGTGATCCTGATTTCATTTGTGAAGAGCAGAGGGTGCCAGTGGCAAATTTGCCAATCTTGGTGTATTCTGGCAAATGCCAAACGTCCTGCACAGTGATGGGCTGTAAGCACAACCCCCACCTGTGGACGTCGGGCCCTCATACCACCCTCATGGAGTCTGTTTCTGACCGTTTGAGCAGACACATGCACATTTGTGGCCTGCTGGAGGTCATTTTGCAGGGCTCTGGCAGTGCTCCTCCTGCTCCTCCTTGCACAAAGGCGGAGGTAGTGGTCCTGCTGCTGGGTTGTTGCCCTCCTATGGCCTCCTCCACGTCTCTTGATGTACTGGCCTGTCTCCTGGTAGCACCTCCATGCTCTGGACAGTACGCTGACAGACACAGCAAACCTTCTTGCCACAGCTCGCATTGATGTGCCATCCTGGATGAGCTGCACTACCTGAGCCACTTGTGTGGGTTGTAGACTCCGTCTCATGCTACCACTAGAGTGAAAGCACCGCCAGCATTCAAAAGTGACCAAAACATCAGCCAGGAAGCATAGGAACTGAGAAGTGGTCTGTGGTCACCACCTGCAGAACCACTCCTTTATTCGGGGTGTCTTGCTAATTGCCTATAATTTCCACCTGTTGTCTATTCCATTTGCACAACAGCATGTGAAATTTATTGTCAATCAGGGTTGCTTCCTAAGTGGACAGTTTGATTTCACAGAAGTGTGATTGACTTGGAGTTACATTGTGTTGTTTAAGTGTTCCCTTTATTTTTTTGAGCAGTGTATTTAACTTCGGGCTTACGGCGGACTATTCTGTTTTTTTGCAATATAATTCTAGGTTGTGACACAAGAGGTTGTGGCATTACTCTGACATTGACCTGTCCACCAACAACCTGACCCCTCCCTCTCCAGCTTCCTCAACAACAAGCCCAGTGACTACTGAGAAGTAAGTATGACACAAAATGTACTTCAAATTATATTATTTAATCAAGTTTTAAACAGCATTTATTTTTCTCAGACAACACTTATTGTTCAGTAAATCAGAATTGCAATGTCATGTATACATTTAGTATGACTAAAAATGTGTCTCTATAATTATTCTCCCTCAGTGTTTTCCTGTTACACCAGAACATGACCCCTGACCTGAGTGTGACCTTTGACCCTGACCCTCCCTCTCCAGTACAGGGGGTCAGTACAGACCCCAATGTGGCTGCAGTCCTGGGGGTCAGTGCTGCTGTCTGTCTCCTGGCTGCTCTGATGGTGGCCTACAGGAGGTACCACTCCTCCAGAGTCAGGGTGTATGCTGCACCTGAGGCTCCCAGTGTTCTGCAGTTGCACTCCACCCAATGTGATTCAAAGGACTGCTAATGGAAACTTGGTGTCCATTATGGCACACTCTTGTGTACTGGTGTAAATGGTTACTTAATCAAGTAGGTGGTGTTTGCACATTATTTAACAGAGGAGGAAATCGACTATTCTTTAACTGTTGAACTGTACAAATGAAAAAGTACACTGGAGTTGCAATGAGTAATGAAAAGCTGACTGAGCAAAAGTTCTAAGATTGTCCCCTGGCTTTGTTTTTCAACATATATATTTCTCTTTCCATATGCCTTGTTTGTGTGTTTAGTAATAATTCACCATAACAATATCCTTCTCTTTGTCTTTATTATGGTCTACTGATAATGTTTATTATCTGGGTGCAGTGGTAAAAAACGTTGTACTGATGTAAATGCTTAGGTATTGACTCAGGATGTGGTACAATACATATCAGGTAGACAGGAAACGTCACAGAGAACTATCTTTGGACACTTCAACAGACAGTTATACAACAGGAAAAGAAAAAGAGAGAGAAAATATTTATTGTATGAAAGGTTGAAAAGTAATACAACAAAATGAGAGCGTTGAAATGCATAGTGGTAGAGTTATTGTCTTGAATAAATCTAACAATGTTTTCTACACTCACAAAGTTTGTTCAGGTGAGTCGTCAACTTCTGCAGATTGTTAAATTTTTATTTAACGCTTATTTTACCAGGTAAGTTGACTGAGAACACATTCTCATTTACAGCAACGACCTCGGGAATAGTTACAGGGGAGAGGAAGACCTGTCGCATGGGAAGAGAAAAATCTTCAGTAGGGCCGCGGCCCTAGCCTTTTGGGGGCCCTAAGTGAGATTTGGTTGGGGGGCCTCCCCACCTCACGGTCAAAATATTTTAGTGGCCCCCCTGTTTACGATGGAGAGAACAGATGTAGTTAATTTCTTGCAATTCTGCTCATTTTGCCATGGAGAGTTGGCCTAGAGAAAATGTTGCAGATTTAAAGCAAGCTTTCTGCAATTCTACACATTTTGCCATGGGATTGAGAGAAGTTTAGCAATTTTATAACAAATTTCATGTAATTCTACTAATTTTGCCATGGGGCAGATATACACTATACTGTATATACAAAAGTATGTGGACACCCATTCAAATTAGTGGATTCGGCTATTTCAGCCACACCTGTTGCTGATAGGTGTATAAAATTGAGCACACAGCCATGCAATCTCCATAGACAAACATTATCAGTACAATGGTCTTACTAAAGAGCTCAGTGACTTTCAATGTGGCACCGTCATAGGATGCCACCTTTCCAACAAGTCAGTTTGTCAAATTTCTGCCCTGCTAGAGCTGCCCCGGTCAACTGTAAGTGCTGAAGTGGAAACGTCTAGGAGCAACACTGGCTCAGCTGCGAAGAGGTAGGCCACACAAGCTCACAGAACGAGACCGCCGAATGCTGAAGCGCTAGGCGCGCAAAAATCGTCTGTCCTCGGTTGCAACACTCACTACCGAGTTCCACACTGTTCCAAAGAACTGTTCGTTGGGAGCTTTATGAAATGGGTTTAAAAAGGCCGAGCAGCCGCACACAAGCCTAAGATCACCATGCGCAATGCCAAGTGTCGGCTGGAGTGGTGTAAAGCTCGCCACCATTGGACTCTGGAGCAGTGGAAATGCGTTCTCTGGAGTGATGAATCACGCTTCACCATCTTGCAGTCCCAAGGACGATTCTGGGTTTAGCGGATGCCAGGAGAACGCTACCGGCCCCAATGCATAGTGCCAACTGTAAAGTTTGGTGGAGGAGGAATAATGGTCTGGGGCTGTTTTTCATGGTTCAGGCTATGCCCCCTAGTTCCAGTGAAGGGAAATCTTAACACTACAGCATACAATGACATTCTAGACGATTCTGTGCTTCCAACTTGTGGCAACAGTTTGGGGAAGGCCCTTTCCTGTTGAAGCATGACAATGCCCCTGTGCACAAAGAGAGGTCCATACAGAACTGGTTTGTTGAGATTGGTGTGGAAGAACTTGACTGGCCTGCACAGAGCCCTGACCTCAACCCCATCGAACACCTTTGTGATGAATTTTAACGCTGACTACAAGCCAGGCCTAATCGCCCAACATCAGTGCCCGACCTCACTTATGCTCTTGTGGCTGAATGGAAGCAAGTCCCTGCAGCAATGTTCCAACATCTAGTGGAAAGCCGTCCCAGAAGAGAGGAGGCTGTTATAGCAGCAAAGGGGGGACCAACTCCATATTAATGCCCATGATTTTGGAATGAGATGTTCGACGAGCAGGTGTCCACATACCTTTGGTCATGTATTGTATATTTCTGTTCAGTTTTACATCTAATTTGCTGCAATTCTACCTATTTTGTCATGGGGTGGAGAGAATTTTTGACCATGTCAAATTGCCTTATAGTGTGTGTACTGACACCTTAGTTAAAGTGACATTCATTTGAGGTGTTATAAAACAGTTATGAATGTGCTTATTACATTCAAAGGATCTCCAAGAAACATGGGCAAATGGATGAAAGATGTACTTAGTAAAAACAAACAAAAATGCTCTGAGTTGTACAAATTGGACTATTGCCAAAAAACACAAACAACATGTTTTACAAAATGGAAGCAATTGTCACACCCTGGCTCTGGGACTCTATTTGTTGAGCCAGGGTGTGTTCATTCTATGTGTTTATTTTCTATGTTGGGGGTTCTAGTTCTTCATTTTCTATGTTTGCCTGAGTGACTCCCAAGCAAGAGGCAACGAGTTCAGCTGTTGGCTGGTTGTCTCTGATTGGGAGCCATATTTAAACTGTCTGTTTTTCACTTTGTGTTTGTGGGTTTTTGTTCCGTGTTCGGTCATTGTCACCGTGGACTTCACGAGTCGTTTGTTGTTTTGTTTCGTGCTTTATTAAATAAAGTAACATGTTCGTTCATCACGCTGCGCATTGGTCTACTTCTCTCCCTGACGATCGTGACAGAAAAACCCACCAAGATGTGACCAAGCAGCGTTTCCAGGAGCCATCGCCAGGGAGATCCCTAACAGATCTCCTTCGCCTCCTCGACTGGGTCAAGCCGAGTGAGGAAGAGAAGGGCTTGACATTGTGGCAGAAGGGCGAAAGGCTGGCGAGGGACATGGAGACCTGGTCCACGGGTAGGGGAGACGCCCAGAAATTTTTTAGGGGGGGGGCTAACGCCGTGGACGACGGGGCAGCAGGAGGCCGCCAGGTTACGGGAGTCACTGGTCACCAGGGGGAAGGAGGTTGTAGAGGCACGGCGAGAGGTACTGGCGTGTGTTGCCAGTCCGGTCCGGCCTGTTCCTGATCCCCACGTAGGGCCAGTGGTGTGTGTTCCCAGTACGGTCCGGCCTGTTCCTGCCACTCGCACCAAGCCTACGGTGTGCGTCGCCAGCCCAGCCCGGCCTGTCCCTGCTCCACGCACCAAGCCTACGGTGTGCGTCGCCAGCCCAGTCCGGCCTGTCCCTGCTCCACGCACCAAGCCTACGGTGCGAGTCGTCAGCCTGGTCCGGCCTGTTCCTGCCACTCGCACCAAGCCTACGGTGTGCGTCGCCAGCCCAGCCCGGCCTGTCCCTGCTCCACGCACCAAGCCTACGGTGCGAGTCGTCAGGCCCGTTCCGGCTCCACGCACCAAGCCAGGGGTGCGCATCGTCAGCCCGGTCCGGCCAGTTGCTGATCCACGCACCAAGCCAGGGGTGCGAGTCGTCAGTCCGGTGAGGCCCGTTCCGGCTCCACGCACCAAGCCAGGGGTGCGCATCGTCAGCCCGGTCCGGCCCGTTGCTGATCCACGCACCAAGCCAGGGGTGCGCATCGTCAGCCAGGTCCGGTCCTTTCCTGCCTCACGCACCAAGCCAGGGGGTGCGTCGTCTGTCCGGCACAACCCGTGCCTGGGTCACCGGTGCCTAACCAGGTACCGGTCAACGGCTCCACTAAGGAGTTGAAGCTAACCGTTCCTGCTACGTCCAGTCCAGCTCCAGTCAGCGGGGCCAGACCAGACCAGGGGTGCTATGGGGGGTTTGTTGGAGGGTGGTGGGCAAGCCCGGAGCCAGAACCGCCGCCGAGGAGGAATGCCCACCCAGCCCTCCCCTGTTTTGCTCGTATGAGGCGCGGTCGCAGTCCGCGCCTTTTAGGGGGTACTGTCACACCCTGGCTCTGGGACTCTATTTGTTGAGCCAGGGTGTGTTCATTCTATGTGTTTATTTTCTATGTTGGGGGTTCTAGTTCTTCATTTTCTATGTTTGCCTGAGTGACTCCCAATCAGAGGCAACGAGTTCAGCTGTTGGCTGGTTGTCTCTGATTGGGAGCCATATTTAAACTGTCTGTTTTTCACTTTGTGTTTGTGGGTTTTTGTTCTGTGTTCGGTCATTGTCACCGTGGACTTCATGAGTCGTTTGTTGTTTTGTTTCGTGCTTTATTAAATAAAGTAAAATGTTCGTTCATCACGCTGCGCATTGGTCTACTTCTCTCCCTGACGATCGTGACAGCGATAGAATTTTACGACAAAATCAAGGTTTCTGGGGCAGTTGTGTAAAAAAGGAAGATGTGCAGGCTACAGTAACAATGACAACTATATTATTTTAAAAAGTATAGTTAGATAACTACATAATTCATTAACAGTTATCTATATCACCCATTATTACTAGATTCATAACATCTTATGCCCTTACTCATAACTATTTACAACTATTTATGACCGCTTATGGCAAATGTTATAATTAAGCAAAATTGGCAAGAGGGGGTGTGGTATATGGCCAATATACCTTACCATGCATGGCTAAGGGCTGTTCTTAGACAATACACGAAGCGGAGTACCTAGATACGTTCCTTAGCCGTGGTATATTGGACATATTCCACAAACCCCCGAGGTGCCTTATTGCAATTTTGAACTGGTTATCAACATAATTAGAACAGTAAACAAGTAATTTTGCGTCATACCCGTGGTATATTTTCTGATATTCCCTGGCTTTCAGCCAATCAGCATCCAGGACCCAAACTACCTGGTTTATAATGTGTTATATAGGTGTTATAAAGGCTTTATGAATGAATTCATAAAGACACCTACAGTAACAAATATTTTTGTTAAAATGTTATATGGAAAAAACATTGATTCAACCGGTTTGTTCCCAGTGGGAAGTCAGTGTGTTTGTTTTATGAATCTGTTTGTTCCCACAAATACCTGTAACCTGCATTGTGTTTTGACTCAGATTAGTTGTTCAAATACAGAGTAAATTTGAAAGTGTTAAATCAACACTTTAAGTGATAAATGTAACACTGTCAGCAAGTACATATGCTCCCACTCTACACAGAGTAAAAAGTACACTGATCAAAGTGTTACATTTCTAGTGTTGATTTAACACTGAGGAGTGCAAAAAGTGACACTCACTAGTGTTGATCTAGGGTGACTCCTATTAGAGTAAAAATGTATTTACTCTATTCAGTGTTAATTCATTTACTCCTCCCCCATGTAAATGGAAATTACATTTTGTATAAGCACTTGGAATGTCACAATAAACTCAAGCAAAGCTGTTTCAACATTAAAATATGTTTATTATGACCAAACCATAAGTCTCAGCCCTGGCTTAAACTGTTATCAAGTGACAGTCCAATGTAGTCAAACGAATCCCTCGCTCCGTATGACATGAGCAAATCAATAGGTTTGTTGGAAAATGATGACATTTATATTAAAAACAAATATGTTTCTCACAACCTAACCATAAGTCTCAGCCCTGGCTTGAACTGTTATCAAGTGACAGTAGGGGACAATGTAGTCAAAAAAATCACTTGCTCCATATGACATGAGCAAATCAAAAGGTTTGTGGTACATGATGTCATTTACATGAAATACCTTGCATGGTGGACTTCGCTTCAAAACAACTTTAAATGCATGCATGAGCTGGTTTCAAGAGCTGACCCAACCCAAAAAACATTTTCCTCTTTCAGAACAATAGCCTTAATTTTGTAAAATACTGGCATTTCAATGACTACTTCACCACATATGACCAAATCAAGACGATATTCTGTACCATGGTGCTTTACCCATTTAACTGACAAAACATTTGTGTGCACTGAGACATTCAACTTGGCAGCAATCTCATGGCCTTCTTTCAGGTCATTGAGCCTTGACATCTTTCCTGGACCTATAGCTAGTCTATCCTGGCTGAACGTTTCCCAGTTATATGGCATGTCATTTTGGTGTTTCTTGGCTAAGGTCATAGTGACATTCTTAAAACTCTTCAGTTGTTTTTTAAAGAAATTATATTTTGCCTCGTAGCGCGTACACCACGAGTGAAGAATGGGCCCAATATTCCTAATACAACGAGGATAATGTATCATGAAGTGGTGTTTCGGTAACATATTTCTATCAGGAAACAA
This sequence comes from Coregonus clupeaformis, assembly GCF_020615455.1. Taxonomy (NCBI): domain Eukaryota; kingdom Metazoa; phylum Chordata; class Actinopteri; order Salmoniformes; family Salmonidae; genus Coregonus; species Coregonus clupeaformis. Next base: position 1,596,042 of record NW_025533456.1, read on the forward strand.
AGACTTGAAAAGCCTATGATGTTCAGCAATGAAGTGCTTCAGATAGTCCTGCCCTCTGTTAGTTTAGGAGAAAACACAATATTTACAATTTGTAGTAGTAACTGAAGCAGCTGCCAGTATTGATCATCTTTCTGTACCAGATCACCAAATATCAATGGCAAATTACGGAGAAGACACCAAGACTGAATAGCATTTAGACCCAAATCATTGCTCCCATCATCCAATTTGACTGCAGGTGGATGATTCCTCCTCTCTGTGTAGCCATAGTTAAATGAATGAACTCTACCGTACACATCTTTAGCAGTCACAAAGTTGGCTTGCATATACTGTTACACAAGTTTTACCTCAGGTTGTGCAACTCCTTCTAAAATGTAATGCATTATATCAACAGAAAAATTGTCTGTAGTATTGAAGTACTGCAGAGAGTTCAATAAGCAAGCATGCTTCACACTGTACACCAGTGGTGGAAAAAGTACCCAATTGTCATACTTCAGTAAAAGTATAGATACCTTAATAGAAAGTTACTCAAGTTAAAGTGAAAGTCACCCAGTAAAATATTACTTGAGTAAAAGTCTAAAAGTATTTGGTTTTAAATATACTTAACTATAAAAAGTAAATGTAATTGCTAAAATATATTTAAATATCAAAAGTAAAAGTATAAATCATTTCAAATTCCTTATATTAAGCAAACCAGATGGCACCATTTTCTTGTTTTTAAAATGTACGGATAGCCAAGGTCACACTCCAACACTCAGACATTATTTACAAAAGATGCATTTGTGTTTAGTGAGTCCGCCAGAACATAGGCAGTAGGGATGACCACGTGTTCTCTTGATAAGTGCGTGAATTTCACTATTTTCCTGTTCTGCTAAGCATTCAAAATGTAACGAGTACTTTTGGGTGTCTGGGAAAATGTATGGAGTAAAAAGTACAATATTTTCTTTAGGAATGTAGTGAAGTAAAAGTAAAAGTTGTAAAAAATATAAATCGTAAAGTACAGATACCCCAAAAAATGACTTAAGTAGTACTTTAAAGTATTTTTACTTAAGTACTTTACACCACTGTCATGCACATGAGGTAGTGTTGGGTTTGACTGAAAAGTTTGACAATGGTCTGAGTGCATGTGTTTTGTTCGTAAAGTCACTCTTGGGTCATTCTCAGATACAGTGGCGGTTCTAGACACATTTTACTAGGGGGGCCAAGGAGGGGCCAGTGTTTAATCAGGGGGGCACACATAAAAAAACTGGCAACACATGATATTCAAAGATTATAAACTTTATTTTACTTTAAAATCATATGACATTTATTATAACACGTATTTTGTACAAGAGTGCAGATGCAAGAGAGATAGTGCCATAAAAATGAAAAAAAATAATAATAATAATAATTTAAAAAGTACAGGGTACAAATACAGGGTTCATATTCAATGTGAACAAAACTCCAGGATACAACAAAGAGTCCAACAATGTGCCATTTCCTATTTATGGAAGCCCCACTACTGTGGACAGTTGATTCCACATTTTGTTTTAAGAAAGAAAACTTTCTGAGTGATTTATAAACAAAACACACTACCCTGTATCCATTTAGGTAAAATAAACCAAATCAGAAAAGAAATTCAATTCAAAGAGGCTTTACTAGCATGACCATATTGACATACAGTATTGCTAAAGCACATAAACAGGGAAACGTGTTACACATTAACATCCAGTAGTCCAATAGGATGCAGACAATAAACATTAAGTTAACATTCGTTTAAAAGCAACAATCATGTCAACACAATGTAGCAATATGAACAACACTGATGGATATCAGCAACAACATGAAAACAAGAATATTACAGGTGTCTGTGTGTGTGTGTGTGTGTGTCTGTGTCTTTGTGTACTTCACTGTCAGTTGATGAGCAGGTGTACAAAAAAAGGCTTTACAACATATATGGGCAAGTCCATTTAGGACAGCACATTTCCACCATAGTTCACATTAGGAAGAAAAAATGACAGCATGAATGCTCACTAAACAAACATATACTACATATACCTTTTTATACACATTTTTTTCCAGTAATTTTTTAAGAGTGAAAGGGAAGTAAGCAATCGCTCATCATAGGATCATACATATTTCAGTTACAATATTAGTTACAATATTAGTGTTAGTTAGATCATCATGTCAAAGCTGGACCTGCAAAGTCTGAACGACACAAGTGTGCAATGATTGGAGTGATTTTGTTTCTTTTTTTCTTGCTTTGCTTGTTTTCAAAAGGAAAAATCATAGTTGGTAAAAAATAAAATAAACTTTCGTTGAAAGGTATCACACTGTATAATTTACAAATATCTAAAGAGGTTTAGTGGATGCCATAAAACATCTGTGGAGCTTGAAGATTTGTAGTACATAGATGTTTGGCAGAGATAATTCAAAAGAATAAAATCATAAACTCTATCTATCGAGAGAGAGAGAGAGAGAGAGAGAGAGAGAGAGAGAAGTGTTTCCTTAGAGCAGTACATGCAGCAATCACTTAATGGAGTGATGTCATAATGGGCCACAAAACTTTGGGGATGTGGATGGAAAGTTACAGGCAGGAGAGGGGAACCAACAGAAGCAGGTCTTGAGACATGAGTTTGCCCCTTTTTGAAAACCTCTTGAGAGAGGATTGGTGGGATATATATACATACATACAAACATACATACACTCTAGTAGTGTGTGGAACTACTGGTACTGTGAGGAAAAAAAAGATAGATGATGTAAAATGAAAAATAATAAAACAAGGAGTCCTCACCCTCTTCTTCATCCTCCTCACCCTCTGGAATTTCCCTCTCTTTGTCAGACCCCTCACTTTCATCACATGCTGGCTCTCCCTCTTCCTCAACTTTCTCAAAACCTCGATTTGTTTCTCTCACTTTTTTGTTTGCTGGGGCAAAAATGACTTTATGTCCCTTCCTCGTTTCATGATAACTATTAGAAAAAGAAAAAACGTAGGGGCATGCATTACATTTTGTTACCTAACCATCCCTCCCTACTTAACACTGGCAGATAACCTGTTGATTACTTTACTAAAAATGTATTTGTTATCGCGATGCAACAGCCAAGACGGATGAAGTTACGTGGTTAACATCACAACATTGTGTAGACCTAGCAAGGATAGCCTACTAGCCTACTTTTTTGGGTGCGCCACTCTAATTTACCCGTGTAGAACGTTGCCGTGTAGAGCGTTGCATTAGTTCCGCTTTTGGCGCTCGCGTGTAAAATAGTTATAAATTCATAATTTTTTATTTGGTCAGCACGGGGGGGCCACAGGGGTGGCCAGGGACATTTCCAGGGAGGCACGGGCCTCCCCCGGCCTCCGTGTAAAACCGCCACTGCTCAGATAACACAGTTTGAACTTCCACTTTCTCAGTGAGGCAAAAACGGCAACAATAACGAGCACTAAATGATTCCACAAAACCAAACAGGCAATGTATACCAAGATTACCTCCAGTTACTTGGACAATACTGCCATGTATACGACCACTGAAGAAGGGAACTTCAATACCCTCAGTCTCAAGCACTTTCAAATCGCTTACTATTGGCTCAAGAATGGAATCAAATCCATACGTTTTAAGGTCCTGGGTATGGAAGAGTGCACATAAGTGAATATTTACCCAAATTGAATTAAACTTTGGTAGAAATGTTCTCAAAGTAAAGTATATACAGTGGGGAAAAAAAGTATTTAGTCAGCCACCAATTGTGCAAGTTCTCCCACTTAAAAAGATGAGAGAGGCCTGTAATTTTCATCATAGGTACACATCAACTATGACAGACAAATTGAGAGAAAAAAAATCCAGAAAATCACATTGTAGGATTTTTAATGAATTTATTTGCAAATTATGGTGGAAAATAAGTATTTGGTCACCTACAAACAAGCAAGATTTCTGGCTCTCACAGACCTGTAACTTCTTCTTTAAGAGGGTCCTCTGTCCTCTACTCGTTACCTGTATTAATGGCACCTGTTTGAACTTGTTATCAGTATAAAAGACACCTGTCCACAACCTCAAACAGTCACACTCCAAACTCCACTATGGCCAAGACCAAAGAGCTGTCAAAGGACACCAGAAACAAAATTGTAGACCTGCACCAGGCTGGGAAGACTGAATCTGCAATAGGTAAGCAGCTTGGTTTGAAGAAATCAACTGTGGGAGCAATTATTAGGAAATGGAAGACATACAAGACCACTGATAATCTCCCTCGATCTGGGGCTCCACGCAAGATCTCACCCCGTGGGGTCAAAATGATCACAAGAACGGTGAGCAAAAATCCCAGAACCACACGGGGGGACCTAGTGAATGACCTGCAGAAAGCTGGTACCAAAGTAAAAAAGCCTACCATCAGTAACACACTACGCCGCCAGGGACTCAAATCCTGCAGTGCCAGATGTGTCCCCCTGCTTAAGCCAGTACATGTCCAGGCCCGTCTGAAGTTTGCTAGAGTGCATTTGGATGATCCAGAAGAGGATTGGGAGAATGTCAAATGGTCAGATGAAACCAAAATATAAGTTTTTGGTAAAAACTCAACTCGTCGTGTTTGGAGTACAAAGAATGCTGAGTTGCATCCAAAGAACACCATACCTACTGTGAAGCATGGGGGTGGAAACATCATGCTTTGGGGCTGTTTTTCTGCAAAGGGACCAGGACGACTGATCCGTGTAAAGGAAAGAATGAATGGGGCCATGTATCGTGAGATTTTGAGTGAAAACCTCCTTCCATCAGCAAGGCCATTGAAGATGAAACGTGGCTGGGTCTTTCAGCATGACAATGATCCCAAACACACCGCCCGGGCAACGAAGGAGTGGCTTCGTAAGAAGCATTTCAAGGTCCTGGAGTGGCCTAGCCAGTCTCCAGATCTCAACCCCATTGAAAATCTTTGGAGGGAGTTGAAAGTCTGTGTTGCCCAGCGACAGCCCCAAAACATCACTGCTCTAGAGGAGATCTGCATGGAGGCATGGGCCAAAATACCAGCAACAGAGTGTGAAAACCTTGTGAAGACTTACAGAAAACGTTTGACCTGTGTCATTGCCAACAAAGGGTATATATCAAAGTATTGAGAAACTTTTGTTATTGACCAAATACTTATTTTCCACCATAATTTTCAAATAAATTCATTAAAAATCCTACAATGTGATTTTCAGGATTTTTTTTTCTCATTTTGTCTGTCATAGTTGACGTGTACCTATGATGAAAATTACAGGCCTCTCTCATCTTTTTAAGTGGGAGAACTTGCACAATTGGTGGCTGACTAAATACTTTTTTTCCCCACTGTACCTCCCAACTTGTGAATACCCTTTTTTGATCCCAATGGATTAGCAGTCTCAAATTCGTCATACAAGAGTTCAATTTGCAATGCATTTTTCTCTTTAGAAAGGAGAAGATGTCTCTTCATATGTAATCCATCTTCCAAATCAAAGTAAACACCATCTTTAAAATTGTGCCCTGAGTTAAACATGCCACTTGTGTTTGCGTTCTTCAAAATTGACTGCAATGTCTCGAGAAATGGAACGTAAGAAAATGTATCAGTTATGACTATCATAAGTTCCAGTAGTTTTGTTTCTTCTATTGTCAAATTTAACATCAAGGACTTTCTCAACTGGTTGAACTGTTCCCCATTTTTGTATGAAATAAGCACTTCGTTTTGATACCGAATTCAACACTGTGAAAGGTTTTTCAATATCCTGAAAATAATGTTGGATTTTTCGGACAGTTTCTGTGTCTTTTGAAGATATACATGTAAGAGCGGTCGTTTAGCTTGACCCTGTATCTCTTGAACTGCTTCTTCCATGGAAAATACAAAACTATTTACAGTCTTCTGACCTACACCTGCAGCCTGCACACAATAGCATATGCACACATCAAGTGTGTTCTTTTTAGATATTGGTACAACATGGTTACAACTAGAATTTGAAGGAAAATCAGCATTACTTGGCTGTATTAGCATCCAAGTTAGCATTTAACAAAATTTGACAGTCTCCGGAATGTGCCCTGTTCAAATGCTTCCTAAAGCCTGAAAATTTACCAAATACATGACAACAATATGCTTGACCACATTTTAATCTAAGAGTTCTACCAGGGCACATTCCATGCATCAACTCGAGATGCCTCACGAGCAAGTTGGTTCTTCCATGACTAGCATGGCAAACAAAACATATCGGCATAACTTAATCAGCATTAGTGCAGGAGTCTAGCTCTGAGCTCAGCAACCCTTGGAGTCTCCTTAACCTTCCCAATGTCTATGTTGTACACAGTTGTCTGTATGAAGGTGTACATGTTGAGCAGCATTGTATTGTAAGCAGTACCAAAAACAAAGTGAGTCTTGAAAAGCTCATCGAAGGCTTGCTTGTCCAGGATGATGAAGTAAGTATGGATGCTGCTCTTCCTGGTCCCGACTGCAAGAAGATATGGTTGGCAGCTCTGGTCAATCGCATCAATGTGCTCCTGGATACTGGTTCCTGCCTGAAGACGACAAAAACGAACACCGTCATTAGTTCATCATAACGGCTGCAGCACTGTCCAAGAATAAGAATGACAATACAAACCTTTTGGATTATCACAAGATGCTGTTCAGCTTGGGAGGCAGACATCTTGCCTGGTCTTTTGCGGCCTTGTGATGAAGGAAGAATCAAATGGAGCAGGAGAAGGATGGAGGAAAGGTCACCGTCCCATCCTAAACAAAGAAGATATCCTGATTTTAAATGGTAAATTCCATCATCAGTGACATTAACATTTCAGAGTTATTTGAAAAATAAATGATAATTTACATGTTAGTCATTTAGCAGAAGCTCTTATCCAGAGCGACTTACAGTTAGTGAGTGCATACTTTTTTTTTTCTCATACTGGCCCCCTGTGGGAATCGAACCCACAACCCTGGCATTGCAAACGCCATGCTCTACCAACTGAGCTACACGGGGCATTCGTGTTAGCTCCCTCATCAGCTGCAGATTCTGCCATCTGGATCAGCTCCTGAAGTTCAGCTCCCTGAGTGGCCTTGCTTAAGGTCTTGCTTAGCATGATGACCTTTTGCTTGAATGTAGTTGGCCACCTCTCCATAAACTTGGCTGATGTTCACTCTTCAAACAGCAGCTCCAAATCCTGTTCAATCTGAAACAAATAAGACAAAGAACAAAACATTAGTTTCGTGCAAGTAAATTTCTTTCTCACAAAACATTCCATTTTAATCTCCAAAACAGAGTTTGAGAAAATCACCAGCGTACACATTAATTGAACTACTATTGCAGAAGTGTTGTTTTTGTTTAAATATACTGGCCAATCTGAATTGGCATTTAGAGATTAAACGCAATTTATACAACATAAAACTGTTCTTTAAAAAAAGTCTTACTAAGCCCTTCACATCCAGAAAGTGTGGAAATTTGGTTAGGATGGTGGAGCATTTACTCGGGTTGTGGGTCATCTTTTTCCTGTACTCAAAGGTAAATTTCATCTTCTTTTTGACTGTTTCTTCATCAGAAGAATGCTTCATAAGAGAAATGACCTCTCTGCACTGGTCTTCACTCAGGGTAACCAAAGTGGATGAACTGGACTCCCTCTCAGCAGTTGGTCCTCCAGAGTATAGTTGAGTGGGACGTTTCTCAGATGAAGCCAAATTCCTCTGAACGGTTTTGATTCTATACAAGAGTTACCCTTCTCCACTATTAGAGTCGTAATAATGTTCCTTAAGAAAATGAACATGGTTACTAATCTTGAAAGAAAAAACAAATAACCAAGTCCCATTTGCTCAGATACCATACCAGACGAATTAAATGCAGATGCCCTTTATCAGTTGTAATGTATACTTACATATCTATTTGCGGTGTAGGGATCCTTCAGGTATGGGAACAAGGAGACGATGCCTTGTGCAAACGTTTCTCTCACACTGCGCAGTGGTGATGTCCTGACAAGAATATAATGTTATGTTTAGGTGGCAATCAGAATCTCCACAAGCAGCATTGGTCCCCAGTCAGCTAAATATCAGGAGTGATTTTTGAAGCAGTATCATGCCCATCGAGTGTGATACAAGAGAAATATTCTACCAATAGCAGTGGATGGTCAGCAGTGGCTTAACCAATTATGTGACTGAGATACTGATACAGAAGACATTTTTAACATCCAGCAGATATGGGAGCAAGTAATGTGTAGTATCTGAACATTCCAGAACTTGGCTCTGTTTGCTGAAACATCTGGAAAGTATTACTATAGGGGCCCCCTAAGACAGAGGAGATTCGGATGTGTAAAGGCCAGGGATTGGTCTATCTAAAACCACCCATCTTATGTTACATAGGATATAAATACCATGTTTGAACAAAGGACGGGGAGAATAATCATATTTGAGATTGGGTTTGTTGTTCTCCAGACTCTGCAGAAGTCTGTAAATTGATGCTGTAATCTTTGATGTAATAAACCTTTATAATCAAAGTACAGTGTCAGCGGATTCCTTGTCTACACAGCATATCAGCATCGTTGTCTCGGACACCACATTTAATGGCGACGAGGATTTTTGGGACGTGTTGCGTCTCTTCAGCGTTCCATTCATGGGCTACGAAGTGACTCCCGCTCAAGACGCCGGCAGATAAGGTGAGCTTTCTCACAACTTTGGGCGCTGGTCAGTTCGTGTGGCTGTGTGTGTACGTTGGGGGAACGCACCGTGACGGACCTGTGTGTGCCGTGCTGTTTGCTGTGTGATAGGTTTCCGTTCTAAATTTCTACCTTTGTTTGCGTTGAAAACAACGCAAACAGGGGGGAGTGTATAGAGGAATTGATAACACTGGGCACAGGGATATTTGGCTTGAATAAATTTAAAGAGTGTCCAGGAATAGAATGAAGGAATCAGACAAGGAAATCAGGAAAAAGTATACTGTTAGGACGTCGCTGATCTACGGAAGCCCTCAAAGAGGCGATCATTAAGATGGGCCACAAATCCTGTCAATTTACTAGGTTGATTTTCGGGTCAGTTCTGGGAACTGGAGATTGTAGAATATACATTCAATTGCATGTTACCTCTCTGAATATAGTTGACGAAGTATATGTTCGATGTAGCCTCTCATTGAATATCTGCAACTCAAGGTAGCATAAATTTAGGAAGGAATATAAAGGAAATAGGAGCGAGGTAAGCATGCTTTTAAGGACCGTATGAATGGATGCATTCTTTTCATGTGTGTGTGAGAGAAAGAGAGTGGGTGTGTGTGCAAAATAAAGAGGTCTCTGCTGTGTTCCAGCTGTGTGTCGACTCATGCTATGATAAGATTTATGTTAGAGATATATACATATATATGTTTTGGTTGAGAACAGGGGTTTTAGTTTTTTGTAAGGAAATATGTTAGTTACGGTTAAAACCTTATGAGTCTCTATTTGAGAGAACGTTTTTAAAAACATTGTTAAAAACTATGAGTCACCCTGGGAGGGAGTTATTATTGCATAGAGATGATTTGTAATGGATAAGAAAATAACTATAAATCTGCAGATTAGAATAAGTGAAGATAGTAAAGATAAAAAACTTTGAAGTAGGATTTGTGTTTTGTGTTGGTTTGTGCGTTTTGTTCAGTGTTACTGTTTGTCTGTGTTGGAAAAAATTGAGAGAAAGCTGATCTGTCTACTGTCTGCTGTTTGGAGAGAGTTGCTTGCGGGAGCTCCTCTCACCATGACATCGCACTAGCAAATGAGCTGCGCATGCGTGGGATTTTATGAGTTTAGAGTTACACAGAGCAAATATGCCACTCCCCTGCCTGCACTGAGGTGCTGGGAGACACAGACTTAGAGCTGAAAAAGAAGGAGGGGGAGACTTACACACGAATAAAGTATTCTGTTTGTTAAATCGGCTGTTGCTTAATTATGAAACTATTTGATTGAGATCCATTGAATTTATAAATAAGAGTTATGTTGACGGATTAAAAATAAAAGCATAAAAGACTCAATTCTTGTCTGTTTCTTTTGTTCTCCTATGATGTGAGAAACAAAAAGGAGAAGACAGAGAGAGAAGAAGTGCTGACCAGGATCCAGTCCAATTAAGGCCAGTACTGTTCTATTCACAAAACCTACTTTCCCTTACAGGATATAATAGATACATTGTGTATGCATATAATATTTCATGTTGTGACAATTTTACAGGGACTTGGCAACAGACTGATCAATTGATGTAATTGAGAATTGCACATTAGGGTTTTTGTGAATGAGTTGTTTTGATTGGAGTTGTGTTGGAAATCCAGCACTGACATTATTCTGTAAAACTAAGGTAATTGGGTGCTTATTAAGCAATTGGTTTGTGGGTGCTGTAGTTATGCTGGATTACAGGTCTTTCTTTTTTGGATTGCTCTGAAGTTGACTAGTTTCCTTTACTTTTCCTGATCGGATGTGGTAAGATTGCCACTAATCAATAATTTGGTAAAATAAAAAAAAATACAAATAAATAAATTAATTAATAAATTTTAAAAATAGGAGGGAATGATAAGCTACATAGCTTAAAGTTTTTTGGGTTTACTAATTAATTGGTCTAAAATAATAATAATTATAAAATAATTCACACTAAAGGAATATAAATGAGTGGTTACAATGGGGAAAAAGGACATCAAAACTATGAAAGTAATTACTCCTGTTGATGTAGTACAAAATAGTAATCTTCTAGTTAATGCTATTGCAAGGTTATCTGGAAAATGGAATAAACGTTGGCCTGACATTGAACAACCATGGCCAGTGGAAGGGACTCTTAACCCAGACGTCATCAAGATAATGCAAGTGCTTGTGGCCACATATAAGGCAGATCAAAGAAGGGAAAAAAAGGGGAACAACGTAAAGAAAAGAGACAAAGAGAGCTGGGTGTTCTTAAGTTGTTTGATGAGGGACAAAAACTGATAAAAGATACAAAAGATAAAAGAAACAGAGGTATAGGGAAAATGGCAAAAGAGGCGAAGGTAACAGAAAAACTAATGGCAGAAGTCAATACACCTTTCTCACATAAGGATTCAACAAAAATACCCCCACCTTACGAGGAAGAAGTAGAGTTTAAGGACGTCTATCCTCAGCTTCCAATGATCATTCAGGAGGGTGATTATTGCATCAGAGATGAAGATGAACGAATAATAGAGAGAGGACAAGCAGAAACAACCATAAAGATGAATCCAAACTCCAAAAGTAAGAAGAAAATGACATGTCTGGAAACTAAGGGTAGAGTGAGGTTCAGGAGAATGGAATTTGAAGAAGATGATGATGATGATGATCAGAGTGATTCAGAAGAGATCATGGGTGGATATGACCCTGTGATCAGACGGAGGTTGGCTAGAGCGGAAAGAAGGGGTGATGAAAGTTGGAAGGAGAAGGATACAAGAGATCCGAGCTCTGATGAAAGTCAAGATGAAGACAGCGATAAAGATTTGGAGATTAAAGGTGCTTCATGTTCAAGAGGATTTTATTCTACAATGACTGGCACAGAAGAAATAGAAAGAGATATAGACCGATGCATATCATGCTTGGATAAGGCGAATAATTTAGAAGAAGTAAGAGAACTGGAAGAACAACTCAAGAAGCTGAAGATACAGAAGGAGAAACTGCTGAAAAAAGAATCTCAACAATTTCAGAGGAAATACATATTGAGGCCAAGAAAAGGGAGCACAAGTAAGAAGATGATGCCAGTGATAATTCGAGGACAGAACCTGGAGTATAAGCCTTTGCAGAATACTGATATGTCAGATATACTTGAGAAGCTGCCTACTCTTCAAGATGGAGCATATCCTTGGATTTCAAAGTTGGAAGAAATTACGGTGGGAACACAGTCTGCCATAGGAGACATTAAGAGACTTTTGGCTAATCTCCTTGGGATTCCAGGTATGGAAGACATTTTTCAGAGAGCTGGACTTCATCGATATGTGGGGACTGCGGTGAATTATCCTGAATTGTTGGCTGCAAATAGACATCGACTGTGGAGAGCACTGAAAGATACGTTTCCAACAAATGTGCATCCTGACAACATTCTGATTGACCCACTAGGACAACAAGAAAATCCGAGAGCCTATGTGTCAAGAGTTCATCAAGTGTGGCGAAATATTACCGGAAATGATCCAGATGTGAGTCAAATAGAGCAGTCAATTTTGCGAGCTAAACTGCAGATGGGGCTGCCCTCACCAGTAAGGAGCAAACTGGCAGAGGTGGTTGGACTTGGAAGCATGGCAAAAGGTGTCTATACAGATCATATAGCCCATCAAGTGGATCTATACAGGAAAAAGGAACACAACCAGAAAGAACAGGACCAAGAAACTCTCAGAAAACTGAATCAAATACAACTGGTGGAGAATGAGAAGACGGAGAAGAAACAGGCTTTGGTTATGCAGAATCAGTGTTCACCAAATCAACAATCACTGCCACAGCTTCAACCGAACCAGGTCCAACCGCAATTGTCCCAGCCACCACTAGTGGGACCAGTTGTTTCATATCCACAGCCAGTTTCTGGACAGACACAGAATTGGAGAGGAAGAGGACGAGAAGGCTTAGGAAGAGGAAGAGGAGGAAGATATAATCCATACATCCAGCAACCTTCAGAAGTGTGTTATAATTGTGGACAGGTTGGTCACTTTGCCCGTGAGTGTAACGGGCCAGGAGGAAACACAAGAGGGAATTTCAGAGGAAGATACAGGGGCCAGTCAAGATCATTTGGAGGACCGGTGAACCCTTATAGGGGCCCGGAGCAAGGATTCTAGAGGTACCCAAAAGATCCGAAAGGGGGGTGTCAGCTGGTAGCATCAGGACCGGAAAAAGATCCAACAATTGAGGTGAAAGTAAACAATCGACCATTGGAAGTGATGGCGGATAGCGGAGCTGCTTTCACCTGTGTTCGGCCTAAAGATGCTACACATCTTCCTATGTCCAATCGACTGATTCGGACAATCGGATTTGAGGGAGTGAAACAGCTCTTTCCTCTTACGGAACCAATTGAGCTCTGCTATAAAAATCAGAAAATTACAATACCCATACTGGTATCGGAACATACACCTATTGCATTGTTGGGAAGAGATGCATTGTGTAGATTGAATTGTACAATAAAATGTACGCCAGACGGCTGTCTGGTAGAAGTGCCAAAAGAAAAGGTTTACCAATTGTTGATGACGACAGAGATTGACTCTTCTTCAGTATTTTGGATTGGAAATCTCAGTGCAGATTTTTTGAAGCAGGCTAAGATATGGGACAAATTCATTGTGGCAAACATGCCAGATGCGAGGCTTCCAGAATATCAATTTCATTCTACGCTCAAGTATTTCAAGAATGCTGCCCAATCGAACTCAGAAAAATGGTTGAGTCATCAACCAAAGAAAGTTCAACTCAGCTCATGTTGCATAATTTTAGGACCACAAGGAGCAGCTATGAAGATAAACACAGACGATTATCTGAATAAAGAATTTGAGATTGAGAAGAGTGTGCCACATGTGACCTTGTTGGTTTCTGAAGACTATGAGCAGAAGCATATAGGAGAAATGATGACAGAAGCAGAGAAAGCTGTTTTCCTACCAATGAAAGAGAATTTGGCGATTTGGAGGAGTGAAGATCAGCGATTTCTCAAAATCATGATTTCGGCTCAAGGACAAGGACAGCCACAAGCTGTACGGATGACACATGAATCTATTTGCAGTGTGAAGATGGATTCAGACCCTATGAAAGAGGAGATGTTGCAACAAGTTCCAGAAGGTTTGTGGTCTCAACACGGTACCGATATTGGACTTGTGAAATCAGCCCAACCGGTGAAAGTTGAACTTCGACCAGGAGCCAGACCTCCTTGGAAGAATCAGTATCCATTGAAATATAAAGCAATCCAAGGGATTGAACCACAAATTGAAGGACTTTCGAAAGCAGGTGTTTTGAAGACAATAAAAAATCCTCAGAGTAACACGCCTTTGTTACCTGTGAAGAAACCTAATGAGACTTATCGTGTGGTTCATGATTTGAGAGCGGTGAATGAGGTAGTGACTGATTTTCCAGCAGAAGTGCCAGACCCGCAAACCTTGTTAGCCCAAATTCCTCCTGATGCGACACATTTCACGGTGTTAGACTTATGTGGTGCATTTTTTAGTGTTCCACTTAGTGTAGAAAGTCAGGGTTTATTTGGGTTCACATATAAGGGACAGTTCTATGAGCACAGTCGATTGCCACAGGGGTTCAAGCATAGCCCGCACATTTTCAATAAAGTACTGAAGGATGATTTGGTAGGGATAGATCAGATATTGCAAAGCACTGTCATTCAGTACGTGGATGATATAATTATCTGCTCACAGAATGAGGAAACATGTCATAAAGACTCAATTAAATTGCTACAGGTATTGGCAGAAAAGGGGCATAAGGTTTCACAGAAAAAGTTGCAATTTTGCCAGGAGAAGGTCGTTTATTTGGGTCAAAAAATAATACATGGACACAGAAGCATTTCTGACAGTCAATTGGAAGCTATTAGTAAGGCTCCGAAGCCTAGAACTGTCAGAGAGATGATGACATTTCTTGGTATTGCTGGTTATTCTTCAGCTTGGGTTGAGAGCTATGCTAGTTTGACTGGACCTTTGAGAGCTATGGTTAAAGATACTGGGAGTGGTCAACTCCATAGCAATCGAACGATCAAACAGAGGCTACAGGAGGCACTTGCACTCACACTACCAGACTACTCTAAGAATTTCTTGCTATATGTGTCTACTTCTACTGGAGGTAAATATGCATGTGCAGTTCTTTGTCAGCCGACAGGTACAGGGACGAATCCTCAGCCTATTTCCTACTACTCTACTGCCTATTCAGAAGTAGAACTAGGGCTACCACTGTGCTACAGAGCAATGGTGGGAGTATAGTTAATGTATGACAAAGCATCATCTGTTACGATGGGTTACCCAGTAACAATTCTTACCCATCATAGTCTCAGAAATCTTCTGAACTATGGGAAATATACATTGACTATGCCTAGGCTCAGAGACTATCATAGGCTCTTAGAGCAGGAAGATGTCACCCTAGTGAGGTGTGATACAGTGAATCCAGCCGAGAACTTGCCAACTTCAGAGGATGGTGAGCCACATGATTGTGTTCAAGAAGCAGAGAAATACTTGAGGCTTAGATCAGATTTGCAAGCCCTTCCATTACGTGAGGCAGACCTGGAGTATTGGACTGATGGGTCTTGTTATCGTGTGGGAGATAAATTGTGTGCTGGCTATGCAGTAATTAAAGCCCAAGGAACTGGATTTGTTGTTGAAAAGGCTGAAGTAATACCACAGCCTGCGTCCGCACAACTTGCTGAACTTGTGGGGCTAACAGAAGCGTGCTTGTTAGCAGAAGGAAAGCGAGTGTTGCATTGTTGCATGCTATGATGAAGCCTAAAGAGATAGCGATAGCTAAGTGTGCAGCTCATAAAACCGATGTGTCAAAAGTCACACAAGGGAACAAAGCCGCTGATGAAGCTGCAAAAGCCGTCACAGGAGTGGACAAATTGGGCAAGGTTTTTCTGGTCACTCATGGAGTGGACTTGGAAGACAAAATTACGCTTAAGGATGTGATTTTGATGCAGGAAGCTGCTTCTACGATTGACAAACAGTTATGGCTAGACCGAGGTGCTGTCAAAGATGCTACGGGTCTTTGGAGAAACCATGAGGGGTTGATAGTAGCGCCTCTAGACCTATTAGGTCTGATGATTCAGGAAGCACATGGGTTAGCCCATGTTGCAAGGGGGGAGGTTAGGAGAAAGATCACAAAGGAGTATGGTTTTTGGGCACCATATTTGCTTGAACAGGTTGACTATGTCATAGGCAGGTGCACAATCTGTCTGAAAAATAATGTTCGCAGGGGTGTGACTGTTCTTCCTGGTTACATTCCAACACCGAGAGGTCCTATGCATGAGTTGGTTATCGACTTTGTTGATATGATAAAACCAATTGAAGGGAAAAGATACAGTGGGGAGAACAAGTATTTGATACACTGCCGATTTTGCAGGTTTTCCTACTTACAAAGCATGTAGAGGTCTATAATTTTTATCATAGGTACACTTCAACTGTGAGAGACGGAATCTAAAACAAAAATCCAGAAAATCACATTGTATGATTTTAAGTAATTAATATGCATTTTATTGCATGACATAAGTATTTGATACATCAGAAAAGCAGAACTTAATATTTGGTACAGAAACCTTTGTTTGCAATTACAGAGATCATATGTTTCCTGTAGGTCTTGACCAGGTTTGCACACACTGCAGCAGGGATTTTGGCCCACTCCTCCATACAGACCTTCTCCAGAACCTTCAGGTTTCGGGGCTGTCGCTGGGCAATACGGACTTTCAGCTCCCTCCAAAGATTTTCTATTGGGTTCAGGTCTGGAGACTGGCTAGGCCACTCCAGGACCTTGAGATGCTTCTTACAGAGCCCCTCTTTAGTTGCCCTGGCTGTGTGTTTCGGGTCGTTGTCATGCTGGAAGACCCAGGCACGACCCATGTTCAATGCTCTTACTGAGGGAAGGAGGTTGTTGGCCAAGATCTCGCGATACATGGCCCCATCCATCCTCCCCTCAATACGGTGCAGTCGTCCTGTCCCCTTTGCAAAAAAGCATCCCCAAAGAATGATGTTTCCACCTCCATGCTTCACGGTTGGGTTGGTGTTCTTGGGGTTGTACTCATCCTTCTCCTTCCTCCAAACACCGCGAGTGGAGTTAAGACCAAAAAGCTCTATTTTTGTCTCATCAGACCACATGACCTTCTCCCATTCCTCCTCTGGATCATCCAGATGGTCATTGGCAAACTTCAGATGGGCCTGGACATGCGCTGGCTTGAGCAAGGGGACCTTGCGTGCGCTGCAGGATTTTAATCCATGACGGCGTAGTCTGTTTACTAATGGTTTTCTTTGAGACTGTGGTCCCAGCTCTCTTCAGGTCATTGACCAGGTCCTGCCGTGTAGTTCTGGGCTGATCCCTCACCTTCCTCATGATCATTGATGCCCCACGAGGTGAGATCTTGCATGGAGCCACAGACCGAGGGTGATTGACCGTCATCTTGAACTTCTTCCATTTTCTAATAATTGCGCCAACAGTTGTTGCCTTCTCACCAAGCTGCTTGCCTATTGTCCTGTAGCCCATCCCAGCCTTGTGCAGGTCTAGAATTTTATCCCTGATGTCCTTACACAGCTCTCTGGTTTTGGCCATTGTGGAGAGGTTGGAGTCTGTTTGATTGAGTGTGTGGACAGGTGTCTTTTATACAGGTAACAAGTTCAAACAGGTGCAGTTAATACAGGTAATGAGTGGAGAACAGGAGGGCTTCTTTAAGAAAAACTAACAGGTCTGTGAGAGCCAGAATTCTTACTGGTTGGTAAGTGATCAAATACTTATGTCATGCAATAAAATGCAAATTAATTACTTAAAAATCATACAATGTGATTTTCTGGATTGTTGTTTTAGATTCCGTCTCTCACAGTTGAAGTGTACCTATGATAAAAATTATAGACCTCTACATGCTTTGTAAGTAGGAAAACCTGCAAAATCGGCAGTGTATCAAATACTTGTTCTCCCCACTATACATGTTGGTGGTTGTGGATAGATTTTCACGATGGCCGGAGGCCTGTCCAACCAAGCGAAAAGATGCTCAATCAGTTGCCAAGTTCTTGTGTAAAGAAGTCATAAGCAGGTGGGGACTTCCCGATCGAATATTCAAAGATAATGGGAAAGAATTTGTGGATAAATCAGTGAAATTGATTTTGCAAAAATTGGGAATTAAGCAATGTCTAGGAGCAGTTTATCACCCACAAAGTCAAGGGATTTGTGAAAAAATGAATGGTGTTTTGAAAAATCGCATTGTCAAGATTTGCCAGCATACAGGTCTAAACTGGATAGTGGTGCTCCCTTTAGCATTAATGGTGTGTCGCTCAAGTGAGTTGCGTGATCTACGTATGACTCCCCCATGAACTGGTTACAGGAAGAAGGATGCCTATGCCTTGTTTGTGAACAAGCGGAAAGGGTCCAAGTTTGGCTCTTTTGGAAGATGAAATGAGAGCGTATGTCACATATATGGCCAATTTTCATAAAAAGTTGTCCACATATGTTTCTGACAGGCAAAGAAAAGAAGAGGTGCAGGAGAAGCTCGATGAGCAAAAACGGAGTACAGTGCAACCTGGGGACAAGGTGTTTGTGAAGGTATTTAGAAGGAAGTGGTATAACGAACGCTGTGAGGGACCATTTGAAGTTGTTCGTAGCACTGGAACGGCTGTCCAGGTTAAAGGGTCTCCAACGTGGTATCATTTGTCACATTGTGTTAAAGCGCCTAGAGAAGAGGTGGCACGCGCATAGAGCTAAGATGTTGAAGGCTCAAGAGAGCAGGATGAAGATAGGGAAGAACAGACAGAAGAAGAGATTGTCCATGCTGTGGACAACGTTGATGATCGTGTGTACACTTCTGATGATGCCAGAGACGACTCTGCAATGGATGGACAGGAAAGGAGATTTGGGGACATTGATTTTCAATACGTCCCAGAAACAACAGGGCATATTTCAGTGGAATGTGAAACCGCAGAGATCACCCAGGGCAACTCTGTTACAGGAGAAGCGGGTGATTCGGTTAGACGAAGTAGCCCCAGACCAGTTAGGAAAAAGTCAGACCAAAACGTTACGACAACTAGAGTTGAAGTAACTCTAGGAAAGTCAGCTCAGCTCCCATGTCAGTGTACGAGAGAGAACAGTGGTGAAGGGAAATTTAGAGTTCAGTGGGAAGATAGCCATGGTAGGAGTTTAGATGTGTTAGGAGCAGTTGCATTGAAAAAGTATGCGTTGCTGAATGATAAAAGAAGACTGAAGATTGAAGGTGATTGCAGTCTCTATGTGTACAATTCCCAGCAGGAGGATCAAGGTGATTACAAATGTAATATTTATAATCCACAGTTTGAAAGTGAGGGATTAGAGTCGGGACTCAGAGTTACAGTAGTGACACTAGTGGTGAAAGATGGAAATAAAAGTAAAGAGCTCCAAGCTGTAGGGAAGATAGAAGAATCAACAACAATGACATCAACACTTCAGCCTAACACAACAACAGTGAGAAGCAATTCTACTATTTTATTGTTGACAGTTACTAAAGCTATAAATGTATCACATTTGACTACAATGACGCCTCGGACGATCGCTCCAACACCAATTTTAGAAAAAGACTGATTAGGGTTAGGATGGGTGGTACAGCTCATCTTCCTTGTAGATGTGAGAGACGGAGTGGGGGTGGTGAAATTCCTCCCACGTGGAGAGATAATTATGGAGAAGAAGTGTTGTTATCAGGACCAGAAGTAGAAGCTGTGTCCCCTAGTCAAAGGAATTATATTTTGTACAACGATATGAAGTGGAAGAGGGTTATGAGTGATTGCTCACTTCTTTTGCGTAATGTTACATGGGAAGATCAGGGAGAATATATGTGTACTTATTTAGAGCCAGCGTTCAAATTTCTTCTGGTTAAGAATTACTGGATAGAAGGTTATGTAACTCGTAAGGTGATGCTTATGATGAAAGATTTAATGTCTGTTGAAGTTTCCACAGTCACCAAAGGAGTTCAGGAGCAGTATATTACAGTAGTCACTCCAAGAGTAAATAATACACAGAGGACATTTGTCACTATGCCCTTGGAAACAATTAAGAGTGTTAATACATCAACTAAAGTCACTATTTTAACAGAAACTCTGAAAGAGATGAATGTTGGGATAGCGATAACACATTTTGTAATTATGAAACAGACACCAACAACAACTTTTCTGAAATTAAAGGATGTAGCAAATGTAACTCAGAAGTCTATGATACAGATGGAGATTGGTGTAAATGGTAGTAAGGATAGTGTTGAAATAGGAGAGCAGATGGTAGCAGAGAATGATGAAGATTCATCTGACATCGTGCAGAATACTATCCCGGATGTACAGGATGAGTTTGTGGTATCGCGTCGAATGCTGGTGGGTATTGCTGTCAATCAAGGAGTCCGCTTAGGCTGCACCGTGTTTAGAGGCTTTTATTAATATCATGAGGTTACAGCATAAGTTACAGACCCGCGGTGTCTGGAGAAGCCCCGTCCCAAATTAATCTGAATGCTTCTGACTTCTCCTTTGTCTAACCCATACTTATAAACAATGGCAATAAATGGGTTGCTCCCTTTTTCGTCCAATCACCGGTCTCCCCTGGGGCGTCACCCTCCAACTGCTACATTCAAACTAAGATAAACAGTTCTTCTTTGTCCCTCAAGACTAGTCATAATCTTCATACACGACAAGTTCTTTAATTTTGATGGAACTCCAGAAGATATATCAGATCAATACCGCTCGTTACGGAAGAGAGAAACTACATGGAAGGCATATGGATTTGATTCTTCCGTTTTGCAAATTACAGATGGATGGGCAGGTAGGAATCTATGGTTCCAGCAGTTAACTCATTCTGTGAGATCGGTTAGGAAACTGGAGGGTCCATGTCTGTTGAGAATTCCAGCACCAGGCACATGGGGTTCAATTTTAGAGACGGTGGCTCAACCTCTATCCACTACGTGTCAATCTTATGTTTTATCATGGCTGTTATATCAGCAACAATCATTAACAGATATAATGATGTCTTTGTCTAAACATTTGTTTAGGCCTAGGTTTAATTGTTCTTGGTTAAATGAATTACCCTATGTGAATTTGTTAGATCGGAAGGAAAATAAGTTAACAGCGATTCCTGAAGCACTGGAGGTGAAACCCAGGAGGGCTAAAAGCTGTTTTTGTTCAAATAAAACATATGATGGACCGGGTATGTTTATGGGAATATCAGAGTGTGATGATTATATGATGACTTTGGGTAAGCATGAACGTAAGGTTAGTGATGAGACATATAAAGTAACTTTTTCTGTTCCATTTAGTAAGAAGAGCAGGACTTTGATGGTAAAAGATCAGCTTTTGCCTGGCAATATGACTATAGGGTATTTTCGAGATATTTGGTGGGTTTGTGGTGATAAAGCCTTTATATTCTTACCCTATGGATGGACAGGATGTTGTTACATGTCAACGTTGAAGCTTCCATATCAGGTTTTTACCATTCAGAAAGGGGAAGCACCGGACACAGCTCAATCTGATTCTAGTTCTGGAAATAGGGTGAAAAGGGACATGGCGCAATTTCATAATCTGGATGCCTACCATTGGAGGATACAGTAGGGAAAAAAAGTATTTAGTCAGCCACCAATTGTGCAAGTTCTCCCACTTAAAAAGATGAGAGAGGCCTGTAATCTTCATCATAGGTACACGTCAACTATGACAGACAAATTGAGAATGTTTTTCTCCAGAAAATCACATTGTAGGATTTTTATGAATTTATTTGCAAATTATGGTGGAAATTGTATTTGGTCACCTACAAACAAGCAAGATTTCTGGCTCTCACAGACCTGTAACTTCTTCTTTAAGAGGCTCCTCTGTCCTCCACTCATTACCTGTATTAATGGCACCTGTTTGAACTTGTTATCAGTATAAAAGACACCTGTCCACAACCTCAAACAGTCACACTCCAAACTCCACTATGGCCAAGACCAAAGAGCTATCAAAGGACACCAGAAACAAAATTGTAGACCTGCACCAGGCTGGGAAGACTGAATCTGCAATTGGTAAGCAGCTTGGTTTGAAGAAATCAACTGTGGGAGAAATTATTAGGAAATGGAAGACATACAAGACAACTGATAATCTCCCTCGATCTGGGGCTCCACGCAAGATCTCACCCCGTGGGGGTCAAAATGATCACAAGAACGGTGAGCAAAAATCCCAGAACCACACGGGGGGACCTAGTGAATGACCTGCAGAGAGCTGGGACCAAAGTAACAAAGCCTACCATCAGTAACACTCTACGCCGCCAGGGACTCAAATCCTGCAGTGCCAGACATGTCCCCCTGCTTAAGCCAGTACATGTCCAGGCCCATCTGAAGTTTGCTGGAGTGCATTTGGATGATCCAGAAGAGGATTGGGAGAATGTCATATGGTCAGATGAAACCAAAATAGAACTTGTTGGTAAAAACTCAACTCATCGTGTTTGGAGGACAAAGAATGCTGAGTTGTATCCAAAGAACACCATACCTACTGTGAAGCATGGGGGTGGAAACATCATGCTTTGGGGCTGTTTTTCTGCAAATGGACCAGGACGACTGATCCGTGTAAAGGAAAGAATGAATGGGGCCATGTATCGTGAGATTTTGAGTGAAAACCTCCTTCCATCAGCAAGGGCATTGAAGATGAAACGTGGCTGGGTCTTTCAGCATGACAATGATCCCAAACACACCACCGGGCAATGAAGGAGTGGCTTCGTAAGAAGCATTTCAAGGTCCTGGAGAGGCCTAGCCAGTCTCCAGATCTCAACCCCATAGAAAATCTTTGGAGGGAGTTGAAAGTCCGTGTTGCCCAGAGACAGCCCCAAAACATCACTGCTCTAGAGGAGATCTGCATGGAGGAATGGGCCAAAATACCAGCAACAGTGTGTGAAAACCTTGTGAAGACTTACAGAAAACGTTTGACCTGTGTCATTGCCAACAAAGGGTATATAACAAAGTATTGAGAAACTTTTGTTATTGACCAAATACTTATTTTCCACCATAATTTGCAAATTAATTCATTAAAAATCCTACAATGTGATTTTTTGGATATTTTTTTCTCATTTTGTCTGTCATAGTTGACGTGTACCTATGATGAAAATTACAGGCCTCTCTCATCTTTTTAAGTGGGAGAACTTGCACAATTGGTGGCTGACTAAATACTTTTTACCCCCACTGTAAGTCTAGGAGAGAAGTCGGGACTTTGACTTTTTCCATTGTATGGTATAACATTTTTGGCAGATCACATTGATAATATTACCTATACTTTTCAGGCTTTTGCAAACGAAACGATAAGAGGGTTTAACCTTCTGTCAAATACTCAAAGAAGTCACAGACTGACGCTGTTGAAACATGACATGGCTCTTGACTATATTTTAGCCAAACAGGGTGGCTTATGTGTGGCTATGAACT
Organism: Coregonus clupeaformis; assembly: GCF_020615455.1. Lineage (NCBI taxonomy): Eukaryota > Metazoa > Chordata > Actinopteri > Salmoniformes > Salmonidae > Coregonus > Coregonus clupeaformis. Next base: position 1,619,008 of record NW_025533456.1, read on the forward strand.
TGACGGGGGACGATTGTTATACTTTGATCCCTGATAGTTCCGATAATATCACTATGTTATAGATGCATTGAAGAGTATAAGGGATGCGTTTGGTCGATCTGAAGGAGCTGAATGGTCAGCGAAGGCTTGGTTGCAAGATCAGTTAGGCCCAGTGGGAGCAGTGATAGTTCAGATTTTAGTAGCAGCTCTTGTAGCGCTGTGTGTGATGTTTTGCTTTTGTACTTTGTTATTGACTTTTGCGAAGGCTATGATATTGAGATGGGTTGGAGTTGTGATGCCTGGAGACAACACTCAGATGCCATTCTTAACCGTGACTGATCTAGACGGAGATGAACGAGTGGTACTGGATGGAGTGTTGATGGATAGATATCCATTTTAAATATCTGATTGTGTGATAATTTTCGCATTTCTTTGCATTTTGTTGTGATATTTAGTATTTTCTTATGAATCAAAGGGGGGAAATGGAATGTGATTCATATTATATATCATTTTTGTATTGTTTTTGATATTGATGTTTTAAGTTGCATGTGTTGCTTTGCAAAAGATACTGGTTGGTGTTTTCTTTTCTACCAGAAGCATATGGGGGAATGTGTAGAGGGGATTAAAATACTCAAACATGGACAATATGAAGGGACTGGAGGAAGTTGAACAAGGACGGTGTGGAAATGTTCAGATTCCATCATCGACGTTGCATTGAAAGTCGACACTGCTGAGGAGATGCAGTGTAGTGGACTACATTTCAGTGTCTGCAATGATTTATATACATATTTGCATGTGTAATACATAATTTTTCTCATATTCTTTCTGTACTAATTTTTTGAAGAATAATGTTTTCTGTTGTTGGGTACATGTGGGAACCTCAGATGTTTTTGTTTTTTTCGTGGATGCTTAGGGATATTGGGTCTAGGCAGGGACAGAGAGAATCCACAGGAGGGTCCGATGGGTCGACCAGCCTGAATGTGGACAGGTTTGATTGTACTTTGTTTTCTGAGGCTTTCATGTGTATTCAATTGCATCATAGCTTAAAATGCATTGATAAAGATTTATAAAGTGATCTGGAGTACTTAGGTGGTCACCTGGGGCAGAGGGGCCGTGAGAGAATGTTACTGTCTTGATTGATTGATGGATATTTGGAAAGAAAGCTGCCAGACAGGTTTTTCGCTCTTACACTCCATAACGATTTGTTTACACTTCATAAAAATGTGTTCACACTACCTACATTTTGTTTTATTGTTAAAGTTACACAAGATTTGTCATAATCCTATTCTTTTTTGTTTTCGAGACTTAATTAGTCTCGAAGGGGGGAAATATGTAGTATCTGAACATTCCAGAACTTGGCTCTGTTTGCTGAAACATCTGGAAAGTATTACTATAGGGGTCCCCTAAGACAGAGGAGATTCGGATGTGTAAAGGCCAGGGATTGGTCTATCTAAAACCACCCATCTTATGTTACATAGGATATAAATACCATGTTTGAACAAAGGACGGAAGAATAATCATATTTGAGATTGGGTTTGTTGTTCTCCAGACTCTGCAGAAGTCTGTAAATTGATGCTGTAATCTTTGATGTAATAAACCTTTATAATCAAAGTACAGTGTCAGCGGATTCCTTGTCTACACAGCATATCAGCATCGTTGTCTCGGACACCACAAATGCTCAACAATTTTCATTATGAATCTTTCCTTTAAACTTACCTGTGAGTCTCTGTCATCATCTGGTGCAGTCAGTCAGGCTTTTAGTTTTGGAGTATTCGTTGATGACAACCCCTCCACCAGGCTTTTTCTTCAGTATGCTCTCTATTAGCTGTAAAAAACAGCAGTAAAAAATCCATTTGATGGCAAGTGAATTGAAAAATGAATTACAAACGTGCTTAGTCATCAGATCTTTGACGCTTTCGTGAGGGGCTTCCATCCTCACTCAAAATGATTGTATCATGGTGTGAACCACCCATTACAGAACTGGCAGAGACAGGACTCATCAGGCAAGATTCTGAAATACACAAAGATGACAATACAGGCATGTCAAATGTATCGTTATATTGAAAGTAATGCCACAAGTAACCAAGACTTGAAATCCAACACATACCTTTAGCATCATTTTTCAGGTTGAGCTTGAAAACACCAAGATCTGGCCATTTCACCACCTCCTCAAACACATCCCCATCAACTTCAGTTCCAGACCCATCATACAGTTTTGCCTCTGATAAACTAGTAAGTGGGATCTCAAATTTCAGGAAAGACATTAAAACAACAACCTACAATTATAATTGCAATCGCAATGGTAAGAGTAATCAGACTGACTTGTAAATGTATGAAAACAATACATTTATTTCCAATCACAAATTAAAAGTTTACCTCCAATCAAAAGGTTTTCAAGTGTCAGGTCAATGATCTTGACATATTTTTGTTCACCATTGAATTTCACCCTGATGAGCATGACTAGGTCTGAAAGCAGTTAACGGTACGAGATAAGGCCAAAATGGATGAAAAAGCAATACATTTGTATTTCAATCATGACACATTATAAGGATGACTACAAACGTTTTCACCAATACTCCTTTACTTAGCAATGTTAATTTCAAAGTATATTATGAAAATATTGGATCATGACCACAACTTGTCTGATATTACTTGAAGCAGGTCCCAAACTACAGCAAACAGACTATTCAACTCACATTCACTGTCCCGAAATATGGACACGGCCTAATTAGTCCAGTAAAATACACTCATAATTCCAGCTAGTCACTATATTATGTTGTCATGTTCTAGGAGCAATCTTACAAGACCGCCAAAATGAACTGGTGATAAAGCGAGTAGGAAACGCAGTTAGCTAGACTAGCTAGCTGCTGATGCCATGGCCACAACATTTTCTAAAAGCATTACCCACAAGTCAAAAATGCAGTTATAATTTGGCTAAATAAACAACTCACCTTAATCAGATTAGTCCTCAATATATAGTAAACAGCTGAAATATAGAGAACAAACTAGCATGAGGATAAAAAAGCTAGGTGCTGAAATGAGACACCCGCCCATGGAACCACCACGTGGAGCAGACTAACTGCACAGGACAGGGGCGAGCTAGTTAGCTAGCATGCTGGCTATCTAGCAAAGACGTGCAAAAAGTGAAACGCAAGTAACTCTAACATTAACTGCACACACACAATCAAAACTGTTAGACTTTTTATGTTACACTGCAGTCTGACAATCTATTATCAAGCATTTAAATTAAAATAGCTAAATCATATCAGTGAAATAACTGTTTAAAACTCACCTTTGCGTGGAACAAATTGGGATTTTGTTGATCCAACAATGGCGTAGGAGAAAATAGGAAATTTGAATGCAGAAACTGAATTTATGGGCGGGGTTGTGATGATGTTTACACTTACTGAGTAAAAGTCGACACTAATAGAGTAAAATGTTATACCTTAGCAATTAACACCAGTTATCAGCACTGACACTAGGGGTCATTTGGCACAGCCATTTGCTAAAACAACTCTATGGGAGTCGATCACTTTTGACACAGAATTTAACACAGGTGATTTTACTACAGACCTTAATTTGTTGTGAACCTTTTTATCTTGCTGATAAATTTGTTAATTTACTCTACATAGTAAGTATAGTTTGTATTTGCAGTTATAGGCTACATCCTCATGTTAGTGAGTTTTTAGTGAGTCTGGGAATATTGAAAAAACAGACTCAATCAATACTGTAAGCAGCCACACCTCGCTCACTTTCCTGTTTGCTCTCAACACGCAGGTGTTTCTCTAAACGGTACTGTAAAAATGGCAAGTCCTGCTCCTCTCCTCTCTACCTAACTTCCCCTCACAGTCCCTTCAGTTTCCCTTAAGTCCAGTTAGTTTGGATGCTCAGCCTACCTATGTTATCCCTCACCCATCATAGCCCTGCCATTCCCAACCAATCAAAGCGCTTGGAAATGCGAATCTGGACACTGCATTAGCCCGCTCAGGTCAGAGCGTTATCATCGTCCGAAGGGAGAAGATGCATGTTTCTGGGGACTTTTTATTGTCGACAGTAACACGAATGTCTGAATGTTGTGCGTAATAATAAGTAATTACCACTAATTAATTCATGTTACTTTGATACGTTTCAGCCATATGTTCTACTGTATGGCTGTTAGTATTATTTAATGCTGCTTTGTGCATTATTTATCGAATGTAGTATTCTTCCGTTCTGCCATAAGGGTTATTATTGCATTGGTTGCACAAGTACATTAGTGGAAGTGGTTTAATTGTTGTATTGGTAAACATAGTATTTTGCATGCTCACGCTACAACAGTGTTTTCTATAGTGGCCTTTATTAAGGTGTTTTATGGCACTGCCATGGGCAAGCTTCTCGAGTCATCCCAGACAGTTACAGTGAGGGAAAAAAGTATTTGATCCCCTGCTGATTTTGTACGTTTGCCCACTGACAAAGACATGATCAGTCTATAATTTTAATGGTAGGTTTATTTGAACAGTGAGAGACAAAATAACAACAACAAAAAATCCAGAAAAACGAATGTAAAAAATGTTATAAATTGATTTGCATTTTAATGAGGGAAATAAGTATTTGACCCCTCTGCAAAACATGACTTAGTACTTGGTGGCAAAACCCTTGTTGGCAATCACAGAGGTCAGACGTTTCTTGTAGTTGGCCACCAGCTTTGCACACATCTCAGGAGGGATTTTGTCCCACTCCTCTTTGCAGATCTTCTCCAAGTCATTAAGGTTTCGAGGCTGACGTTTGGCAACTCGAACCTTCAGCTCCCTCCACAGATTTTCTATGAGATTAAGGTCTGGAGACTGGATAGGCCACTCCAGGACCTTAATGTGCTTCTTCTTGAGCCACTCCTTTGTTGCCTTGGCCATGTGTTTTGGGTCATTGTCATGCTGGAATACCCATCCACGACCCATTTTCAATGCACTGGCTGAGGGAAGGAGGTTCTCACCCAAGATTTGACGGTACATGGCCCCGTCCATCGTCCCTTTGATGCGGTGAAGTTGTCCTGTCTCCTTAGCAGAAAAACACCTCCAAAGCATAATGTTTCCACCTCCATGTTTGACGGTGGGGATGGGGTTTTTGGGGTCATAGGCAGCATTCCTCCTCCTCCAAACACGGCGAGTTGAGTTGATGCCAAAGAGCTCCATTTTGGTCTCATCTGACCACAACACTTTCATCCAGTTCTCCTCTGAATCATTCAGATGTTCATTGGCAAACTTCAGACAGGCCTGTATATGTGCTTTCCTGAGCAGGGGGAACTTGCAGGCGCTGCAGGATTTCAGTACTTCACGGCGTAGTGTGTTACTGTCAGCTTCCTGCTTCTCCTGTTTGTCTCCTGGCCTCTAGAGGTCAGCTGTGTTCCCCTCTGCCTTTGTTCTTCCTCATGTGTCCTCATTAGTTTGATCCAGGTCACCTGTGCCTTGTTTTCCCTTTAGTATTTTAGCTGTGTGTTTTCCCCTTGTTTCTCACTTGGTTATTGCGTCCTGACTATGTGTCTCCTGCTTTGTCCCACCGTGTCAGTCCTAGTAAGTTGTTCGAAGTTATCTTTAGTTTGTTTTTCTCCCTCGTGGAGTTGTTTTGTTTTGCCTCCTGTTTTGGAACATTAAATCTACTTGCCTGGAGTATTGCCTTGGGTGTTTCATTTGGGTCCTACAACATCTCCTCTGTGGCTAAGGGGTAGTACCCCCAGCTCTACACATCTGAGACCGGAGTTCTAGCCCGGCTTTTGTGACAGAATAACCAAGTCAATCATGGACCCAGAAACACTCAGTTCCCAGGACCTGTTGGCGGTGATCACTCGACATGAGGCTTCTTTCCAGCGCCATGAAGCCGTTCTCAGCCGACAAGAGGAGCTGATGGCTAGTCATTCTCAACTCTTGGCCGAAATGATGAGTGCCCTTCGCCAGCTCTTTGAACGCCTCCCTGGTCCTCTCCCTTCCCCCAGGTCACCCCCCAGTGACGACAGGCCTTCTCGGTTGGCGGAGCCCCGACTACCACCTCCCAAGCCCTTTTCTGGGGATCCAAGCTCTTGCCAGGGTTTCCTCACCCAATGCTCCCTCACCTTCGAGCTCCAACCCTCAAGTTTTCCCACAGACCGTTCCAAGATTGCCTACATCATTACCCTTCTTTCAGAAAAGGCGCTCGCCTGGGCTTCTGCGGTGTGGCAGTCCCAGGAGGTCTGTTGTGACTCCCACGCTGCATTTGTAGAAGAGTTCAAGCGGGTGTTCGATCATCCTGTCAGTGGGCGGGAGGCTTCCAAGCGCCTACTGTCTCTCCGTCAGGGCCCCGTAGCACGGCAGATTTTGCCATTGATTTCCGGACCATAGCAGCAAGGAGCGGATGGAATGATGAAGCGCTGAGGGTCTGCTTTCAGGGAGGGTTATCTGAGCCCCTTCAAGATGAGTTAGCCACCCGAGAACCAGCTGGAGATCTCGAGTCCCTCATAGCCTTGGCCATCCGCCTGGACAATCGTCTAAGAGAGCGGAGAACGGCTCGCCGTCAGGTGTCTCAGTCCCAAGTTCCTCTGAGCAGCTCTGTTTTTCCTGTTTGGACTCCGTCATTCAGAGCTGCCCCGGCGCCTGAACTGCCCCAGGATTCCCCGGAGAGCATGCAGTTAGGCCGTTCCAGGCTTTCTCCCAACGAAAGGGAACGTCGCATGAGGGAGCGTCGGTGCCTCTACTGCGGGGTTGCCGGCCACTTCCGCTCCACTTGCCCCGAGCTTTCGGGAAACGCCTGTCCCCGCCCAGCTACAGGAGGGTTGTGATGGGGAAAATTAGAGCTCCTCCTACTAACGCGGTCCTAGCTATTCCAGCCACTCTGTCCTGGGAGGGCCACCAGCATCGGGTCCAGGCTATGATCGATTCCGGTGCCGCAGGTGATTTTATGGATGTAACCTTGGCTAAGGAACTTAAGATCCCTACCCAACTACTTCCTCAACCCCAGGCAGTTACAGCCTTAGATGGCAGACCTCTGGAACCAGGAAAGGTTACTGAGGCGACTCAGTCCCTGCGACTTACCATCTCTCAACACCAGCAGGAGGAGACCTTCTATCTCATTGACTCTCCCGAGTATCCTATTATCCTGGGTCACCCTTGGCTATGCAGACATAATCCCCAGATCGACTGGCCTACTGGCACCATTCTAAGCTGGGGTCCCACTTGCCAACTCACCTGCATGCTTCAGAGTCCCTCAGCCCCTAGTACCCAGTTTCAAGAGTCTGTTGACGTCTCCCGAGTCCCCAGTGTTTACCATCGGTTCAAGGCAGTGTTCAGCAAGGCCCGGGCTACTGCCTTACCGCCTCATCGCACGTATGACTGTGCCATTGATCTACTCCCTGGGTGCTGCCCTCCTAGAGGTCGGATCTTTTCCTTGTCCTCCCCGAGCACGCAGCTATGGACACCTACATTAAGGAGTCCTTGGCAGCCGGCCTCATCTATGCCTCTACTTCCCCGGCTGGGGCGGGCTTCTTTTTGTTGAAAAGAAAGACGGGGGTCTTAGGCCTTGTATTGATTACCGGGGACTCAACAAGATCACGGTTCGGAATCGATACCCCCTTCCTCTCATGGCCACTGCTTTTGAGCTGCTTCAAGGGGCTTCCATTTTTACTAAGCTGGATCTCCGCAATGCTTACCATCTCGTGCGGATCCGGCCAGGAGACGAATGGAAGACGGCGTTCAACACGCCCACGGGACACTATGAATATCGGGTGATGCCGTTCGGGCTCACCAATGCCCCCCGCAGTATTCCAAGCCCTGATTAATGATGTTCTCCGGGATATGCTTAATCTGTTCGTCTTCGTGTACCTGGACGATATCCTCATCTTCTCGAGGTCACTGAAGGAGCATGAGGGGCATGTTAGCCGGGTTCTCCAGAGGCTCCTTGACAATCACCTCTACGTTAAGCCTGAGAAGTGTGAATTTCATGTTTCTCAGACTCAGTTTCTCGGGTTTATTGTCACTCCCGGGCACCTAGAGATGGATCCCAAGAAGGTCAAGGCGGTCCACGATTGGCCCACACCTGCCACGGTCAAGGAGGTTCAACGGTTCATTGGCTTTTCTAACTTCTATCGGAAGTTCATCAAGAATTTCAGCTCGGTGGTAGCCCCCTTGACGACGCTTACCAAGGGAGGAGGGACCAAGATTCACTGGGGTCCGGAAGCAGCAGGGGCCTTCGAGGATCTCAAGCGCCGCTTCACTTCTGCTCCGATTCTGGTGACCCCTGACCCAGAAAGACCTTTCGTGGTGGAGGTGGACGCCTCAGAAGTGGGGGTAGGAGCCGTCCTGTCACCGAGGGGTGCGGATGGGAGATTACACCCTTGGGCCTTCATGTCTCGCCGCCTGTCTGAGGCCGAGCGCAACTACCACGTGGGGGATCTAGAGTTGCTTGCGGTAAAACTGGCCTTGGAGGAGTGGCGCCATTGGCTTGAGGGGGCTCAGCACCCTTTCCAGGTTCTCACAGACCACAAGAACCTGGAATATCTCCAACAGGCTAAGCGGATGAACCCTCGGCAAGCACGATGGTCTCTTTTCTTTAATCGATTCCAGTTCCTCCTGACTTACCGACCTGGCACCAAGAACGTCAAGCCGGATGCTCTGTCTCGAGTCTACTCTCCCGAGGTACAAGAGAAGCCCTTGGCATCGATTATTCCGAGGTCTAGGATCGTCGCACCTCTTCAGTGGGAACTAGAAAGAGGGGTACGAGAAGCTCTTGTCCAGGAGCCCGATCCAGGCGGTGGTCCTGCCGGTCGCCTGTACGTTCCTCTCTCTGTTCGGGCCCGCGTCCTGCAGTGGGGTCATGAGTCGCCCTTGACATGCCATCCAGGCAGTGCTCGCACACTGGAGTTCCTCCGACGGCGGTTTTGGTGGCCGTCCATCAAGAAGGACGTGCAGGGCTATGTTGAGGCCTGCCCTGTGTGCAACCAGGGAAAGTCGACACGCCAGCGACCCCAGGGACTGCTCCATCCCTTACCTGTTCCTCGAAGGCCATGGTCACAACTTTCTCTGGACTTTGTTACGGGACTTCCTCTATCCCAGGGCAACACCGTCATCCTAGTGGTGGTAGACCGGTTCTCTAAGGCTGCCCGGTTTATCCCCCTGCCCAAGCTGCCCTCGGCTAAGGAGACTGCTGAGCTCCTCATGAACCATGTCTTCCGGATATTTGGTATTCCCCTGGACGTGGTCTCTGACCGAGGTCCCAATTCTCGTCCCGGTTTTGGGGGGCCTTCTGCAGGCTTGTTGGGGCCACAGCCAGCCTATCGTCGGGGTTCCATCCAGAGTCTAATGGCCAAACGGAACGGGTTAATCAGGATCTGGAGACCACCCTGCGGTGTATGGCGGCCAGTAATCCCACGTCTTGGGCCACCCATATCATTTGGGCTGAATATGCCCACAACACCCTCCAGTCCTCAGCCACCGGATTGTCCCCATTCGAATGCCAGTTCGGTTACAACCCTCCATTATTTCCAGAGGAGGAGGCGCAGGTTGGTGTTCCCTCGGCCCAGCGCTTTGTCCAACGCTGTAGGCGGACCTGGAAGAAGGCCAGGCGTGCCCTCCTTCGGACCTCCCAGAGATACCAAAGTCAGGCTAATCGCCACCGCCGGACGGCCCCTAGTTTCCGAGCTGGTCAGAGAGTTTGGTTGGCCACTAAGAACCTGCCCCTCCGGGTCGAATCCAAGAAGCTTTCCCAGAGATACATCGGCCCTTTCCGCATTGCTAGAAAGGTTAACCCTGTGTCTTATCGTTTGGTTCTCCCTCGCTCCCTTCGTATTAACCCCACTTTCCATGTCTCACTTATTAAACCTGTCTTGTCTTCTCCCTTTGCCCCCCACGCAGACCCCCGCCACCTCCCAGGATTATTGACGGCCAGCCAGCCTACACAGTCCGCCGGATACTGGACTCCCGGAGGGTCCAGAACTCTCTGCAGTATCTGGTGGACTGGGAGGGCTACGGGCCAGAGGAGCGCTCCTGGGTTCCAGCCAGGGACATCCTGGATCCAGGGTTGGTCCGAGATTTTCGCACCCTGAGGCCAGGGTGTTCTGGAAGGAACGTCAGGAGTCGTTCCTAGAGGAGGGGGTCCTGTCAGCTTCCTGCTTCTCCTGTTTGTCTCCTGGCCTCTAGAGGTCAGCTGTGTTCCCCTCTGCCTTTGTTCTTCCTCATGTGTCCTCATTAGTTTGATCCAGGTCACCTGTGCCTTGTTTTCCCTTTAGTATTTTAGCTGTGTGTTTTCCCCTTGTTTCTCACTTGGTTATTGCGTCCTGACTATGTGTCTCCTGCTTTGTCCCACCGTGTCAGTCCTAGTAAGTTGTTCGAAGTTATCTTTAGTTTGTTTTTCTCCCCTCGTGGAGTTGTTTTGTTTTGCCTCCTGTTTTGGAACATTAAATCTACTTGCCTGGAGTATTGCCTTGGGTGTTTCATTTGGGTCCTACAACATCTCCTCTGTGGCTAAGGGGTAGTACCCCCAGCTCTACACATCTGAGACCGGAGTTCTAGCCCGGCTTTTGTGACAGTTACCAATTGTTTTCTTGGTGACTATGGTCCCAGCTGCCTTGAGATCATTGACAAGATCCTCCAGTGTAGTTCGGGGCTGATTCCTCACCGCTCTCATGATCATTGCAACTCCACGAGGTGAGATCTTGCATGGAGCCCCAGGCTGAGGGAGATTGACAGTTATTTAGTGTTTCTTCCATTTGCGAATAATCGCACCAACTGTTGTCACCTTCTCACCAAGCTGCTTGGCGATGGTCTTGTAGCCCATTCCAGCCTTGTGTAGGTTTACAATCTTGTCCCTGACATCCTTGGAGAGCTCTTTGGTCTTGGTCATGGTGGAGAGTTTGGAATCTGATTGATTGATTGCTTCTGTGGACAGGTGTCTTTTATACAGGTAACAAGCTGAGATTAGGAGCACTCCCTTTAAGAGTGTGCTCATAATCTCAGCTCGTTACCTGTATAAAAGACACCTGGGAGCCAGAAATCTTTCTGATTGAGATGGGGTCAAATACTTATTTCCCTCATTAAAATGCAAATCAATTTATAACATTTTTGACATGCGTTTTTCTGGATTTTTTTGTTGTTATTCTGTCTCTCACTGTTCAAATAAACCTACCATTAAAATTATAGACTGATCATTTCTTTGTCAGTGGGCAAACGTACAAAATCAGCAGGGGATCAAATACTTTTTTCCCTCACTGTATTGGAGCTTGCTCATGCGCAGAGTAATATAATACCTTGTGGCGCCAGGGCAGATCTCATAAGCTCTCAGCCTAGCAGATTCACACACAAGGCAGAAAGAGTGAGGGTGCCATAAATCTTGACCCTGTCGTGGAAATTCTACACAGGGACACTCAAAGTCAATCTTAAATGAATCATTGTTTATTATCAGCGTGCTGGAGAGGTCAAAGTCAAACTTAGATGCAAAAAGTACCAGTCTGAAGTGAACTCTCCTCTTCGGGGCAGTCCTGAAGAGGAGAGTATTCAGACCCCTTGACTTTTTCCACATTTTGTTAAGTTACAGCCTTATTCTAAAATGGATTAAATTGTTTTTTTCCCCCCCATCAATCTACACACAATAACCCATAATGACAAAGCAAAAACATTTGTTTTTTTGGTGCAAATTTATCAAATAAAAAAAACGGAAATATCACATTTAAATAAGTATTCAGACCCTTTCCTCAGTACTTTGTTGAAGCACCTTTGGCAGCGATTACAGCCTCAAGTCTTCTTGGGATGATGCTACAAGCTTGTCACACCTGTATTTGGGGAGTTTCACAGATTCTTCTCTGCATATCCTCTCAAGCTCTGTCAGGTTGGATGGGGAGCATCACTGCACAGCTATTTTCAGGTCTCTGCAGAGATGTTCGATCGGGTTCAAGTCCGGGCTCTTGCTGGGCCTCTCAAGGACATTCAGAGACTTGTCTCGAAGCAACTCCTGCATGTCTTGGCTGTGTGCTTACGGTCATTGTCCTGTTGGAAGGTGAACCTTTGCCCCAGTCTGAGGTCCTGAGCGCTCTGGAGCAGGTTTTCATCATGAATCTCTCTGTACTTTGCTCCGTTCATCTTTCCCTCGGTCCTGACTAGTCTCTCAGTCCCTGCCGCTGAAAGACATTCCCACAGCATGATGCTGCCTCCACCATGCTTCACCGTAGGGATGGTGCAAGGTTTCCTCCAGATGTGACGTTTGGCATTCAGGCCAAAGAGTTCAATCTTGGCTTCATCAGACCAGAGAATCTAGTTTCTCATGGTCTGTGAGTCCCTTTAGGTGCATTTTGGCAAACTCAAAGCGGGCTGTCATGTGCCTTTTACTGAGGAATGGCTTCCGTCTGGCCACTCTACCATAAAGGCCTGATTGGTGAAATGCTGCAGAGATGGTTGTCCTTCTGGAAGGTTCTCCCATCTCCATAGAGGAAATCTGGAGCACTGTCAAAGTGACCATCGGGATCTTGGTCACCTCCCTGACCAAAGCCCTTCTCCCCCGATTGCTCAGTCTGGCCGGGCGGCCAGCTCTAAGAAGAGTCTTTAATCCATTTTAGAATAAGGCTGTAATGTAACAAAATGTGGAAAAAGTAAAAGGGGTCTGAATACTTTCCGAATACACTGTACTGGTTACAGACACGTGACATAGGCATAGTTCATAGGGTTGGTTCCGGCATGTGTCTGGCATCGTCTCCTGGCACCGGGTCATGCCCCCCCCCCCATCATATCTTTACCAAGCACAGACAGGAACCAAGGATTATTTATGACACTAAGACAAGATTAAACATTTTCAAGTCTCTTCACATGATCACATTTTCCAACACAACCCTTTGTTAATCCAAGTAATTCGTTTATCTTTCTCTCCAAGAGGTGAATGTTTATATTGATGCTGTGTTTATAGCCCTCTATAGACATGTTGTAAGTGTAATACCATTTGCCATTTATTAAGATACATATATGTACAGTACCAGTGTTTTTCTTTATTTTTACTATTTTCTACATTGTAGAATAATAGTGAAGACATCAAAACTATGAAATAACACATATGGAATCATGTAGTAGATTCTTCAAAGTAGCCACCCTTTGCCTTGATGACAGCTTTGCATACTCTAGGCATTCTCTCAACCAGCTTCATGAGGTAGTCACCTGGAACGCATTTCAATTAACAAGTGTGCCTTGTTAAAAGTTAATTTGTGGAATTTCTTTCCTTCTTAATGCGTTTGAGACAATCAGTTGAGTTATTACAAGGTAGGGGTGGTATACAGAAGATAGCCCTATTTGGTAAAAAAACAAGTCCATATTATGGCAAGAACAGCTCAAATAAGCAAAGAGAAACGACAGTCAATTACTTTAAGACATGAAGGTCAGTCAATACGGAAAAATTCAAGAACTTTTAAAGTTTCTTCAAGTGCATTGGCAAAAACCATCAAGCGCTATGATGAAACTGGCTCTCATGAGGACCGCCACAGGAAAAGAAGACCCAGAGTTACCTCTGCTGCAGAGAAAAAAGTTCATTAGAGTTAACTGCACCTCAGATTGCAGCCCAAATAAATGCTTCACGAAGTTCAAGTAACAGACACAGCTCAACATCCACAGTTCAGAGGAGACTGCGTGAATCAGGCCTTCATGGTCGAATTGCTGCAAAGAAACCACTACTAAAGGACACCAATAATAAGAAGAGACTTGCTTGGGCCAAGAAACGCCAGCAATGAACATCTGTCCTTTGGTCTGACGAGTCCAAATTTGAGATTTTTGTTTCTAACCGCAATGGCTTTGTGAACGGATGATCACCGCATGTGTAGTTTCCACTGTGAAGCATGGAGGAGGAGGTGTGGGGGGTGCTTTGCTGGTGACACTGTCTGTGAGTTATTTAGAATTCAAGGCACACTTAACCAGCATGGCTACCACAGCATTCTGCAGCGATTCGCCATCCCATCTGGTTTGCGCTTAGTGGGACTATAATTTGTTTTTACAGGACAATGCCCCAACACACCTCAAGGCTGTGCAAGGGCTATTTGAATAAGAAGGAGTGTGATGGAGTGCTGCATCGGATGACCTGGCCTCCACAATCACCCGACCTCAACCCAATTGAGATGGTTTGGGACGAGTTGGACTGCAGAGTGAAAAGTAGCCAACAAGTGCTCAGCATAAGTGGGAACTCCTTCAAGACTGTTGGAAAAGCATTTCAGGTGAAGCTAGTTGAGAGAATGCCAAGAGTGTGCAAAGCTGTCATCAAGGCAAAGGGTGGCTACTTTGAAGAATCTAAAATCTAAAATATATTTTGATTTGCTTAACAGTTTTTTGGTAACTACATGATTCCATATGTGTTATTTCATAGTTTTGATGTCTTTCCTATTATTCTACAATGTAGAAAATAGTAAAAATAAAGAAAAACATTTGAAAGAGTAGGTGTGTCCAAACTTATGAAAGGTACTGTATATTGCATAGTTATAACCCATAACTAATACAGTTTACATGTGTGCATATCTTTGTCTTATAGAACCACAACAATAAGATTCCAAGTCATTTGGATTACCAAAGCCATGTAAACCATATAAATGGAAACAGATGTGTCTGTGTGTGTGTGTGTGGTAGTGACTATCAAGAGTACAGTGATGGGCCTCAACAACATGTTCTTACCGGAAAGCACTATAGAGGACAGAACCAAACCAATCAGTAATAAGTATATAGCGGGTGAGGGCATTCACAGCCGACTGCTCAGATGGGTGAGGGCATACCAGCCAACTGTTTTTACGTGGTCCTTCTAGACGGATTTAGTGACTAACATCTTTTTACATGGTCAATAATCTATCCGGATTTAGCGACCAATAGTTTTTACAGGTACAAACTATATTATGTCGATCTGGCCATGCCATATGGTTGTGGGGTACACTAGTTCATTTAGCAGACAAGGTTTGCATAGAATTACGTGCCATTATTTTATAGTATGAAGAATTCAATTGAATAAAGCTGAATAAAATAGAAAGGACATTTTTCCTCCAAATTATTTGAGGGAGTGCGCACATGCAGCTATTCTGTGTTGAGCGGTTAACAAAGAAACAGGTTCTCCTATATGCTTAATTTAGAGTTATTTATGTAACTTTAGTTGTGATACAAATGTTGGGCTGTATGTTTAGATTTTTAATACATTCTAAGGTTGCAAAATGCAACTGAAAGGCATGAGCTCTGCTTTGCTTTTTATTTTTGCACAGTCTGTACACACTTCATCAGTCTCTCATTCACAATTTGACAAGCACTTGATAATGCGTCAAATTTCCCGGCGGTATCCAATTTGTGTGGCCGTAATGCCCCCTGAAAAAATCTATGCCTTTTGCGACCAGTGGCCGTTGTGCCCTTGGGCTGAATATAATAATTATAATTCCCTTCTCCCCGCTGCGTGATAAGAAGCACCTCTCACTCACATGGCTCTCCGTCTTGTGATCGGGTCTTTCTCACAGACTACAAGTGAAGACAGACACATCGGGGAAGCAACTGCGCCCGTCCTTATCCAATTCCGAGGCGCATATTGAAGATATTGGAAGAACTGTCCACATTTACTTTTCGTCAGCCAACAAGATGAGCAGGCTTAACGAACAGCAAAAGCACTAGCCTATTCTATTCTGTGCGAGAAATAAATATTCAAAACATTGTCTGGGACAGTTGTGGAATGCGATATGTCGTGACGTGACTTTAACATTAATCTGAAGTCTGTTATTATCTAATTAACTAACTATGTTTAATTGTTACACGATTCAATTAATCATGTAACAATTAACTCATTAGGATCTGGGGCACCATAGAGCGGTTCTTTAAAGCGTGACCATCTCCCGAATTAAACTCTAAAAGGTCTTTACCTATCACATCTATAAACAGTCAACTTATTAATCATAACCTCGTATCATATCATCATTCTGAACAGTCATAACCTTGCATCTGCCAGAACCTGAGCCTTACTTATGATTCAGTACTACAAAATTGGTTTAATTATTTATTTACTAGCTAATTAAATGGGAACACAGGTTTTAATTGCTGCCTACATGGGTTATGGCTCATTGCAGAGTCTCAGTTATCAAAATCAATCTCATCTCCTTACCCCAGAGATACCGCTAAACCCTACTTTGACTGATTGTATAGCAGCTTTTATCTTTCAGAGGGATCTGATTGTGTTACCATTTGACTCCTACTGTGACATGTTCATAAAACTTTCTCATCTACAGGGTTTGGTCTGGCTAAAAACTGTTGTATCAGATGACTGTAGTTTGGATTATTTTAAAAAATCTAAGTGCAGAGAGATTTTAGGAAGAAACAAATTAAGGTGTTTTATTCTTCTTCTGCTGTCAGGAAACATTCAGCCAAACCCAGGCCCATTGGCTATTTTTTTATTATTTTACTAGGCAAGTCAGTTAAGAACAAATTCTTATTTACAATGACGGCCTACACCGGCCAAACCTGGACGACGCTGGGCCAATTGTGCGCCGCCCTATGATACAGCCTGGAATCGAACCAGGGGGTCTGTAGCGACGCCTCAAGCACTGAGATGCAGTGCCTTAGACCGCTGCACCACTCGGGCTATGGATGAACTTCCCACTCCAAATTATTTTAAAACTACATCAGGGTTGGGACGGATGCATATTAATGTGAAGAGTCTGATGCCACAAACAGACATGATAAAAGTCTGGGTTCACACTGTTGACCCAGATGTCTTAGTTTTGGCCGAGACCTGGCTTAAGAAATCTGTTCTAAATCAGTCTATAGGCTTGGATTGTTATAATGTTTATCAATGTGACTGACGAAGTAAGGGGGGAGGTTTAGCCATCTATATTAAAGACAGATATGTGGTTACTGAACTAAAGTCTTTATCTAAACCAAAACAAAAATTAAATGGTCCTTATGGGCGATTTAAACTGGGACTGGTTATCTCCAAACTCCGAGGCCGTAAGAGGACTGTGCAATACACTACATTTTACTCAAATTATAAATGCAGTCACAAGACTCAATCCAAAATACATCTCTAAGTCAACACTTCTTGATGTTATTCTAACTAACAATCCGCATAAATACTCGGCCATTGGTATTTTCCCTAATGATTTAAGTGATCATTGTGCAAAATCCCCAAAGTGCCCCCTCGGTTCATAGTCAAATGACATTTTACGCAATTCTGTGAGCAGTCATTCCTGCATGAACTTTATGCATGCAACTGGAATAGGATTGCGCTTATTCCAGACATTGAAGAGGCATTCTCCTATTATCATTCAATGTTTTCTACTATCTTTGATAAACACGCCCCTTTCAAAAAATACCGGGTTAGCGGTAGAGACAATCCCTGGTTCACAGGGGAAATATCTGATTTCATCATCTCATCACCACCCCTATATAGCCCTGGACTGTTAGTTCATTGTTGTGTGTGATTGTTAGCATCGTGTCGTTTACGCTCTCTTTGTTATTCTCTTTCTCATTATTAAGTAAATCTTTACCTTGTTAATTCCTGCGTCTGCGTCCTGCCTCTTCGTATACTCAGTATTCGTCACAATATTAAAGTTAGGGGAGTTAGTGTCCTTTCCTGTTTTTAAGACTAATCGACAACACTGTTTGTGATAGCTGCAGTTGTTTCTAATATTGAATTGTATCCGTAATTAAAAACAAATACATGTTAGAAACACCTTTGGCAGTGATTACAGCTGTGAGTCTTTTTGGGTAAGACTCTAAGATCTTTGCACACCTGAATTGTATAATATTTGCCCATTATTCTTTTAAGATTCTTCAAGCTCTGTCAAGTTGGTTGTTGATCATTGCTAGACAGCCATTTTCAGTTCTTGCCATAGGCTTTCAAGACGATTTAAGTCAAAACTGTAACTTGGCCACTCAGGAACATTCAATGTTGTCTTGGTAAGCAACTCCAGTGTAGATTTGGCCTGCTGAAAGGTGAAGTTGTCTCCCAGTGTCTGTTGGAAAGCAGACTGAACCAGGTTTTCTTTTAGGCTTTTGCCTGTGCTTAGCTGTATTCCGTTTATTTTTATCCGAAAAAAAACTCCTTGCCGATGACAAGCATATCCATAACATGATGCAGCCACCACCATGCTTGAAAATATGAAGAGTGGTACTCAGTGAAGTGTTGTGTTGGATTTTCCCCAAACATAACGCTTTGTATTCAGGACAAAAATGTATTTGCTACATTTTTTTGCAGTATTACTTAAGTTCCTTGTCGCAAACTGGATGCAGTTAGTATTGTGGAGAAACTACAAAGTTGTTGATTCATCCTCAGTTCTCTCATATCACAACCATTAAACTCTGTAACCATTTTAAAATCACCATCGGCCTCATGGTGAAATCCCTGAGCAGTTTCCTTGCTCTCTGGCAACTGAGTTATGAAGGACACCTGTATCTTTGCACCATCCAAAGCCTAATTAATAACTTTACCATCCTCAAAGGGATATTCAGCATCTTATTTTAATTTTTTGTTTTACTCATCTACCAATCAGTGCCCTTCTTTGTGAGCCATTGAAAAACCTCCCTGGTGTTTGTGGTATAATCTGGGCTTGAAATTCACTACTTGATTGAGGGACCTTACTGATAATTGTATGTGTGGGGTACAGAGATGGGGTAGTCATAAAAAAAATGGTTAACCACTATTATTGAACACAGCATGAGTCCATGCAACTTATGTGATTTGTTAAGCACTTTTTTTATTCTCCGGAACTTAAGGCTAGACATAATAAAGGGGTTGAATATTATTGACTCAAGACATTTCAGCTTTCATTTTTTATTAATTTGAGAAAATGTCTAAACTCAATTCCACTTTTACATTATGGTGTAGATTAGTGACAAAATCTAAATTGTATCAATTTTAAATGTGTTGTAACATAGCAAAATGTGGAAAAGTAAAGGGGTGTGAATAGTTTCTGAAGACACTGTATATATATGAGGAACAACAAAGGGATAAGATTGCAATCATATATATTGTCTCCCGAGTGGCGCAGTGGTCTAAGGCACTGCATCGCAGTGCTAGCTGTGCCAGTAGAGATCCTGGTTTGATTCCAGGCTTTGTCGTAGCCGGCCGCGACCGGGAGACCCATGGGGCGGCGCGCAATTGGCCCAGCGTCGTCCAGGGTAGGGGAGTGAATGGCCGGCAGGGATGTAGCTCAGTTGATAGAGCATGGCGTTTGCAACGCCAGGGTTGTGGGTTCGTTTCCCACAGGGGGTATGAAAAAAAAAAAAAAGTATGTATGCATGAACTGTAAATCGCTCTGGATAAGAGCGTCTGCTAAATGACTAAAAATGTAAAAATGCAATCAGAAAAAAATATGCACAAACATTTCAGAAATGTGCAGGTCTTGATAAAACTGAACAGTAACATCTATCTACAGAATGTAGCCTAGGGTGCAGATGATGCAGAAATATATGGCCAATCCTATGACCATAACCTGCTCAGCTCACAGTACTTCCTCGTAGGCAGAAGAGGGCGCTATTGGGCGTCCAACTTTGATCGTGTCATACAGAGTCTGAGGCTAAATGTGACAGACAACCAAGAAGAAACTGTTTCAGCATTATGAAAGGTAGACAATTTCCAAAGTAGACTACATGGTCTGCCATTCACTCATAGACTGTTTTATTAAATTTTTTGTTCAAAGACATCAGGTATGACCATTCATGTCTCGCTCTCACCTTGTTCAGTCTTGGGTCAGCCAGGTCATCCACAGTCCCTCTTGTCTGGAATAAAAACAGAAATAGATACTTAAACCCATAAACACAATGGATGAACATTGCACAAAAACATAAAAATACACAGCAATCAGAAATTACAGTAGGCTACACATACATGGGTTTACACACATTCAGATACATAATAACGGCAATGCATACTTACATCTTTAATTGTTGTGTTGCCCATAACATCCGAATATATTGTGTTGTCAATTTGATATGCTGTGTTTGACAAGAACAAAATATCAACCAATCAGATAGATACTAAACAGGACATCCACAAACATAACCAGTAATTAATAAATGAAACACTGATGAGGCTCCTCTCAGTTTTTCAAATTTCCATAATATTCCAAGGCCAACGTAAAAAAATAAGTATTTAATTATGCTTATGCAACATCATAATCATCCTAAGAATACTTGCAGAGCCACCTGAAATGTGACTTTATATAGTTGAGGGCCCCTATGCTGTACATACCCGTGTTACGGCGGCCCCTGCAGTAATACACTGCCACAGCTACATTGAGGATCAGCACCACTGACACTCCGATGCAGATGCTATACCACACCCGCCCTGTAAGATAGTCAATAATATCACCCATGTCAATGTTATGCTATTAGATCATACAGTATAACTACAGTCCCTGCCAAAATGATTTACACTCTTGGTAAAGATGAGCAAAAAATACTATAAAATGAATAGCTCACATACTGAGCTATATTGTATGCTGCAAATATTGGGAAAATTATATTATTTTATACTAACACATTTGCTCAGAGAAAGAGATGTTGTTAATCAAGTAATCATTTTCTTCTCAAAAAGATAGGTTTCAAAATGATTGACACCCCTGTTTTCAATACTCCAGCACCCTCCCTTGTGAGGATGACGACACTGAGCCTTTTTCTAAAATGTTTTATGAGATTGGAGAACACATTGGGAGGGATCTTAGACCATTCCTCCATACAGAATATTTCCAGATCCTTGATATCCTTCGTCTGTGCCTATGGACTGCCCTCTTCAATTCAAACCACAGGTTTTCAATGGGGGTTCAGAGACTGAGATGGCCATTGCAAAATGTTGATTTCGTGTTAAATTTCCTGGCAGAGGCAACCAGGTTTTAATCATGAAGTACTTTGAAAGGCTGGTTATGGCACACATCAACTCCATCATCCCAGACATCCTAGACCCACTCGAATTTGCATACCGCCCCAACAGATCTATAGATGATGCAATCTCAATTGCACTCCACACTTCCCTCACCCACCTAGATAAAACTAATACCTATGTGAGAATGCTGTTCATTGACTACAGCTCAGCGTTCAACACCATAGTCCCCTCCAAAATCGTCACCAAACTTGGGACCCTGGGACTTAACACCTCCCTCTGCAACTGGATCATGGACTTCCTGACGGGCCAAACCCAGGTGGTGAGGGAAGGCAATATAACATCCTCGCAAGGGAGGGTGCTGGAGTATTGGAAAAAGGGGTGCCAATAATTTTGACACCTAAAGTATCTTTTTGAGAAACTAAATCATTAATTGTTGAACAAAATCTCTTTCTCTGAGCTATTATGTTAGAATAAAAGAATATAATGTCCCCCTCTTTTGAGCATACACTATAGCTCAGTATTTGAAGTATTTATTTTGCAGTCTTTTTTGCTCATCTTGATCAAGGGTGCCAATACTTTTGGAGGTGACTGTAAATGAAGCTCTAAAACATGTCTAACAGAATGTTAAGAGAATATTACATTATATATGATATTTGACAACATAAGCATATCAGCACACTGAAGTGTATGGAGTGGATTATTATGATATCTACTTACCTGGGGTGGTTGTGTCATTACTACACTTCACTGTTGTGGAGGCAGATTTCTCACTGACTAGGTTGGAGGCAGTGCAGGTTACACTGATGTCTCCGTCTGCTGGTGACAGAGAGAAGTGTATCTGCTGGTCGTCCCTGTACGTCTCATTCCCTCTCTCCCAGGTGTAGGAGAGGTTGGAGCAGACTGACACGTTGCACAGCAGCCACACTGAACAGGACTGGTTGGCCAATAGCTTGATGTCCGTCTGGATAACCATCTTGGATATAGGCGCTGACCAACCAGGAGAGAGAAAGAGAGAGTTATAATCATTCTCCACGGTCTAGCAGATGATAAAATATAAAATGTAAAAGTAAGATGTTGTCAATAACACTACAGTCACAGACAATTAAATCAAACAATGAGAAAAATCTGATAGCTGTCTATTGTGGACCAAACTCACCCTGTACTGTTAGTATGTATGTAGTAGTTGACTCTTCCCAATTTCTCTCATAGGTTGCAATGTAAGTTCCCTGTCTTTTCACTCAGATTCTTAATGCACAGAGAGTGGTTCACTGGATTATATTCCACTTTCTCCATGTATTTAGGAGAGACCATTTTGTCAGCAACTATTATGGTACTATTGACCTTCCAACTTTGGCTTGCAAGCTCCTCCGGTGGTTCTTCTACAGGCAGGCACACCGAACCCCCCTTCAATCCATACTTCTCCTTTGTGACTTCAGCCCAGATCCCTAAAGAGAGAGGAATAATTTGCACCTGTTTTTTCAGTGAGGGATAAAACACCAAAAACAAACCAGGCTAAGACATGAAACTGTGTTCCAATGTATTATTTCTCCTGACTGCTTTTTTTACTTATTTA
Source organism: Coregonus clupeaformis (assembly GCF_020615455.1). Classification (NCBI taxonomy): domain Eukaryota; kingdom Metazoa; phylum Chordata; class Actinopteri; order Salmoniformes; family Salmonidae; genus Coregonus; species Coregonus clupeaformis. The sequence continues at coordinate 1,641,356 of NW_025533456.1, forward strand.
TTCTGTCCTCAATAATGAATTCCTTTTGGGTGCACCATTTATTAAATCTGGCCCTTGAAGACCACTTGAAGCCTTTCCAACTATCTGACTTTTTAAAATATATATACTGTGGACAATGTTCCCTAAAAGAACATTCAGAACTGAGCAGATTTCAGGTCTGCTGAGCGCAAAATTGAACATTGTGAAAATACTGTGTAACTTCCAGCGCACGGGTACTATAAACAATGAGGCTGTACCCACTTTAAGTTACAGTTTAAACAGTGGTCAAGTAGGCTACTGTAGCTATTTGATCATAATGTAGGCCTACCAGAGTGGCCTACCATCACAAACAATGGAGAAAATGTATCCCATAACATTTTAACATGGAAATATAGTGCATTCGGAAAGTATTCAGACCCCTTGACATTTTCCACATTTTGTTACATTACAGACTTATTCTAAAATGGATTAAATTGTTTTTTCCCCCCTCATCAATCTACACACAATACCCAATAATGACAAAGCAAAAACAGGTTTTTAGAAATGTTTGCAAGTTTATATAAAAAAAAAAAACTGAAATATGACATTTACGTAAGTATTCAGACCCTTTACTCAGTACTTTGTTGAAGCACCTTTGGCAGCGATTACAGCCTTGAGACGTCTTGTGTATGATGCTACAAGCTTGGCACACCTGTATTTGGGGAGTTTCTCCCATTCTTCTCTGCAGATCCTCTCAAGCTCTGTCAGGTTGGATGGGGAGCGTTGCTGCACAGCTATTTTCAGGTCTCTCCAGAGATGTTCAATTGGGTTCAAGTCCGGGCTCTGGCTGGGTCACTCAAGGACATTCAGAGACTTGTCCCGAAGCCACTCCTGCGTTGTCTTGGCTGTGTGCTTAGGGTCATTGTCCTGTTGGAAAGTGAACCTTTGCCCCAGTCTGAGGTCCTGAGCACTCTGGAGCAGGTTTTCATCAAGGATCTCTCTGTACTTTGCTCCGTTCATCTTTCCATCGATCCTGCCTAGTCTCCCAGTCCCTGCCGCTGATATTGCGTTGATTCGATCACAATTGCCACAGTAAAGGGAAATGTTGATAGTGTTAACTCAACATGGGGGAAACTCTAGAAAGTTGAGTGAAGTTCAATCTCGTGCTTCTCTCCATGGGCTGATATTTATTCTGTGCTCTGTGTGGCAGTAGCGCCGCAGCCGCTTAGAGGATACATTGCATTTAGGGGAACATTGCAGTTAGAAACAGTTTAGAGGGAACATTGCAGTTAGAGGGAACATTGCAGTTTAGAGGGAACATTGCAGTTTAGAGGGAACATTGCAGCTTAGAGGAACATTGCAGCTTAGAGGGACATTGCAGTTTAGAGGACATTGCAGTTTAGAGGGAACATTGCAGTTTAGGAACATTGCAGTTTAGAGGGAACATTGCAGTTTAGAGGGAACATTGCAGTTTAGAGGGAACATTGCAGTTTAGAGGGACATTGCAGTTTAGAGGGAACATTGCAGTTTAGAGGGAACATTGCAGTTTAGAGGGACATTGCAGTTTAGGGGAAGAACATTGCAGTTTAGAGGGAACATTGCAGCTTAGAGGGACATTGCAGTTTAGAGGAACATTGCAGCTTAGAGGGAACATTGCAGTTTAGAGGGACATTGCAGTTTAGAGAACATTCAGTTAGAAACATTGCAGTTTAGAGGGAACATTGCAGGAACATTTCAGCATAGAGGAACATTGCAGCTTAGAGGGACATTGCAGCTTAGAGGGACATTGCAGTTTAGAGGGAACATTGCAGCTTAGAGGGAACATTGCCTGTGAGGATGAGTAGAAACCACAGAATGTTCATTTTAAAAGTGTAAGAGATGCAGTCTGGCATTGTTCCCTGATCTCTGTCAAAGAGTGACTAAAAACATCTAAGTGACTGTAGCAGTTTTCCCCACAACACTTCAATATGATCCTCAACACTTCCTCGCCTCCTCAGTTTACTAAACATTAGGGTCTAGATTCAATCCGGACCGCACTAGCCGACGCCACGTAGTGGTTGCTTTCACTGTATCGGAGGTGGAGCTGAGGTGGAGCATTAGAGCTTTCAAATCCACAAGTGATTCCCTGTGTGACCTTATTGCGGACACTGCCCACAATAAATAATATTTAACCCTGTAAAGACATTTGTTTATTATAAAAAGCTAAAATGTTGATACAAAAACCTGTCATTGGAAATAACAAAGTTATTTGTGGAATATTAGGTTTCTACATTGTGTAAAAGCACTGCCTATAGACGGGTTAGTTGAAAATGATGCACACACTTCGGGTGTGTTCGTAAATTCAATCTGGAGTGCCAGTTTGCGTTCAGAGTGCGCTCTGGGCATTCGTAAAATTCAGATTGTTGTCAGATTGTCTGTTAGTTCGCACGCGTTCTGACCACACAACGGTAGTCAAGCACCCAAGCTAACTGGCTAACATTGGCTAGCTTGCTAGCTACTTCCAGACACAAATGAGAGAATACCTCACTCTGACCATTTTACTCGCCATAGCAGAGCTGATTAGGCTGTTTTCATGTTATCCAGAGAATTGGTGACTGTAACTGTTCTGCTGGCAACAATTTCATTACGCTTTTTTGCTAACGTTTACTGACACCGGCCATATTCAACGGGTGTTGAGCGTTCGTAAATTAATCAGTTATTCTGCGCTCTGTAGATAGCCAGAGTGAATTTATGAACACACCCGATCAACATGGCAGAAAGTCTGTGTGTTGTTGTGATTCTGGATGGCCAGATAGCTAGCAACAATGACATGAAGCTGCCATGTGGTGAATCGTAGGTTGCTCATTTCAGCTAGTTTTATCTTGTTCTTTATATCATGTCTTGTTTTGCCAATAAGGCTCAAATTTGATAGCTAACCAATAACTGTAATGACAAAGATATTTATAACTAACCCAAGATGGTTCATCTGTGCCGTTTGCAAATGAAGCATAGTGGCAGAACAAGCAAGGAGCATGTATTTGCATATTTCCATTAGGGAACGCCTCCATTGTGAAGTGCATGTGTGCACAGTAGAGGTTGACACAGGAGTGAATATTCATTCCAGTCCCGTCTTGTCCTGTCCTAATTATCCTAACCTGCCACGTTAATTCTCCTAACCTGCGTAATACGTCGAAAAGTCACTTCTGCTAGTCAAAACGGGTTTGTTACCTTGATAGAACAGTCTTGGTTTCCACTAATGCGATACAGCCGCTCTGCTTGTGAGTAGCCATAGCAACTGCTCCGTTTGGCTGCTGCTTGACGCTCAGGAGACAGTTGCTTGTACACAGCTGATAACGACCACATTATGTGATTTTGGCAATGAAGACAGCGCTTGTACTTACCCAGAGTCGGATGAACTCATAGATATTGACATGTGTAATTGTGCACTGCACAAACTCAATTTGACCTTGCAATCCTTCTAAACAACGCCATTTAAAAATAAACTTTGTGTCAAGCCTATAAAACTTAGTGCATTGTGTTTGTAACTGATTCTAGTTTTGGGAACAGAAAACATTTATTGAGATCAGATGTTTCATCTATGAGAAAATTAGCAGAATGTCGGCCTAGTTGAACCTAGTTCCATCCTCTCCCACTACCTGTGACTGGACTTCCTCTCACTACTATATTTGGTGGTGAGAAAAATGTTCTAAACGGATGCTTCAGCTTCATAGCCCATGTGATGTGTCTGGGTTTGCCTTCTGTCTGTGGTAACTATCAGTGGTGTAGTGGTGCCTGGAGAAGTGGGTATACTCTAATTTTTCCAACATTTTTCCAAACCACACGCCCGGCAAAGGAAAGGGCGCCATTATGTGAAAAATTATATGTGAAATAGAGATATTCCTAAAATGATAAATCCCATATTGGTCTTTCACAGTCAGGCCAACCCAAGCTGTACTGTGCAGTAGGCTAATAGTAGGCCTACTATTGAAACAGAAAAGCTAAGTCAGAAATTCACAGGTTTCAGATTAACCCACATTTTTTTCAGGGTTTCGTTCTCAAAGTCACACTTTTTTTTTAAACTGAAAAACAACAAAATTGTATTTTCTAAGTCCATAACAATGCTTAAACCACATCAGGAGACCACTTTCGAGGTCTGGGAAAAATCGAAGAAATGTAGATGACCCTTTAATTCAAGTGTGCAGGCACCTAGCACTACTGTTTGATTACCGGTGTTTCTGTAACACATGAGATGGAGTTACGGATTGACGCAAATAATCATGATATCATTCTGACAGGTAGGCATAGGCTACTTTTTAGCTAGTTAACGTTTAATAGAGACGTTTTTTTGGGAAAGCCTTTCAATCTACCAGAAGATGGTTAGGCCTTTCCTGTTCCTGAATTGTTTAGATTCTGGATGTTTTACATCATATTATGAGGCATGTCTTACCTTGCTTCAAAGTAGCCTATAGGCAAAAACCCACCATAGAAACGGAGGGGCAATTATTTTTATAAAGACATAGTCATATGCATTCTCCTGTTCTATTGTTTTTCTTTCAACTTTCTTTCATTCTCTAGCAGCCAAAGGCATTATCCTAGTTTTCTAAGGATATTTCCATCTCTGTCATGAAACCGCTTGCATGTGCAGTGCACATTTTAAAACAGTGTTTTCCCGCAAATTGCATTTGGGAACATTCTAGTTTGCTGCGGCTAAAATATTAAGAAATAATAGTTTATAGTTGCAAACGTATTTTTGAAAAAATATTTGAGTTAATAAATCCACATACAAACATGGTGTGTTTTTTGCTGTCTTGAGTAAAGCAGCTCCAAAATGCAGGTGTTTTATTTAGCCTATGTTCTGTGGTGCTGGGCAGCCAATGGGATGAGAGGCGTAGCATAGTGTTTAGCTGCGCCGTGATTGGTTGAGTGCCACCAATAATGGGGACACTACATCACCGCAGTAAATCTACTTGAGAGAGCTCAAACGTGCCTCTACCCTAATAATTTGGTTCTTCCCTCATAATTTAGCCTACTACTATGACTTGAGAAAACATGTAGCCCATAGCCTGTTTTAGATAAATGTCATCATCGCATTGTAAGAAACTAAACTGTCTGCTTATATGTCCCCTTTATCACATCCCCATGGTTTGATGGTGTACAGGGAGAATATTTTGTAAGAACGGGCCCACACACTCTGAATTCTGTCAGCTGTACATTTCAAAAGGCTGGAACAAATTTATATGGATAATCAGTCCTAGCCGCATAAGTTTAATCAAAATTATGGATTGTCTATTGGTGTGTCCCTTTGTACGGATTTCTCCTGCCGTAGGCTGCTCTCCCCTCCTTGTTGGGCAGGCTTGGGTTGGCTGGCCCCCGAGTACTAGCTGCCACCGCTGAATGTGTTGATTGCTTTTATTCGTCATTGCAAATCTGTGTCCGTTTAGCCTAGTGTTCTATAAGTTGCCTGTTTTGTAATTAAGTGTTGCTTTCACATGTAGTCTGGTGGTTTGCTCGTTTGTTGGGGGGGAGTTTAGCACAGTTTACGAATCGCCGCCTCTGTGTGATTTTTGAGGCTGTTTGCTGTATTTTGCCTAGTGGTTAACTAATAAACTTTGTTGGACTTTCGGTGTCCTGCGCCTGACTTCCACCACACTTACATCAGCCCTTGACAACTTTATGCCATATTTTACTGCCCTGAATTGTCAGTAGAAACCACATTTGTTTTAAGCAAGTCAGCTATATCAGGCCTATTTTTTTTTTAAAGGCAGTAAATGAGGCTGAATGAGCTGTTTCTGCCACAGATGTTTGCTCTGCTGATAGCCAGGTGTAGCAGTGGTATAGTTGGGACTGCTGTTGGGACTTCATGTTGGGACAGCTTTATGTAGGCTATAACAGTTTGTGGGTACCTGCTTGTCAACGTTTATAGTCCAATTAAAGTATTGTTTAGCGTTGTGTTGTGTAGTGGCTTTGCGGGCATGCATCCCCAAAAATATGGATTTCCCACCAAGATTGACCTCGCCAAAATTGCCACTGGACATGATAGCCTGTATCCCTAGCTGATATTGGCTACAAACATGAACACTTTCAGCTCCAAATGCATATGTGAAACGCAGTTTTTTTCTGAGAGTCTTACTGGGTTTAGGAAAAAATGCATCACCATTTATAAATTTTAATGACAGACTACATTTGCGTAGCGATTGTATGCATGTTTGCATGTGTGCATGTGCGTACGCAGGGTTGCAAGTTTTGTACCATAAATATGTTTGGGGGTCCTTGGGTCAAAAAAGTTTAAAACCACTGGGATAATGATAATGAAATAAATGTTGATATATTAATGGTAGTTTTTTACAATCTTCTATTTTGACTGGAATTGTGTTGGCCATTCACAATAAGTGCAGCATTTATTCAAGTTGAAAATAGTTTTGCAAAATACTTTACTCATCAGATGTCGCTGCATTCCCCTCTTCTTGTAATACTTTCTCAATGAGTCTGTGACTCAGGAATTGTTTTTTTGGGGGGGAGGTTTGCAAATGTGCCAAATCAGCGATTTAGGCCTGGTGCATTTGTCACACCAGTCTTCGCTTTGGCTCCCCCTCCTGTCCAGCTCATCGTTCAGCGTCGCCGACCATCTAGCTGCTGCGGAACCTGCTGCTGGCAAACGCCCCTCACTCATCAACCCCGGACTTGTCTCGTCATCATTACACACCTGGTTCCAATCCCCACTCTATCACTGTATACATACTCCCTCTGTTTTTGTCGGTCATTGTATATGTTACTTGTTTTCCTGAGAGGAATCGCGCCTACTATTTCCTGAGTACTTAATATTTTGCACTTTATGTTTGCCCTGTGCCTTTTTGTTTATGAAGATATATTTTGAGCACAACAGCGTTTGGGTTTCGTCTCGCTTTGATCTATGGTGCTTAAATAAATTCAGTAGTTCTAAACCTGTGACTGCCTCCTGCCTACTCCTCTCCACACCAGTGACTACTGTCTCATCTTTGCCAGATTTGATTGATCATGTTCATATTTCAGATAGGCCTATTTGACTGGCTACTGGCTACATGTCTAAAGATAGGCAGCTGTAATATCGCACTGCCTTCAATATTATGGGATGAGGATGTAATATATTCTGTCAAATTTATTATGCTATTTGTGAGGAAGAACAGGGCTACCCGACTGGCAACGAGCACTCTGCAGGCAGGCTGCCCTCCAAAGTGATGGCGCGGTGCAGACAGAATATGCTTTGTGCAAGGCCCTGCTAACATGGGCGCAAGGATGTGCCAAATCAGTGATTTAGGCCTAGTGGATTTTCATTGGGTAAGCATTAAAATAAGCCTTAGCCGCCTCAATATTTGCAGCCGTAGGGTGGTAATATCTGTCTAGGAGCTGATCCATCGTCAGTAATGTGAAATAATTCTTATATTAAGGTAAGATTTGAATGGAGAAATCTGATCAGAGAGTAGCGCTGACTTTCTTTCGATTTTGAAAGACATGTTACATCTTCATCCATTGTAGGAAATGGTTAGGGTGAGGGGGTGTAGCTCCAATTTAAGGTGTGAGCATAGAGATGTATAGAGATCTCAACGTTGTATCCGTCCCACTATGGCGTCTGTGAGCGCACGGGCAGCGCCATTAAGTCCATCTCCATTTTGAAGTAGTCTTCTACTACTTCTATTAGTTGGTAAATAACCTGAAAGGGTGTATTGTGCCACCTGGAGTGTTTGAACAGGTATAAATCAGTTATGGAATGTTTGCTTATGTGTATAATTAATTGGCTGATCCCTCCTGATGACCTGATGTAGTTATGTGATCTTTCCTTAACTCATAGGAAGTCCCACCCAGTTGACTACTTAATGGTGAAATTCCTCAATGGCTCTTCTCATGCTAAAACTGGCTTTTGGGAACTAGAGTCCTCTATAAATATCTATGTGTGTGACTGACAAACTGAAAACCACTTCCTGTTGACTGAGTTCTGTGCTGAGAATAAGTGTTTAAAGTTCTAAGTGTGAAGTTGCTTTGTATCTGATTCGCTGTATTTCCATGGCAAGAAAGAATGAACTTTTTCAGGCCCACATTTATAATAACATGTAAATGGAACTGAATCATGTCCAGGTTGATAGAGACTCATGTACATTTGCAACTAAAGGCTTTTTTTGTGTCTCAGGTAGATTTCTTTAGAAAATGTTCCTAATTTTCATGATCTCCAGCACAATACCAGTGTCTACATATGTAGAAACGGCCACATTTGTACGTTTTGTAGAAAAACATATCAAGTTAAATTTCTCTTCGATGACCTCATAAAATTAAAACCGTTAAAACACTTCGCAGTGACGTGGGGGAGCAAGAAAATAGAAAGTCGTTGCAGGTTTTGAAAATCACTGTTATGCTTACTTTCAATCCTATCCACAGAATCATTTTTTTAGGACTTTTCTTCTTATGTTTTTAACCACAGATCATAGAAACGACCTTTTTCACTTTTTTAGACACTGGTATAGTGCTGGAGATAATGAATATGAGGTTGAAAAATGGCGGAATTGTCCATTATATAGACACTAAAATAACCATTCATTTTTTGTATTTTTTCAGCTTTTCAATTTACACTGAACAAGCTGAACAAGCAAGCTTCCGAAAATAATTTAGACGTATACACTGAAACGGTGACTGAGTTTATCAGGAAGTGTATAGGTGACGTTGTGCCCACTGTGACTATTAAAACCTACCCTAACCAGAAACCGTGGATAGATGGCAGCATTCGCGCAAATCTGAAAGCGCGAACCACCACATTCAACCATGGCAAGGTGACTGGGAATATGGCAGAATACAAACAGTGTAGCTACTCACTCCGCAAGGCAATTAAACTGGCAAAACATCAGTATAGCGACAAAGTGGAGTCGCAATTCAACGGCTCAGACACGAGACGTATGTGGCAGGGTCTCCAGACAATCACGGACTACAAAAAGGAAAACCAGCCACGTCGCCGACACCGACGTCTCGCTTCCAGACAAGCTAAACACCTTCTTTGCCCGCTTTGAGGATAACACAGTGCCACTGACGAGGCCCACTACCAAGGACTGTGGCCTCTCCTTCTCAATGGCCGACGTGATTAAGACATTTAAGCATGTTAACCCCCGCAAGGCTGCCGGCCCAGACGGCATCCCTAGCCGCATCCTCAGAGGATGCGCAGACCAGCTGGCTGGTGTGTTAATGGACATATTCAATCTCTGCCTTTCCCAGTCTGCTGTTCCCACATGCTTCAAGATGGACACCATTGTTCCTGTACCCAAGAAAGCAAAGGTAACTGAACTAAATGACTATCGCCGTGTAGCACTCACCTCTGTCATTATGAAGTGCTTTGAGAGACTAGTCAAGGATCATATCACCTCTACCTTACCTGTCACCCTAGACCCTCTTCAATTTGCTTACCGCCCTCAATAGATCCACAGACGATGCAATCGCCATCACACTGCACACTGCCCTATCCCATCTGGACAAGAGGAATACCTATGTAAGAATGCTGTTCATTGACTATAGCTCAGCATTCAATACCATAGTACCCTCCAAGCTTATCATTAAGCTTGAGGCCCTTGGTCTGAACCCCGCCCCTGTGCAACTGGGTCCTGGACGTCCTGACGGGCCGCCCCAGGTGGTGAAGGTAGGAAACAACATCTCCACTTCGCTGATCCTCAACACTGGGGCCCCACAAGGGTGCGTGCTCAGCTCCCTCCTGTACTCCCTGTTCACCCATGACTGCATGGCCAGGCACGCCTCCAACTCAATCCTCAAGTTTGCAGATGACACAACAGTAGTAGGCTTGATTACCAACAATGACGAGACCGCCACAGGGGAGGGAGGTGAGGGCTCTGGGTGTGTGGTGCCAGGAAAATAACCTCTCACTCAACATCAACAAAATAAAGGAGATGATCGTGGACTTCAGGAAACAGCAGAGGGTGCACCCCCTATCCACATCGACGGGACCGCAGTGGAGAAGGTGGAAAGCTTCAAGTTCCTTGGCGTACATATCACCGACAAACTGAAATGGTCCACCCACGCAGACAGTGTGGTGAAGAAGGCGCAACAGATCCTCTTCAACCTCAGGAGGCTGAAGAAATTCGGCTTAGCACCTAAAACCCTCACAAACTTTTACAGATGCACAATTGAGAGCATCCTGTCGGGCTGTATCACCGCCTTGTACGGCAACTGCACCGCCCACAACCGCAGGGCTCTCCACAGGGTGGTGCGGTCTGCCGAACCCATTACCGGGGCAAACTACCCGCCCTCCAAGACACATACAGCACCTGATGTCACAGGAAGGCCAAAAAGATCATCAAGGACATCAACCACCCGAGCCACTGCCTGTTCACCCCGCTATCATCCAGAAGGCGAGGTCAGTACAGGTGCATCAAAGCTAGGACCGAGAGACTGAAAAACAGCTTCTATCTCAAGGCCATCAGACTGTTAAATAGCCATCACTAGCACATTAGAGGCTGCTGCTGCCTATTGAAATCACTGGCCACTTTAAGAAATGGAACACTAGTCACTTTAATAATGTTTACATATCTTGCACTACTCATCTCATATGTATATACTGCATTCTATTCTATAATATTCTACTGTATCTTAGGCCATGCCGCTCTGTCATTGCTTTTCCATTTATGTATATATTCTTAAATCCCATTCCTTACTAGTTTTGTGTGTATTGGGTATATGTTGTGAAATTGTTAGATATTACTGCACTGTCGGAGCTAGAAGCACAAGCATTTCGCTATACCCGCTATAACATCTGCTAAACACGTGTGTGTGACAAATACAATTTGATTTGATTTGATTTGTTTCAGCATGATAATGCACGGTCCCATGTCGCAAGGATCTGTACACAATTCCTGGAAGCTGAAAATGTCCCAGTTCTTCAATGTCCTGCATACTCACCAGACATGTCACCCATTGAGCATGTTTGGGATGCTTTAGATCGACGTTTACGACAGCGTGTTCCAGTTCCCGCCAATATCCAGCAACTACACACAGCCATTGAAGAGGAGTGGGACAACATTCCACAGGCCACAATCAACAGCCTGATCAACTCTATGTGAAGATGTGTCGTGCTGCATGATGCAAATGGTGTTGACACCAGATATTGACTGGTTTTCACGCCCCTACCTTTGAAATTGTTGCATGTTGCGTTTATTTTTGTATGATATTAAAACTCCACCTTCAAGAAAAGTCACTGAATTTGTGAAATTAAGATCATAATTTTATTCTGTGTTGTCACGATATGTCGTTTCGTTTTAATAATTTTATAGTAATAACTGTACACATTACTCAACAGCGTCTTTACTGTAACTCATCTAGATTGTCCTCCATTTAAATGTAATACATCTCATTACGTTGTGGTTGGAATTCATGAAATGATAGCTGATCATATTAACCAAGTAAACCTGGCAGTTAAATCATGTAAAAAAATTGTCATTAACAACACTGTCATTACCGCCACAAAATGTGTTGGTAATTACTATTTCCAAGTTATTACCATCAGTAATTTGTGACTTTTGTATAACTTTTGTATCAAATGGGTTTACCCCTGCTTAATACTGGCTATCAAATTATTTTTTATTGTCAATCCAGTATGGCCTTAAATTGAATGACTGACATGCACATGATTGTAAGATATCCTGCTTTCCAGAAGCACTGCAAAACGATGAGAGCGCCTGTTCATGGGTTGCATGTTTCGTCACAATATTGTTTTAAACCATTAATTTTGGACTAATGCCCGAACGAGCGTTCTACTCAATGCATCGTCAATAAGCGCTGATGGAAGAGTTCATCAAAAGTGCATTGCAGTGGCTTGGAAATACAATGCCATTCAAAAGGAGGCCAATAATTTGTCGTCATTTTGATGTCGCCAGATTGACTTTGGATGCAGCATAACGTTAGCTATTTAGCTAAGATTGAGGGGAGGACAACATATTTTAGCTAATGACAAATTTGCAATTTGTCTAAAGTCAATTTGAGGACATAATAATGCTGGCAAAGTTGTTTGCTACTAAATATTTGACTACTTTAACAAAGTAATCGTATTTCCAGGGACTAGTGTAATTTAGACTAAACAGTCGTTAGCCTCCGTCCAGATTGACTGGGCTTATCACTATTTTACGGCACCACTATTGCACCTCCAGTAGAGGGTGGCTTGAGAACGCTCATAACAATGGCATGACGCGACCAAGTGATGGAGGTGCAACCTGGCAGTGTGGTGCCAGGACAACAACCTCTCCCTCAATGTGAACAATACAAAGGAGCTGATCGTGGACTACAGGAAAAGGAGGGCCAAGCACGCCCCCATCCATATCAACGGAGCTGCAGTGGAGAGGGGTAGAGTGCTTCAAGTTCCTTGGCGTCCACATCTCTAAGAAACTATGATGGTCCAAACACACCAAGACAGTCATGAAGAGGGCACGATAACGCCTATTCCCCTCACGAGACTGAAAAGATTTGGCATGGGTCCTCAGATCCTCAACGTTTTACAGCTGCACCATTGAAAGTATCCTGACTGGTTGCATCACCTCTTGGTATGGCAACTGCTCGGCCTCCGACCGCAAGGTGCTACAGAGGGTAGTGCGTACGGCCCAGTACATTACTGGGGCCAAGCTTCCTGCCATCCAGGACCTCTATAACAGGCAGTGTCAGAGGAAGGCCCTAAAAATTGCCAAAGACTCCAACCACCCAAGTCATAGACTTTTCTCTCTCTGATACCGCACGGCAAGTGGTACTGGAGCGCCAAGTCTAGGGCCAAAAGGCTCCTTAACAGCTTCTATCCCCAAGTCATAAGACTGCTGAACAGTTAATCAAATGGCTACCCAGACTATTTGCATTGATCCCCTTATTTTATTCTTATTTTTTTCACTGACTCTTGTACAGGCTCGATGTACACTCACTGGACTCTAACCACACACCCATACATACTACACTAACACACACACACACACACACACTGTACATACATTCACATTCCCTCACACTCCTCACATATGCTGCTGCTACTCTCTGTTTATTATCTATGCATAGTCACTTTACCCCTACCTACATGTACATATTACCTACATTACCTCAACTAACCCGTACCCCCGCACATTGACTCGGTACCCTTGAATAAAGCCTCGTTATTGTTATTTTGTTACTATTTTTCCTTCTGTTTATTTAGCAAATATTTTCTTTCTTACTTTTTTTTAAACTCTGCATTGTTGATTAAGTAAGCATTTCATGGTAAGGTCTACACCATTTCTATTCGGTGCATGTGAGAAATAGCTTTTCAAATCAAATAAAAATGTATTGACCCAACCACACTAGCACAGACAGAATGTGTTTAATTAAAAAACACCATACATGTTTATCTGAATATAGGCAGAGGTGTTATCACACAGTAAAAAAGTAAATGTTTCGAGGTCTCCAACTAATTACTGACAAGGCACTCCACATTCAACACACACCATTCAAAAACCAACTAGTAAGTTAAAGAAAGCTAACTGCAAGCAAGCACATGTAATACATGCTGTACAAAACATGAGCAGGAGAAAGTAAATAATCCATACAATACTAACCATAGTGGAGGATAGAGAGTAGGAGTATTCCCTGTTTGGAGAAGCAGGAGAGGGGACCACCAGACATCTCTGTTAGGTGTTGTGTGTCTGTTTCCTCTGGCTGTACGTCCCCCTCATCTATCTCTGACTGGTAGCTAGAAGTTGACTCACCAAAACCCATGAGAGAGAGAGAGAGCAGAGACTTCATTTGATGGCTGCTGTTCTATAAAAAGACTCCCTATATGTTAGTTGAAAAAGAAGTCAGTCTATAGTTGCTCTCTGAAAATACCTCCTTTGCTCGTCTTGAGAGTTAGATGATGAGGAGTGGGTGTGTTCAGGGTCTGTCACTGTCTGATGGTGGTAGTTTTGGAGCATGTGTTTCCTAGCTGCTGGTTGTTAATGGTCATGGTATTTTACAGATACCGCTAGCTTTTGAACTTTATGAGCAGACGAGCGAGAGAGTGACACCGCCGCAGGCAGACCTGGCTCTCATGTGCACTCTGCCCACAAAATGAGCTGCACTTCCTAACCTTCTGCAAAATGTATGACCATATTAGAGACACATATTTCCCTTACACAGACCCACAAAGAATTCCAAATCCATTGGGTGAAATACCACAGTTCGCCATCACAGCAGCAAGATTTGTGACCTGTTGCCAAAAGAAAAGGGCAACCAGTGAAGAACAAACAGCATTGTAAATTCAACCCATATTTATTTTCCCTTTTGTACGTTAACTATTTGGACATTGTTACAATACTGTCTATAGCCATAATAATTTGAAATGTCTCTTCCTTTGAACTTTTGTGAGTAATGTTTGCTGTTTATTTCTAATTGTTGATTTAACGTTTGTTTATGATCTATTTCACTTGCTTTGGCAATGTAAACATATGTTTCCCATGCCAATAAAGCTATTTGAATTGAATTGAATTGGATAGAGGATGTGATAATAGTGTGTATGTGCAGTTCTTCATGTTGGCGTCATAATGTGATAATACAATATGATAGTGTGTGTGTGTGCAGTTCTGCAGAAGGGTTTGCATGACTTCTCCTGCATGCTCGTAGGTCAGTGTTGCTGAGGTACATGAAAAACCTGCCCACTTGTGTGTATTCAGGAGGAAGTGGTTCCTAGGTTACTTACAAAGGTTCTCCTTCTATGTTTCGATTAACATGTTGTGATGTAACTTTCTGTGACTGGTGGTCTCCAATCGAGCTGATTCTGTTTTCTCAGGAGCAGTTTATCACCCACAAAGTCAAGGGATTTGTGAAAAAATGAATGGTGTTTTGAAAAATCGCATTGTCAAGATTTGCCAGCATACAGGTCTAAACTGGATAGTGGTGCTCCCTTTAGCATTAATGGTGTGTCGCTCAAGTGAGTTGCGTGATCTACGTATGACTCCCCATGAACTGGTTACAGGAAGAAGGATGCCTATGCCTTGTTTGTGAACAAGCGGAAAGGGTCCAAGTTTGGCTCTTTTGGAAGATGAAATGAGAGCGTATGTCACATATATGGCCAATTTTCATAAAAAGTTGTCCACATATGTTTCTGACAGGCAAAGAAAAGAAGAGGTGCAGGAGAAGCTCGATGAGCAAAAACGGAGTACAGTGCAACCTGGGGACAAGGTGTTTGTGAAGGTATTTAGAAGGAAGTGGTATAACGAACGCTGTGAGGGACCATTTGAAGTTGTTCGTAGCACTGGAACGGCTGTCCAGGTTAAAGGGTCTCCAACGTGGTATCATTTGTCACATTGTGTTAAAGCGCCTAGAGAAGAGGTGGCACGCGCATAGAGCTAAGATGTTGAAGGCTCAAGAGAGCAGGATGAAGATAGGGAAGAACAGACAGAAGAAGAGATTGTCCATGCTGTGGACAACGTTGATGATCGTGTGTACACTTCTGATGATGCCAGAGACGACTCTGCAATGGATGGACAGGAAAGGAGATTTGGGGACATTGATTTTCAATACGTCCCAGAAACAACAGGGCATATTTCAGTGGAATGTGAAACCGCAGAGATCACCCAGGGCAACTCTGTTACAGGAGAAGCGGGTGATTCGGTTAGACGAAGTAGCCCCAGACCAGTTAGGAAAAAAGTCAGACCAAAACGTTACGACAACTAGAGTTGAAGTAACTCTAGGAAAGTCAGCTCAGCTCCCATGTCAGTGTACGAGAGAGAACAGTGGTGAAGGGAAATTTAGAGTTCAGTGGGAAGATAGCCATGGTAGGAGTTTAGATGTGTTAGGAGCAGTTGCATTGAAAAAGTATGCGTTGCTGAATGATAAAAGAAGACTGAAGATTGAAGGTGATTGCAGTCTCTATGTGTACAATTCCCAGCAGGAGGATCAAGGTGATTACAAATGTAATATTTATAATCCACAGTTTGAAAGTGAGGGATTAGAGTCGGGACTCAGAGTTACAGTAGTGACACTAGTGGTGAAAGATGGAAATAAAAGTAAAGAGCTCCAAGCTGTAGGGAAGATAGAAGAATCAACAACAATGACATCAACACTTCAGCCTAACACAACAACAGTGAGAAGCAATTCTACTATTTTATTGTTGACAGTTACTAAAGCTATAAATGTATCACATTTGACTACAATGACGCCTCGGACGATCGCTCCAACACCAATTTTAGAAAAGACTGATTAGGGTTAGGATGGGTGGTACAGCTCATCTTCCTTGTAGATGTGAGAGACGGAGTGGGGGTGGTGAAATTCCTCCCACGTGGAGAGATAATTATGGAGAAGAAGTGTTGTTATCAGGACCAGAAGTAGAAGCTGTGTCCCCTAGTCAAAGGAATTATATTTTGTACAACGATATGAAGTGGAAGAGGGTTATGAGTGATTGCTCACTTCTTTTGCGTAATGTTACATGGGAAGATCAGGGAGAATATATGTGTACTTATTTAGAGCCAGCGTTCAAATTTCTTCTGGTTAAGAATTACTGGATAGAAGGTTATGTAACTCGTAAGGTGATGCTTATGATGAAAGATTTAATGTCTGTTGAAGTTTCCCACAGTCACCAAAGGAGTTCAGGAGCAGTATATTACAGTAGTCACTCCAAGAGTAAATAATACACAGAGGACATTTGTCACTATGCCCTTGGAAACAATTAAGAGTGTTAATACATCAACTAAAGTCACTATTTTAACAGAAACTCTGAAAGAGATGAATGTTGGGATAGCGATAACACATTTTGTAATTATGAAACAGACACCAACAACAACTTTTCTGAAATTAAAGGATGTAGCAAATGTAACTCAGAAGTCTATGATACAGATGGAGATTGGTGTAAATGGTAGTAAGGATAGTGTTGAAATAGGAGAGCAGATGGTAGCAGAGAATGATGAAGATTCATCTGACATCGTGCAGAATACTATCCCGGATGTACAGGATGAGTTTGTGGTATCGCGTCGAATGCTGGTGGGTATTGCTGTCAATCAAGGAGTCCGCTTAGGCTGCACCGTGTTTAGAGGCTTTTATTAATATCATGAGGTTACAGCATAAGTTACAGACCCGCGGTGTCTGGAGAAGCCCCGTCCCAAATTAATCTGAATGCTTCTGACTTCTCCTTTGTCTAACCCATACTTATAAACAATGGCAATAAATGGGTTGCTCCCTTTTTCGTCCAATCACCGGTCTCCCCTGGGGCGTCACCCTCCAACTGCTACATTCAAACTAAGATAAACAGTTCTTCTTTGTCCCTCAAGACTAGTCATAATCTTCATACACGACAAGTTCTTTAATTTTGATGGAACTCCAGAAGATATATCAGATCAATACCGCTCGTTACGGAAGAGAGAAACTACATGGAAGGCATATGGATTTGATTCTTCCGTTTTGCAAATTACAGATGGATGGGCAGGTAGGAATCTATGGTTCCAGCAGTTAACTCATTCTGTGAGATCGGTTAGGAAACTGGAGGGTCCATGTCTGTTGAGAATTCCAGCACCAGGCACATGGGGTTCAATTTTAGAGACGGTGGCTCAACCTCTATCCACTACGTGTCAATCTTATGTTTTATCATGGCTGTTATATCAGCAACAATCATTAACAGATATAATGATGTCTTTGTCTAAACATTTGTTTAGGCCTAGGTTTAATTGTTCTTGGTTAAATGAATTACCCTATGTGAATTTGTTAGATCGGAAGGAAAATAAGTTAACAGCGATTCCTGAAGCACTGGAGGTGAAACCCAGGAGGGCTAAAAGCTGTTTTTGTTCAAATAAAACATATGATGGACCGGGTATGTTTATGGGAATATCAGAGTGTGATGATTATATGATGACTTTGGGTAAGCATGAACGTAAGGTTAGTGATGAGACATATAAAGTAACTTTTTCTGTTCCATTTAGTAAGAAGAGCAGGACTTTGATGGTAAAAGATCAGCTTTTGCCTGGCAATATGACTATAGGGTATTTTCGAGATATTTGGTGGGTTTGTGGTGATAAAGCCTTTATATTCTTACCCTATGGATGGACAGGATGTTGTTACATGTCAACGTTGAAGCTTCCATATCAGGTTTTTACCATTCAGAAAGGGGAAGCACCGGACACAGCTCAATCTGATTCTAGTTCTGGAAATAGGGTGAAAAGGGACATGGCGCAATTTCATAATCTGGATGCCTACCATTGGAGGATACAGTAGGGAAAAAAAGTATTTAGTCAGCCACCAATTGTGCAAGTTCTCCCACTTAAAAAGATGAGAGAGGCCTGTAATCTTCATCATAGGTACACGTCAACTATGACAGACAAATTGAGAATGTTTTTCTCCAGAAAATCACATTGTAGGATTTTTTATGAATTTATTTGCAAATTATGGTGGAAATTGTATTTGGTCACCTACAAACAAGCAAGATTTCTGGCTCTCACAGACCTGTAACTTCTTCTTTAAGAGGCTCCTCTGTCCTCCACTCATTACCTGTATTAATGGCACCTGTTTGAACTTGTTATCAGTATAAAAGACACCTGTCCACAACCTCAAACAGTCACACTCCAAACTCCACTATGGCCAAGACCAAAGAGCTATCAAAGGACACCAGAAACAAAATTGTAGACCTGCACCAGGCTGGGAAGACTGAATCTGCAATTGGTAAGCAGCTTGGTTTGAAGAAATCAACTGTGGGAGAAATTATTAGGAAATGGAAGACATACAAGACAACTGATAATCTCCCTCGATCTGGGGCTCCACGCAAGATCTCACCCCGTGGGGTCAAAATGATCACAAGAACGGTGAGCAAAAATCCCAGAACCACACGGGGGGACCTAGTGAATGACCTGCAGAGAGCTGGGACCAAAGTAACAAAGCCTACCATCAGTAACACTCTACGCCGCCAGGGACTCAAATCCTGCAGTGCCAGACATGTCCCCCTGCTTAAGCCAGTACATGTCCAGGCCCATCTGAAGTTTGCTGGAGTGCATTTGGATGATCCAGAAGAGGATTGGGAGAATGTCATATGGTCAGATGAAACCAAAATAGAACTTGTTGGTAAAAACTCAACTCATCGTGTTTGGAGGACAAAGAATGCTGAGTTGTATCCAAAGAACACCATACCTACTGTGAAGCATGGGGGTGGAAACATCATGCTTTGGGACTGTTTTTTCTGCAAATGGACCAGGACGACTGATCCGTGTAAAGGAAAGAATGAATGGGGCCATGTATCGTGAGATTTTGAGTGAAAACCTCCTTCCATCAGCAAGGGCATTGAAGATGAAACGTGGCTGGGTCTTTCAGCATGACAATGATCCCAAACACACCACCGGGCAATGAAGGAGTGGCTTCGTAAGAAGCATTTCAAGGTCCTGGAGAGGCCTAGCCAGTCTCCAGATCTCAACCCCATAGAAAATCTTTGGAGGGAGTTGAAAGTCCGTGTTGCCCAGAGACAGCCCCAAAACATCACTGCTCTAGAGGAGATCTGCATGGAGGAATGGGCCAAAATACCAGCAACAGTGTGTGAAAACCTTGTGAAGACTTACAGAAAACGTTTGACCTGTGTCATTGCCAACAAAGGGTATATAACAAAGTATTGAGAAACTTTTGTTATTGACCAAATACTTATTTTCCACCATAATTTGCAAATTAATTCATTAAAATCCTACAATGTGATTTTTTGGATATTTTTTCTCATTTTGTCTGTCATAGTTGACGTGTACCTATGATGAAAATTACAGGCCTCTCTCATCTTTTTAAGTGGGAGAACTTGCACAATTGGTGGCTGACTAAATACTTTTTACCCCCACTGTAAGTCTAGGAGAGAAGTCGGGACTTTGACTTTTTCCATTGTATGGTATAACATTTTTGGCAGATCACATTGATAATATTACCTATACTTTTCAGGCTTTTGCAAACGAAACGATAAGAGGGTTTAACCTTCTGTCAAATACTCAAAGAAGTCACAGACTGACGCTGTTGAAACATGACATGGCTCTTGACTATATTTTAGCCAAACAGGGTGGCTTATGTGTGGCTATGAACTTGACGGGGACGATTGTTATACTTTGATCCCTGATAGTTCCGATAATATCACTATGTTATAGATGCATTGAAGAGTATAAGGGATGCGTTTGGTCGATCTGAAGGAGCTGAATGGTCAGCGAAGGCTTGGTTGCAAGATCAGTTAGGCCCAGTGGGAGCAGTGATAGTTCAGATTTTAGTAGCAGCTCTTGTAGCGCTGTGTGTGATGTTTTGCTTTTGTACTTTGTTATTGACTTTTGCGAAGGCTATGATATTGAGATGGGTTGGAGTTGTGATGCCTGGAGACAACACTCAGATGCCATTCTTAACCGTGACTGATCTAGACGGAGATGAACGAGTGGTACTGGATGGAGTGTTGATGGATAGATATCCATTTTAAATATCTGATTGTGTGATAATTTTCGCATTTCTTTGCATTTTGTTGTGATATTTAGTATTTTCTTATGAATCAAAGGGGGGAAATGGAATGTGATTCATATTATATATCATTTTTGTATTGTTTTTGATATTGATGTTTTAAGTTGCATGTGTTGCTTTGCAAAAGATACTGGTTGGTGTTTTCTTTTCTACCAGAAGCATATGGGGGAATGTGTAGAGGGGATTAAAATACTCAAACATGGACAATATGAAGGGACTGGAGGAAGTTGAACAAGGACGGTGTGGAAATGTTCAGATTCCATCATCGACGTTGCATTGAAAGTCGACACTGCTGAGGAGATGCAGTGTAGTGGACTACATTTCAGTGTCTGCAATGATTTATATACATATTTGCATGTGTAATACATAATTTTTCTCATATTCTTTCTGTACTAATTTTTTGAAGAATAATGTTTTCTGTTGTTGGGTACATGTGGGAACCTCAGATGTTTTTGTTTTTTTCGTGGATGCTTAGGGATATTGGGTCTAGGCAGGGACAGAGAGAATCCACAGGAGGGTCCGATGGGTCGACCAGCCTGAATGTGGACAGGTTTGATTGTACTTTGTTTTCTGAGGCTTTCATGTGTATTCAATTGCATCATAGCTTAAAATGCATTGATAAAGATTTATAAAGTGATCTGGAGTACTTAGGTGGTCACCTGGGGCAGAGGGGCCGTGAGAGAATGTTACTGTCTTGATTGATTGATGGATATTTGGAAAGAAAGCTGCCAGACAGGTTTTTCGCTCTTACACTCCATAACGATTTGTTTACACTTCATAAAAATGTGTTCACACTACCTACATTTTGTTTTATTGTTAAAGTTACACAAGATTTGTCATAATCCTATTCTTTTTGTTTTCGAGACTTAATTAGTCTCGAAGGGGGGAAATATGTAGTATCTGAACATTCCAGAACTTGGCTCTGTTTGCTGAAACATCTGGAAAGTATTACTATAGGGGTCCCCTAAGACAGAGGAGATTCGGATGTGTAAAGGCCAGGGATTGGTCTATCTAAAACCACCCATCTTATGTTACATAGGATATAAATACCATGTTTGAACAAAGGACGGAAGAATAATCATATTTGAGATTGGGTTTGTTGTTCTCCAGACTCTGCAGAAGTCTGTAAATTGATGCTGTAATCTTTGATGTAATAAACCTTTATAATCAAAGTACAGTGTCAGCGGATTCCTTGTCTACACAGCATATCAGCATCGTTGTCTCGGACACCACAAATGCTCAACAATTTTCATTATGAATCTTTCCTTTAAACTTACCTGTGAGTCTCTGTCATCATCTGGTGCAGTCAGTCAGGCTTTTAGTTTTGGAGTATTCGTTGATGACAACCCCTCCACCAGGCTTTTTCTTCAGTATGCTCTCTATTAGCTGTAAAAAACAGCAGTAAAAAATCCATTTGATGGCAAGTGAATTGAAAAATGAATTACAAACGTGCTTAGTCATCAGATCTTTGACGCTTTCGTGAGGGGCTTCCATCCTCACTCAAAATGATTGTATCATGGTGTGAACCACCCATTACAGAACTGGCAGAGACAGGACTCATCAGGCAAGATTCTGAAATACACAAAGATGACAATACAGGCATGTCAAATGTATCGTTATATTGAAAGTAATGCCACAAGTAACCAAGACTTGAAATCCAACACATACCTTTAGCATCATTTTTCAGGTTGAGCTTGAAAACACCAAGATCTGGCCATTTCACCACCTCCTCAAACACATCCCCATCAACTTCAGTTCCAGACCCATCATACAGTTTTGCCTCTGATAAACTAGTAAGTGGGATCTCAAATTTCAGGAAAGACATTAAAACAACAACCTACAATTATAATTGCAATCGCAATGGTAAGAGTAATCAGACTGACTTGTAAATGTATGAAAACAATACATTTATTTCCAATCACAAATTAAAAGTTTACCTCCAATCAAAAGGTTTTCAAGTGTCAGGTCAATGATCTTGACATATTTTTGTTCACCATTGAATTTCACCCTGATGAGCATGACTAGGTCTGAAAGCAGTTAACGGTACGAGATAAGGCCAAAATGGATGAAAAAGCAATACATTTGTATTTCAATCATGACACATTATAAGGATGACTACAAACGTTTTCACCAATACTCCTTTACTTAGCAATGTTAATTTCAAAGTATATTATGAAAATATTGGATCATGACCACAACTTGTCTGATATTACTTGAAGCAGGTCCCAAACTACAGCAAACAGACTATTCAACTCACATTCACTGTCCCGAAATATGGACACGGCCTAATTAGTCCAGTAAAATACACTCATAATTCCAGCTAGTCACTATATTATGTTGTCATGTTCTAGGAGCAATCTTACAAGACCGCCAAAATGAACTGGTGATAAAGCGAGTAGGAAACGCAGTTAGCTAGACTAGCTAGCTGCTGATGCCATGGCCACAACATTTTCTAAAAGCATTACCCACAAGTCAAAAATGCAGTTATAATTTGGCTAAATAAACAACTCACCTTAATCAGATTAGTCCTCAATATATAGTAAACAGCTGAAATATAGAGAACAAACTAGCATGAGGATAAAAAAGCTAGGTGCTGAAATGAGACACCCGCCCATGGAACCACCACGTGGAGCAGACTAACTGCACAGGACAGGGGCGAGCTAGTTAGCTAGCATGCTGGCTATCTAGCAAAGACGTGCAAAAAGTGAAACGCAAGTAACTCTAACATTAACTGCACACACACAATCAAAACTGTTAGACTTTTTATGTTACACTGCAGTCTGACAATCTATTATCAAGCATTTAAATTAAAATAGCTAAATCATATCAGTGAAATAACTGTTTAAAACTCACCTTTGCGTGGAACAAATTGGGATTTTGTTGATCCAACAATGGCGTAGGAGAAAATAGGAAATTTGAATGCAGAAACTGAATTTATGGGCGGGGTTGTGATGATGTTTACACTTACTGAGTAAAAGTCGACACTAATAGAGTAAAATGTTATACCTTAGCAATTAACACCAGTTATCAGCACTGACACTAGGGGTCATTTGGCACAGCCATTTGCTAAAACAACTCTATGGGAGTCGATCACTTTTGACACAGAATTTAACACAGGTGATTTTACTACAGACCTTAATTTGTTGTGAACCTTTTTATCTTGCTGATAAATTTGTTAATTTACTCTACATAGTAAGTATAGTTTGTATTTGCAGTTATAGGCTACATCCTCATGTTAGTGAGTTTTTAGTGAGTCTGGGAATATTGAAAAAACAGACTCAATCAATACTGTAAGCAGCCACACCTCGCTCACTTTCCTGTTTGCTCTCAACACGCAGGTGTTTCTCTAAACGGTACTGTAAAAATGGCAAGTCCTGCTCCTCTCCTCTCTACCTAACTTCCCCTCACAGTCCCTTCAGTTTCCCTTAAGTCCAGTTAGTTTGGATGCTCAGCCTACCTATGTTATCCCTCACCCATCATAGCCCTGCCATTCCCAACCAATCAAAGCGCTTGGAAATGCGAATCTGGACACTGCATTAGCCCGCTCAGGTCAGAGCGTTATCATCGTCCGAAGGGAGAAGATGCATGTTTCTGGGGACTTTTTATTGTCGACAGTAACACGAATGTCTGAATGTTGTGCGTAATAATAAGTAATTACCACTAATTAATTCATGTTACTTTGATACGTTTCAGCCATATGTTCTACTGTATGGCTGTTAGTATTATTTAATGCTGCTTTGTGCATTATTTATCGAATGTAGTATTCTTCCGTTCTGCCATAAGGGTTATTATTGCATTGGTTGCACAAGTACATTAGTGGAAGTGGTTTAATTGTTGTATTGGTAAACATAGTATTTTGCATGCTCACGCTACAACAGTGTTTTCTATAGTGGCCTTTATTAAGGTGTTTTATGGCACTGCCATGGGCAAGCTTCTCGAGTCATCCCAGACAGTTACAGTGAGGGAAAAAGTATTTGATCCCCTGCTGATTTTGTACGTTTGCCCACTGACAAAGACATGATCAGTCTATAATTTTAATGGTAGGTTTATTTGAACAGTGAGAGACAAAATAACAACAACAAAAATCCAGAAAAACGAATGTAAAAAATGTTATAAATTGATTTGCATTTTAATGAGGGAAATAAGTATTTGACCCCTCTGCAAAACATGACTTAGTACTTGGTGGCAAAACCCTTGTTGGCAATCACAGAGGTCAGACGTTTCTTGTAGTTGGCCACCAGCTTTGCACACATCTCAGGAGGGATTTTGTCCCACTCCTCTTTGCAGATCTTCTCCAAGTCATTAAGGTTTCGAGGCTGACGTTTGGCAACTCGAACCTTCAGCTCCCTCCACAGATTTTCTATGAGATTAAGGTCTGGAGACTGGATAGGCCACTCCAGGACCTTAATGTGCTTCTTCTTGAGCCACTCCTTTGTTGCCTTGGCCATGTGTTTTGGGTCATTGTCATGCTGGAATACCCATCCACGACCCATTTTCAATGCACTGGCTGAGGGAAGGAGGTTCTCACCCAAGATTTGACGGTACATGGCCCCGTCCATCGTCCCTTTGATGCGGTGAAGTTGTCCTGTCTCCTTAGCAGAAAAACACCTCCAAAGCATAATGTTTCCACCTCCATGTTTGACGGTGGGGATGGGGTTTTTGGGGTCATAGGCAGCATTCCTCCTCCTCCAAACACGGCGAGTTGAGTTGATGCCAAAGAGCTCCATTTTGGTCTCATCTGACCACAACACTTTCATCCAGTTCTCCTCTGAATCATTCAGATGTTCATTGGCAAACTTCAGACAGGCCTGTATATGTGCTTTCCTGAGCAGGGGGAACTTGCAGGCGCTGCAGGATTTCAGTACTTCACGGCGTAGTGTGTTACTGTCAGCTTCCTGCTTCTCCTGTTTGTCTCCTGGCCTCTAGAGGTCAGCTGTGTTCCCCTCTGCCTTTGTTCTTCCTCATGTGTCCTCATTAGTTTGATCCAGGTCACCTGTGCCTTGTTTTCCCTTTAGTATTTTAGCTGTGTGTTTTCCCCTTGTTTCTCACTTGGTTATTGCGTCCTGACTATGTGTCTCCTGCTTTGTCCCACCGTGTCAGTCCTAGTAAGTTGTTCGAAGTTATCTTTAGTTTGTTTTTCTCCCCTCGTGGAGTTGTTTTGTTTTGCCTCCTGTTTTGGAACATTAAATCTACTTGCCTGGAGTATTGCCTTGGGTGTTTCATTTGGGTCCTACAACATCTCCTCTGTGGCTAAGGGGTAGTACCCCCAGCTCTACACATCTGAGACCGGAGTTCTAGCCCGGCTTTTGTGACAGAATAACCAAGTCAATCATGGACCCAGAAACACTCAGTTCCCAGGACCTGTTGGCGGTGATCACTCGACATGAGGCTTCTTTCCAGCGCCATGAAGCCGTTCTCAGCCGACAAGAGGAGCTGATGGCTAGTCATTCTCAACTCTTGGCCGAAATGATGAGTGCCCTTCGCCAGCTCTTTGAACGCCTCCCTGGTCCTCTCCCTTCCCCCAGGTCACCCCCAGTGACGACAGGCCTTCTCGGTTGGCGGAGCCCCGACTACCACCTCCCAAGCCCTTTTCTGGGGATCCAAGCTCTTGCCAGGGTTTCCTCACCCAATGCTCCCTCACCTTCGAGCTCCAACCCTCAAGTTTTCCCACAGACCGTTCCAAGATTGCCTACATCATTACCCTTCTTTCAGAAAAGGCGCTCGCCTGGGCTTCTGCGGTGTGGCAGTCCCAGGAGGTCTGTTGTGACTCCCACGCTGCATTTGTAGAAGAGTTCAAGCGGGTGTTCGATCATCCTGTCAGTGGGCGGGAGGCTTCCAAGCGCCTACTGTCTCTCCGTCAGGGCCCCCGTAGCACGGCAGATTTTGCCATTGATTTCCGGACCATAGCAGCAAGGAGCGGATGGAATGATGAAGCGCTGAGGGTCTGCTTTCAGGGAGGGTTATCTGAGCCCCTTCAAGATGAGTTAGCCACCCGAGAACCAGCTGGAGATCTCGAGTCCCTCATAGCCTTGGCCATCCGCCTGGACAATCGTCTAAGAGAGCGGAGAACGGCTCGCCGTCAGGTGTCTCAGTCCCAAGTTCCTCTGAGCAGCTCTGTTTTTCCTGTTTGGACTCCGTCATTCAGAGCTGCCCCGGCGCCTGAACTGCCCCAGGATTCCCCGGAGAGCATGCAGTTAGGCCGTTCCAGGCTTTCTCCCAACGAAAGGGAACGTCGCATGAGGGAGCGTCGGTGCCTCTACTGCGGGGTTGCCGGCCACTTCCGCTCCACTTGCCCCGAGCTTCCGGGAAACGCCTGTCCCCGCCCAGCTACAGGAGGGTTGTGATGGGGAAAATTAGAGCTCCTCCTACTAACGCGGTCCTAGCTATTCCAGCCACTCTGTCCTGGGAGGGCCACCAGCATCGGGTCCAGGCTATGATCGATTCCGGTGCCGCAGGTGATTTTATGGATGTAACCTTGGCTAAGGAACTTAAGATCCCTACCCAACTACTTCCTCAACCCCAGGCAGTTACAGCCTTAGATGGCAGACCTCTGGAACCAGGAAAGGTTACTGAGGCGACTCAGTCCCTGCGACTTACCATCTCTCAACACCAGCAGGAGGAGACCTTCTATCTCATTGACTCTCCCGAGTATCCTATTATCCTGGGTCACCCTTGGCTATGCAGACATAATCCCCAGATCGACTGGCCTACTGGCACCATTCTAAGCTGGGGTCCCACTTGCCAACTCACCTGCATGCTTCAGAGTCCCTCAGCCCCTAGTACCCAGTTTCAAGAGTCTGTTGACGTCTCCCGAGTCCCCAGTGTTTACCATCGGTTCAAGGCAGTGTTCAGCAAGGCCCGGGCTACTGCCTTACCGCCTCATCGCACGTATGACTGTGCCATTGATCTACTCCTGGGTGCTGCCCTCCTAGAGGTCGGATCTTTTCCTTGTCCTCCCCCGAGCACGCAGCTATGGACACCTACATTAAGGAGTCCTTGGCAGCCGGCCTCATCTATGCCTCTACTTCCCCGGCTGGGGCGGGCTCTTTTTTGTTGAAAAGAAAGACGGGGGTCTTAGGCCTTGTATTGATTACCGGGGACTCAACAAGATCACGGTTCGAATCGATACCCCCTTCCTCTCATGGCCACTGCTTTTGAGCTGCTTCAAGGGGCTTCCATTTTTACTAAGCTGGATCTCCGCAATGCTTACCATCTCGTGCGGATCCGGCCAGGAGACGAATGGAAGACGGCGTTCAACACGCCCACGGGACACTATGAATATCGGGTGATGCCGTTCGGGCTCACCAATGCCCCCGCAGTATTCCAAGCCCTGATTAATGATGTTCTCCGGGATATGCTTAATCTGTTCGTCTTCGTGTACCTGGACGATATCCTCATCTTCTCGAGGTCACTGAAGGAGCATGAGGGGCATGTTAGCCGGGTTCTCCAGAGGCTCCTTGACAATCACCTCTACGTTAAGCCTGAGAAGTGTGAATTTCATGTTTCTCAGACTCAGTTTCTCGGGTTTATTGTCACTCCCGGGCACCTAGAGATGGATCCCAAGAAGGTCAAGGCGGTCCACGATTGGCCCACACCTGCCACGGTCAAGGAGGTTCAACGGTTCATTGGCTTTTCTAACTTCTATCGGAAGTTCATCAAGAATTTCAGCTCGGTGGTAGCCCCCTTGACGACGCTTACCAAGGGAGGAGGGACCAAGATTCACTGGGGTCCGGAAGCAGCAGGGGCCTTCGAGGATCTCAAGCGCCGCTTCACTTCTGCTCCGATTCTGGTGACCCCTGACCCAGAAAGACCTTTCGTGGTGGAGGTGGACGCCTCAGAAGTGGGGGTAGGAGCCGTCCTGTCACCGAGGGGTGCGGATGGGAGATTACACCCTTGGGCCTTCATGTCTCGCCGCCTGTCTGAGGCCGAGCGCAACTACCACGTGGGGGATCTAGAGTTGCTTGCGGTAAAACTGGCCTTGGAGGAGTGGCGCCATTGGCTTGAGGGGGCTCAGCACCCTTTCCAGGTTCTCACAGACCACAAGAACCTGGAATATCTCCAACAGGCTAAGCGGATGAACCCTCGGCAAGCACGATGGTCTCTTTTCTTTAATCGATTCCAGTTCCTCCTGACTTACCGACCTGGCACCAAGAACGTCAAGCCGGATGCTCTGTCTCGAGTCTACTCTCCCGAGGTACAAGAGAAGCCCTTGGCATCGATTATTCCGAGGTCTAGGATCGTCGCACCTCTTCAGTGGGAACTAGAAAGAGGGGTACGAGAAGCTCTTGTCCAGGAGCCCGATCCAGGCGGTGGTCCTGCCGGTCGCCTGTACGTGCCTCTCTCTGTTCGGGCCCGCGTCCCTGCAGTGGGGTCATGAGTCGCCCTTGACATGCCATCCAGGCAGTGCTCGCACACTGGAGTTCCTCCGACGGCGGTTTTGGTGGCCGTCCATCAAGAAGGACGTGCAGGGCTATGTTGAGGCCTGCCCTGTGTGCAACCAGGGAAAGTCGACACGCCAGCGACCCCAGGGACTGCTCCATCCCTTACCTGTTCCTCGAAGGCCATGGTCACAACTTTCTCTGGACTTTGTTACGGGACTTCCTCTATCCCAGGGCAACACCGTCATCCTAGTGGTGGTAGACCGGTTCTCTAAGGCTGCCCGGTTTATCCCCCTGCCCAAGCTGCCCTCGGCTAAGGAGACTGCTGAGCTCCTCATGAACCATGTCTTCCGGATATTTGGTATTCCCCTGGACGTGGTCTCTGACCGAGGTCCCCAATTCTCGTCCCGGTTTTGGGGGGCCTTCTGCAGGCTTGTTGGGGCCACAGCCAGCCTATCGTCGGGGTTCCATCCAGAGTCTAATGGCCAAACGGAACGGGTTAATCAGGATCTGGAGACCACCCTGCGGTGTATGGCGGCCAGTAATCCCACGTCTTGGGCCACCCATATCATTTGGGCTGAATATGCCCACAACACCCTCCAGTCCTCAGCCACCGGATTGTCCCCATTCGAATGCCAGTTCGGTTACAACCCTCCATTATTTCCAGAGGAGGAGGCGCAGGTTGGTGTTCCCTCGGCCCAGCGCTTTGTCCAACGCTGTAGGCGGACCTGGAAGAAGGCCAGGCGTGCCCTCCTTCGGACCTCCCAGAGATACCAAAGTCAGGCTAATCGCCACCGCCGGACGGCCCCTAGTTTCCGAGCTGGTCAGAGAGTTTGGTTGGCCACTAAGAACCTGCCCCTCCGGGTCGAATCCAAGAAGCTTTCCCAGAGATACATCGGCCCTTTCCGCATTGCTAGAAAGGTTAACCCTGTGTCTTATCGTTTGGTTCTCCCTCGCTCCCCTTCGTATTAACCCCACTTTCCATGTCTCACTTATTAAACCTGTCTTGTCTTCTCCCTTTGCCCCCCCACGCAGACCCCCGCCACCTCCCAGGATTATTGACGGCCAGCCAGCCTACACAGTCCGCCGGATACTGGACTCCCGGAGGGTCCAGAACTCTCTGCAGTATCTGGTGGACTGGGAGGGCTACGGGCCAGAGGAGCGCTCCTGGGTTCCAGCCAGGGACATCCTGGATCCAGGGTTGGTCCGAGATTTTCGCACCCTGAGGCCAGGGTGTTCTGGAAGGAACGTCAGGAGTCGTTCCTAGAGGAGGGGGTCCTGTCAGCTTCCTGCTTCTCCTGTTTGTCTCCTGGCCTCTAGAGGTCAGCTGTGTTCCCCTCTGCCTTTGTTCTTCCTCATGTGTCCTCATTAGTTTGATCCAGGTCACCTGTGCCTTGTTTTCCCTTTAGTATTTTAGCTGTGTGTTTTCCCCTTGTTTCTCACTTGGTTATTGCGTCCTGACTATGTGTCTCCTGCTTTGTCCCACCGTGTCAGTCCTAGTAAGTTGTTCGAAGTTATCTTTAGTTTGTTTTCTCTCCCTCGTGGAGTTGTTTTGTTTTGCCTCCTGTTTTGGAACATTAAATCTACTTGCCTGGAGTATTGCCTTGGGTGTTTCATTTGGGTCCTACAACATCTCCTCTGTGGCTAAGGGGTAGTACCCCCAGCTCTACACATCTGAGACCGGAGTTCTAGCCCGGCTTTTGTGACAGTTACCAATTGTTTTCTTGGTGACTATGGTCCCAGCTGCCTTGAGATCATTGACAAGATCCTCCAGTGTAGTTCGGGGCTGATTCCTCACCGCTCTCATGATCATTGCAACTCCACGAGGTGAGATCTTGCATGGAGCCCCAGGCTGAGGGAGATTGACAGTTATTTAGTGTTTCTTCCATTTGCGAATAATCGCACCAACTGTTGTCACCTTCTCACCAAGCTGCTTGGCGATGGTCTTGTAGCCCATTCCAGCCTTGTGTAGGTTTACAATCTTGTCCCTGACATCCTTGGAGAGCTCTTTGGTCTTGGTCATGGTGGAGAGTTTGGAATCTGATTGATTGATTGCTTCTGTGGACAGGTGTCTTTTATACAGGTAACAAGCTGAGATTAGGAGCACTCCCTTTAAGAGTGTGCTCATAATCTCAGCTCGTTACCTGTATAAAAGACACCTGGGAGCCAGAAATCTTTCTGATTGAGATGGGGTCAAATACTTATTTCCCTCATTAAAATGCAAATCAATTTATAACATTTTTGACATGCGTTTTTCTGGATTTTTTTGTTGTTATTCTGTCTCTCACTGTTCAAATAAACCTACCATTAAAATTATAGACTGATCATTTCTTTGTCAGTGGGCAAACGTACAAAATCAGCAGGGGATCAAATACTTTTTCCCTCACTGTATTGGAGCTTGCTCATGCGCAGAGTAATATAATACCTTGTGGCGCCAGGGCAGATCTCATAAGCTCTCAGCCTAGCAGATTCACACACAAGGCAGAAAGAGTGAGGGTGCCATAAATCTTGACCCTGTCGTGGAAATTCTACACAGGGACACTCAAAGTCAATCTTAAATGAATCATTGTTTATTATCAGCGTGCTGGAGAGGTCAAAGTCAAACTTAGATGCAAAAGTACCAGTCTGAAGTGAACTCTCCTCTTCGGGGCAGTCCTGAAGAGGAGAGTATTCAGACCCCTTGACTTTTTCCACATTTTGTTAAGTTACAGCCTTATTCTAAAATGGATTAAATTGTTTTTTTCCCCCCCATCAATCTACACACAATAACCCATAATGACAAAGCAAAAACATTTGTTTTTTTGGTGCAAATTTATCAAATAAAAAAAACGGAAATATCACATTTAAATAAGTATTCAGACCCTTTCCTCAGTACTTTGTTGAAGCACCTTTGGCAGCGATTACAGCCTCAAGTCTTCTTGGGATGATGCTACAAGCTTGTCACACCTGTATTTGGGGAGTTTCACAGATTCTTCTCTGCATATCCTCTCAAGCTCTGTCAGGTTGGATGGGGAGCATCACTGCACAGCTATTTTCAGGTCTCTGCAGAGATGTTCGATCGGGTTCAAGTCCGGGCTCTTGCTGGGCCTCTCAAGGACATTCAGAGACTTGTCTCGAAGCAACTCCTGCATGTCTTGGCTGTGTGCTTACGGTCATTGTCCTGTTGGAAGGTGAACCTTTGCCCCAGTCTGAGGTCCTGAGCGCTCTGGAGCAGGTTTTCATCATGAATCTCTCTGTACTTTGCTCCGTTCATCTTTCCCTCGGTCCTGACTAGTCTCTCAGTCCCTGCCGCTGAAAGACATTCCCACAGCATGATGCTGCCTCCACCATGCTTCACCGTAGGGATGGTGCAAGGTTTCCTCCAGATGTGACGTTTGGCATTCAGGCCAAAGAGTTCAATCTTGGCTTCATCAGACCAGAGAATCTAGTTTCTCATGGTCTGTGAGTCCTTTAGGTGCATTTTGGCAAACTCAAAGCGGGCTGTCATGTGCCTTTTACTGAGGAATGGCTTCCGTCTGGCCACTCTACCATAAAGGCCTGATTGGTGAAATGCTGCAGAGATGGTTGTCCTTCTGGAAGGTTCTCCCATCTCCATAGAGGAAATCTGGAGCACTGTCAAAGTGACCATCGGGATCTTGGTCACCTCCCTGACCAAAGCCCTTCTCCCCCGATTGCTCAGTCTGGCCGGGCGGCCAGCCTCTAAGAAGAGTCTTTAATCCATTTTAGAATAAGGCTGTAATGTAACAAAATGTGGAAAAAGTAAAAGGGGTCTGAATACTTTCCGAATACACTGTACTGGTTACAGACACGTGACATAGGCATAGTTCATAGGGTTGGTTCCGGCATGTGTCTGGCATCGTCTCCTGGCACCGGGTCATGCCCCCCCCCCCATCATATCTTTACCAAGCACAGACAGGAACCAAGGATTATTTATGACACTAAGACAAGATTAAACATTTTCAAGTCTCTTCACATGATCACATTTTCCAACACAACCCTTTGTTAATCCAAGTAATTCGTTTATCTTTCTCTCCAAGAGGTGAATGTTTATATTGATGCTGTGTTTATAGCCCTCTATAGACATGTTGTAAGTGTAATACCATTTGCCATTTATTAAGATACATATATGTACAGTACCAGTGTTTTTCTTTATTTTTACTATTTTCTACATTGTAGAATAATAGTGAAGACATCAAAACTATGAAATAACACATATGGAATCATGTAGTAGATTCTTCAAAGTAGCCACCCTTTGCCTTGATGACAGCTTTGCATACTCTAGGCATTCTCTCAACCAGCTTCATGAGGTAGTCACCTGAACGCATTTCAATTAACAAGTGTGCCTTGTTAAAAGTTAATTTGTGGAATTTCTTTCCTTCTTAATGCGTTTGAGACAATCAGTTGAGTTATTACAAGGTAGGGGTGGTATACAGAAGATAGCCCTATTTGGTAAAAAAACAAGTCCATATTATGGCAAGAACAGCTCAAATAAGCAAAGAGAAACGACAGTCAATTACTTTAAGACATGAAGGTCAGTCAATACGGAAAAATTCAAGAACTTTTAAAGTTTCTTCAAGTGCATTGGCAAAAACCATCAAGCGCTATGATGAAACTGGCTCTCATGAGGACCGCCACAGGAAAAGAAGACCCAGAGTTACCTCTGCTGCAGAGAAAAAGTTCATTAGAGTTAACTGCACCTCAGATTGCAGCCCAAATAAATGCTTCACGAAGTTCAAGTAACAGACACAGCTCAACATCCACAGTTCAGAGGAGACTGCGTGAATCAGGCCTTCATGGTCGAATTGCTGCAAAGAAACCACTACTAAAGGACACCAATAATAAGAAGAGACTTGCTTGGGCCAAGAAACGCCAGCAATGAACATCTGTCCTTTGGTCTGACGAGTCCAAATTTGAGATTTTTGTTTCTAACCGCAATGGCTTTGTGAACGGATGATCACCGCATGTGTAGTTTCCACTGTGAAGCATGGAGGAGGAGGTGTGGGGGTGCTTTGCTGGTGACACTGTCTGTGAGTTATTTAGAATTCAAGGCACACTTAACCAGCATGGCTACCACAGCATTCTGCAGCGATTCGCCATCCCATCTGGTTTGCGCTTAGTGGGACTATAATTTGTTTTTACAGGACAATGCCCCAACACACCTCAAGGCTGTGCAAGGGCTATTTGAATAAGAAGGAGTGTGATGGAGTGCTGCATCGGATGACCTGGCCTCCACAATCACCCGACCTCAACCCAATTGAGATGGTTTGGGACGAGTTGGACTGCAGAGTGAAAAGTAGCCAACAAGTGCTCAGCATAAGTGGGAACTCCTTCAAGACTGTTGGAAAAGCATTTCAGGTGAAGCTAGTTGAGAGAATGCCAAGAGTGTGCAAAGCTGTCATCAAGGCAAAGGGTGGCTACTTTGAAGAATCTAAAATCTAAAATATATTTTGATTTGCTTAACAGTTTTTTGGTAACTACATGATTCCATATGTGTTATTTCATAGTTTTGATGTCTTTCCTATTATTCTACAATGTAGAAAATAGTAAAAATAAAGAAAAACATTTGAAAGAGTAGGTGTGTCCAAACTTATGAAAGGTACTGTATATTGCATAGTTATAACCCATAACTAATACAGTTTACATGTGTGCATATCTTTGTCTTATAGAACCACAACAATAAGATTCCAAGTCATTTGGATTACCAAAGCCATGTAAACCATATAAATGGAAACAGATGTGTCTGTGTGTGTGTGTGTGGTAGTGACTATCAAGAGTACAGTGATGGGCCTCAACAACATGTTCTTACCGGAAAGCACTATAGAGGACAGAACCAAACCAATCAGTAATAAGTATATAGCGGGTGAGGGCATTCACAGCCGACTGCTCAGATGGGTGAGGGCATACCAGCCAACTGTTTTTACGTGGTCCTTCTAGACGGATTTAGTGACTAACATCTTTTTACATGGTCAATAATCTATCCGGATTTAGCGACCAATAGTTTTTACAGGTACAAACTATATTATGTCGATCTGGCCATGCCATATGGTTGTGGGGTACACTAGTTCATTTAGCAGACAAGGTTTGCATAGAATTACGTGCCATTATTTTATAGTATGAAGAATTCAATTGAATAAAGCTGAATAAAATAGAAAGGACATTTTTCCTCCAAATTATTTGAGGGAGTGCGCACATGCAGCTATTCTGTGTTGAGCGGTTAACAAAGAAACAGGTTCTCCTATATGCTTAATTTAGAGTTATTTATGTAACTTTAGTTGTGATACAAATGTTGGGCTGTATGTTTAGATTTTTAATACATTCTAAGGTTGCAAAATGCAACTGAAAGGCATGAGCTCTGCTTTGCTTTTTATTTTTGCACAGTCTGTACACACTTCATCAGTCTCTCATTCACAATTTGACAAGCACTTGATAATGCGTCAAATTTCCCGGCGGTATCCAATTTGTGTGGCCGTAATGCCCCCTGAAAAAATCTATGCCTTTTGCGACCAGTGGCCGTTGTGCCCTTGGGCTGAATATAATAATTATAATTCCCTTCTCCCCGCTGCGTGATAAGAAGCACCTCTCACTCACATGGCTCTCCGTCTTGTGATCGGGTCTTTCTCACAGACTACAAGTGAAGACAGACACATCGGGAAGCAACTGCGCCCGTCCTTATCCAATTCCGAGGCGCATATTGAAGATATTGGAAGAACTGTCCACATTTACTTTTCGTCAGCCAACAAGATGAGCAGGCTTAACGAACAGCAAAAGCACTAGCCTATTCTATTCTGTGCGAGAAATAAATATTCAAAACATTGTCTGGGACAGTTGTGGAATGCGATATGTCGTGACGTGACTTTAACATTAATCTGAAGTCTGTTATTATCTAATTAACTAACTATGTTTAATTGTTACACGATTCAATTAATCATGTAACAATTAACTCATTAGGATCTGGGGCACCATAGAGCGGTTCTTTAAAGCGTGACCATCTCCCGAATTAAACTCTAAAAGGTCTTTACCTATCACATCTATAAACAGTCAACTTATTAATCATAACCTCGTATCATATCATCATTCTGAACAGTCATAACCTTGCATCTGCCAGAACCTGAGCCTTACTTATGATTCAGTACTACAAAATTGGTTTAATTATTTATTTACTAGCTAATTAAATGGGAACACAGGTTTTAATTGCTGCCTACATGGGTTATGGCTCATTGCAGAGTCTCAGTTATCAAAATCAATCTCATCTCCTTACCCCAGAGATACCGCTAAACCCTACTTTGACTGATTGTATAGCAGCTTTTATCTTTCAGAGGGATCTGATTGTGTTACCATTTGACTCCTACTGTGACATGTTCATAAAACTTTCTCATCTACAGGGTTTGGTCTGGCTAAAAACTGTTGTATCAGATGACTGTAGTTTGGATTATTTTAAAAAATCTAAGTGCAGAGAGATTTTAGGAAGAAACAAATTAAGGTGTTTTATTCTTCTTCTGCTGTCAGGAAACATTCAGCCAAACCCAGGCCCATTGGCTATTTTTTTATTATTTTACTAGGCAAGTCAGTTAAGAACAAATTCTTATTTACAATGACGGCCTACACCGGCCAAACCTGGACGACGCTGGGCCAATTGTGCGCCGCCCTATGATACAGCCTGGAATCGAACCAGGGGGTCTGTAGCGACGCCTCAAGCACTGAGATGCAGTGCCTTAGACCGCTGCACCACTCGGGCTATGGATGAACTTCCCACTCCAAATTATTTTAAAACTACATCAGGGTTGGGACGGATGCATATTAATGTGAAGAGTCTGATGCCACAAACAGACATGATAAAAGTCTGGGTTCACACTGTTGACCCAGATGTCTTAGTTTTGGCCGAGACCTGGCTTAAGAAATCTGTTCTAAATCAGTCTATAGGCTTGGATTGTTATAATGTTTATCAATGTGACTGACGAAGTAAGGGGGGAGGTTTAGCCATCTATATTAAAGACAGATATGTGGTTACTGAACTAAAGTCTTTATCTAAACCAAAACAAAAATTAAATGGTCCTTATGGGCGATTTAAACTGGGACTGGTTATCTCCAAACTCCGAGGCCGTAAGAGGACTGTGCAATACACTACATTTTACTCAAATTATAAATGCAGTCACAAGACTCAATCCAAAATACATCTCTAAGTCAACACTTCTTGATGTTATTCTAACTAACAATCCGCATAAATACTCGGCCATTGGTATTTTCCCTAATGATTTAAGTGATCATTGTGCAAAATCCCCAAAGTGCCCCCTCGGTTCATAGTCAAATGACATTTTACGCAATTCTGTGAGCAGTCATTCCTGCATGAACTTTATGCATGCAACTGGAATAGGATTGCGCTTATTCCAGACATTGAAGAGGCATTCTCCTATTATCATTCAATGTTTTCTACTATCTTTGATAAACACGCCCCTTTCAAAAATACCGGGTTAGCGGTAGAGACAATCCCTGGTTCACAGGGGAAATATCTGATTTCATCATCTCATCACCACCCCTATATAGCCCTGGACTGTTAGTTCATTGTTGTGTGTGATTGTTAGCATCGTGTCGTTTACGCTCTCTTTGTTATTCTCTTTCTCATTATTAAGTAAATCTTTACCTTGTTAATTCCTGCGTCTGCGTCCTGCCTCTTCGTATACTCAGTATTCGTCACAATATTAAAGTTAGGGGAGTTAGTGTCCTTTCCTGTTTTTAAGACTAATCGACAACACTGTTTGTGATAGCTGCAGTTGTTTCTAATATTGAATTGTATCCGTAATTAAAAACAAATACATGTTAGAAACACCTTTGGCAGTGATTACAGCTGTGAGTCTTTTTGGGTAAGACTCTAAGATCTTTGCACACCTGAATTGTATAATATTTGCCCATTATTCTTTTTAAGATTCTTCAAGCTCTGTCAAGTTGGTTGTTGATCATTGCTAGACAGCCATTTTCAGTTCTTGCCATAGGCTTTCAAGACGATTTAAGTCAAAACTGTAACTTGGCCACTCAGGAACATTCAATGTTGTCTTGGTAAGCAACTCCAGTGTAGATTTGGCCTGCTGAAAGGTGAAGTTGTCTCCCAGTGTCTGTTGGAAAGCAGACTGAACCAGGTTTTCTTTTAGGCTTTTGCCTGTGCTTAGCTGTATTCCGTTTATTTTTATCCGAAAAAAACTCCTTGCCGATGACAAGCATATCCATAACATGATGCAGCCACCACCATGCTTGAAAATATGAAGAGTGGTACTCAGTGAAGTGTTGTGTTGGATTTTCCCCAAACATAACGCTTTGTATTCAGGACAAAAATGTATTTGCTACATTTTTTTGCAGTATTACTTAAGTTCCTTGTCGCAAACTGGATGCAGTTAGTATTGTGGAGAAACTACAAAGTTGTTGATTCATCCTCAGTTCTCTCATATCACAACCATTAAACTCTGTAACCATTTTAAAATCACCATCGGCCTCATGGTGAAATCCCTGAGCAGTTTCCTTGCTCTCTGGCAACTGAGTTATGAAGGACACCTGTATCTTTGCACCATCCAAAGCCTAATTAATAACTTTACCATCCTCAAAGGGATATTCAGCATCTTATTTTAATTTTTTTGTTTTACT
The DNA here is from genome assembly GCF_020615455.1 of Coregonus clupeaformis. Taxonomy (NCBI): domain Eukaryota; kingdom Metazoa; phylum Chordata; class Actinopteri; order Salmoniformes; family Salmonidae; genus Coregonus; species Coregonus clupeaformis. The sequence continues at coordinate 1,679,752 of NW_025533456.1, forward strand.
CATCTACCAATCAGTGCCCTTCTTTGTGAGCCATTGAAAAACCTCCCTGGTGTTTGTGGTATAATCTGGGCTTGAAATTCACTACTTGATTGAGGGACCTTACTGATAATTGTATGTGTGGGGTACAGAGATGGGGTAGTCATAAAAAAAATGGTTAACCACTATTATTGAACACAGCATGAGTCCATGCAACTTATGTGATTTGTTAAGCACTTTTTTTATTCTCCGGAACTTAAGGCTAGACATAATAAAGGGGTTGAATATTATTGACTCAAGACATTTCAGCTTTCATTTTTTATTAATTTGAGAAAATGTCTAAACTCAATTCCACTTTTACATTATGGTGTAGATTAGTGACAAAATCTAAATTGTATCAATTTTAAATGTGTTGTAATGAGGAACAACAAAGGGATAAGATTGCAATCATATATATTGTCTCCCGAGTGGCGCAGTGGTCTAAGGCACTGCATCGCAGTGCTAGCTGTGCCACTAGAGATCCTGGTTCGATTCCAGGCTTTGTCGTAGCCGGCCGCGACCGGGAGACCCATGGGGCGGCGCGCAATTGGCCCAGCGTCGTCCAGGGTAGGGGAGTGAATGGCCGGCAGGGATGTAGCTCAGTTGATAGAGCATGGCGTTTGCAACGCCAGGGTTGTGGGTTCGTTTCCCACAGGGGGTATGAAAAAAAAAAAAAAAGTATGTATGCATGAACTGTAAATCGCTCTGGATAAGAGCGTCTGCTAAATGACTAAAAATGTAAAAAATGCAATCAGAAAAAAAATATGCACAAACATTTCAGAAATGTGCAGGTCTTGATAAAACTGAACAGTAACATCTATCTACAGAATGTAGCCTAGGGTGCAGATGATGCAGAAATATATGGCCAATCCTATGACCATAACCTGCTCAGCTCACAGTACTTCCTGGTAGGCAGAAGAGGGCGCTATTGGGCGTCCAATTTTGATCGTGTCATACAGAGTCTGAGGCTAAATGTGACAGACAACCAAGAAGAAACTGTTTCAGCATCATGAAAGGTAGACAATTTCCAAAGTAGACTACATGGTCTGCCATTCACTCATAGACTGTTTTATTAAATTTTTTGTTCAAAGACATCAGGTATGACCATTCATGTCTCGCTCTCACCTTGTTCAGTCTTGGGTCAGCCAGGTCATCCACAGTCCCTCTTGTCTGGAATAAAAACAGAAATAGATACTTAAACCCATAAACACAATGGATGAACATTGCACAAAAACATAAAAATACACAGCAATCAGAAATTACAGTAGGCTACACATACATGGGTTTACACACATTCAGATACATAATAACGGCAATGCATACTTACATCTTTAATTGTTGTGTTGCCCATAACATCCGAATATATTGTGTTGTCAATTTGATATGCTGTGTTTGACAAGAACAAAATATCAACCAATCAGATAGATACTAAACAGGACATCCACAAACATAACCAGTAATTAATAAATGAAACACTGATGAGGCTCCTCTCAGTTTTTCAAATTTCCATAATATTCCAAGGCCAACGTAAAAAAAATAAGTATTTAATTATGCTTATGCAACATCATAATCATCCTAAGAATACTTGCAGAGCCACCTGAAATGTGACTTTATATAGTTGAGGGCCCCTATGCTGTACATACCCGTGTTACGGCGGCCCCTGCAGTAATACACTGCCACAGCTACATTGAGGATCAGCACCACTGACACTCCGATGCAGATGCTATACCACACCCGCCCTGTAAGATAGTCAATAATATCACCCATGTCAATGTTATGCTATTAGATCATACAGTATAACTACAGTCCCTGCCAAAATGATTTACACTCTTGGTAAAGATGAGCAAAAAATACTATAAAATGAATAGCTCACATACTGAGCTATATTGTATGCTGCAAATATTGGGAAAATTATATTATTTTATACTAACACATTTGCTCAGAGAAAGAGATGTTGTTAATCAAGTAATCATTTTCTTCTCAAAAAGATAGGTTTCAAAATGATTGACACCCCTGTTTTCAATACTCCAGCACCCTCCCCTTGTGAGGATGACGACACTGAGCCTTTTTCTAAAATGTTTTATGAGATTGGAGAACACATTGGGAGGGATCTTAGACCATTCCTCCATACAGAATATTTCCAGATCCTTGATATCCTTCGTCTGTGCCTATGGACTGCCCTCTTCAATTCAAACCACAGGTTTTCAATGGGGTTCAGAGACTGAGATGGCCATTGCAAAATGTTGATTTCGTGTTAAATTTCCTGGCAGAGGCAACCAGGTTTTAATCATGAAGTACTTTGAAAGGCTGGTTATGGCACACATCAACTCCATCATCCCAGACATCCTAGACCCACTCGAATTTGCATACCGCCCCAACAGATCTATAGATGATGCAATCTCAATTGCACTCCACACTTCCCTCACCCACCTAGATAAAACTAATACCTATGTGAGAATGCTGTTCATTGACTACAGCTCAGCGTTCAACACCATAGTCCCCTCCAAAATCGTCACCAAACTTGGGACCCTGGGACTTAACACCTCCCTCTGCAACTGGATCATGGACTTCCTGACGGGCCAAACCCAGGTGGTGAGGGAAGGCAATATAACATCCTCGCAAGGGAGGGTGCTGGAGTATTGGAAAAAGGGGTGCCAATAATTTTGACACCTAAAGTATCTTTTTGAGAAACTAAATCATTAATTGTTGAACAAAATCTCTTTCTCTGAGCTATTATGTTAGAATAAAAGAATATAATGTCCCCCTCTTTTGAGCATACACTATAGCTCAGTATTTGAAGTATTTATTTTGCAGTCTTTTTTGCTCATCTTGATCAAGGGTGCCAATACTTTTGGAGGTGACTGTAAATGAAGCTCTAAAACATGTCTAACAGAATGTTAAGAGAATATTACATTATATATGATATTTGACAACATAAGCATATCAGCACACTGAAGTGTATGGAGTGGATTATTATGATATCTACTTACCTGGGGTGGTTGTGTCATTACTACACTTCACTGTTGTGGAGGCAGATTTCTCACTGACTAGGTTGGAGGCAGTGCAGGTTACACTGATGTCTCCGTCTGCTGGTGACAGAGAGAAGTGTATCTGCTGGTCGTCCCTGTACGTCTCATTCCCTCTCTCCCAGGTGTAGGAGAGGTTGGAGCAGACTGACACGTTGCACAGCAGCCACACTGAACAGGACTGGTTGGCCAATAGCTTGATGTCCGTCTGGATAACCATCTTGGATATAGGCGCTGACCAACCAGGAGAGAGAAAGAGAGAGTTATAATCATTCTCCACGGTCTAGCAGATGATAAAATATAAAATGTAAAAAGTAAGATGTTGTCAATAACACTACAGTCACAGACAATTAAATCAAACAATGAGAAAAATCTGATAGCTGTCTATTGTGGACCAAACTCACCCTGTACTGTTAGTATGTATGTAGTAGTTGACTCTTCCCAATTTCTCTCATAGGTTGCAATGTAAGTTCCCCTGTCTTTTTCACTCAGATTCTTAATGCACAGAGAGTGGTTCACTGGATTATATTCCACTTTCTCCATGTATTTAGGAGAGACCATTTTGTCAGCAACTATTATGGTACTATTGACCTTCCAACTTTGGCTTGCAAGCTCCTCCGGTGGTTCTTCTACAGGCAGGCACACCGAACCCCCCTTCAATCCATACTTCTCCTTTGTGACTTCAGCCCAGATCCCTAAAGAGAGAGGAATAATTTGCACCTGTTTTTTCAGTGAGGGATAAAACACCAAAAACAAACCAGGCTAAGACATGAAACTGTGTTCCAATGTATTATTTCTCCTGACTGCTTTTTTACTTATTTATTCTGTCCTCAATAATGAATTCCTTTTGGGTGCACCATTTATTAAATCTGGCCCTTGAAGACCACTTGAAGCCTTTCCAACTATCTGACTTTTTAAAATATATATACTGTGGACAATGTTCCCTAAAAGAACATTCAGAACTGAGCAGATTTCAGGTCTGCTGAGCGCAAAATTGAACATTGTGAAAATACTGTGTAACTTCCAGCGCACGGGTACTATAAACAATGAGGCTGTACCCACTTTAAGTTACAGTTTAAACAGTGGTCAAGTAGGCTACTGTAGCTATTTGATCATAATGTAGGCCTACCAGAGTGGCCTACCATCACAAACAATGGAGAAAATGTATCCCATAACATTTTAACATGGAAATATAGTGCATTCGGAAAGTATTCAGACCCCTTGACATTTTCCACATTTTGTTACATTACAGACTTATTCTAAAATGGATTAAATTGTTTTTTCCCCCCTCATCAATCTACACACAATACCCAATAATGACAAAGCAAAAACAGGTTTTTAGAAATGTTTGCAAGTTTATATAAAAAAAAAAAAACTGAAATATGACATTTACGTAAGTATTCAGACCCTTTACTCAGTACTTTGTTGAAGCACCTTTGGCAGCGATTACAGCCTTGAGACGTCTTGTGTATGATGCTACAAGCTTGGCACACCTGTATTTGGGGAGTTTCTCCCATTCTTCTCTGCAGATCCTCTCAAGCTCTGTCAGGTTGGATGGGGAGCGTTGCTGCACAGCTATTTTCAGGTCTCTCCAGAGATGTTCAATTGGGTTCAAGTCCGGGCTCTGGCTGGGTCACTCAAGGACATTCAGAGACTTGTCCCGAAGCCACTCCTGCGTTGTCTTGGCTGTGTGCTTAGGGTCATTGTCCTGTTGGAAAGTGAACCTTTGCCCCAGTCTGAGGTCCTGAGCACTCTGGAGCAGGTTTTCATCAAGGATCTCTCTGTACTTTGCTCCGTTCATCTTTCCATCGATCCTGCCTAGTCTCCCAGTCCCTGCCGCTGATATTGCGTTGATTCGATCACAATTGCCACAGTAAAGGGAAATGTTGATAGTGTTAACTCAACATGGGGGAAACTCTAGAAAGTTGAGTGAAGTTCAATCTCGTGCTTCTCTCCATGGGCTGATATTTATTCTGTGCTCTGTGTGGCAGTAGCGCGGCCGCATACGCACACCGCTTAGAGGATACATTGCAGTTTAGAGGGAACATTGCAGTTTAGAGGGAACATTGCAGTTTAGAGGGAACATTGCAGTTTAGAGGGAACATTGCAGTTTAGAGGGAACATTGCAGCTTAGAGGGAACATTGCAGCTTAGAGGGAACATTGCAGCTTAGAGGATACATTGCAGTTTAGAGGGACATTGCAGTTTAGAGGGAACATTGCAGTTTAGAGGGAACATTGCAGTTTAGAGGGACATTGCAGTTTAGAGGGAACATTGCAGTTTAGAGGGAACATTGCAGTTTAGAGGGACATTGCAGTTTAGAGGGAACATTGCAGTTTAGAGGGAACATTGCAGATTAGAGGGACATTGCAGTTTAGAGGGAACATTGCAGCTTAGAGGGAACATTGCAGCTTAGAGGGACATTGCAGTTTAGAGGGAACATTGCAGTTTAGAGGGAACATTGCAGTTTAGAGGGAACATTGCAGTTTAGAGGGAACATTTCAGCATAGATGGAACATTGCAGCTTAGAGGGAACATTGCAGCTTAGAGGGACATTGCAGTTTAGAGGGAACATTGCAGCTTAGAGGGAACATTGCCTGTGAGGATGAGTAGAAACCACAGAATGTTCATTTTAAAAGTGTAAGAGATGCAGTCTGGCATTGTTCCCTGATCTCTGTCAAAGAGTGACTAAAAAACATCTAAGTGACTGTAGCAGTTTTCCCCACAACACTTCAATATGATCCTCAACACTTCCTCGCCTCCTCAGTTTACTAAACATTAGGGTCTAGATTCAATCCGGACCGCACTAGCCGACGCCACGTAGTGGTTGCTTTCACTGTATCGGAGGTGGAGCTGAGGTGGAGCATTAGAGCTTTCAAATCCACAAGTGATTCCCTGTGTGACCTTATTGCGGACACTGCCCACAATAAATAATATTTAACCCTGTAAAGACATTTGTTTATTATAAAAAGCTAAAATGTTGATACAAAAACCTGTCATTGGAAATAACAAAGTTATTTGTGGAATATTAGGTTTCTACATTGTGTAAAAGCACTGCCTATAGACGGGTTAGTTGAAAATGATGCACACACTTCGGGTGTGTTCGTAAATTCAATCTGGAGTGCCAGTTTGCGTTCAGAGTGCGCTCTGGGCATTCGTAAAATTCAGATTGTTGTCAGATTGTCTGTTAGTTCGCACGCGTTCTGACCACACAACGGTAGTCAAGCACCCAAGCTAACTGGCTAACATTGGCTAGCTTGCTAGCTACTTCCAGACACAAATGAGAGAATACCTCACTCTGACCATTTTACTCGCCATAGCAGAGCTGATTAGGCTGTTTTCATGTTATCCAGAGAATTGGTGACTGTAACTGTTCTGCTGGCAACAATTTCATTACGCTTTTTTGCTAACGTTTACTGACACCGGCCATATTCAACGGGTGTTGAGCGTTCGTAAATTAATCAGTTATTCTGCGCTCTGTAGATAGCCAGAGTGAATTTATGAACACACCCGATCAACATGGCAGAAAGTCTGTGTGTTGTTGTGATTCTGGATGGCCAGATAGCTAGCAACAATGACATGAAGCTGCCATGTGGTGAATCGTAGGTTGCTCATTTCAGCTAGTTTTATCTTGTTCTTTATATCATGTCTTGTTTTGCCAATAAGGCTCAAATTTGATAGCTAACCAATAACTGTAATGACAAAGATATTTATAACTAACCCAAGATGGTTCATCTGTGCCGTTTGCAAATGAAGCATAGTGGCAGAACAAGCAAGGAGCATGTATTTGCATATTTCCATTAGGGAACGCCTCCATTGTGAAGTGCATGTGTGCACAGTAGAGGTTGACACAGGAGTGAATATTCATTCCAGTCCCGTCTTGTCCTGTCCTAATTATCCTAACCTGCCACGTTAATTCTCCTAACCTGCGTAATACGTCGAAAAGTCACTTCTGCTAGTCAAAACGGGTTTGTTACCTTGATAGAACAGTCTTGGTTTCCACTAATGCGATACAGCCGCTCTGCTTGTGAGTAGCCATAGCAACTGCTCCGTTTGGCTGCTGCTTGACGCTCAGGAGACAGTTGCTTGTACACAGCTGATAACGACCACATTATGTGATTTTGGCAATGAAGACAGCGCTTGTACTTACCCAGAGTCGGATGAACTCATAGATATTGACATGTGTAATTGTGCACTGCACAAACTCAATTTGACCTTGCAATCCTTCTAAACAACGCCATTTAAAAATAAACTTTGTGTCAAGCCTATAAAACTTAGTGCATTGTGTTTGTAACTGATTCTAGTTTTGGGAACAGAAAACATTTATTGAGATCAGATGTTTCATCTATGAGAAAATTAGCAGAATGTCGGCCTAGTTGAACCTAGTTCCATCCTCTCCCACTACCTGTGACTGGACTTCCTCTCACTACTATATTTGGTGGTGAGAAAATGTTCTAAACGGATGCTTCAGCTTCATAGCCCATGTGATGTGTCTGGGTTTTGCCTTCTGTCTGTGGTAACTATCAGTGGTGTAGTGGTGCCTGGAGAAGTGGGTATACTCTAATTTTTCCAACATTTTTCCAAACCACACGCCCGGCAAAGGAAAGGCGCCATTATGTGAAAAATTATATGTGAAATAGAGATATTCCTAAAATGATAAATCCCATATTGGTCTTTCACAGTCAGGCCAACCCAAGCTGTACTGTGCAGTAGGCTAATAGTAGGCCTACTATTGAAACAGAAAAGCTAAGTCAGAAATTCACAGGTTTCAGATTAACCCACATTTTTTTCAGGGTTTCGTTCTCAAAGTCACACTTTTTTTTTAAACTGAAAAACAACAAAATTGTATTTTCTAAGTCCATAACAATGCTTAAACCACATCAGGAGACCACTTTCGAGGTCTGGGAAAAATCGAAGAAATGTAGATGACCCTTTAATTCAAGTGTGCAGGCACCTAGCACTACTGTTTGATTACCGGTGTTTCTGTAACACATGAGATGGAGTTACGGATTGACGCAAATAATCATGATATCATTCTGACAGGTAGGCATAGGCTACTTTTTAGCTAGTTAACGTTTAATAGAGACGTTTTTTTGGGAAAGCCTTTCAATCTACCAGAAGATGGTTAGGCCTATCATTAGTATCACTATATTTTTCCTGTTCCTGAATTGTTTAGATTCTGGATGTTTTACATCATATTATGAGGCATGTCTTACCTTGCTTCAAAGTAGCCTATAGGCAAAAACCCACCATAGAAACGGAGGGGCAATTATTTTTATAAAGACATAGTCATATGCATTCTCCTGTTCTATTGTTTTTTTTAAATCCTCTTTCTAAGGGATATTTCCATCTCTGTCCATGAAACCGCTTGCATGTGCAGTGCACATTTTAAAACAGTGTTTTCCCGCAAATTGCATTTTGGAACATTCGTGCGTAGTCCTTTGCTGCGGCTAAAATATTAAGAAATAATAGTTTATCAACATTTTAAGCTAAACAATGTGATTTGTTCCATCAGCTCTATTGTTATAAGAGTCTAAGCCCTTAGATATAAGAAAGATCAGGAAACATTTATATTTTTGGCACTAAACAGTCTCCATATACTGTATACTTCCATTAATTTTTTCAACTGGTACCGGGAACCTACTGACGAGTCTTGTGAGGCCTGTGGGCGGTCTAGATTAAAACAACCAACATGTACTGTACATGTTTGTGAGAGTCTCACCTTTCCACAGATGGGTCATATTAGTATGTAGCCCAAACTGTTCCCGACGGAAGATGCTTGTGGAGCAAAACACCATTGTGTTCGTGAGAGTCTCATCTTTGTAGGCAAAAGATGTTCAAACTCTTCAGACGATTTTGTGAGAAGACCGATTTTCGGGATGTCTCATGGTCTGACAAACACTGCTCTAGCTCTGTCACCTTTCACCACAGATGTGGAAGTGTGACATAGGCGGATGAGGTGGATTGAGATGCATCCGATGCAAAAATTTATTCATACTATTTCATCCTTCCACAAAATGTAGTCCCGACACAAATCTAGGGTTGCTACCCAAGCCAGCTGATTGTTCGTTCTATCGGTTCGGTTGCTAGAGACGCGACCCAGTCGTTCAGTCTTTTTGTTCTTTATCTATGGACTTGAACCAGTCGTTCGTTCTAAATGTTCCATTGCCATACTGTCTGGCAACGTTCTTATCCCTTGCTTGCTAGCTAGCCAACTACGGCTAACTTACAGTCATGTCAGAAAGTGCAGCCAGAATAACAGCAAAGTAGCTGCATTTTCATTTGTTAAACTGTTTTCTAGTGACATTTATTTGGATACATCCACAACAATGAGCTAATGAGGCGCGAATTCGCCTGGCATAGAAAATGTGCTCACTCGTCAGGACACTGTTGTTCAGAGGAGCTAGCCAACAACACAGCTAACACAATCACTTCAAACTGAAGCTGGAAAGACTGCAAACTAGCTGCACTTCGTTTAGTTTTACCTTTTTTCAATTGACATTTCTTTGTATTTATCCATAAAAAAGATGCCAGCTGATTCATGATTTCGACTGGCTGAGAAAGGCTGCCTGTCTGTCTCATCCTGACAGCTGGAGATAAAATTTGAATATTGAAACAATGTTGCAAATGTTGGAGACAGACAGCAAGGTTTATACAAATCTCCGCTAAATGTTAGTCTGAAAGAAATGTGAGATAATGTCTAGATGCTTTTTATAATGGAGATCAAGTTTATAAAGTGCCTGGCTGGACTGATGAGACAGTGGATTGCGCAGTCAAATGGAACAGAGTAAATTGGCATTTTAACGTCATAGATTTAGATTTAGCCGGTGGTAACTTGTGGAATAGACACCGGCTGGAATGCGGTTTTAACCAATCAGCTTTCAGGATTAGACCCACCCGTTGTATAATGCCATACAATAATTAGCTGCCTGCTTTTGGACCTAAACTTGTCGCCTGCCTTCCCGCCTTTGGGACGACTCCCATTGTTAGGGCAACATGAGCATCTCGTCATTATATATGGCGCTCTGCTCTCAATAAAGACAGCCAGCCATACAAACAGCCTTCCCCTGCATGGTCCTAAAGTCAGTGAACGTTATTCCGCTAAACTGCATTTGCCTTCTAATAGCGATTGGAATGATTTTAGTTGTTTCTGTGCCCACAAATGTCTGGATATAGACCTACTGGTAATTAAGTAACCAGGGTCCAGTTTCCCAAAAGCATCTTAAGGCTAAATTCATTGTTCGAATCTTCGTAGGAGCATCTCCGCCCTGTTTCCCGAACCCATCGTTATTAACGTTGCACTTGAAAACGCTCATAATCTAACGCCTACCTCAGACCACTTGTAGAACAGTTAAGTGCGTCGTTAGATGCTGTTTCGACACCCGACGTCACTTTATACACAGAAGATCTCCGCTAAACATAGAATCTCATGTTTTATCCGTCTCTCTGTGACCGCGGATAACTTCTAAACAAAGTTGACTTCAAATACAAAGTTGTCAATGTCTTTGCAATTGATACAAACAAGCCATTATAAAAACATGCTTCAAATGAAAACCAAGATGACTGCATTAAAATATAAACCGTAGGCTATAGGCCTATTTCAATCATATTGAAATACCTACATTTCATGTTCAAACAATTTAGTTCTATTTTGCTCCTTGTCGTCTACTGTCTGTAATTTGTCTGAATATATTTCATGCAGAGCACATGCCCATTTGCCATGGTATACATTAGACCTATTTGTTGTTTTTCTGAACCAACTGCCCGCAAATCTCATCTATGCTTCAAAACCAAAAAGTGGGTCTTGATTGTTGACCAATGACCAGTCATCAGCAGCGGCGGACTCGCATATCCAGATTAGTGACCAGAAATAACTTGCTTAATTTATTCCAGTTTGCCTACAAAAAACAGAGTAGACCTACGTTTATCATTCATATAAAATACTGTTTAGAAATCTACTACTGTCTCATCTTTGCTAGATTTGATTGATCATGTTCATATTTCAGATAGGCCTATTTGACTGGCAACTGGCCATGTAACATCGCACTGCCTTCAATATTATGGGATGAGGATGTAACATATTCTGTCAAATGTATTATGCTATTTGTGAGGATGAACAGGTTTACCCGACTGGCAACGAGCACTCTGCAGGCAGGCTGCCCTCCAAAGTGATGGCGTGGTGCAGACAGAATATGCTTTCCATCTGATCCTGCAACCTAAGCTACAAGTAGGCCCCGTATGATTTTGCTTTCTCTGGACGCCAGAGAAGTGACATGATCAGTGGTATTAATAGGTATCACATATCAGTTTGCAAACTGTATTTTGAAAAAAAAATATTTGAGTTAATAAATCCATATACAAACATGGTGTCTTTTTTGCTGTCTTGAGTAAAGCAGCTCCAAAATGCAGGTGTTTCAGCCTAGCTCAGTGCTTTCTGTGGTGGTTGGGCAGCCAATGGAAAGGAGAGAGCGTAGGGGTTGGTAATGTTCTCTAGTTGCGCCGTGATTGGCTCAGTGTCACTCATGGGGACACTACATCACCGCAAAATCTACGGAGAGAGCTCGAAAATGTGCCTCACCCTAATAATTTGGTCTCTTTCCCCTCATAATTTAGCCTACTACTATGACTTGGTGGTGCACATGTAGCCCATAGCCTGTTTTAGATAAATGTCATCATCGAATATTGTAAGAGCTTTCATTGTCTGCTTATATGTCCCCTTTATTTATCCTATGGTTCTGACTTGGTGTACAGGGAGAATACTGTAAGAACGGCCCATGTTCTGAATTCTGTCGCTGTACATTTCTAAAGTGCTGAACAAATAGTTATATTGACTACATCAGTCCTAGCTCGCTCATTAATGTCTTAATCAAAATTATGGATTGCCTCTTATTGGCTTGTTGTCCCCTTTGTCACGGATTCTGCCGAGGCTGCTCCTCCTCCTTGTTCGGGCAGGCTTCGGCGTTCGTCGTCCCCGGAGTACTAGCTGCCACCGTTGAATGTTTCTATGTTTGATTGCTTTTGTCTGTCTATTGCACCTGTGTCCGTTTGTGTCTGATTATGTGTTCTATAAGTTGCCTGTTTTGTATTGGTTAGGTTATGTGTTGTTTTCGCATGTCAGTTAGTGCTGCGTGTTTGCTCTGTTTGTTGTTTTGGAGTTTACGCACAGTTTGCGTAATCGCTCGCCTCTGTGTGTTTTTGAGGCCGTTTGTTATATTTTTGCCTAGTGGTTAACTAGTAAACTTTGTTGGACTAAGCTTCGGTGTCCTGCGCCTGACTTCCACACCACACTTACATCAGCCCTTGACACCCTTATGCCATATTTTGTACGTCTCAATTGTCAGTAGAAACCACATTTGTTTAAGCAAGTCAGCCATATCAGCTATTTTTTTTTTAAAGGCAGTAAATGAGGCTGAATGAGCTGTTTCGCTGCCAGACAAGGCTCTGCTGATAGCCAGGTGTAGCAGTGGTAAGGTGTTGGGACTGCTGTTGGGACTCTGCTGTTGGGACAGCTTTATGTAGGCCATAACAGTTTGTGGGTACCGTTTGTCAACGTTATAGTCCAATTAAAGTATTGTTTAGCGTTGTGTTGTGTAGTGGCTTTGCTGGCATGCATCCCCAAAAAATATTTGGACTTTTTCCCACCAAGATTGACCTGCTAAAATTGCCACTGGACATGATAGCCTGTATCCCTAGTTGATATTGGCTGCTAACATGAATGACTTTCAGCTCCAAATGCAAGTGTAAAACGCAGTTTTTTTCTGTAGTCTACTGGCTTTAGAAAAAATGCATCACCATTTATAACTTTAATGACAGACTACATTTGCGCAGCGATTGTGCGCGCGTGTTTGCATGTGTGCATGTGCGTACGCAGGGTTGCAAGTTTTGTACCATAAATGTTTGGGGTCCTTGGGTCAAAAAAGTTTCAAAACCACTGGGATACATGATAGTGGAAACAAATGTTGAGGGGTTCGATATAATAATGGTAGGCTACAGTATTTCTTACAATCTTCTATTTTGACTGGAATTGTGTTGGTCATTGTTAATAAGTGCAGCATTTATTCAAGTTGAAAATAGTTTTGCAAAATACTTTACTCATCAGATGTCGCTGCATTCCCCTCTTCTTGTAATACTTTCTCAATGAGTCTGTGACTCAGGAATTGTTTTTTTGGGGGGAGGTTTGCAAATGTGCCAAATCAGCGATTTAGGCCTGGTGCATTTGTCACACCAGTCTTCGCTTTGGCTCCCCCTCCTGTCCAGCTCATGCGTTCAGCGTCGCCGACCATCTAGCTGCTGCGGAACCTGCTGCTGGCAAACGCCCCTCACTCATCAACCCCGGACTTGTCTCGTCATCATTACACACACCTGGTTCCAATCCCCACTCTATCACTGTATACATACTCCCTCTGTTTTTGTCGGTCATTGTATATGTTACTTGTTTTCCTGAGAGGAATCGCGCCTACTATTTCCTGAGTACTTAATATTTTGCACTTTATGTTTGCCCTGTGCCTTTTTGTTTATGAAGATATATTTTGAGCACAACAGCGTTTGGGTTTCGTCTCGCTTTGATCTATGGTGCTTAAATAAATTCAGTAGTTCTAAACCTGTGACTGCCTCCTGCCTACTCCTCTCCACACCAGTGACTACTGTCTCATCTTTGCCAGATTTGATTGATCATGTTCATATTTCAGATAGGCCTATTTGACTGGCTACTGGCTACATGTCTAAAGATAGGCAGCTGTAATATCGCACTGCCTTCAATATTATGGGATGAGGATGTAATATATTCTGTCAAATTTATTATGCTATTTGTGAGGAAGAACAGGGCTACCCGACTGGCAACGAGCACTCTGCAGGCAGGCTGCCCTCCAAAGTGATGGCGCGGTGCAGACAGAATATGCTTTGTGCAAGGCCCTGCTAACATGGGCGCAAGGATGTGCCAAATCAGTGATTTAGGCCTAGTGGATTTTCATTGGGTAAGCATTAAAATAAGCCTTAGCCGCCTCAATATTTGCAGCCGTAGGGTGGTAATATCTGTCTAGGAGCTGATCCATCGTCAGTAATGTGAAATAATTCTTATATTAAGGTAAGATTTGAATGGAGAAATCTGATCAGAGAGTAGCGCTGACTTTCTTTCGATTTTGAAAGACATGTTACATCTTCATCCATTGTAGGAAATGGTTAGGGTGAGGGGGTGTAGCTCCAATTTAAGGTGTGAGCATAGAGATGTATAGAGATCTCAACGTTGTATCCGTCCCACTATGGCGTCTGTGAGCGCACGGGCAGCGCCATTAAGTCCATCTCCATTTTGAAGTAGTCTTCTACTACTTCTATTAGTTGGTAAATAACCTGAAAGGGTGTATTGTGCCACCTGGAGTGTTTGAACAGGTATAAATCAGTTATGGAATGTTTGCTTATGTGTATAATTAATTGGCTGATCCCTCCTGATGACCTGATGTAGTTATGTGATCTTTCCTTAACTCATAGGAAGTCCCACCCAGTTGACTACTTAATGGTGAAATTCCTCAATGGCTCTTCTCATGCTAAAACTGGCTTTTGGGAACTAGAGTCCTCTATAAATATCTATGTGTGTGACTGACAAACTGAAAACCACTTCCTGTTGACTGAGTTCTGTGCTGAGAATAAGTGTTTAAAGTTCTAAGTGTGAAGTTGCTTTGTATCTGATTCGCTGTATTTCCATGGCAAGAAAGAATGAACTTTTTCAGGCCCACATTTATAATAACATGTAAATGGAACTGAATCATGTCCAGGTTGATAGAGACTCATGTACATTTGCAACTAAAGGCTTTTTTGTGTCTCAGGTAGATTTCTTTAGAAAATGTTCCTAATTTTCATGATCTCCAGCACAATACCAGTGTCTACATATGTAGAAACGGCCACATTTGTACGTTTTGTAGAAAAACATATCAAGTTAAATTTCTCTTCGATGACCTCATAAAATTAAAACCGTTAAAACACTTCGCAGTGACGTGGGGAGCAAGAAAATAGAAAGTCGTTGCAGGTTTTGAAAATCACTGTTATGCTTACTTTCAATCCTATCCACAGAATCATTTTTTTAGGACTTTTCTTCTTATGTTTTTAACCACAGATCATAGAAACGCACCTTTTTCACTTTTTTAGACACTGGTATAGTGCTGGAGATAATGAATATGAGGTTGAAAAATGGCGGAATTGTCCATTATATAGACACTAAAATAACCATTCATTTTTTTGTATTTTTTCAGCTTTTCAATTTACACTGAACAAGCTGAACAAGCTTCCGAAAATAATTTAGACGTATACACTGAAACGGTGACTGAGTTTATCAGGAAGTGTATAGGTGACGTTGTGCCCACTGTGACTATTAAAACCTACCCTAACCAGAAACCGTGGATAGATGGCAGCATTCGCGCAAATCTGAAAGCGCGAACCACCACATTCAACCATGGCAAGGTGACTGGGAATATGGCAGAATACAAACAGTGTAGCTACTCACTCCGCAAGGCAATTAAACTGGCAAAACATCAGTATAGCGACAAAGTGGAGTCGCAATTCAACGGCTCAGACACGAGACGTATGTGGCAGGGTCTCCAGACAATCACGGACTACAAAAGGAAAACCAGCCACGTCGCCGACACCGACGTCTCGCTTCCAGACAAGCTAAACACCTTCTTTGCCCGCTTTGAGGATAACACAGTGCCACTGACGAGGCCCACTACCAAGGACTGTGGCCTCTCCTTCTCAATGGCCGACGTGATTAAGACATTTAAGCATGTTAACCCCCGCAAGGCTGCCGGCCCAGACGGCATCCCTAGCCGCATCCTCAGAGGATGCGCAGACCAGCTGGCTGGTGTGTTAATGGACATATTCAATCTCTGCCTTTCCCAGTCTGCTGTTCCCACATGCTTCAAGATGGACACCATTGTTCCTGTACCCAAGAAAGCAAAGGTAACTGAACTAAATGACTATCGCCGTGTAGCACTCACCTCTGTCATTATGAAGTGCTTTGAGAGACTAGTCAAGGATCATATCACCTCTACCTTACCTGTCACCCTAGACCCTCTTCAATTTGCTTACCGCCCCAATAGATCCACAGACGATGCAATCGCCATCACACTGCACACTGCCCTATCCCATCTGGACAAGAGGAATACCTATGTAAGAATGCTGTTCATTGACTATAGCTCAGCATTCAATACCATAGTACCCTCCAAGCTTATCATTAAGCTTGAGGCCCTTGGTCTGAACCCCGCCCTGTGCAACTGGGTCCTGGACGTCCTGACGGGCCGCCCCCAGGTGGTGAAGGTAGGAAACAACATCTCCACTTCGCTGATCCTCAACACTGGGGCCCCACAAGGGTGCGTGCTCAGCTCCCTCCTGTACTCCCTGTTCACCCATGACTGCATGGCCAGGCACGCCTCCAACTCAATCCTCAAGTTTGCAGATGACACAACAGTAGTAGGCTTGATTACCAACAATGACGAGACCGCCTACAGGGAGGAGGTGAGGGCTCTGGGTGTGTGGTGCCAGGAAAATAACCTCTCACTCAACATCAACAAAATAAAGGAGATGATCGTGGACTTCAGGAAACAGCAGAGGGTGCACCCCCCTATCCACATCGACGGGACCGCAGTGGAGAAGGTGGAAAGCTTCAAGTTCCTTGGCGTACATATCACCGACAAACTGAAATGGTCCACCCACGCAGACAGTGTGGTGAAGAAGGCGCAACAGATCCTCTTCAACCTCAGGAGGCTGAAGAAATTCGGCTTAGCACCTAAAACCCTCACAAACTTTTACAGATGCACAATTGAGAGCATCCTGTCGGGCTGTATCACCGCCTTGTACGGCAACTGCACCGCCCACAACCGCAGGGCTCTCCACAGGGTGGTGCGGTCTGCCGAACCCATTACCGGGGGCAAACTACCCGCCCTCCAAGACACATACAGCACCTGATGTCACAGGAAGGCCAAAAAGATCATCAAGGACATCAACCACCCGAGCCACTGCCTGTTCACCCCGCTATCATCCAGAAGGCGAGGTCAGTACAGGTGCATCAAAGCTAGGACCGAGAGACTGAAAAACAGCTTCTATCTCAAGGCCATCAGACTGTTAAATAGCCATCACTAGCACATTAGAGGCTGCTGCTGCCTATTGAAATCACTGGCCACTTTAAGAAATGGAACACTAGTCACTTTAATAATGTTTACATATCTTGCACTACTCATCTCATATGTATATACTGCATTCTATTCTATAATATTCTACTGTATCTTAGGCCATGCCGCTCTGTCATTGCTTTTCCATTTATGTATATATTCTTAAATCCCATTCCTTACTAGTTTTGTGTGTATTGGGTATATGTTGTGAAATTGTTAGATATTACTGCACTGTCGGAGCTAGAAGCACAAGCATTTCGCTATACCCGCTATAACATCTGCTAAACACGTGTGTGTGACAAATACAATTTGATTTGATTTGATTTGTTTCAGCATGATAATGCACGGTCCCATGTCGCAAGGATCTGTACACAATTCCTGGAAGCTGAAAATGTCCCAGTTCTTCAATGTCCTGCATACTCACCAGACATGTCACCCATTGAGCATGTTTGGGATGCTTTAGATCGACGTTTACGACAGCGTGTTCCAGTTCCCGCCAATATCCAGCAACTACACACAGCCATTGAAGAGGAGTGGGACAACATTCCACAGGCCACAATCAACAGCCTGATCAACTCTATGTGAAGATGTGTCGTGCTGCATGATGCAAATGGTGTTGACACCAGATATTGACTGGTTTTCACGCCCCTACCTTTGAAATTGTTGCATGTTGCGTTTATTTTTGTATGATATTAAAACTCCACCTTCAAGAAAAGTCACTGAATTTGTGAAATTAAGATCATAATTTTATTCTGTGTTGTCACGATATGTCGTTTCGTTTTAATAATTTTATAGTAATAACTGTACACATTACTCAACAGCGTCTTTACTGTAACTCATCTAGATTGTCCTCCATTTAAATGTAATACATCTCATTACGTTGTGGTTGGAATTCATGAAATGATAGCTGATCATATTAACCAAGTAAACCTGGCAGTTAAATCATGTAAAAAAAATTGTCATTAACAACACTGTCATTACCGCCACAAAATGTGTTGGTAATTACTATTTCCAAGTTATTACCATCAGTAATTTGTGACTTTTGTATAACTTTTGTATCAAATGGGTTTACCCCTGCTTAATACTGGCTATCAAATTATTTTTTATTGTCAATCCAGTATGGCCTTAAATTGAATGACTGACATGCACATGATTGTAAGATATCCTGCTTTCCAGAAGCACTGCAAAACGATGAGAGCGCCTGTTCATGGGTTGCATGTTTCGTCACAATATTGTTTTAAACCATTAATTTTGGACTAATGCCCGAACGAGCGTTCTACTCAATGCATCGTCAATAAGCGCTGATGGAAGAGTTCATCAAAAGTGCATTGCAGTGGCTTGGAAATACAATGCCATTCAAAAGGAGGCCAATAATTTGTCGTCATTTTGATGTCGCCAGATTGACTTTGGATGCAGCATAACGTTAGCTATTTAGCTAAGATTGAGGGGAGGACAACATATTTTAGCTAATGACAAATTTGCAATTTGTCTAAAGTCAATTTGAGGACATAATAATGCTGGCAAAGTTGTTTGCTACTAAATATTTGACTACTTTAACAAAGTAATCGTATTTCCAGGGACTAGTGTAATTTAGACTAAACAGTCGTTAGCCTCCGTCCAGATTGACTGGGCTTATCACTATTTTACGGCACCACTATTGCACCTCCAGTAGAGGGTGGCTTGAGAACGCTCATAACAATGGCATGACGCGACCAAGTGATGGAGGTGCAACCTGGCAGTGTGGTGCCAGGACAACAACCTCTCCCTCAATGTGAACAATACAAAGGAGCTGATCGTGGACTACAGGAAAAGGAGGGCCAAGCACGCCCCCCCATCCATATCAACGGAGCTGCAGTGGAGAGGGTAGAGTGCTTCAAGTTCCTTGGCGTCCACATCTCTAAGAAACTATGATGGTCCAAACACACCAAGACAGTCATGAAGAGGGCACGATAACGCCTATTCCCCTCACGAGACTGAAAAGATTTGGCATGGGTCCTCAGATCCTCAACGTTTTACAGCTGCACCATTGAAAGTATCCTGACTGGTTGCATCACCTCTTGGTATGGCAACTGCTCGGCCTCCGACCGCAAGGTGCTACAGAGGGTAGTGCGTACGGCCCAGTACATTACTGGGGCCAAGCTTCCTGCCATCCAGGACCTCTATAACAGGCAGTGTCAGAGGAAGGCCCTAAAAATTGCCAAAGACTCCAACCACCCAAGTCATAGACTTTTCTCTCTGATACCGCACGGCAAGTGGTACTGGAGCGCCAAGTCTAGGGCCAAAAGGCTCCTTAACAGCTTCTATCCCCAAGTCATAAGACTGCTGAACAGTTAATCAAATGGCTACCCAGACTATTTGCATTGATCCCCTTATTTTATTCTTATTTTTTTCACTGACTCTTGTACAGGCTCGATGTACACTCACTGGACTCTAACCACACACCCATACATACTACACTAACACACACACACACACACACTGTACATACATTCACATTCCCTCACACTCCTCACATATGCTGCTGCTACTCTCTGTTTATTATCTATGCATAGTCACTTTACCCCTACCTACATGTACATATTACCTACATTACCTCAACTAACCCGTACCCCCGCACATTGACTCGGTACCCTTGAATAAAGCCTCGTTATTGTTATTTTGTTACTATTTTTCCTTCTGTTTATTTAGCAAATATTTTCTTTCTTACTTTTTTTAAACTCTGCATTGTTGATTAAGTAAGCATTTCATGGTAAGGTCTACACCATTTCTATTCGGTGCATGTGAGAAATAGCTTTTCAAATCAAATAAAAATGTATTGACCCAACCACACTAGCACAGACAGAATGTGTTTAATTAAAAAACACCATACATGTTTATCTGAATATAGGCAGAGGTGTTATCACACAGTAAAAAAAGTAAATGTTTCGAGGTCTCCAACTAATTACTGACAAGGCACTCCACATTCAACACACACCATTCAAAAACCAACTAGTAAGTTAAAGAAAGCTAACTGCAAGCAAGCACATGTAATACATGCTGTACAAAACATGAGCAGGAGAAAGTAAATAATCCATACAATACTAACCATAGTGGAGGATAGAGAGTAGGAGTATTCCCTGTTTGGAGAAGCAGGAGAGGGGACCACCAGACATCTCTGTTAGGTGTTGTGTGTCTGTTTCCTCTGGCTGTACGTCCCCCTCATCTATCTCTGACTGGTAGCTAGAAGTTGACTCACCAAAACCCATGAGAGAGAGAGAGAGCAGAGACTTCATTTGATGGCTGCTGTTCTATAAAAGACTCCCTATATGTTAGTTGAAAAAGAAGTCAGTCTATAGTTGCTCTCTGAAAATACCTCCTTTGCTCGTCTTGAGAGTTAGATGATGAGGAGTGGGTGTGTTCAGGGTCTGTCACTGTCTGATGGTGGTAGTTTTGGAGCATGTGTTTCCTAGCTGCTGGTTGTTAATGGTCATGGTATTTTACAGATACCGCTAGCTTTTGAACTTTATGAGCAGACGAGCGAGAGAGTGACACCGCCGCAGGCAGACCTGGCTCTCATGTGCACTCTGCCCACAAAATGAGCTGCACTTCCTAACCTTCTGCAAAATGTATGACCATATTAGAGACACATATTTCCCTTACACAGACCCACAAAGAATTCCAAATCCATTGGGTGAAATACCACAGTTCGCCATCACAGCAGCAAGATTTGTGACCTGTTGCCAAAAGAAAAGGGCAACCAGTGAAGAACAAACAGCATTGTAAATTCAACCCATATTTATTTTCCCTTTTGTACGTTAACTATTTGGACATTGTTACAATACTGTCTATAGCCATAATAATTTGAAATGTCTCTTCCTTTGAACTTTTGTGAGTAATGTTTGCTGTTTATTTCTAATTGTTGATTTAACGTTTGTTTATGATCTATTTCACTTGCTTTGGCAATGTAAACATATGTTTCCCATGCCAATAAAGCTATTTGAATTGAATTGAATTGGATAGAGGATGTGATAATAGTGTGTATGTGCAGTTCTTCATGTTGGCGTCATAATGTGATAATACAATATGATAGTGTGTGTGTGTGCAGTTCTGCAGAAGGGTTTGCATGACTTCTCCTGCATGCTCGTAGGTCAGTGTTGCTGAGGTACATGAAAAACCTGCCCACTTGTGTGTATTCAGGAGGAAGTGGTTCCTAGGTTACTTACAAAGGTTCTCCTTCTATGTTTCGATTAACATGTTGTGATGTAACTTTCTGTGACTGGTGGTCTCCAATCGAGCTGATTCTGTTTTCTCAGGAGCAGTGACCATAGAGATCCTATTAAATTACTAGAGGGGGTATGTCATAGACACTCAAAGTTCCAAAATGGGGTCAAAATGGCAGCCATTTTGTTCAGGTACAAGTCCAAACCAGTCTAATTGGAATTAATGGCAGACTAGGCTTACTACTGATTTTACTTATGCAGGAAAATAAAAGTAAGGCATGTAATATATCAGAAATTGTGTCATATAATTATTGTCAACCTAAAATACAGTCAAATAATTATAAATACACTTTATATTGGTTTTATACCAATTGTCTGTATAAGTAGCCTCTAAAATATACACAGATTTGACAAAACATTAAGAACACCTGCTCGTTCCATGACATAGACTGACCAGGTGAATCCAGGTGAAAGCTATGATCCCTCACTTGTTAAATCCACTTCGATCAGCATGGATGAAGGGTACACAATTGAGACATGTATTGAGGTGAATGGGCAAGACAAAAGATTTAAGTGCCTTTGAAAGGGGTATGGTAGTAGGTGCCAGGTGTGTCAAGAACTGCAACGCTGCTGGGTTTTTCACGCTCAACAGTTTCCCGTGTGTATAAATAATGGTCCACCACCCAAAGGACATCCAGCCAACTTGACACAACCGTGGGTAGCATTGGAGTCAACATGGGTCCTGAGGAATGCTTTCGACACCTTGTCGAGTCCATGCCCCGATGATTGAGGTGGTTCTGAGGGCAAAAGGGGGGAAGGGGTGTGCAACTCAATATTAGGAAGGTGTTCCTAATGTTTAGTATACTCAGTGTATGTGAACAGACCATAAATGTCTACATTTGTGTATTATTGGAAAGCTGTCACGCTATTATGATACAATATCAGTACATGTTGCATTTAAAACTTTTCTTTGTCCTATTGTCAACTGATTTCAACCAGTGTATGGCTGTGGATTGCATTGTTTGAATGGAATATTGGCATACACTACCGGTCAAAAGTTTAAGAACAACTTCTCATTCAAGGGTTTTTCTTTATTTTTACTATTTTCTACATTGTAGAATAATAGTGAAGACATAAAAACTATGAAATAACACATATGGAATCATGTAGTAACCAAAAAAGTGTTAAACAAAATATTTTATATTTGAGATTCTTCAAATAGCCACGCTTTGCCTTGATGACAGCTTTGCACACTCTTGGCATTCTCTCAACCAGCTTCATGAGGTAGTCACCTGGAATGCATTTCAATTAACAAGTGGGCCTTCTTAAAAGTTAATTAGTGGAATTTCTTTCCTTCTTAATGCGTTTGAGCCAATCAGTTGTGTTGTTGTACAGAAGATAGCCCTATTTGGTAAAGACCAAGTCCAGATTATGTCAAGAACAGCTCAAATAAGCAAAGAGAAACGACAGTCCAATATTACTTTAAGACATGAAGGTCAGTCAATACGGAACATTTCTAGAACTTTGAAAGTTTCTTCAAGTGCAGTCGCAAAACCCGTCAAGCACTATTATGAAACTGGCTCGAATGAGGACCACCACAGGAATGGAAGACCCAGAGTTACCTCTGCTGCAGAGTTCATTAGAGTTACCAGCCTCAGAAATTGCAGCCCAAATAAATGCTTCACAGAGTTCAAGTTACAGACACATCTCAACATCAACTGTTCAGAGGAGACTGTGTGAATCAGGCCTTCATGGTCGAATTGCTGCAAAGAAACCACTACTAAAGGACACCAATAAGAAGAAGAGACTTGCTTGGGCCAAGAAACATGTGCAATGGACATTAGACCGGAGGAAATTTTCCTTTGGTCTGGAGTCCAAATTTGAGATTTTTGGTTGCAACCGCCGTGACTTTGTGAGACGCGGTGTGGGTGAACGGATGATCTCTGCATGTGTATTTCCCACCATAAAGCATGGAGGAGGAAGTTGTTATGGTGTGGGAGTGCTTTGCTGATGACTCTGTCTGTGATTTATTTAGAATTCAAGGCACACTTAACCAGTATGGATACCACAGCATTCTGCAGCGATACACCATCCCAACTGGTTTGGGCTTAGTGGGACTATTATTTGTTTTTCAACAGGACAATGACCCAACACACCTCCAGGTTATGTAAGGGCTTTTTGACCAAGAAGGAGAGTGATGGATTGCTGCATCAGATGACCTGGCCTCCACAATCCCCCGACCTCAACCAAATTGAGATGGTTTGGGATGAGTCGGACCGCAGAGTGAAGGAAAAGCAGCCAGCAAGTGCTCAGCATACAGTGGGGAAAAAAAGTATTTAGTCAGCCACCAATTGTGCAAGTTCTCCCACTTAAAAAGATGAGAGAGGCCTGTAATTTTCATCATAGGTACACGTCAACTATGACAGACAAATTGAGGAAAAAAAATCCAGAAAATCACATTGTAGGATTTGTAATGAATTTATTTGCAAATTATGGTGGAAAATAAGTATTTGGTCACCTACAAACAAGCAAGATTTCAGGCTCTCACAGACATGTAACTTCTTCTTTAAGAGGCTCCTCTGTCCTCCACTCGTTACCTGTATTAATGGCACCTGTTTGAACTTGTTATCAGTATAAAAGACACCTGTCCACAACCTCAAACAGTCACACTCCAAACTCCACTATGGCCAAGACCAAAGAGCTGTCAAAGGACACCAGAAACAAAATTGTAGACCTGCACCAGGCTGGGAAGACTGAATCTGCAATAGGTAAGCAGCTTGGTTTGAAGAAATCAACTGTGGGAGCAATTATTAGGAAATGGAAGACATACAAGACCACTGATAATCTCCCTCGATCTGGGGCTCCACGCAAGATCTCACCCCGTGGGGTCAAAATGATCACAAGAACGGTGAGCAAAAATCCCAGAACCACACGGTGGGACCTAGTGAATGACCTGCAGAGAGCTGGGACCAAAGTAACAAAGCCTACCATCAGTAACACACTACGCAGCCAGGGACTCAATTCCTGCAGTGTCAGACGTGTCCCCCTGCTTAAGCCAGTACATGTCCAGGCCCGTCTGAAGTTTGCTAGAGTGCATTTGGATGATCCAGAAGAGGATTGGGAGAATGTCATATGGTCAGATGAAACCAAAATATAACTTTTTGGTAAAAACTCAACTCGTCGTGTTTGGAGGACAAAGAATGCTGAGTTGCATCCAAAGAACACCATACCTACTGTGAAGCATGGGGGTGGAAACATCATGCTTTGGGGCTGTTTTTCTGCAAAGGGACCAGGACGACTGATCCGTGTAAAAGGAAAGAATGAATGGGGCCATGTATCGTGAGATTTTGAGTGAAAACCTCCTTCCATCAGCAAGGGCATTGAAGATGAAACGTGGCTGGGTCTTTCAGCATGACAATGATCCCAAACACACCGCCCGGGCAACGAAGGAGTGGCTTCGTAAGAAGCATTTCAAGGTCCTGGAGTGGCCTAGCCAGTCTCCAGATCTCAACCCCATAGAAAATCTTTGGAGGGAGTTGAAAGTCCGTGTTGCCCAACGACAGCCCCAAAACATCACTGCTCTAGAGGAGATCTGCATGGAGGAATGGGCCAAAATACCAGCAACAGTGTGTGAAAACCTTGTGAAGACTTACAGAAAACGTTTGACCTGTGTCATTGCCAACAAAGGGTATATAACAAAGTATTGAGAAACTTTTGTTATTGACCAAATACTTATTTTCCACCATAATTTGCAAATAAATTCATAAAAAATTCCTACAATGTGATTTTCTGGATTCTTTTTTCTCATTTTGTCTGTCATAGTTGACGTGTACCTATGATGAAAATTACAGGCCTCTCTCATCTTTTTAAGTGGGAGAACTTGCACAATTGGTGGCTGACTAAATACTTTTTTTTCCCCACTGTATGTGGGAACTCCTTCAAGACTGTTGGAAAATCATTCCAGGTGAAGCTGGTTGAGAGAATGCCAAGAGTGTGCAAAGCAGTCATCAAGGCAAAGAGTGGCTATTTGAAGAATCTCAAATATAAAATATATTTTGATTTGTTGAACTACTACAGGATTCCATATGTGTTATTTCATAGTTTTGATGTTGTCGTATCGAGTGAGTGGTGGCAATTATTGCTGATGAACAAAAGGAGTCTGCTCATACTGAACGTTGATCATAAGGTTTATTCAGATCACAAGCTTCAGCATGGGTGACAGACTCGCGAGGTCTGGAGAGCAGTGTCCTCCCATTCTAGGGGCTGCTCTAACTCTCCAGACCTCGCGAGTCTGTCTCCCATGCTGAAGCTTGTGATCTGAATAAACCTTATGATCAACGTTCAGTATGAGCAGACTCCTTTTGTTCATCAGCAATAATTGCCACCACTCACTCGATACGACAAATGGCGAGCTTGCCAGGAGGGATTATGCAATCCTTCTTTGCTGCATTTGGAGTCGCCAAGCTAACTCAAGCTAACTTCGGTCTGGAGTCATGACCCGACTAAATGCAGCTAAGTTGTTGGTTTTGTTACTGCTTGTGTACACTGGAGGAATGTACCCTTATGACCGTGCCTCAGGTGGTGTTTTTGCTGATGACTGGGGTCTGGCTAATCATTATACAAATTTTAAAAATAGCGCAAAAGTGGTTAGAGTTTAGGGATTGTTTATAGAGATGTGTTGCTTGAATAGTAAGTCAAGAACAGTCGGGGCCAAGATATGTATACAATTTTAGAGCATTGCAGGTTTAGATAAGCCCTCGTGACGAACGGGGCGACCAACAGGGTGGGCCAAAATCCTGGCAACGCATTATGAGTTTCAGGTTCAGTCTGGGACTGAGGGTTGGTGGGACATTTTTTGGGGATGGCTTACTCAACTTCTGTTCGACGGGATAGTTGCATTGGGGGGGATCGCTCATAGAAATAGCCATACCCACGGCAGAATAAATTTAGGGCAAACGAAACAGTAATCAATTAAAGACGCAATGCTGGGTTTGTTACATGTTGTAGGCCGCAGTTAGCTAAAGGTTAATGCTAATTGCTAAATGCTAATTGTGTTGCGTGCTACATGATAACTTCAACCTTAGAGGTCCACTGCGATGGATTCAAGCCTCTTAAACTTGTTTGTATGTGGTGGAACTGAAAGTTCTACGCAAATGTGAGCTCTGTTATGTGTAATTTTGTGAGTATAAGGTATAAAATAGTGAAGCTGTAGCGTAATGCTATCGTGCTATGGTATGGTAAGCATGGGCTTAGGTGGATGTGCGCATGCGCTTGATTTTACGGGGCTAAAAACTACGACATGAGGTCGCGCTGAGCCTACAAAACAAAATGGTTGGTTAGGGTCATAGGTCCCATCTGGGGGCTGCAGGGAGACGGAGAAACACACAGACAGAGAGATTTTAGCACAAGTATTCTAGTTTAAAGATTGGTTAAAGATGAAACTTGTGGTGTGTCCTATTGAATTGATAAATTAAATATATGTTGGCGAAGAATAATGCATTGAATTAAATGACGGATTAAAATAAAAATGTTTTGTTAAAATAAAATAAAAATGTTTTTGAGCGATCTATTTAGTTCTGAGTTTAGTCTTAGAGTGAATAAGGTAGAACGAACGAATATTGAATGGTTGGAAATACTCAGTGAGTGCATTAACTACTAGAAGCTGTTTCTGTGTCTTTGTCCCTTGTCATGAGAGACAGGAGAGAGGGGGAGCGAGGAGATACAGGAAGTGATCACGTGACGCGGCAGAGGATCAAGTCAAAAAATAAGGTTTTGAGACTGTTACAAGATATGTGATGTTATGACAATTTTAC
Source organism: Coregonus clupeaformis (assembly GCF_020615455.1). Lineage (NCBI taxonomy): Eukaryota > Metazoa > Chordata > Actinopteri > Salmoniformes > Salmonidae > Coregonus > Coregonus clupeaformis. Next base: position 1,706,957 of record NW_025533456.1, read on the forward strand.
ATAGGCTTGGCAAATACTATTTCATTAAAAATTGCATTTTGGAAGCTCTGTATCACTGGGGTTTGATTACAGATGTGTTGGGAATCAAGGATGGATTGAGGATTGTTCTGTAAATTTAAGATAATTAGAGCTAATAGAGCAAGGGGTTATGGGAATTGGAGTATTGAAGGGTTGTAAGGTTAGAAGGCTTTGTTTATGGGTATTTTAGTCTGAAGATGACTAACTTGCATTTACTGGCAGTTGATGGGTTGTGGTAAGATAGTCAACACTAATTGATAAATTGGTGACATAGAATATAGGAATAAAAAATTGGTTTTAAATTATTCATAATTTTTGATTGAGGTTTTAATTGGTTTTTTATTTTTAATTAAAATGGTTTTTGAATAAGGTATTTAATTGAATTTTTTAATATTCATATTTTATTTAATTAGATTTTTTGGGGAGGAGAAAAAAAAAAAAAAAATTATTTCTTATTTTTTTGGGGGGTTCTTAAGGTTATATTAATAATTTAAGGGGGGAAGCCATAGGCTATACAGTCTAAAATAAGCTAGTTCACAATAAAGGAATATAAAAGGGTTGATATAGGGGAAAATTGACTAAAATAGTAATTCTTTAACTAAAGTAGGGTTAGGAGAAACTAATGGCAGATGTTAGTACACCTTTCTCACATACGGATTCAGCAAAAAGACACCCACCTTACGAGAAGGAAGCTTTCAGTGATCATCTAGCAGGGTGATTATGGCATCAGAGATGAAGATGAACGAATAATAGATAGAGGACAAGCAGAAACGACGATGAAGATGAATCCAAAACTCCAGAAGGAAGGAAAACCGAGATGTCTGGGAACTTAAAGAAGATGAGGATGATGAAGATGAGAGTGATTGAGAGAGGTCATGGGTGGATATGACTCTGTGATCAGAAGGAAGTTGGCAAGAGAGAAATGAAGAAGGATACACGAGATTTGATCTCTGATGAAAGTTGAACGAAGAAGGAGACAAGAGATTCGAGTTCTGATGAAGAAAGCGATGAAGATTTGGAGATTAAAGGTGTTGTATGTTCAAGAGGATTTTATCCTACAATGACTGGCAAAGAAGAAATAGGAGATATAGACCGAGGCGTATCAGGCCTGGAGGAAGAGACGACTTTGGGAGAGGTAAGGGAGCTAGAGGAACAGCTCGAGACGCTGAAGATACAGAAGAGACAAGGAGAAAACCTGCGGAGAACATTTTTAATACCAAGAATTGGAGGAGAAGAAGAATACATTGAGGCAAAGATGCTGAAGAAAAGTAAGAAGAAGATGGAAGACGATATTTCGAGGACAGAACTTAAAATATAAGCTTTTGAAGAATCCTGATATGTCAACAACAAAGAACAGGACGAAGAAACTCTGAGAAGTCAATCATACAACTGGTGGAGAAGAGAAGCTTGTGTGATGAAGAATCAGGGTGAACCAAATCAACAATCACTGTTACAGCTTCAACTGAACAATATCAACGGCAATTGTACCAGCCAAGGGGGGACCAGATGTTCCATATCGACCGCCAGTTTCTGGACAGACACAGAATTGGAGAGGGAGAAGAACAAAGAAGAAGGAGGAATATTTCAGCTACACTTTCAGCAACTTTCAGAAGACTGGTATCATTATGGACAGATTGGGTACTTTACCTGTTAATGCAACAAGTCAGGAGGAAGAACAGAGAACATTTTTAAGGAAGATACAGGGGCAATTCAAGATCACCTGTTAGTGCCTAGAAGAGACGAAGGGGGGTGTCCGCTGAGAGAATCGATTAGAGAAGAAGAGAAAATAGCTAACAATTGAAGTAAAAACAACCGACCATTAGAAGTGATAGTGAATAGGGGAAAACTTATCTGTGTTCAGCCTAAAGAGGTTAAACATCTCACTAATTGATAACTAATTAGGATAGGGATTTGAGGTAGTAAAACAGTTACTTACTCTTAAGGTACTAATATTAGAAGATGCTGTTATGGCAGTGTTGGGAAGAGATGCATGGTTTGAATTGAATTGTACAATAAAATGTACACTAGACGACTGTCTATTAGACGATCTGTCTGGGAAAATAAAGTTAAAAGGGGGTGACTATTATTCTGGGTTACATTCTTACACTAAGGGATTTCAGGCTAGGCTAAAAGGTGTTTAGACGTTTGCCAAGTCTGTGTGTAATGAGTCAGAAGCAGGTGGGGAACTTTCCCAATCACATATTCTAAACATTTGGTGGTAAAGGATTGTGTGAAAAATCAGGGGGAAAAGTTGTAAATGTTATGAGAGAAAAGATTAGATTAAAATAAGTTAGGAGTAGATTAGGGTTGAAAGAACTCTGAGACAGTAAGCTAAGTTTCAAAGTTAGTAGTAAGACAGAGAGAGAACAGTGAGGAAGGACATTTTAAAGTTTAGTGGGAAGATAGGGTAGGAGTTTAGATCGGTTAGGAGCAGATGCATTGAGAAAGTATGTGTTGCTGAATGATAAGAGAAGATTGAGGGTGATTGAGTATCTATATTTACAGTTCCCAGCAGGGAGATCAAGGTAATTATGGGTGTATTTTGTGTAATCAAAAGTTTGAAAGTCAGGGATTTAGAGAAAGGACTGAGATTTGGGGAAAAAGTGACACTAGTGGTGATAGAGGGAAGTACAAGTAAAGAGTTCAAAGTCTTAGGGGAAAACTGGGGAAATTAGAAGTAACAACAATAAGGACATTAACACTTCAGTCTATTATAACAACAGGGAGAAGCAATTTAACTCTTTCAACATTGATAGGTATTAAAGCCATAAATATATTGCATTTGATTATAAGGGAACCAATACAGCACCAATTTTAGGGGGAAAATACTTATTAGGGTTTAGGATGGGGACGTTCCTTCCATATGGAGAGATAATTATGGAGAATAAGTATTGTTATCAGGACCAGGAGTAGAAGCTGTTGCACCTAGTCAACGGAGGGATAGTTTGTACAACGATATGAAGTGGAAGAGGTTAGGAGTGACTGTTCACTTATTTGGCGTAATGTTACAGAGAAAGGTCAGGGAGAATATATGTATGCTTATTTAGGGCAAGCATTAGAAGTTGTTCCGGTTAAGAACTATGGGTTAAAGGGCTATGTAATTCGTAAAGTGATGCCTATAATGGAAGATTTGAAATCTGTTGAAGCTTCCGCAGTCACCGAAGGAGTTCAGGAGGAGTAGATTACAGTAGTCACTCCAACAGTAGATAATACACAGAGGATAATGGGAACTTTTGCACTAGAAGTAATTAGGGTTGATACAGCAGCTAAATCAACTACTTTAATGGTAACTTTGGAAGGGATTAGTGATACGATGGCAATAGCAAAAGAGGGAGTATGACATCGACAACAACTTTTCTGAAATTAAATGGGGAATTTTAGACTCATGGGTTATGTTACGGATGAAGAGTGCTGTCAATGATAGTACGAATGGGGTTAAAATAGGAGAACAGATAGTAGTAGAGAGAATATAGATTCATCATGGAGGACAGGATGAGATCTTTGATTTTGATGACAGACAAGGAGAGGTATCTGATCAGTGCCGCTCGTTCTTCTGTTGTGGAAATTAGAGATAGATTAACTCATTCTGTAAGATCAGTGAGGAATCTTGAGGGTCCATGTCTGTTGAGAATTCCAGTACCAAACGTGTTAGACGGTCGCGCGGCCTCTATCAGGTATGGGTCAGTCTTATGCTTTGTCATGACTGTGGTATTAGCAACAGTCATTGACAGATAAAATAATGTCGTTGTCAGAACAGTGGTTTAAGCCTAGGTTTAATTGTTCTTGGTTGAATGAATTACCCTATGGGAATTGTTAAATGGGAAAGGAAAATCAGGTAACAACGGAACCCTGAAGTATTCAGGTGAAACATTGAGGGCTAAAAGTTGTTTTTGTTCTAATAAAACATATGAGGTAAAGGGTATGTTTATGGGAATATCAGATTGGGATGTTATATGATAACTTTGGATAAGCATGAACATAAGGTTAGAGATGACAAATATAATGTAATTTTTTATGGATCAGTTAGTAGGAACAGCAGGACTTTGATGGTTGAACGATTAGCTTTTGACGGACAATGTAACTATTGGGAATTTTAGAGATATTTAGAGGGTTTGGGGTGATAAAGCATATATATTCTTACATTATGGATGGAAAGGATTTTGTTACATGTTAACGTTGAAGCTTCCATATGAGGTTTTACCATTATAAGAGGGATAGCATCGGACACAGCTAAATCTAGGGTTAAAAGGGTGACATGGCGACATGTCATAGTCTTCAAGTCTATCATTGAAGGATAAGGTCAGGGAGAAGGGGGGACTTTATTCATGGTATGGTGTAACATTTGGGAAGATCATATTGATATGCATTGAAGGAAATAAGGGATGCATTTGGAAGACTTGGTTGCAAGATCAGTTAGGCCAGTGGGGGCAGTGATGGGTCAGATTTTAGTTTCAGCTTTGATAACACTGTGTGATGTTTGTAATTTGTTACTGACCTTTGAGAAAGCTTTGATATTGAGATAGGTTGGAGAGTGATTCCTGGAGACAACACTCAGATGCCGGTGTTGACTGTTCCTGATCTGGATAAAGATGGACCAGTGGAACTGAATGGATAAATATCATTTTTGATTATTGGATGATTTTTCAAAAAAAAAAATCAATATTGGGGTGATGTTGGTATGATTTATGAATCAAAGGGGGGAATAGGTTTATGTGATTCATGCATCATTTATATATCAGTTTATATTCTTAGTTGATATTGATGTTTAATTTGAAAGTGTTTGTTTTGCAAAAGATACTGTTTGGTCGTTTTTCTTTTCATTCCAGAAGCATTTGGGAGAACATGTGGAGATTGAAATACTCAAACAAAGACAATATGAAGGGACAATATGACTGGAGGAGATGAAACAAGGAGGGTGTGGCTGATTCCATCATCAATAGTCCATTGGAAGAGGAGACTACAGGGAGATTAAGTGTAGTGGACTACATTCCAGTGTCTGCAATGAAATATAGACATGTGTAATACATAATTGTGTAATAGCCTCAGGGATTAATTTTGTAGAATGATGTTTGATGTTATTGAATACATGTGAGGATCTTAGATGTTTTTGTTTATTTCGTGAATGTTTAGGGACAGAGAGGCTAGGAAGGGAGAGTTTCGTTGTACGGTCCAATGGGTTGACCAGCCTTACAATGGATATTTATTGGATAGGATTTTGTTTGCAGGGGCTTACATGTGTATTTAATTGCATCATAGTTTCAAAGGCATTTACATGGTTTATGAGGTTATCTGGAGTACCGAGGTGGTTACCTGGAGCAGAGGGACCGTGAGAGAATTTTACTGTCTTGATTGATGGATGGATATCTGAAAAGATGGCTGCCAGACAGTTTTTCGCTCTTACACTCCATAGAGATTTCTTCATATTTCATAGTAATGTATTTACACTCCATAGAGATTTCTTCATATTTCATAGTAATGTATTCACACTTCATAAACAGTTATTGCATAGAAAGGTATTTACACTCTAGAGAAGAATGTTTTTGGTTTAATGTTAAAGATACTCAATAAGATAAATTGTTACTTGTAATAATCCTATTCTGTTTGGTTTCGAGACGTTTAGGTTGTCTCGAAAGGGGGGAATGTAGTGTATTGACAATATGATGGTGTTAAATGTTTTAAATGGAACTGAAAGAATGTTGATTTTTGGTATCAAGAAGGAAGGTTTTAGCGTGACGCCACATATGACAGACAGGAAGTGGGTTGTAAGATACGGGGATTGAACAGTAGAGGGAGCCATTCAACTCTTAGAAGGCTATATAAAGGGGGGAAGAACGGCGGAGAGTTAGAGCAGCCCCTAGAATGGGAGGACACTGCTCTCCAGACCTCGCGAGTCTGTCACCCATGCTGAAGCTTGTGATCTGAATAAACCTTATGATCAACGTTCAGTATGAGCAGACTCCTTTTGTTCATCAGCAATAATTGCCACCACTCACTCGATACGACAATGTCTTCACTATTAGAAAATAGTAAAGATAAAGTAAAACCCTTGAATGAGTAGGTGTTCTAAAACTTTTGACCGGTAGTGTATATTGGCAGTTAATTAGAAAAATGTTTGGAATCATTCCTCTAAAACTGGTTGGCTAGCTAACAAACATACAAAATCAAATCAAATGTTATTGGTCACATACACATATTTTGCAGATGTTATTGCGGGTGTAGTGAAATGCTTGTGTTCCTAGCTCCAACAGTGCAGTAGTATCTAACAATACACACATCTAAAAGTAAAATAATGGAGTTAAGAAATATATAAATATTAGATCGAGAAATGTCGGAGTGGCATTGACTAAAATACAGTAGAATAGAATACAGTATATACATATGAGATGAAACATTATTGAAAGTGGCCAGTGATTCCAAGTATGTGTATAAGGCAGCAGCCTCTAAGGTGCAGGGTTGCGTAACCGGGTGGAAGATGGCTATTTAAAAATCTGATGGCCTTGTGATAGAAGCTGTTTTTCAGTCTCTCGTTCCCAGCTTTGATGCACCTGTACTGACCTCGCCTTCTGGATGATATGGTTGTGAACAGGCCGTGGCTCGGGTAGTTGATGTCCTTGATGATCGTTTTGGCCTTCCTATGACATCAGGTGCTCTAGGTGTCCTGGAGGGCAGGTCATTTGCCCACGGTGATGCGTTGGGCAGACTGCACCACCCTCTGGAGAGACCTGCGGTTGCGGGCGGTGCAGTTGCCGTACCAGGAGGTGATACAGCCCGACAGGAATTGTGCATCTGTAAAAGTCAAGCCAAATTTCTTCAGCCTCCTGAGTTTGAAGAGGCGCTGTTGCGCCTTCTTCACCACACCGTTTGTGTGGGTGGACCATTTCAGATCGTCAGTTATGTGTACGCCGAGGAACTTTAAGCTTTCCTCCTTCTCCACCGCAGTCCCGTCGATGTGGATAGGGGCATGCTCCCTCTGCTGTTTCCTGAAGTCCACAATCATCTCCTTTTGTTTTGTTGATGTTGAGTGAGATGTTATTTTCCTAGCACCACTCTCCCAGGGCCCTCACCTCCTCCCTGTAGGCTGTCATCATTGTTTGTTAATCAGGCCTACTTCTGTTGTGTCATCTGTAAACTTGATGAGTGAGTTGGAGGCGTGCGTGGCCACACAGTCATGGGTGAACAAGGAGTACGGGGGGGTGGGGGGCTGAGCACGCACACTTGTGGAGTCCCTGTGTTGAGGATCAGCGAAGTGGAGGTGTGTCCTACCTTCACCACCAGGAGGCGGCCCGTCAGGAAGTCCAGGACCCAGTTGCAAAGGCGGAGTTCATACCCAGGGCCGGTACTATGGTGTTGAATGCTGAGCTAGAGTCAATGAACAGCATTCTTACATAGGTATTCCTCTTGTCCAGATGGGATAGGGTAATGTAATGGCAATTGCATCGTCTGTGGATCTATTGGGGCGGTAAGCAAATTGAAGTGGGTGTCAGGTAAGGTAGAGATGATATGTTCCTTAACTAGCCTCTAAAAGCACTTCATTTTGACAGAAGTGAGTGCTACAGGGCGATAGTCATTTAGTTCAGTTACCTTTGCTTTCTTGGGTACAGGAACAATGGTGGACATCTTGACGCAAGTGTGGACAGCAGACTGGGATAGGGAGAGATTAAATATGTCCATAAACACTCCAGTCAGCTGGTCTGCCCATGCTCTGAGGATGCGGCTTGGGATGCTGTCTGGGTCGGCAGCCTTGCAAGGGTTAACATGTTTAAATATCTTATTCATGTCGGCCACGGAGAAGGAGAGCCCACAGTCCTTGGTTCGGGCTGCGTCAGTGGCACTATGTTATCTCAAAGCGGGCGAAGAAGGTGTTTAGCTTGTCCTGAAGCAAGACGTCGGTGTCCGCAACGTGGCTGGTTTTCCCTGTAGTCTGTGATTTTCTGTAGACCCTGCCATATACGTCTCGTGTCTGAGCCGTTGAATTGCGACTCCACTTTTGTCTCTGTAGTGACATTTTGCTTGTTTGATTGCCTTACGGAGAGAATAACTACACTGTTTGTATTCGGCCATATTCCCATTCACCTTGCGATGGTTAAATGCGGTGCTGCGCGAATGCTGCCATCTATCCACGGTTTCTGGTTTGGGTAGGTTTTAATAGTCACAGTGGATACAACATCTCCTTTACACTTCCTGATGAACTCAGTCACCGTATTCATCGATGTTATGCTCAGAGGCTACCTGGAACATATCCCAGTCCACGTAATCAAAACAATCTTGAAGCATGGGATTCCGATTGGTCAGACCAGCGTTGAATAGACCTTAGCACAGGTATTTTCTGTTTGCGTTTCTGCCTATAGGAAGAGAGGAGCAAAATGGAGTCGTGATCAGATTTGCCAAAGGGTGGTCGGGGGAGGGCCTTGTAGGCATTTCGAGAAGCTGAGTAGCAGTGGTCCAATGTTTTTCCAGAGCGAGTACTACTGTCAATGTGTTGGTAGAACTTCAGTAGCGTTTCCTCAAATTATCACAATCACACCATGAGTAGTTAATCAATAAACATACACCCCCGCCTTTCTTCTTCCCAGAGAGTTCATTATTACTGTCTGCGCGATGTCCTGAGAACCCAGCTAGCTGTATGGACGGGGACAGTATATCCCGAGAGAGCCATGTTTCTGTGAAACAGAATGTTACAATCCCTGATGTCTCTCTGGAAGGAGATCCTCACCCTGAGCTCGTCGACCTTATTATCCAGAGACTAAACATTAGCGAGTAATATACTCGGAAGCGGTGGATGGTGTGCACGCCTCCTGAGTTGGACTAGAAGTCCTCTCCGAATACCTCTTCTCCGCCAGCGGTGTTTTGGAGAAGCCTCTGGAATAAGTTCAATTGCCCTGGGGGGTACAAACAAAGGATCCAATTCGTATTCCTGGTTGTAATGCTGGTGAGTTACTGCCGCTCTGATATTCATAAGTTCTTTCCGGCTGAATGTAATAACACAATTTCTTGGGCTAATAATGTAAGAAATAACACACAAAAATACAAAATACTGCAAAGTTGCTTAGAAGCTTGAAGCAGCAGATCAATTCTTCAAATACATTATTTTACACTATCTTATCACAGAACTGGCAATCCATGATTCAGCAACTCCCTAACCAAAATGGCTGACATTCATCCCACCATAAGAAGGTTCATGTCCGTTCTAGTATTCTAATTCCTAATTCTATGGCAGTGACACTTTGACCTCTACTGTCCAGTCTGTCTGACCACAGACACATAAACCCCCTAACTGGAACAGTGGCCTTACCAACCATGCAGGGACACTGAAAATAGTAATCAGAGTCAGACAACCAGTGGCGGCTCCTGAAAAAATTCTCAGGAGGGTCAATTTTTCTGATGATTTAGGTGACCTACACACATTTTTAAAAAGATATGTCCAGCAACAACATGAAGACAGGGGCAGCATATAAGTCAATACCAGAAGCATTTATTGACTGATCTCAAAAGTGTTGGCTTACAAAAGCAAAATAAGTTATCACAGTAAAAATAATCAAGGGTGTTCTTTCACATTCCTCAACACTGCATAAACAATATGTATGGCTTTGTAAAAATGAACAACCATATTCTGGCCAATTGTATAGATTTGTAAATATGAACAACCATATTCTGGCCAATTGTATAGATTTGTAAAAATGAACATGAACAGATTTTTTATTTTTTTGAATGGCAGTACCTTTCAAACATGTCTGCTTGCAGTAAGGTAGCACTCACAAGGTGGCCAGAGAAAGAGAACCTTTCTTTGGTGTGATCCAGGATGGTGTTGCAGACCTCTTCAGACAGCCTCTGCTTCTCCTCTTCTCTCAAAGCTGTTCTGGGTCTTTTGGCTCCTGTTGTTTCTTGCAGCTGCTGTTGAGAGGAGTCCCTGAAGGCAAACAGACCAATGTGTTTGTTGGCTTTGTACAGTATTGTTGTCTATGTGATGCACAGGTATATGCAATGTATCCATGTATAGTACAAATACTTCAGTTCCACTTAAAATGGGCAGGGATGCATAAAGTCTTTAGTGTTTAAGTTAGCCTTTGTGTCTCACATAGCCTGGATGTTCAGCACAGTATACAGTGGTGCTCATAAGCTTATGATCCCATGCTAAAGTTGACTAAAAGAGGAATAAAAAAGAAAAGAAAATTGGTGTCCTTAAAGGTTGGATTTTCCAACTTTTTTAATTAAGTCATTAAGATCAATTTCCAAAAGATGATTTTTTTATTTTTTTATTCCTCTTTTTAGTCAGCTTTAGAATGTGTTCATACACTTATGAGCACCACTGTACAGTACACATAGTATATAAAATAAGATAGATTACACCACTGGCCATATATAATGACAATAATGTAATTTCAAACACAAATGCAGTCTCCTTTCATGCATACATTTTCAAATAAAGCTCTGCTTTGAGAAAGATCGAATGATATTGTTTAATCTTTATCTTACCTTATGGCCTGCACACTGCTTGCGAGCTGTCGAGGGCACGTTTGATAAAGACAGCATCGATGTCCTTATTCTGTAGCTTCTGGTACGGTGGGCTGGTCAAATGAACCCAATGAACCCCGTCCGGATGGCTTCAAAACATTCTATGAGGTCGTCTCGATTCTCGTGAGACAGTGTTCACGACTCTGCTGTTGCTAACCTCATCGTTGTGGCGGCGGACAGCCAGCCTGTATCCCTCATCCAGTTGAGTGGCAATATTCACTCTCACCAAAGCAGACAATCTCAAACAGCTATCAATGTGGGTCTTTGACAGCTCATTTTTCTTAATCTTTTCTGAAAGATGGTGCATGTCGGTTACACCAGTCGCTGTCCAAGCGTTGCTGTCTGCCGTTCATGGTTACGTTACGTTACGTATGACGAAAGCGCGTAAGTGCAAGCCCTCAGACACCCATAGAGAATGTATTGAAAGCTCAGAAATTTGAAAAAAAAATATTTTACATTAGAGGCTATGAGAGACTTCTGGGCGATTTTCAACCAGACTGAAATCGCCCCAAAACGGGCGGGGACATTTGAAGCACGACTTTAGCCTGATTGGACATTTAGTGGCTGGCAGATCAGACGTGAACACTGAACTACTGTTGCCATGATATAATTGATTAGAAAAAAAATCCCTTCCTTTTCCCGTTTGGCAGTGCGTCGCCCATATCGCCCTATTGAACACACCGCCCATGCAGACAACCACTAATTTCGTATTAAAAACAGTCAAGGCATTTGTGTTTGTTGGTTGTAGAACTACAGTAGTTTAATGTTAAACTATAGTGAGAGGTCATTGTTCTGTTATTAATCCACAGATAAAGCAGTAAAAGTTTGTTTTCTAGTAATCTCTCCTCCTTCAGGCTTCTTCTTCTTCTTTGGACTTTATATGGCGGTTGGCAACCAACTTTATGGTGCCTTACCACAACCAACTGGACTGGAGGGTAGACCTCAGTTCATCTTTCAATCACCCACGTGGGTAGATGCTCCTAAAAACCAATGAGGAGATGGGAGAGGCAGGACTTGCAGCGCATTGAGCGTCACAAATTGAACCGAGTTCTATGTTAGCGCCTGGCTACGCAGACGCTTGTTGACTCGCGCGAGCAGTGTGGGTGCAATGATTGAATTACACGCGTGCTGCAAGTGCCTCCAACCACTTATAGAATAGTTAAGTGCGTCGTTAGATGCTGTATTGCCCTCTTGTGTCAGTTTATACACAAGATCTCCGCTAAACATAGAATCACATGTTCTATATTGTGGAGCTCCGCCCCATAGGGGAGCTCTGCTCCTATTGGTTTACCCACTGCCCTAAGGCAGCATCAGCCTGAGACAAAATTATGCACACACCTGCAGCCAATAGGAGTACAGGTGTCCCTATAAGAGGGGATGCCTCCCCTCAATCAGCCTCCCTTTATCTTCAGCGACTGGACTAGACTAAAGAAGCCATGAAGAGACGAAGAGAAGACTCAGGATGAAGAAAACGCCGTCGATTTTCCAGATCATCGACGTCGTCCCCACAATGAGCACACCAAGCTTATCCATAGTGTAAGTATTTAACAAAAGCTCTTTTCAGAGCTCAATGTCGCTGTTCCCCTTGGTGGCTGTCGAACCCCCCCCGACTTATGTTTCGTGGGTTGAGGGACACAGCACGCCAGGGACGGCCTCATTAATCCCCCACTATGCGCCAGCTGCGCCCTCCTTTTTTGAGGGAGAGGAAGCAGCGTTGGGCATTTTTAGGGAGGATATTCCTCTTGAGGATGTGCTATCAGTGTTAGCCTCAGCTTCTGAGGCATCATCTGAAGGCGCTGACTCAGGAGATGACAGGGCTATTGGGGAAGAAATTAATATTCTATTGGAACAATTCATTATACTGACCCAGATGTTTAACACCCCTTTTCCACTCAGGAAAGTGTGAGGTCATTTACATCACTGGATGATGACGCCACAGCCTCTCTGTGCTCTGAATTTTCAGGTCTCATTGAGTGGGCTGCTAAACAGCGGGAGATTAAGCTGCCCCCCATTCCCTCCAACCCGGAAGAGGACATGATGGAGGGCGGCCATTACTCTCGCTACAGCTTGGCGTCAGACGGCGGCCTCCAGCAGCAAGGGAGCGGGCCTTGCCCCCCTGCAGTGCCAGAGGTGCCGACCATTCCGCCAGCGAGAGAGGTCATTAAAGCGTCAACCTGGCATCACCCGAAGGGCGGCCAGAAGAGACGCCGTTTATGACATGGCGAGGGGGAGAGAACGGAAGACGGCGCAGCGCCTGGTGTGACTGAGCCCACTGTTCCCCCCCACCCTACCGTTGAGGGTATGGAGGAGAACGTTTTTTGTTGATGTGTGTAATAAAGAGTTGGCTCTACCTGACTTTGTCAAAGAAAGAGCCCCTTTTCCATAATACATCCGAGAGCGTTCGACCTTCCTCACTCTCGCTCTCTCTCTTACCACTCGAGTGCAGCTCAGCCCACCACGGTGCGTTGCTGAGCGCACACATAAGGTAGGTATAAAAAGGATATTATTTTAAGATGTTACCTTATGAAGACCTCACTTTACAGACTCCTAGGAGTGCTGTAGTGAGTGTCTCACATAGCAGGTTGCAGTCTCAGTCAGATAGTGACATTTACATTACATTTTACATTTTAGTCATTTAGCAGACGCTCTTATCCAGAGCGACTTACAGGAGCAATTAGGGTTAAGTGCCTTGCTCAAGGGCACATTTACGTCATTTAGCAGACGCTCTTATCCAGAGCGACTCACAAATTGGTGCATTCACCCTATAGCCAGTGGGATAACCACTTTACAATTTTTTTGGGGGGGGTAGAAGGATTACTTTATCCTATCCCAGGTGTTCCTTAAAGAGGTGGGGTTTCAAATGTCTCCGGAAGGTGGTGAGTGACTCCGCTGTCCTGGCGTCGTGAGGGAGCTTGTTCCACCATTGGGGTGCCAGAGCAGCGAACAGTTTTGACTGGGCTGAGCGGGAACTATGCTTCCGCAGAGGAAGGGGAGCCAGCAGGCCAGAGGTGGATGAACGCAATGCTCGCTTTGGGTGTAGGGACTGATCAGAGCCCGAAGGTACAGAGGTGCCGTTCCCCTCACTGCTCCATAGGCAAGCACCATGGTCTTGTAACGGATGCGAGCTTCAACTGGAAGCCAGTGGAGTGTGCGGAGGAGGGGGGTGACGTGAGAGAACTTGGGAAGGTTGAACACCAGACGGGCTGCGGCATTCTGGATGAGTTGTAGGGGTTTAATAGCACAGGCAGGGAGGCCAGCCAACAGTGAGTTGCAGTAATCCAGACGGGAGATGACAAGTGCCTGGATTAGGACCTGTGCCGCTTCCTGTGTAAGGCAGGGTCGTACTCTCCGAATGTTGTAGAGCATGAACCTGCAGGAGCGGGTCACCGCCTTGATGTTAGCGAGGAGAACGACAGGGTGTTGTCCAGGGTCACGCCAAGGCTCTTCGCACTCTGGGAGGAGGACACAACGGAGTTGTCAACCGTGATGGCGAGATCATGGAACGGGCAGTCCTTCCCCGGGAGGAAGAGCAGCTCCGTCTTGCCAGGGTTCAGCTTGAGGTGGTGATCCGTCATCCATACTGATATGTCTGCCAGACATGCAGAGATGCGATTCGCCACCTGGTTATCAGAAGGGGGGAAAGGAGAAGATTAGTTGTGTATCGTCAGCGTAGCAATGATAGGAGAGGCCATGTGAGGATATGACAGAGCCAAGTGACTTGGTGTATAGGGAGAAAAGGAGAGGGCCTAGAACTGAGCCCCTGGGGACACCAGTGGTGAGAGCACGTGGTGCGGAGACAGCTTCTCGCCACGCCACTTGGTAGGAGCGACCGGTCAGGTAGGACGCAATCCAGGAGTGAGCCGCGCCGGAGATGCCCAGCTCGGAGAGGGTGGAGAGGAGGATCTGATGGTTCACAGTATCAAAGGCAGCAGACAGGTCTAGAAGGACAAGAGCAGAGGAGAGAGAGTTAGCTTTAGCAGTACGGAGAGCCTCCGTGACACAGAGAAGAGCAGTCTCAGTTGAATGACCAGTCCTGAAACCTGACTGGTTTGGATCAAGAAGGTCATTCTGAGAGAGATAGCAAGAGAGTTGGCTAAAGACGGCACGCTCAATAGTTTTGGAAAGAAAAGAAAGAAGGGATACTGGTCTGTAGTTGTTGACATCAGTGGGATCGAGTGTTGGTTTTTTGAGAAGGGGAGCAACTCTCGCTCTCTTGAAGACGGAAGGGACATGGCCAGCGGTCAAGGATGAGTTGATCAGCGAGGTGAGGTAGGGGAGAAGGTCACCGGAGATGGTCTGGAGAAGAGAGGAGGGGATGGGGTCAAGCGGGCAGGTTGTTGGGCGGCCTGCAGTCACAAGTCGCAGGATTTTATCTGGAGAGAGAGGGGAGAAAGAAGTCAAAGCATAGGGTAGGGCAGTGTGAGTAGGACCAGCAGTGTCATTAGACTTAACAAACGAGGATCGGATGTCGTCAACCTTCTTTTCAAAGTGGTTGACGAAGTCATCCACAGAGAGAGAGAGGGGGGAGGATTCAGGAGGGAGGAAAATGTGGCAAAGAGCTTCCTAGGGTTAGAGGCAGATGCTTGGAATTTAGAGTGGTAGAAAGTGGCCTTAGCAGCAGAAACAGATGAAGAAAATGTAGAGAGGAGGGAGTGAAAAGATGCCAGGTCGGCAGGGAGTTTAGTTTTCTTCCATTTCCGCTCCGCTGCCCGGAGCTCTGTTCTGTGAGCTCGCAATGAGTCATCAAGCCACGGAGCTGGAGGGGAGGACCGAGCCGGCCGGGAGGATAGGGGGACACAGAGAGTCAAAGGATGCAGAAAGGGAGGAGAGGAGGGTTGAGGAGGCAGAATCAGGAGATTGGAGGGAGAAGGATTGAGCAGAGGGAAGAGATGATAGGATGGAAGAGGAGAGAGTAGTGGAGAGAGAGAGAGCGAAGGTTGCGGCGGCGCATTACCATCTGTGTAGGGGCAGAGTGAGTAGTGTTGGAGGAGAGCGAGAGAGAAAAGGAAACAAAGTAGTGGTCGGAGACATGGAGGGGAGTTGCAGTGAGATTAGTAGAAGAGCAGCATCTAGTAAAGATGAGGTCAAGCGTATTGCCTGCCTTGTGAGTAGGGGGGACGGTGAGAGGGTGAGGTCAAAAGAGGAGAGGAGTGGAAAGAAGGAGGCAGAGAGAAATGAGTCAAATGTGGACATAGGGAGGTTGAAATCCCCCAAAACTGTGAGGGGTGAGCCATCCTCAGGAAAGGAACTTATCAAGGCGTCAACTCATTGATGAACTCTCCAAGGGAACCTGGAGGGCGATAGATGACAAGGATATTAAGCTTAAATGGGCTAGTGACTGTGACAGCATGGAATTCAAATGAGGAGATAGACAGGTGGGTTAGGGGAAAAATTGAGAATGTCCACTTGGGAGAGATGAGGATTCCTGTGCCACCACCCCTCTGACCAGATGCTCTCGGGGTATGCGAGAACACATGGTCAGACGAGGAGAGAGCAGTAGGAGTAGCAGTGTTTTCAGTGGTAATCCATGTTTCCGTCAGCGCCAGGAAGTCGAGGGACTGGAGGTTAGCATAGGCTGGGATGAAGTCGGCTTTGTTGGCAGCAGAACGGCAGTTCCAGAGGCTGCCTGAGACCTGGAACTCCAGGTGTGGGGTGCGTGCAGGGACCACCAGGTTAGAGAGGCAGCAGCCACGCGGTGTGAGGCGTTTGTGTAGCCTGTGCAGAGAGGAGAGAACAGGGATAGGCAGAGGCATAGTTGACAGGCTGTAGCAAATGGCTACAATAATGCAGAGGAAATCGGAATGAAATGAACTAAACATCTGGGAGAGGAGAGAGCAGGGCCTCCCTCACCAAAACTTCCACCTCAGAAACTATAATTGTTTCACTGAACCACCCGAACAAAAACTCTCCCAACTTCCACCTTTAGAAATCAGAATTGTTGTGAACCACAGCGGTTCAATGTTTAAAGGAATAGACTCAACCCACTTATTCAGCTAGCTAACTATGTCACCATAGCTAACTAGCATGCTAGCATCCAATAACACACAGTTTAGCACCAACACTTGGTCACAACAAACCACCAATAGTATGTTAACACACTAAGCAGATAATTTGTGTCCGTGTCTAGTTCCTTTCATAACGCAGCAATAATTAAACGTTGGCTAGCTTAGCACAAATATATTGTATTTAGCTGCCACAGTACAGCACACAATGGCTACTGTGTTGACTCTGTTCGAAAAACGGCTAGCTAGCTAGCTTCGTGCTATACCCGGCACCGCCGAAGACAATGCCAACCTACAGTAACTACCCACAACAGCCCACGATGCCTAACTATGACACCATAGCTAACTAGCATGCTAGCATCCAATAACACACAGTTTAGCACCAATACTTGGTTACAACAAACTACCAATAGTGTGTTAACACACTAAACAGATCATTCGTGTCCGTGTCTAGTTCCTTTCATAACGCAGCAATAATTAAACGTTGGCTAGCTAGCACAAGTATATTGTATTTAGCTACTACAGTACAGTTAGCTGGTCGTGTTGGCTAGCTAGCAATGGCCACTGTGTTGACTTTGTTTGAAGAACGGCTAGCTAGCTAGCTTCGTGCTACACATTTACATTTACATTTTAGTCATTTAGCAGACGCTCTTATCCAGAGCGACTTACAGTTAGTGAATACATATTTTTTTATACTGGCCCCCCGTGGGAATCGAACCCACAACCCTGGCATTGCAAACGGCATGCTCTATCAACGCTACATCCCTGCCGGCCATTCCCTCCCCTACCCTGGACGACGCTGGGCCAATTGTGCGCCGCCCCATTGGTCTCCCGGTTGCGGCCGGCTACAGCAGAGCCTGGATTCGAACCAGGATCTCTAGTGGCACAGTTAGCACTGCGATGCAGTGCCTTAGACCACTGCGCCACCCGGCACCGCTGAAAAACAATGCCAACCTACAGTAACTACCCACAACAGCCCACGATGCCTAACTATGACGCCATAGCTAACTAGCATGCTAGCATCCAATAACACACAGTTTAGCACCAATACTTGGTTACAACAAACTACCAATAGTGTGTTAACACACTAAACAGATAATTTGTGTCCGTGTCTAGTTCCTTTCATAACGCAGCAAAAATTAAACGTTGGCTAGCTAGCACATTAACATTGGAAACAACTCTCCACCGTTGCTAAACGTTACCAGTAGCTACCCGCTAGCTAGCTAGCCTCGTGCTTCGCCGGGCTCCGCCGTAAACAATACTTACCTACAATAATTACCTACGGAAACCTACAATAACTACCTAAATAACTACCTAAATAAACTACCTACAATACCTAACTACAACTACCTACCTACGATCTAAATACATGGTTTAAGCTTTACTCAACACCATATAAGAAGCCAAGTGACAGGATGATACAACCGCTATTCGGGGATGGCGCACTATCTCAGGCTAAGGCCTCTGTCAGTGCAGTTCAGACCCGTGCTGCATTCAAGGAGGGCCGGAATACTACGGTTACGGGTTTAACCAACATATCGGCGGCCCCGTTTCTCTCAGAATGCGCTGATGCTCACCACACTGAGTGTAGCTCAGCCCACCAGGGGTGCAGAGCTGAGCACACACAGGAGGTGAATGTTAATAAGGTATCAAGGCGCCGCCTTGTGTTACCTCATAGAAACCTCACATTACAGACTCCTAGGAGTGCTGTAGTGAGTGTCTCACATAGCAGGCTGCAGTCTCGGTCAGACACTGACATGATGACACAGCCGCTATTTGAGGGATGGCGCACTATTGCAGACTAAGGTCTCTGTTAGTGCGATTCAGACCCATGCTGCGTTCACGGAGGGCCCGATTACCACGGTCACGAAAGTAACCAACGTATCGGCGCCCCCACCTCTCTTAGAACGCGCCAATGCTCACCACACTGAGTGTAATTCAGCCCACCAAAGGTGCAGAGCTGAGCACACACAGGAGGTGAAAGGGAAAAAGATACCAAGGCACCGTCTTAGGTTATCTCAAAGAGACCTCACATTACAGACTCCAAGGAGTACTGTAGTGAGTGTCTCTCATAGCAGGTTGCAGTCTCAGTCAGGAGACAGGATGACGCAACCGCTATTTGGGGATGGCGCATTATCGCGGACTAAGGTCTCTGTTAATGCGATTCAGACCCATGCTGCGTTCACGGAGGGTCTGATTACTACGGTTACAGGTATAACCAATGTATCGGCGCCCCCGCTTCTCACAGAACGCGCTGATGCTCACCACGCTGAGTGTGGCTCAACCCACCAGAGGTGCAGAGTTGAACACACACAGAAGGTGAAGGTTAAGAAGGTATCAAGGAGCCGCCTTGTGTTACCTCATAGAGACCTCATATTACAGACTCCTAGGAGTATTGTAGTGAGGGGCTCTAATAGCGAATTGCAGTCATCTGGGATGATGACGCAATCGCTTGCTGGGGATGGTGCCCTGTCGCAGGCTGTGGCCTCGGTCAGTGCAATTCAGACCCGCGCTGCGTTCACAGAGGGCAGGAATACGACGGTTACAGGTTTAACTGACGTCTCTGCCCCTCCTTCTTGTTCAGAACGCACTAATGTTTCCTCTCCCTTTCATGGGAGGCCCGCCTTGGGCTGTTCCACCACCTCAGTGTTGGGGAACAGCGGCGGCAAGGGCCATAGAGGAATACAGGTCCTTCCTACCGAATGTACCACAGCTTCGCGCTCGACCGCTTTCTCTGCATTGCTGGCAGTGGCAGCGAAGCTGCACCCTCTCACGCTGGCTAGAACAGACGTTGCAGAAGGGTTATGCTCTACAATTCCATCGGACCCCACCCCCATTCAGGGGAGTGGTGGAGACGGTGATGAAAACGCCCGAAAAAGTGGCCGCTCTGGTTTCAGAGATTACGGAACTTTTGGCGAAGGAGGCGGTCACAGTGGTTCCCCAGGAGCAAAGGAACAAAGGGCTATATTCGCCCTACTTCCTGGTGCCCAAAAAGACGGGGGGAATGAGGCCAATATTGGATTTACGCATTCTCAACGAGAGCGTAACCAAACGGCCCTTTCGAATGCTAACGACAAAACGTCTGCTGGAATGTGTCCAGAAAGGAGACTATTGTACGAGCATAGACCTAAAGGACGTGTACTTTCAAGTGCCGGTACAGCCGCGTCACAGGAAGTTTCTGCGATTCGCCTTTCAAGGGGTGGTGTACGAATACACGAGGATGCCATTTGGGTACGCCCTGGCACCTCGCACGTTTTCCAAGTGTGTGGAGGCGGCATTGGAACCGTTGCGTCGTCAGGGAATACGGCTACTAGCCTACCTAGACGACCTACTGGTTCTCGCCCCTTCAGCAGAGCTGGCGATCACTCACACAACACAGACAGTGATTCATCTCACACGTCTGGGGTTCGCTGTGAATTGGAAAAGAGCGCGCCCTGGCCCAGTCATCAGATTGTCTACCTGGGGATACAGCTAGACACTGTAATGATGAGGGCTCGAATTTCGGACCCCGAAGGGTAGCCTTGTTGCTAGCCCTGAGGAAGTGTCGTCCGAATCACACGGTGACGGCGCTGTCGATCATGTCACTTTTGGGTCTCATGTCGTCAGCCCACTCTGTGGTTCCGCTGGGACTCCTGCACATGCGCAGGATGCAGCGATGGTTCGCCCAACTAAGACTAGACCCATTGCGTCAACGTCATCGGTTGGTGGTGGTTCCCCTCTCGCTCAGTGCAGATCTGAACTATTGGAGAAACCCGCTCGTTCTCACACACGGAGTCCCGATAGGCAAAGTGTCCTCTTACATCCCAGTGTTCACAGATGCGTCTCTGACGGGATGGGGAGGGACATGTCAGACCCAAGCGATAGGAGGTGTGTGGCCTCTTTCGAGTCGCCACATCAACCTCTTGGAGTTGGAAACGGTTCAACTGGTTTTGACCCACTTCACGTCTACCCTTCGGGGTCGCGATGTGCTGGTCTGGTCAGACAACCGGACCACAGTAGCTCACATAAATCGCCAAGGAGGAGTCAGGTCTCCTGCTCTCCATCGGGCAGCTGAGGAATTGTGGCTGTGGGCTCACGAGCACCTTCGCTTATTGAGAGCAGCACACATTCCGGGCTACTTGAACGTAGGAGCAGACCTCATGTCAAGAGGGGGTCCTCGAGACGACGTGTGGTGTCTGCATCCGGACATTGTTCTCCAAATTTGGGAACAGTTCGGGAGAGCCGAGGTGGGTCTATTCGCGTCACGCGTGAACGCGCAATGTCCCCTATGGTTCTCTATGAGGGAACAGGAAGAACCGCCACTGGGAAGAAACGCTTTTGCGCACCACCCGTGGCCGAGAGTTCTTCTGTATGCATTCCCTCCGCTGTCCTGCATTCTCCCACTGTTAGCCAGGGTGAGGTCAGGAGGGCTGTCAGTGATACTGGTAGCCCCTGATCGCCCAGGGGCTCCTTGGTTTGCGGAGATGAGTCAGATGTTGATTGCGCCACCTTGGCCAATTCCACATCGACGGGACGCGTTGTCTCAGGCAGGGGGCACGATAGGGAAGTTGCCCATAATCGGCCAACCACTGAAGGCCTGGCTGCTGAGAGGGACAGGCTAGAGCGCCGTGGGTTATCTGATGCAGTGATCAGGACCATACAGGGTTCACGTGCCAGTTCCACTTCCAGGATGTATGCCAGTAGATGGAACGTGTTTTCACGATGGTGTGTCACACAAGGTGTAGACCCCATGAGCTGTCAGGTTGAGAGTATTCTCTCTTTCCTACAGCTTATGTTTGATAAGCAGCGATCGCCCGCCACCATTAAGGTGTTTGCAGCGGCGATTTCAGCTTGTCACGAGGGGTTTGGCAGAGACAATGTCTTTAGCCACCCTCTAGTGAAATGTTTCCTATTAGGAACGCGGCGGCTTAGGCCAACACCTAGAGCCACGCTTCCTCAGTGGGATTTGGCTTTGGTACTCGAAGCGCTATGTAAGTCGCCGTTCGAGCCATTGAATCAAATACCCCTCAAGATGCTGTCTATGAAGACAGCGTTGTTGCTCGCTTTGACTACGGCTAAGCGTGTTAGTGATTTGTGTGCTCTTTCGACGAGACCCGACTGCCTGGCCATTAATGGCGATCTGAGCAGAGCGGTGTTACGTCCTAACCCGGCATTTGTGCCGAAGGTTATTAGGAGTTCATATAGATCACAGACCATGGAGCTGTGGGCTTTTTCTCCCCCTCCTCATTGGGAGAGGAGTGAGGAAAGGCTCCATCGCCTGTGCCCAGTACGCGCCTTGGCGTGTTACGTCGAGCGCACAGCAGCGATTAGGTCATCGCCTCAGCTGTTTGTGTGTCATGGTGCTGCTGCACTAGGTAGACCACTTTCGAAACAGCAGCGTCTGTCTCATTGGCTTTGTGAGGGCATTGAGACAGCTTATGAGGCAGCGGGGCGACAACTGCCTCAGGGTATCAGAGCTCACTCCACTCGTGGAGTAGCAGCTTCTACTGCCCTTTTCAGAGGAACAGGGGTAGAGGATATATGTAGAGCGGCGTCATGGTCAACACCGTCTCCATTTATCCGTTTCTATCTCTTGGATATGTCTTCTAACTCTTTGGCTCAGTCTGTACTCAGCGTGGCTGAAGGGAGACTTTGAGCTAGGAGGAGAGGAATGCAGGACTGTGGAGACAAGGTCTCTATCAGGTCCGCTTCTGATAGAAGGACATATTTTTGGCATGACTCCTGACTGACAGGTTCAGTACAGTAGAGGACATGTATTCATCTGCCCACCAGTGAGTCACTGGAGTGAGGCGGAATGATGGGGGATAATAGTAGTAACTTGGTTACGATGCTATTAGACCGGTCATGACAATTTGACGGAATGTGAGGTCATCTATCTATTTGTTCAGATAAGTATGAATCATGTTCTGGGATCTGCCCACTAATCTCTTGGGTTCCATTGATTGAGTGAGGCAGCCTACCGTGTACACAATGTAGAGTGACACTTTGTGTCATTCCATTAGTGGTCGGTAGTATTGTAACAGGATATTGAGGTACCATCTATCTGCTAGTACAGATTAGTTTGGCCTGTATTCTGGTGATCTGCCCACTAGTCATTGGTGTTGCCATTGGACTAGGTGGGGCGGGTTTTTAACCGATGACGCAGTATATTGTGACACTTGTAGGGTGACAGTGGTTACAGTACTGCGGGAATTGGTTGCAGCCATTGCTAGGCCTGACCTTTTAATTTTGATGGGAAGTGTTGGGCTCGGCAGGGAGTACATTTTGGGAGCGCTACGCTCCGCCTTAAACCAATAGGAGCAGAGCTCCCCATGGGGCGGAGCTCCACGATATAGAACGATTAGTTACCGGAGTGTAACTCCAGTTCTATGAGTGGAGCGGAGCCCCATAGGACTTAAGGCCCTGCCGACCCTCTCTAGTCTCGCTGAAGATAAATATCTCGGGAGGCTGATTGAGGGGAGGCATCCCCTCTTATAGGGACACCTGTACTCCTATTGGCTGCAGGTGTGTGCATAATTTTGTCTCAGGCTGATGCTGCCTTAGGGCAGTGGGTAAACCAATAGGAGCAGAGCTCCCCTATGGGGGCTCCGCTCCACTCATAGAACTGGAGTTACACTCCGGTAACTAATCGGTTTATCGGTCTCTCTGTGACCGCGGATAAGTTCTGAGCAAAGTTGACTACAAGTGCAAAGTTGCCAATGTCTTTGCAATTGATACAAACAAGCGACGTATAAAAACATGCTTCAAATGAAAACCGAGATGACTGCATTAAAATATCAACCGAAGGCTATTGGCCTATTTCAATCATATTGAAATACCCACATTTCATGTTCAAACAATTTAATTATATTTTGCTACTTGTCGTCTACTGTCTGTAATTTGCCTGAATATATTTCATGCGGAGCACATGCCCATTTGCCATGGTATACATTAGGCATATTTGTTGTTTTTCTGAACCCACTGCCCGCAAATCTCATCTATGCTTTAGAACCAAAAAATTGTTGGCAGTTGTGTAAAATTACTTTGAAGTACTACTTAAGTAGTTTTTTGGGGTATCTGTACTTTAAGGTCTGTACAAGGCCCTACTAACATGGGCGCAAGGATGTGCCAAATCGGTGATTTAGACCTAATGCATTTTCATTGGGTAAGCATTAAACATTTAAATAAGCCTTAGCCGCCTCAATATTTGCAGCCATAGGTGGTAAAATCTGTCTAGGAGCTGATCCATCGTCAGTAATGTGAAATAATTCTTATAGTAAGGTAAGATTTTAATGGAGAAAGCTGATCAGAGCAGAGCTTCCTTTCGGTTTGAAAACACGTTACATCTTTGTCCATTGTAGGAAATGGTTAGGGTGAGGGGATGTAGCACCATTTTCAGGTGTGAGCATAGAGATGTATGGAGATCGCAACGTTGTATCTGTCCCACTATGGCTGTGAGTGCACAGACAGCACCATTGAGGCCATCTCCATTTTGAAGTAGTCCATTTTCTTCTTCTACTACTTCTATGAGTTGGTAAATAAACTGAAAGGTTGTATAGTGCCACCTAGAGTGTGTTGTTTGAACAGGTATACAGCCAAGTTTTTATATTTACTGCCACCTGCAGTTATGGAATGTTTGCTCATGTGTATAATTCATTGGCTGATCCCTCCTGGTGACCTGATGTAGTTATGTGATCTTTCCTTAACACATAGGAAGTCCCACCCAGTTGACTACTTAAAAATGGTGAAAGTCCTCAATGGCACTGCCCATGCTAAAACTGGCTTTTGGGAACTAGAGTCCTCTATAAATCTCTATGTGTGTGAGCGTGACTGTGACAAGAAACTGAAAACCACTTCCTGTTGACTAAGTTCTCTGCTGAGAATAAGTGTTTGAAGTTCTCTAGTGTGAATGTGCTCTGTATCTGAAAAACTGTATTTCCATGGCAATAAATTATTAACTTTTTCAGGCCCACATTTAAAATCACATGTAAATGGAACTGAATCATGTCCAGGTTGATAGTGACTCATGTGATTTTGCAACTAAATGCATTTTTTTGTCTCAGGGGTAGATTTTTTGAAAAAATATATAAAATGTAGATTTTTTTATTTTGTATTAACTCATTTTAATGATCAACACAATACCAATGTCTACATATGTAAAAACGGTCACATTTGTACGTTTTGTAGACAAACATATATATTTTTCCTTTATTTAACTAGGCAAGTCAGTTAAGAACACATTCTTATTTTACAATGACGGCCTACCCCGGCCAAACCATCCCCTAACCCGGACAACACTGGGCCAATTGTGCGCCGCTCTATGGGACTCCCGATCACGGCCGGTTGTGATACAGCCCGGGATCAAACCAGGGTCTGTAGTGACACCTCTAGCACTGAGATGCTGTGCCTTAGACTGCTGCACCACTCGGGAGCCTACATATCAAGTAAAATGTTGTACTCGATGACATAATCAAAAGTTAAAACCGTTAAACTATTCGCAGTGACGTGGGGAGCAAGAAAATAGAAAGTTGTTGCAGGGTTTGAAAATCACAGTTTTGCTTACTTTTACCACAGATCATAGAAACACACTTTTTTCACATATTTAGGACACTGGTAAAGTGCTGGAGATAATGAATATGAGGTTGAAAAGTGGCAGAATTATACTTTTTTTTCAGCTTTTCAATTTACACTGAACAAAAATATAAACGCAACATGTAAAGTACTGGTCCCATGTTTCATGAGCTGAAATAAAAGATCCCAGACATTTTCCATATGCACAAAATGCTCTCACATTTTGTGCAGACATTTGTTTACATCCCTGTTAGTGAGCATTTCTTCTTTGCCAAGATAACGAGATCCTGATAATGAGATCCTGAGGCCCATTGTCGTGTCATTCATCCGCCGCCATCACCTCATGTTTCAGCATGATAATGCACGGTCCCATGTCGCAAGGAACTGTACACAATTCCTGGAAGCTGAAAATGTCCCAGTTCTTCCATGGCCTGCATACTCACCAGACATGTCACCCATTAAGCATGTTTGGGATGCTCTAAATCGACGTGTACGACAGCGTGTTCCAGTTCCCACCAATATCCAGCAACTTCGCACAGCCATTGAAGAGGAGTGGGACAACATTCCACAGGCCACAATCAACAGCCTGATCAACTCTATGTGAAGAAGATGTGTTGCGCTGCATGAGGCAAATGGTTGTGACACCAGATACTGACTGGTTTTCACGCCCCTACATTTGAAATTGTTGCATGTTGTGTTTATATTTTTGTTCAGTATAGCTATTTCAATGTTTTTTTAAATCAAAAGTATTTCATATCTGGATTTCACTGTTTTGCATTGGCTTTGTCTTGTGTCACACCCAGAGTTTTGATATTCTGCTATGTATTACAATAAGAACATTAGGTAGATTTTTAGTAGACCTGTTTAAAAAAAGATTCTAATTAATGGAAACTATATAAATATTTGATGTGCGTAGGCCAGTCGTCTCACAATATTACATCATTACCATCACTCTGAACAAAATGAGAACTGATAGTGTTTTTTTCAAAATGTTACACATCAAGTCACACAACTGAGACGTGACAGGGAAGAACAAAGATATGACATGAAGAGTGTATGATATTAAAACTACACCTTCAAGAAAAGTCACTTTGAATTTGTCAAGATAAGATCATATTTTTATTCTGCGTTGTCGTGATGTGTCATTTCAATGTCATGTTGAACAATGTTGAAAATGTGCTGTATTGACTTTGACATTAAGATTTCCTCCAAGGTCTCTCTCTCTCCAAGACAATGGGTCATAAAAGTGGCTCTTAACACCTGCTCTCTCTACCCTCACTCTCTTAACTTATGTTCTACTGCAGCTACACCTCCTCCCAGTCTGCCCTGCTCTGGGCTCAATGAGGGTATGGACCTCCATCTTCAGCATGCTCATCACATGATCTGGACCTTCGCCTTGAATGGCAACAACTGGTGAACTGATAAGTTACCGACATTGTCATCCTACAAAAAACATGGTAAAGAGGAGATGGACCTACTGGTTGCCCTCTACGTTACAGAGAGCTGGTAGTCCCATCCACCAAACTACCAGGTGTGAAACATGGAAGGGACTCAGAGGGTATGCTAATTTGGTATAGAGCAGACCTAACTCATTCTATTAAATTAATCAAAACAGGAACATTTTACATTTGGCTAGAAATTCAAAAGGAAATGATCTCAACAGAGAAAAATGTCCTCCTGTGCTACCTATATCCCCCCACTACAATCCCCATACATTAATGAAGACAGCTTCTCCATCCTGGAGGGGGATATCAATCATTTCCAGGCCCTGTGACAAGTACTAGTCCGTGGTGACCTAAATGCCAGAACTGGACAAGAACCTGACACTCTCAGCACACAGGGGGACAAACACCTACCTGGAGGTGACAGAATTCCCTCCCCCATATGCCCCCCTAGCAACAACTACGACAACATAACCAACAAAAAGGGGTCACAACTCCTGCAGCACTGTCACATGCTGGGTATGTACATAGTCAATGGTAGGCTTCGAGGGGACTCCTAAGGTAGGTACACCTACAGCTCATCCCTTGGCAGTAGTACTGTAGACTACTTTATCACTGACCTCAACCCAGAGTCTCTCAGCGCGTTCACAGTCAGCCCACTGACACCCCTATCCGATCAAAGCAAAATCACAGCAGAGCAATACTCAATCATGAGGCATCAAAGCCAAAGGAACTGAATAATATTAAGGCATGCTATAGATGGAAGGAAAGTAGTGTGGAAACCTACCAGAAAACAATTAGGCAACAACAAATTCAATCCCTTTTAGACAACTTTCTGAACAAAATGTTTCACTGTAATAGTGAAGGTGTAAACTTGACAGTAGAAAACCTCAACAGTATATTTGACATCTCAGCTGCCCTATCAAATCTAAAATTTTAAAGCGGACAACCTAAGAAAATGAACATAAATGACAAATGGTTTGATGAAGAATGCAAAAACCTAAGAGAAATTGAGAAACCTATCCAACCAAAAACATGGAGACCCAGAAAACCTGAGCCTTCACTATGGTGAATCACTAAAACAATACAGAAATACACTAAGGAAAAAGAAGGAACAGCACATCAGAAATCAGCTCCATGTAATTGAAGAATCCATAGAATCTAACCACTTCTGAGGAAATTGGAAAACACTAAACAAACAACAACACAAAGAGTCATCTATCCAAAACGGAGATGTATGGATAAAACACTTCTCCAATCTTTTTGGCCCTATAACAAAGAACAAACAGCAAAAACATATACATTATCAAATACAAATCTTAGAATCAACTATTAAAGACTACCAGAACCCACTGGATTCTCCAATTACATTGAATGAACTACAGGACAAAATACAAACCCTCCAACCCAAAAATGCATGTGGTGTTGATGGTATCCTAAATGAAGTGATAAATATACAGACCACAAATTCCAATTGGCTACACTTAAAACTCTTTAACATCATCCTTAGCTCTGGCATCTTCCCCAATATTTGGAACCAAGGACTGATCACCCAAATCCACAAAAGTGGACACATTGTGACCCCAATAACTACCGTGGGATATGCGTCAACAGCAACCTTGGGAAAAATCCTTTGCATTATCATTAATAGCAGGCTCGTACATTTCCTCAGTATAAACAATGTACTGAGCTAATGTCAAATTGGCTTTTTACCAAATTACAGTACGACAGACCACATATTCACCCTGCACACCCTAATTGGCAAACAAACAAACCAAAACAAAGGCAAAGTCTTCTCATGCTTTGTTGATTTCCAAAAAAGCTTTTGACTGAATTTGCATGAGGTTCTTCTATACAAATTGCTAGAAAGTGGTGTTGGTGGAAAAACATACGACATTATAAAATACATGTACTCAAACAATAAGTGTGCGGTTAAAATTGGCAAAAACACACACATTTCTTTCCACAGGGCTGTGGGGTGAGACAGGGATGCATCTTAAGCCCCACCCTCTTCAACATATATATCAACGAATTGGTGAGAGCACTAGAACAGTCTGCAGCACCCGGCCTCACCCTACTAGAATCTGAAGTCAAATGTCTACTGTTTGCTGATGATCTGGTTCTTCTGTCCCCAACCAAGGAGGGACTGCAGCAGCATCTAGATCTTCTACACAGATTCTGTCAGACCTGGGCCCTGACAGTAAATCTCAGTTAGACAAAAATAATGGTGTTCCAAAAAAGGTCCAGTTGCCAGGACCACAAATACAAAATCCTTCTAGACACCGTTGCCCTAGAGCACACACAAAACTATTCATACCTCGGCCTAAACATCAGCGCCACTGGTAACTTCCACAAAGTTGTGAACAATCTGAGAGACAAGGCAAGAAGGGCCTTCTATGCCATCAAAAGGAACATAAAATTTGACATCCCAATTATTAAGATATGGCTAAAAATACTTTAATCAGTTATAGAACCCATTGCCCTTCATGGTTGTGAGGTCTGGGGTCCGCTCACCAACCAAGAATTCACAAAATGGGAAAAACACCAAATTGAGAATTCTGCTAAAATATCCTCCATGTACAACGTAAAACACCAAATAATGTATGCAGAGCAGAATTAGGCTGATACCCGCTAATTATCAAAATACAGAAAAAAGCTGTTAAATTCAACAACCACCTAAAAGGAAGCCATTCCCAAACCTTCCATAACAAAGCCATCACCTACAGAGAGATTAACCTGGAGAAAAGTCCCCTAAGCAAGCTGGTCCTGGGGCTCTGTTCACAAACACATAGAGACACCAACCACAGAGCCCAAGGCCAGCAACACAATTAGACCCAACCAAATCATGAAAAAAATACTTGACACATTGGAAAGAATTAACAAAATAAACCAGAGCAAACTAGAATGCTATTTGGCCCTAAACAGAGAGTACACAGTGGTAGAATACTTGACCACTGTGACTGACCCAACGAAAGCTTTGACTATGTACAGACTCAGTGAGCATAGCCTTGCTATTGAGAAAGGCCACCTTAAGCAGACCTGGCTCTCAAGAGAAGACAGGCTATGTACACACTGCCCACAAAATGAGTTGTAAACTGAGCTGCACTTCCTAACCTCTTGCCAAAAGTATGACCATATTAGAGACACATAATTACCTCAGATTACACAGACCCACAAAGAACTTGAAAAACAAATGAAATTCTGATAAACTCCCATATCTATGGGTGAAATACCACAGTGTGCAATCACAGCAGCAAGATTTGTGACCTGTTGCCAAAAGAAAAGGGCAACCAATGAAGAGCGAACACCATTGTAAATACAACCCATATTTATGTTTATTTATTTTCCCTGTTGTACTTTATCTATTTGCACATAATGCGACATTTGAAATGTCTATATTCTTTTGGAACTTTTGTGAGTGTAATGTTTACTGTTATTTTTTTGGTTGATTTCACTTTGTTTATTATCTATTTCACTTGCTTTGGCAATATGTTTCCCATGCCAATAAAGCCCTTTGAATTGAATTGAGAGAGTGTGATAATACAGTATGATAACAGTGTGTGTGCAGTTCTGCAGAAAGGTTTGCATGAGTTTTTCTGCGTGCTCATAAGTCAGTGTCGCTGAGGTACATGAAAAACCCGCCCACTTGTGTGTTTTCAGGAGGAAGTGGTTTCTAGGTTACTGACAAAGGCCCCCCTTCTACGTTTCAAGTTACATGTTTTTGTGATGTAACTTCCTGTGACTGGTGGTCTCCATAGCGACCTGCTTCTGTCTCTCAGGAGTAGTGACCATAGACATCCTATTAAATTACTAGAGGGGTTATGTCGTAGACCCTCAAAGTTCCAAAATGGGGTCAAAATGGCACCGTATTGTTCAGGGAGAAATCTAAACTAGTCTAATTGGAATGAATGGCAGTAAAGGCATAATCCTGATTTTAGGCAGTAGAGGCATAATCCTGATTTTACTTCTGCAGCAAAATAAAAGTAAGGCATGTAATATATCTGAAATTGTGTAATATAATTATTGGCAAACCTAAAACATTGTCAAATTATTATAAATACACTTTATATGAGGTTTCTACCAATTGTATGTACAAATAGCCTCTAAAATATACACTGAGTTTACAAAACATTAAGAACACCTGCTCTTTCCATGACATAGACTGACCAGGTGAATCCAGGTTAAAGCTATGATCCCTCAATGATGTCACTTGTTAAATCCACTTCAATCAGTGTAGATGAAGGGGAGAAGACAGGTAAAGAAGGATTTTTAAGCCTTGACACAGTTGAGACATGGTGTCACGATCGTCTAAGGAGGGAGAGGACCAAGGCGCAGCGTTGAAAGCAAACATATTTATTTTATCAAGATAACACGATCAAAACAACGAAACGTGACTTCCTTGGTTACAAAAACAAACCAACACGGAACAAGAAACCACAACACAAAGTGAAAAGACCGATAGTTAAATATGGCTCCCAATCAGAGACAACCAGCTGTCACTCAGCCCAACATAGAAAATCAAACATAGAATACACACCCTGGCTCAACATAACATTGTCCCCAGAGCCAGGGCGTGACAGTACCCCCCCCTAAAGGCGCGGACTCCGACAGCGCCAACTAAATCCCACAGGGGAGGGACCGGGTGGGCACTCCGCCTTGGCGGCGGATCCGGCTCCGGGCCTGATCCCCACTCCCTCTCCAACCCCCCAAAGTACCCCTGGTCCGGTCTGGCCCCGCTGGCCGGAGCCGGACTGACGATACGCACCCCTGGCTTGGTGCGTGGAGCAGGAATGGACCGGACTGGGCTGGCGACGCGCACCACAGACTTGGTGCGGAGAGCAGGAACCGGCCGGACAGGGCTGACGAAACGCACCACAGACTTGGTGCGGAGAGCAGGCTACGGGCCGTGCCGGACTGATGACGCACACCACTGGCTTGGTGCGGGGAGCTTGGATGGGCCGGACTGGGCTGGCGACGCACCCCGTAGGCTTGGTGCGTGGAGCAGGGACTGGCCGGGCTGGGCTGGCGACGCACACCGTAGGCTTGGTGCGGAGAGCAGGAACGGGCCGGACAGGGCTGACGAAACGCACCACAGACTTGGTGCGGAGAGCAGGCACGGGCCGTGCCGGACTGATGACGCACACCACTGGCTTGGTGCGGGGAGCTTGGATGGGCCGGACTGGGCTGGCGACGCACCCCGTAGGCTTGGTGCGTGGAGCAGGGACAGGCCGGGCTGGGCTGGCGACGCGCACCGTACACTTGGTGCGAGGGGCTGGAACAGGCCGGACCGTACTTGGGACACACACCACTGGCTCTACCTCGGGATCTGGAACGGGCCGGACCGGACTGGTAACACACCCCAGTACCTCTCGCCGTGCCTCTACATCCTCCATCCCCTCTTCGACCAGTGGCCCCCGTAACCTGGCGGCCTCCTCTGGCAACCCGCTGGGCCGCTCTATCGCGGCCTCCTGCTGGTCCGACGTCGTGAGCCCCCCCCCTAAAAATTTTCTGGGGGTCTCTCCTCCCCGTGGGCCAGGCCTCCATCGTTCTCGCCAGACTCTCACCCCACTGCTCCAAAGTCCAACCTCTCTCCTCTTCTCTTGGCTTGGCCCAGTCGAGACTCCTACTCAACTGCTCCCAAGTCCATCCTCTCTCTTCTTCACGCTGCTTGGTCCTGTTATGGTGGTTTCTTCTGTCACGATCGTCTAAGGAGGGAGAGGACCAAGGCGCAGCGTTGAAAGCAAACATATTTATTTTATCAAGATAACACGATCAAAACAACGAAACGTGACGTCCTTGGTTACAAAAACAAACCAACAAGAAACCACAACACAAAGTGAAAAGACCGATAGTTAAATATGGCTCCCAATCAGAGACAACCAGCTGTCACTCGTTGCCTCTGATTGGGAGTCACTCAGCCCAACATAGAAAATCAAACATAGAATACACACCCTGGCTCAACATAACATTGTCCCCAGAGCCAGGGCGTGACACATGGATTGAGGTGAATTGGCAAGAGATAAGATTTAAATGCCTTTGAATAGGGTATGATAGTAGGTGCCAGGCGTGTCAAGAACTGCAACGCTCCTGGGTTTTTCATGCTCAACAGTTTCCCATGTGTAGCAAGAATGGTGCACCACCCAAATGACATCCAGCCAACTTAAAACAACTGTGGAGTCAACATGGGCCAGCATCCCTGCGGAACCCCTTCGACACCTTGTAGAGTCCATGCCCCGACTAATTGGAGGCTGTTCTGAGGGCAAAAGGGGGAAAGAGGGGTGCAACTCAATGTTAGAAAGGTGTTCCTAATGTTTAGTATACTCAGTGTATGTGAACAGACCATAAATAAATGTGTGTATTATTGAAAAGCTTTCACGCTATTATGATACAATATCAGTAAATTTTGCATTTACAACTTTTACAAAATATCTTATCACATAACTGGCAAACCATGGTTGAGCAACTCCCTAACCAAAATGGCTGACATTCATCCCATCATAAGAAGGTTCATGTCAATTCTAGTATTCTAATTCCTAATTCTACGGCAGTGACACTATGAACCTTGCTGTCTGTTTGTCTGACCACATAGGTTTAAACACATAGACACATGAAGCCCTTAACTGGAACAGTGGCCTTACCAACCATGCAGGGACATTGCAAATAGTAGTCAGAAAACCACTAATGTCATTAATCACCTTGACATTGTCTGTTGGATGAGGAGGCAATGCGCAAGAACTGTTAGTCATGCATAGGTAGGTTAGCACTTGGAATTCAACACAGTGATGGAAACATTCAATATTGTACCATGTTATATCACATTCTGACTTATGAGTCTGACTTTTGCTTACTTGGAAGACCCCTTTGCAATCATAGGCGTGAATGTCCACATTTCATTTTTCTGTTTATTAAAAACTATCAAGGCATTTGGTTGTAGAACTACAGTAGTTTAATGTTAAAGTATAGTGAGAGGTCATTGCTATCTTAGATGAGGGGGGTTATAAAATGTTCTACACGTTGCACACCTGATTCAACTTTTCAAACCTAATTAGTTGGTAATCAAGTGTGCTATTGCTGGGCTGGAATAGAAGTCTGCTCACTAAGTAGATCAGGGATCAGTGGAGTGAGGTTGGCCACCTCTGGTATGGACTTTTTTTTGTTCACCTGAAATTATGCTTTAGTAATAATAGCTAACTTCAGGGGTATTCAACTCTTACCCTACGAGGTCCGGAGCCTGCTGGTTTTGGGTTCTACCTGATAATGAATTGTGAAAACCTGGTGTCCCTGGTCTAAATCAGTTCCTGATTAGAAGGGAACAATACAAAAAGCAGTGGAACTGGCTTTGAGGTCCAAAGTTCAGTTTGTGGGGCCTACTTGTTACTAAGATGTAGGTTACTTGTAAACTTTGAAATTATATGCAATAAAGTGTTTTCTTTCAAGTTATGTTTTAATTGTTAACTTAAAACTATTATTCAAGATTAACTAGTTGATTAATCGCAGATCACAATCTTGCAAAAAAGAGAAGGAATCTTTTGCTAATCTGTCTGTGTTTCTGTGATGTATTCTCAAATGAACATGACCTTTTTGTTAAGTTGTAAGCTCTCCAATTAGTTTTCTTTGATTGTCACTCTCAGGATATCAGTCATGTAAACTCATTTTGCAGCTGATGATAATGGCATACAACGCCAATGCAGCCATAGGCCTATAGCAGTCCTTGAGTCTCCCAACAGTAAAACAAAATGATGTAGCCCTGGACAAGCACACCTGCTTCAACTTGTCAACTAATCATCATGCCCTCAATGACATGAATCAGGTATGTTTGTCCGGGGCTACAACAAGAATGTGTGCTGTTTGGGGTACTCAAGGAACAGAGTTGGGAACCACTGGCCTACAGTATGATGACATTTGCCTTATTGTAATTTGCATTTGAAAGCAGAAGATGGGATCCTTAGCTTAAAACATACACACAACTACTACTACCAAGTTCAATGCCAGATAGACCTTCTGGGAGAAAAGTGAGTGGCACTTGGAGGTGCCACTGTGATAATGAGGATGGTTTGCCTAAGACTGCCTGTCACGTTGTATAATGATTTGAAGACAGGCACAGGAATATGTATTAGGGGTTTTATTTACTCCACCCAACACAAACACGTATATATGTATATACACAAAAGGGATTTATTCCAAACAAAGAGCGAGGTGTAACCCCTACACAATACACGGGACGAGACCCGTAAACAACAAGAGCACTATACACGGTACCAACGGACAATAATCGACAAGGACAATAGGGAACAGGGGGCACATATATACACATACTAATCAGGGGGAATGGGAACCAGGTGTGCGTAATGAGACAAGACAGTCCGGGGTTGGTGGTAATGATCAATGTCAGTGACGCCTGGAAAGCCGGAGAGGTAGACCTCCGGAACTGGTGAACGGAATGAGCAGCAGTACTGCGGGGATCCGTGACACTACCACAACAATTATTAAAGTACAGTATGTTTACAATATCATAAACTATAGTCTTTTACATGTTATTCCAAATTCCATTTTATATATTCATACATGTGCACATACAGTGGCAAGAAAAAGTACCCTTTGGAATTACATGGATTTCTACATACAGTTGAAGTCGGAAGTTTACATACACTTAGGTTGGAGTCATTAAAACTCATTTTTCAACCACTCCACAAATTTATTTTTAACAAACTATAGTTTTGGCAAGTCGGTGTCACGATCGTCGGATACAGAGGACCAAGGCGCAGCGTGGAAAGTGTACATACTTATTTATTAAATGATAAACGAACAAAACAACAAATCGATACATGATGTCCAAAGGTGCAAAACACAAACCTACACAGGAACAAGATCCCACAAACACTGTGGGAAACTGGCTGCCTAAGTATGGTTCCCAATCAGAGACAACAAGCAACAGCTGATACACGTTGCCTCTGATTGAGAACCACACTGGCCAACATAGAAACGAAATAGCTAGATAAAAAACTAGAATAAACAAAGAAAACTCACACCCTGGCTCAACATACAAGCGTCCCCAGAGCCAGGGCGTGACAGT
This sequence comes from Coregonus clupeaformis, assembly GCF_020615455.1. Classification (NCBI taxonomy): domain Eukaryota; kingdom Metazoa; phylum Chordata; class Actinopteri; order Salmoniformes; family Salmonidae; genus Coregonus; species Coregonus clupeaformis. The sequence continues at coordinate 1,742,554 of NW_025533456.1, forward strand.
ACCCCCCCCCCAAAGGCGCGGACTCCGACCGCGCCAACCAAACACCACAGGGGAGGGACCGGGTGGGCACTCTGCCTTGGCGGCGGATCCGGCTCCGGGCATGATCCCCACTCCCTCTCTAACCCCCCAAAGTACCCCTGGTCCGGTCTGGCCCTGCTGGCCGGAGCTGGACTGAACTCTGGTGGAGCGGATTGCTCTAGCTCCGGCGTGGAGCAGCTGACCGGTGCCGGACCAGGCACCGGTGGAACAGGCACGGGCTGTACCGGACTGACGACGCACACCACTGGCTTGGCGTGGGGAGCAGGAACGGGCCGGACCGGGCTGACGACGCACACCACTGGCTTGGCGTGGGGAGCAGGAACGGGCCGGACCGGGCTGACGAAGCGCACCACTGACTTGGTGCGGGGCGCAGGAACGGGCCGAGCCGGGCTGACGAAGCGCACCACTGACTTGGTGCGGGGAGCAGGGACGGACCGAACCGGGCTGGCGAAGCGCACCACTGACTTGGTGCGGGGAGCAGGAACGGACCGAACCGGGCTGGCGAAGTGCACCACTGGCTCGATGCGAGGAACAGGAACAGGCCGGACCGTACTGGGGACACACACCACTGGCCCTACGCAGGGATCAGGAACGGGCCGGACCGGACTGGTAACACACCCCAGTACCTCTCGCCGTGCCTCTACACTTTCCCTCCCCTCTGTGACCAGTGGCCCCCTTAACCTGGCGGCCTCCTCTGCAAACCCGCTGGACCGCTCTATCGCGGCCTCCTGCTGCCCCGTCGTCCACGGCATGAGCCCCCCCCTAAAAATTGTCTGGGGGTCTCTCCTCCCCGTGGGCCAGGCCCAGTCGAGGTTGATGTCCTTTAGCGATACCTCTGGCGTTGGCTCCTGGACACGCTGCTTGGTCCAGTGTTGGTGGGATCTTCTGTCACGATCGTCGGATACAGAGGACCAAGGCGCAGCGTGGAAGGTGTACATACTTATTTATTAAATGATAAACGAACAAAACAACAAATCGATACGTGACGTCCAAAGGTGCAAAACACAAACCTACACAGGAACAAGATCCCACAAACACTGTGGGAAACTGGCTGCCTAAGTATGGTTCCCAATCAGAGACAACAAGCAACAGCTGATACACGTTGCCTCTGATTGAGAACCACACTGGCCAACATAGAAACGAAAGAGCTAGATAAAAAACTAGAATAAACAAAGAAAACTCACACCCTGGCTCAACATACAAGCGTCCCCAGAGCCAGGGCGTGACAGTCGGTTAGGTCATCTACTTTGTGCATGACACAAGTAATTTGTCAAACAATTGTTTACAGACAGATTATTTCACTTATAATTCACAATTCCAGTGGATCAGAAGTTTACATACACTAAATTGACTGTGCCTTTAAACAGCTTGGAAAATCAAATCAATCCCAGAACAACAGCAAAGGACCTTGTGAAGATGCTGGAGGAAACAGGTACAAAAGTATCTATATCCACAGTAAAACGAGTCCTATATCGACATAACCTGAAAGGCCGCTCAGCATGGAAGAAGCCACTGCTCCAAAACCGCCATAAAAAAGCCAGACTACGGTTTGCAACTGCACATGGGGACAAAGATCGTACTTTTTGGAGAAAAATCCTCTGGTCTGATTAAACAAAAATAGAACTGTTTGGCCATAATGACCATCGTTATGTTTGGAGGAAAAAGGGTGGACTCTTGCAAGCCGAAGAACACCCTCCCAACCGTAAAGCACGGGGGTGGCAGCATCATGCTGTGGGGTTGCTTTGCTGCAGGAGGGACTGGTGCACTTCACAAAATAGATTGCATCATGAGGAAGGAAAATTATGTGGATATATTGAAGCAACATCTCAAGACATCAGTCAGGAAGTTAAAGCTTGGTCGCAAATGGGTCTTCCAAATGGACAATGACCCCAAGCATACTTCCAAAGTTGTGGCAAAATGGCTTAAGGGCAACAAAGTCAAGGTATTGGAGTGGCCATCACAAAGCCCTGACCTCAATCCTATAGAAAATTTGTGGGCAGAACTGAAAAAGCGTGTGAGAACAAGGAGGCCTACAAACCTGACTCAGTTACACCAGCTCTGTCAGGAGGAATGGGCCAAAATTCACCCAACTTATTGTGGGAAGCTTGTGGAAGGCTACTATAGTTATTATTATTTATTATTATTATAGTATCTGAAGATTATGCCTTTGTTAAATGTTTTTCATGAAGAAATGGAATGTTTGTGTTAGTAGCAAGAGGGAATGTTTTGGGTGTGACGCCAAATACAACAGACCGGAAGTGTCTTGTAGACAGGGGAGACTGGGCCAGAAGAGGGAGTTTCATTGTTTATAAATAGGGGGGTTAGGCGAGGAAGACGTCAGAACGGCCATGGCAATCGGGGGAGCCGTTCTCCGGGTGTCATGTCACCTGTCATTTATGCTGTAACCTCGTGATTTTAATAAAAGCCTCTAACACGATGCAGCATAAAACGGACTCTTTGTTGACAGCAATAATGACCACCATTCATCAGATACGACATAATGGCGCCCAACGTGGGGCTGGGTTTGCGTCTCTTCCTTGTTTCAGTCAACCGCCAGGCTAACTCCCTTTGAAGCATGGCCAAAAATGGTGAGTGTTTCTTACCGCTTCGGAATTTGTTAGATTGGATACGACTTGTGTACACTGGAGAGATGTACCATTTCGACCTTGCCTCGGGTGGTGTTGTTGCTGTTGACTAGAGTCTGCTAAAATGTTATTCCATTGAAACGGCAGATAATTGGAATGTAGAGCATAAAACGGTAGGATTTAAGTATTGAAGTGTACGATTAAGGCAGATATGCGCTTTCTTTAGGGCACTGTACCATTTAAGACCTCCAGGGGGGGCCATTTTAGATGTCGGGCCGACAAATCCGTTTACACGATAGAATGGGTGGACGGTGGGTTTCTTTTTTTAAAGAGAGCTCGGATTCATGAGGTTTATCTGATTGTGATTATGATTTGACTCTCGTCCGACGGGGTGTTTGATTGGGTCTGATTTCTCGGTGTAATGCTCATTAGTCCCGGTAGCAAAAACGGTAGGATAAATATGTTTAAAATTGATAGGGCAGTGCAGGGTATGTTTCTGTGTAATAGGCCGCAGTTGGCTAGAGGCTAATGCTAAATGCTAATTGTGTTGTGTGCTACATGCTAATGTATCCTTAGAGACTCCATTGCGATGGATTAAAGTCTCTTAAATTTGTCTCTGTGTGTAAGTCAGGTTATATGTTTTGTGAGCGCTGTTAAATGTTGTTTGACTATAAGGGGGAAACGGGAGTTACAGCTGGAGTGTTATTCTATCTGTTTGGGGAGAGAGAGTAGAGAATCTTCCTTTCACGGTGAAAAGGTATTTTTGAATGGATGTGCGCATGTGCTTGATTTTACGGGGCTAAAACTACGACATGCGGTTGTGCTAAGCCTACAAAACAAAATGGTGGGTACAGGTCATAGGTCCCATTTGGCGTTACCCTGCAAGGGGGAAATGGACACAGACAAAAGAGGAGAGATTTTAACACGAATATTCTAGTTTAAACGGCGATGGTTAAAGATGAAACTTGTTTTGTGACCTATTGAATTTATACATTAAATATATGTTGGCGAAGTATAAGGAATTGAATTAAATAATTAAAAGACGATTAAAATTAAATAAAAATGTTTTTGAGCGATCTATTTAGTTCTGATTTTAGTCTTAGAGTGAATAATGGGTGAACGAAGGAATATTGAATGGTTGAAATAACTCAGGGATTGCATTGACTACTAAAATGTGATTCTGTGTCTTTGTTTTTCTGTCATATGAGTGGAGCAATACGATACGATACGACAGGAGAGAGAGGGGGGCTAACGTGTGCGTGACGTGACGTGACAAGGTGTGACGAGGCAGAGTCAGACGAGAGGATCAGATATCAGGCTAGTTCACAAAATCATCTTTTACAAAATATGTGATGTTATGACAATTTTACATAGGCTTGGCAAATGATTCATTAAAATGTGCATTTTGGAGTCTCTGTGCATCACTGGGCTGGATTACAGTTCGGTTGGAAATCAGGTACTGACATTATTTGGCGAATAAGATACTTGGGTGCATATTAAACAATGGAATTTATATAAAAATCAAAGGGTTGTAAGGTTAGAAGGCTTTGTTTTTGGGGGATTGCTTTGAAGTTGACTAACTACATTTACTTGCATTTGATGGGTTGTGGTAAGATAGCCAACACTAATTGATAAATTGGTGACATAGGAATAAAAATTGGTTTTAAATTATTCATAATTTTTAATTGAGTTTTTAATTGGTTTTTTATTTTTAATTAAATGGTTTTTGAATAAGGCATTTAATTGAATTTTTTTAATATTCATATTTTATTTTATTTGATTATTTTTTTATTTTTTTATTTTTTTGGGGTTGTTAGGGTTATATTAATAATTTAAGGGGGGAAGCCATAGGCTATACAGTCTAAAATAAGATAGTTCACAATAAAGGAATATAAAAGGGTTGATATAGGGGAAATATAGTAATTCTTTAACTAAAGTAGTCTTAGGAGAAACTAATGGCAGAAGTTAGTACACCTTTCTCACATACGGATTCAGCAAAAAGTACAGTTTAGGGATGTTTATCCTCAGCTTTCAGTGATCATCCAGGAGGGTGATTATTACATCAGAGATGAAGACGAATAATAGATAGAGGACAAGCAGAAACGACGATGAAGATGAATTCAAAACTCCAGAAGGAAGAAAATGTGATGTATGGAAGAGAAGAGTGAGGTTAAAGAAGACGAGGAGGATGAAGATGAGAGTGATGATGAAGAGGTCATGCATGGGTGGATATGACTCTGTGATCAGATGGAAGTTGAAGGAAGAAGGATACACGAGATTTGATCTCTGATGGAAGTTGAAGATGAAGAAAAGAGGGAGATTAAGGGTGCTTTATGTTCAAGAGGATTTTATCCTCCAATGACTGGCGAAGAAGAAATAGGAGATATAGACCGATGCTTATCATGCCTGGATAAAGCAAATAGTTTAGAAGTAACACAGCTGAAGATACAGAAGAGGAGAAACTGCTGAGAGGAGTCCAAGAATTGGAGAAGAAGAAAGAACAGGACGAAGAAACTCTGAAAACTCAATCATACAACGGGTGGAGAAGATAAGTTTTGGTTATGAAGAATCAGAGTGAACCAAATCAACAATCACTGTTACAGCTTTAACTGAACAATATCAAATGCAATTGTACCAGCCAAGGGGGTACCAGTTGATTCATATCCAAAGCCAGTTTCTGGACAGACACAGAATTGACGAGAAGAAATAGGAGGAGGAAGATTTCAGCTACACTTTCAGCAACTTTCAGAAGACTGGTATAATGGTGGACAGATTGGGTACTTTATCTGTGATGAAAATGAGTCGGGAGAAAACAACAGAGGAAGATGAAGGAGCAAGTGAAGATCACCTGTTAGTGTCTAGAAGATTCGGAAGGGGGGTGCATTGCTGAGAGCATCGATTAGAGAAGAAGAGAAAATAGCTAACAATTGAAGTAAAAACTGACCATTAGAAGTGATGGTGAATAGTGGAAAAACTTATCTGTGTTCAGCCTAAAGAGGTTAAACATCTCACTAATTGATAACTAATTAGGATAGGGATTTGAGGTAGTAAAACAGTTACTTACTCTTAAGGTACTAATATTAGAAGATATTGTTATTGCAGTGTTGGGAAGAGATGCATTGTTTAAATTGAATTGTACAATAGGATGTACACTAGACGACTGGGTTTTTGGGAATCATTTGCTTAAAAAAGATAATATCATAGGAAGGATGATAATCTATTGTTCTGTCTATTAGACAATCTGTCTGGAAAAATAAAGTTAAAAGGGGTGACTATTATTCTGGGTTACATTCTTACACTAAGAGATTTCAGGCTAGGCTAAAAGGTGTTTAGTCGTTTGCCAAGTGTGTGTAATGAGTCAGAAGCAGGTGGGGAACTTTCCAATCACATATTCTGAAATTTGGTGGTAAAGAGATTTTGTGGATAAATCAGGGGAAAAGGTTTTAAATGTTATGAGAGAAAACATTAGATTAAAATAAGTTAGGAGTAGATTAGGGTTGAAGGAACTCTGAGACAGTAAGCTAAGTTTCAAAGTTAGTAGTAAGAGAGAGAACAATGGTGAAGGACACTGTAGAGTAGGAAGATCAAGGTAATTATAGGTGTATTTTGTGTAATCAAAAGTTTGAAAGTCAGGGATTTAGAGAAAGGACTGAGATTTGGGGAAAAAAGTGACACTAGTGGTGATAGATGGATGTACAAGCAGAGACATCTTTTCTTTGGGGAAAACTAGGAGTAACTAAGGACATTAACACTTCAGTTTATTAGAACAACAGGGAGAAGCAATTTAACTCTTTCAACATTGATAGTTATTAAAGCCATAAATATATCGCATTTGATTATAAGGGAACCAATACAGCACCAATTTTAGGGAAGAATACTTATTAGTGTTAGGATGGGGACGTTCCTCCCATATGGAGAATAATATTGTTATCAGGACCAGGAGTAGAAGCTGTTGCACCTAGTCAAAGGAGGGATAGTTTGTACAACGATATGAAGTGGAAGAGGTTAGGAGTGTCTGTTCACTTATTTGGCGTAATGTTACAGAGAAAGGTCAGGGAGAATATATGTGTACTTATCTAGTGTAAGCATTAGAAGTTGTTCCGGTTAAGAATTATTGGTTAAAAGGATATGTAATTCGTAAAGTGACGCTTATGATGGAAGATTTCAAATCTGTTGAAGTTCCACAGTCATTGAGGGAGTTCAGGAGGAGTAGATTACAGTAGTCACTCCAACAGTAGATAATACACAGAGGATAATGGGAACTTTTGCACTAGAAGTAATTAGGGTTGATACAGCAATTAAGTCAACTACTTTAATGGTAACTTTGGAAGGGATTAATGATATGATGGCAATAGCAAATGTAGGGAGACATCGACAACAACTTTTCTGAAATTAAATGGGGAATTTTGGACTCATGGGTTTTGTTATGGATGGAGAGTGCTGTCAATGATAGTACGAATGGGGTTAAAATAGGAGAACAGATAGTAGTAGAGAGAATATAGATTCATCATGGAGGACAGGATGAAATTTTTGATTTTGATGACAGACAAGGAGAGGTATCTGATCAGTACCGCTTGTTCTTCTGTTGTGGAAATTAGAGATAGATTAACTCATTCTGTAAGATCAGTGAGGAATCTTGAGGGTCCATGTCTGTTGAGGATTCCAGCACCAAACATGTTAGACGGTCGCGCGGCCTCTATCAGGTATGGTTCAGTCTTATGCTTTGTCATGACTGTGGTATCAGCAACAGTCATTGACAGATAAAATAATGTCGTTGTCAGAACAGTGGTTTAAGCCTAGGTTTAAGTGTTCTTGGTTAAATGAATTACCCTATGGGAATTGTTAAATGGGAAAGGAAAATCGGGTAACAACGGAACCCTGAAGTATTCAGGTGAAACATTGAGGGCTAAAAGTTGTTTTATAGAACATATGAGGTAAGGGGTATGTTTATGGGAATATCAGATTGTGAGGTTATATGATAACTTTGGATAAGCATGGCATTAAGGGTAGTAATGAGAAATATAAGGTTACTTTTTATGTACCAGGTAGTAGGAAAGCAGGACTTTGATGGTTCAAAGATTAGCTTGTGCCTGACAATGTGACTATGGGGAATTTTAGAGATATTTAGAGGGTTTGGGGTGATAAAGCATATATATTCTTACATTATGGATGAAGGGATTTGGTTACATGTCAACGTTGAAGCTTTCATATGAGGCTTTTACTATTAAAAGAGGAGTAGCACCGAACACAGATCAATTTGAAACTAGAGTTCAAAATAGGATGAAAAGCGACATGTCATAGGCTTCAAGCCTATCATTGAAGGATAAGTCTAAGGGAGAAGGGGGGACTTTATTCATGGTATGGTGTAACATTTGGGAAGATCATATTGATAAATATTAGTTATACTTTGAGTCCAGATAGTTCAGATAAGATCACTGGGGTTATAGATGCATTATAAGGGATGTGTTTGGGAGATCTGAGAGGATTTGGTTGCAAGATCAATTAGGCCAGTAGGGGCAGTGATGGGTCAGATTTTAGTTTCAGCTTTGATAACACTGTGTGATGTTTGTAATTTGTTACTGACCTTGGAGAAAGTTATGATATTGAGATAGGTTGGAGAGTGATGCCTGGAGACAACACTCAGATGCCGGTGGTGACTGTTCCTGATCTGGATAAAAATGGACAAGTGGAACTGATGGATAAATATCATTTTGATTATTTGATGATTTTTCAATATTTTTTTTCAATATTGGGTTAATGTTGGTATGATTTATGAATCAAAGGGGGGAATAGGTTTATGTGATTCATGCATCATTTATATATCATTGTTATATTCTTAGTGGATATTGATGTTTAATTTGAAAGGGTTGTTTTGCAAAAGATACTGGTTGGTCGTTTCTTTTCTTTTCATTCCAGAAGCATTTGGGAGAACATGTGGAGATTGAAATACTCAAACAAAGACAATATGAAGGGACAATATGACTGGAGGAGATGAAACAAGGAGGGTGTGGCCGATTCCATCATCAACAATCCATTGGAAGTCAAGACTACAGGGAGATGAAGTGTAGTGGACTACATTCCAGTGTCTGCAATGAAATATAGACATGTGTAATACATAATTGTGTAATAGTCTCAGGTATTAATTTTTGTAGAATGATGTTTGATGTTATTGAATACATGTGAGGATCTTAGATGTTTTTGTTTATTTCGGTGAATGCTTAGGGACAGAAAGTCTAGGTAGGGAGAGTTCCACTTTTGGGGTCCAATGGGTTGACCAGCCTTTAGAGTGGATGTTTATGGATAGGATTTTGTTTGCAGGGGCTTACATGTGTATTTAATTGCATCATAGTTTCAAATGCATTTACATGGTTAATGAGGTTATCTGGAGTACCGACGGTGGTTGCCTGGGGCAGAGGGACCGTGAGAGAATTTTACTGTCTTGATTGATATGGATGGATGGCTGCCGGACAGTTTTTCGCTCTTACACTCCATAGAGATTTCTTCATATGTCATAGTAATGTATTCACACTTCATATGTCATAGTAATGTATTCCCACTTCATAAACAGTTATTGCATAGAAAGGTATTTACACTCTAGAGAAGAATGTTTTTTGTTTAATGTTAAAGATACTCAATAAGATAAATTGTTACTAGTCATAATCCTATTCTGTTTGTTTTCGAGACGTTTAGTTCGTCTCGAAGGGGGGAATATAGTATCTGAAGATTATGCCTTTGTTAAATGTTTTTCATGAAGAAATGGAATGTTTGTGTTAGTAACAAGAGGGAATGTTTTGGGTGTGACGCCAAATACAACAGACCGGAAGTGTCTTGTAGACAGGGGAGACTGGGGATTGGCCAGAAGAGGGAGTTTCATTGTTTATAAATAGGGGGGTTAGGCGAGGAAGACGTCAGAACGGCCATGGCAATCGGGGGAGCCGTTCTCCGGGTGTCATGTCACCTGTCATTTATGCTGTAACCTCGTGATTTTAATAAAAGCCTCTAACACGATGCAGCATAAAACGGACTCTTTGTTGACAGCAATAATGACCACCATTCATCAGATACGACACTACCCAAAACGTTTGACCCAAGTTAAACAATTTAAAGGCAATGCTACCAAATACTAATTGAGTGTATGTAAACCTCTGACCCACTGGGAATGTGATGAAGGAAATAAAAGCTGAAATAAATAATTCTCTCTACTATTATTCTGACATTTCACATTCTTAAAATAAAGTGGTGATCCTAACTGACCTAAGACAGGGAATTTTTACTATGATTATATGTCAGGAATTGTAAAAAAAAAAAACTGAGTTATATGTATTTGGCTAAGGTGTATGTAAACTACCGACTTCAACTGTACATTTTTCATAAAATGTGATCTGATCTTCATCTAAGTCACAACAATAGACAAACACAGTGTGCTTAAACTAATAACACACAAATTATTGTATTTTTCTTGTCTATATTGAATACATCATTTAAACATTCACAGTGTAGGTTGGAAAAGTATGTGAACCCCTAGGCTAATGACTTCTCCAAACGCTAATTGGTGTCAGCAGTCAGCTAACTTGGAGTCCAATCAATGACACGAGATTGGAGATGTTGAGTAGAGCTGCCCTGCCCTATAAAAAACACTCACAAGAAGCATTGCCTGATGTGAACCATGCCTCGAACAAAAGAGATCTCAGAACACCTACGATTAAGAATTGTTGACTTGCATAAAGCTGGAAAGGGTTACAAAAGTATCTCTAAAAGCCTTGATGTTCATCAGTCAATGGTAAGGCAAATTGTCTATAAATGGTGAACGTTCAGCAGTGTTGCTACTCTCCCTAGGAGTGGCCGTCCTGCAAAGATGACTGCAAGAGCACAGTGCAGAATGCTCAATGAGGTTAAGAACAATCCTAGAGTGTCAGCTGAAGACTTACAGAAATCTCTGGAACATGCTAACATCTCTGTTCACGAGTCTACGATACGTAAAACACTAAACAAGAATGGTGTTCATTGGAGGACACCACGGAAGAATCCACTGCTGTCCAGAAAAAACATTGCTGCACATCTGAAGTTCGCAAAAGAGCACCTGGATGTTCCACAGCACTACTGGCAAAATATTCTGTGGACAGATGAAACTAAAGTTCAGTTGTTTGGAAGGAGAAAAAAAGGCACAGCACACCAACATCAAAACCTCATCCCAACTGTAAGTATGGTGGAGGTAGCATCATGGTTTGGGGCTTTTTTTCTTTCTTTAAGGGAACAAATACCTTTATTGATTCTGAGAGAGTGATTTCAGAGGAAGGACATTGATTACATCACAGTGTGCTTGCCTGCCTGCTGGGCCTCTGGGTCTGCTTCTGATTACCCATTGTAACTGAATGATAATATCAAACACCTTTAATTGGGGACTTAGGAGTGCCATTTCACGGAGAGCCAAGGGCTTGTTATGGCATACTAGAAGGCTATAAAAATAAAATCTCTCTCTCTCTCTCTCTCATATATATATATATATATATATATATATACACAGTGGGGAGAACAAGTATTTGATACACTGCCGATTTTGCAGGTTTTCCTACTTACAAAGCATGTAGAGGTCTGTAATTTTTATCATAGATACACTTCAACTGTGAGAGACGGAATCTAAAACAAAAATCCACAAAATCACATTGTATGATTTTTAAGTAATTCATTTGCATTTTATTGCATGACATAAGTATTTGATACATCAGAAAAGCAGAACTTAATATTTGGTACAGAAACCTTTGTTTGCAATTACAGAGATCATACGTTTCCTGTAGGTCTTGACCAGGTTTGCACACACTGCAGCAGGGATTTTGGCCCACTCCTCCATACAGACCTTCTCCAGATCCTTCAGATTTCGGGGCTGTCGCTGGGCAATACGGACTTTCAGCTCCCTCCAAAGACTTTCTATTGGGTTCAGGTCTGGAGACTGGCTAGGCCACTCCAGGACCTTGAGATGCTTCTTACGGAGCCACTCCTTAGTTGCCCTGGCTGTGTGTTTCGGGTCGTTGTCATGCTGGAAGACCCAGCCACGACCCATCTTCAATGCTCTTACTGAGGGAAGGAGGTTGTTGGCCAAGATCTCACGATACATGGCCCCATCCATCCTCCCCTCAATACGGTGCAGTCGTCCTGTCCCCTTTGCAGAAAAGCATCCCCAAAGAATGATGTTTCCACCTCCATGCTTCACGGTTGGGATGATGTTCTTGGGGTTGTACTCATCCCTCTTATTCCTCCAAACACGGCGAGTGGAGTTTAGACCAAAAAGCTATATTTTTGTCTCATCAGACCACATGAACTTCTCCCATTTGTCACACCCTGGTTCGGGGACTCATTATGTTGAACCAGGGTGTGTTCATTCTATGTTTTCGGTTTCTCTGGTGGGTGTTCTAGGTGGTTTATTTTCTATGTTTGCCGGTGTGACTCCCAATCAGAGGCAAACGAGTGTCAGCTGTCGGCTGTTTGTCTCTGATTGGGAGCCATATTTAATCTATCTGTTTTCCTTTCGGGTTGTGGGATTTTGTTCGTGTGTGTTCGTGTTGTACACTGGACGTCACGCTTTCGTTGTTTATTGCTTTTGTTGTTGTGAGCATTTAATAAATATAATATGTTCACTCGCAACGCTGCGCCTTGGTCTCCTGTTCTAGACGATCGTGACAGAAAATCCCACCAGTACCAGACCAAGCCAGTGGTGTGCGTCGTCAGTCCGGCACGGCCCGTTCCTGCTCTCCGCACCGAGTCTGTGGTGCGCGTCGCCAGCCCAGTCCGGCCCATCCAAGCTCCCCGCACCAAGTCTGTGGTGCGTTTCGGCCGCCCGGATCGGCCCGTTCCTGCTGTCCACACCAAGCCAGTGGTGTGCGTCGTCAGTCCGGCACGGCCCGTTCCTGCTCTCCGCACCGAGTCTGTGGTGCGCGTCGCCAGCCCAGTCCGGCCCATCCAAGCTTCCCGCACCAAGTCTGTGGTGCGTCTCGTCAGCCCTGTCCGGCTCGTTCCTGCTCTCCGCACCAAGTCGGTGGTGTGCGTCGCCAGCCCATTCCGGTCCATTCCTGCTCCACGCACCAAGCCAGGGGCGCGTGTCGTCAGTCCGGCTCCGGCCAGCGGGGCTAGACGGGACCGGGGGTACTTTGGGGGGTTGGAGAGGGAGTGGGGATCAGGCCCGGAGCCGGAGCCGCCGCCGAGGAAGAATGCCCACCCAGCCCTCCCCTGTTTTGCTCGTATTTAGGCGCGGTCACAGTCCGCGCCTTTAGGGGGGGGTACTGTCACACCCTGGTTCGGGGACTCATTATGTTGAACCAGGGTGTGTTCATTCTATGTTTTCGGTTTCTCTGGTGGGTGTTCTAGGTGGTTTATTTTCTATGTTTGCCGGTGTGACTCCCAATCAGAGGCAAACGAGTGTCAGCTGTCGGCTGTTTGTCTCTGATTGGGAGCCATATTTAATCTATCTGTTTTCCTTTCGGGTTGTGGGATTTTGTTCGTGTGTGTTCGTGTTGTACACTGGACGTCACGCTTTCGTTGTTTATTGCTTTTGTTGTTGTGAGCATTTAATAAATATAATATGTTCACTCGCAACGCTGCGCCTTGGTCTCCTGTTCTAGACGATCGTGACACCATTCCTCCTCTGGATCATCCAGATGGTCATTGGCAAACTTCAGACGGGCCTGGACATGCGCTGGCTTGAACAGGGGGACCTTGCGTGCGCTGCAGGATTTTAATCCATGAAGGCGTAGTGTGTTACTAATGGTTTTCTTTGAGACTGTGGTCCCAGCTCTCTTCAGGTCATTGACCAGGTCCTGCCGTGTAGTTCTGGGCTGATCCCTCACCTTCCTCATGATCATTGATGGCCCACGAGGTGAGATCTTGCATAGAGCCCCAGACCGAGGGTGATTGACCGTCATCTTGAACTTCTTCCATTTTCTAATAATTGCGCCAACAGTTGTTGCCTTCTCACCAAGCTGCTTGCCTATTGTCCTGTAGCCCATTCCAGCCTTAATAATAATAATAATAATATGCCATTTAGCAGACGCTTTTATCCAAAGCGACTTACAGTCATGCGTGCATACATTTTTTGTTTATGGGTGGTCCCGGGGATCTAACCCACTACCTTGGCGTTACAAGCGCTGCCTTGTGCAGGTCTACAATTGTATCCCTGATGTCCTTACACAGCTCTCTGGTCTTGGCCATTGTAGAGAGGTTGGAGTCTGTTTAATTGAGTGTGTGGACAGGTGTCTTTTATACAGGTAACGAGTTCAAACAGGTGCTGTTAATACAGGTAATGAGTGGAGAACAGGAGGACTTCTTAAAGAAAACAGGTCTGTGAGAGCCGGAATTCTTACTGGTTGGTAGGTGATCAAATACTTATGTCATGCAATAAAATGCAAATTAATTACTTAAAAATCATACAATGTGATTTTCTGGATTTTTGTTTTAGATTCCGTCTCTCACAGTTGAAGTGTACCTATGATAAAAATTACAGACCTCTACATGCTTTGTAAGTAGGAAAACCTGCAAAATCGGCAGTGTATCAAATACTTGTTCTCCCCACTGTATATAAAATGATAAAGGTTGCTGCTGAAGAAAATGTATATTTTCTCTGAAAGCTGCTGACTTTGTGACAGGAGGTGTACTGGGCTGTAGCACTAAGGTACATGATGAATAAAGTGTCTCTTTTCTCTGAAAGCTGCTGACTTTGTGATAGGAGGAGTTCTGGACTGCAGCACTAAGGTACATGACATAGAAATAGGATCATAAACAATTTAAATAAAGTTACATTAATTCAAGTAGACATGGTCGTTCAACCCTGTGCATCACTCTGAAGCCCCTTCCTTTCTTTGGTCAGCTGATTTCACAGAATAGGCCTGTATCCTGTATTCTCACCACCAGCAGTATTTACCTAGGCACTGCTTTAGCTGACTTGGTTCTGGGTTTTGACAAGAGACAAACAAACAAGTCCTTCTCTTAGGAAGTTGTTCACAAATGTTACCAAAGAACATTGGAAAAACTGAAAAATGTGCCTAGACTGATATCATATCATTGTAGTTCATTGATGCATGGGGTAAATGTTGCATGTTATGATGTGAGGTACTGAAATGTGGCATTTATCTTATCTTATTTATATTAATGTACATATATCTGTATGTTTTTGAGAATGTGTTAACCACAAAACTATCTTTGTTTCGTTGTTGCCCTTTATAGTTTTAGTAGTAAATCATATCTTTGTAATCACAAGTTCTATGTCACCACCTGTTACATGAGTCTATTCACTTCTTGCCTACAGCCGGGTATGAAATCCCCAAAAACTAAGCAATCTGATAACAAAAAGCATAAATGTGTGTTTAAAAACTGTTTTGCCGTTGTGCCTAGAGATTAGCTTGCCCATATTACCAACCCTATATGGCCTAAGGAAAGGGTTCCTGGGAGAATAAGGGGTGTGTCTAGCTGAGACTCCATATTGCCAATTTAACATACAAACTCAATTCATTCAAGTTAATTTCGTAATTCCTCACTTTCATAATGCATTAATAATCACAATATAAATAGCAATATGAGATGATGATATATTCTAAATGGGACAAAACAATTAAAATAACACAAATAAAGAATAGAGAATTTGGCTCCAACTGCCTCTACTGAAGAAATCTCATTTATTTGTTTGGAATCGTTCCACCTATCCTGTACCCTCTGCTGAAGAAATGATATCTCTTCTCTGAAATCAGCTGACTTGGTGAGAGGGGGAGTACAGTACTGGAGTGGTGAGGTGAGGTGGGAGGAGAATGCTGGGCTGTTCCACTATAAGACCTGCAACACACATCGGCTCTTTCTCTTTCTTCTTCTCTATTCTTCTGACTGCAGAACTGAAACAAACCATCTCCGGGAGCAGAGGTAAGTTAAAAGGGATGAAAAGTTGCTAAGATTTTACTTAGTCTGAATCTCAAACCGAACACTTTGAGCACTCGACCACTCGATATGCGCTAGTTGTCGAGTCACCAAATGGCGCAGTGGAAGAATATTTATCGAGTGGGCATCCTGTGCTAGTGGTGGAGAGTCGATTCTAATATAATCGATTCCTCGACTCGTTGTTCGTTGACTCCCTGTGTCGACTCCCATTTCTGGGTGTCAAACTTCGATTCCAATTCAGTTTTTGTGCAAAGGATGAGACTGAGTAGTTGCCATAGGCTACTTCCGAGAACACAAACTTTCGCATCTACCAGGCAGAGTCAGAACCGTGCATCCACTAATCAGAAGCTGTATCTCGTGTCGTATCTGATGAGTGGTGGCCATCATTGCTGTCAACAAAGAGTCCGCCTATGCTGCATCGTGTTAGAGGCTTTTATTAAAATCACGAGGTTACAGCATAAGTACAGACCCGCGGTGTCCGGAGAACGGCTCCTCAGATTGCCATGGCCGTTCTGACGTCTTCCTCGCCTAACCCCCCTATTTATAAACAATGAAACTCCCTCCTCTGGCCAATCACCAGTCTCCCCTGTCTACAACACACCTCTGGTCTGCTGTACTTGGCGTCACACCCAAAACATTCCCTCTTGATACCAACACAAACACCATTCCATTTCTTCATGAAAAACATTTAACAAAGGCATAATCTTCAGATACTATATTCCCCCCTTCGAGACGAACTAAACGTCTCGAAAACAAACAGAATAGGATTATGACTAGTAACAATTTATCTTATTGAGTATCTTTAACATTAAACCAAAAACATTCTCCTCTAGAGTGTAAATACCTTTCTATGCAATAACCGTTTATGAAGTGTGAATACATTACTATCTTTATGAAGTGTGAATACATTACTATGAAATATGAAGAAATCTCTATGGAGTGTAAGAGCGAAAAACTGTCCGGCAGCCATCTTTTCAGATATCCATCCATCAATCAAGACAGTAAAATTCTCTCACGGTCCCTCTGCCCCAGGCAACCACCTCGGTACTCCAGATAACCTCATAAACCATGTAAATGCCTTTGAAACTATGATGCAATTAAATACACATGTAAGCCCCTGCAAACAAAATCCTATCCAATAACATCCATTGTAAGGCTGGTCAACCCATTGGACCGTACAACGAAACTCTCCCTTCCTAGCCTCTCTGTCCCTAAACATTCACGAAATAAACAAAAACATCTAAGATCCTCACATGTATTCAATAACATCAAACATCATTCTACAAAATTAATCCCTGAGGCTATTACACAATTATGTATTACACATGTCTATATTTCATTGCAGACACTGGAATGTAGTCCACTACACTTCATCTCCCTGTAGTCTCGACTTCCAATGTATTGTTGATGATGGAATCGGCCACACCCTCCTTGTTTCATCTCCTCCAGTCATATTGTCCCTTCATATTGTCTTTGTTTGAGTATTTCAATCTCCACATGTTCTCCCAAATGCTTCTGGAATGAAAAGAAAAGAAACGACCAACCAGTATCTTTTGCAAAACAACCCTTTCAAATTAAACATCAATATCCACTAAGAATATAACAATGATATATAAATGATGCATGAATCACATAAACCTATTCCCCCCTTTGATTCATAAATCATACCAACATCACCCCAATATTGAAAATTTTTTTTTGAAAAATCATCAAATAATCAAAATGATATTTATCCATCAGTTCCACTTGTCCATTTTTATCCAGATCAGGAACAGTCACCACCGGCATCTGAGTGTTGTCTCCAGGCATCACTCTCCAACCTATCTCAATATCATAACTTTCTCAAAGGTCAGTAACAAATTACAAACATCACACAGTGTTATCAAAGCTGAAACTAAAATCTGACCCATCACTGCCCCTACTGGCCTAATTGATCTTGCAACCAAATCCTCTCAGATCTCCCAAACACATCCCTTATAATGCATCTATAACCCCAGTGATCTTATCTGAACTATCTGGACTCAAAGTATAACTAATATTTATCAATATGATCTTCCCAAATGTTACACCATACCATGAATAAAGTCCCCCCTTCACCCTTAGACTTATCCTTCAATGATAGGCTTGAAGCCTATGACATGTCGCTTTTCATCCTATTTTGAACTCTAGTTTCAAATTGATCTGTGTTCGGTGCTACTCCTCTTTTAATAGTAAAAGCCTCATATGAAAGCTTCAACGTTGACATGTAACCAAATCCCTTCATCCATAATGTAAGAATATATATGCTTTATCACCCCAAACCCTCTAAATATCTCTAAAATTCCCCATAGTCACATTGTCAGGCACAAGCTAATCTTTGAACCATCAAAGTCCTGCTTTCCTACTACCTGGTACATAAAAAGTAACCTTATATTTCTCATTACTACCCTTAATGCCATGCTTATCCAAAGTCATCATATAATCATCACAATCTGATATTCCCATAAACATACCCTTTACCTCATATGTTTTATTAGAACAAAAATAACTTTTAGCCCTCAATGTTTCCCCTGAATACTTCAGGGTTCCGTTGTTACCTGATTTCCTTTCCATCTAACAAATGCACCCAAATTAATTCACTTAACCCAATTCCACCTACCCCTAGGCTTAAACCACTGTTCTGACAACGACATTATTTTATCTGTCAATGACTGTTGCTGATACCACAGTCATGACAAAGCATAAGACTGAACCATACCTGATAGAGGCCGCGCGACCGTCTAACATGTTTGGTGCTGGAATTCTCAACAGACATGGACCCTCAAGATTCCTCACTGATCTTACAGAATGAGTTAATCTATCTCTAATTTCCACAACAGAAGAACGAGCGGTACTGATCAGATACCTCTCCCTGTCTGTCATTAAAATCAAAGACCTCATCCTGTATCTCCATGATGAATCTATATTCTCTCTACCACTATCTGTTCTCCTATTTTAACCCTATTCGTACTATCCTTGACAGCACTCTCCATCCGTAACATAACCCATGAGTCCAAAATTCCCCATTTAATTTAAGAAAAGTTGTTGTCGATGTCTCCCTACATTTGCTATTGCCATCGTATCATTAATCCCTTCCAAAGTTACCATTAAAGTAGTTGACTTAGTTTCTGTATCAACCCTAATTACTTCTAGTGCAAAGGTTCCCATTATCCTCTGTGTATTATCTACTGTTGGAGTGACTACTGTAATCTACTCTTCCTGAACTCCTTCGGTGACTGCGGAAGCTTCAACAGATTTCAAATCTTCCATTATAGGCATCACTTTACGAATTACATAGCCCTTTAACCAATAATTCCTAACCGGAACAACTTCTAATGCTTGCACTAGATAAGTACACATATATTCTCCCTGACCTTTCTCTGTAACAGTACGCAACATAAGTGAACAGTCACTCCTAACCTCTTCCACTTCATATCGTTGTACAAACTATCCCTCCTTTGACTAGAGGACACCACTTCTACATCTGGTCCTGATAACAATACTTATTCTCCATACTTATCTCTCCATATGGGAGGAACGTCCCCATCCTAACCCTAATAAGTATTCTTTCCCCTAAAATTGGTGCTGTATTCGTTCCCTTATAATCAAATGCGATATATTTATGGCTTTAATAACTATCAATGTTGAAAGAGTTAAATTGCTTCTCACTGTTGTTATAATAGACTGAAGTGTTAATGTCCTTAGTTACTCCTAGTTTTCCCCAAAGAAAAAAATTGTCTTTGCTTGTACTTCCATCTATCACCACTAGTGTCACTTTTTCCCCAAATCTCAGTCCTTTCCCTAATCCCTGACTTTCAAACTTTTGATTACACAAAATACACCTATAATTACCTTGATCTTCCTACTCTACAGTGTCCTTCACCATTGTTCTCTCTCTTACTACTAACTTTGAAACTTAGCTTACTGTCTCAGAGTTCCTTCAACCCTAATCTACTCCTAACTTATTTTAATCTAATGTTTTCTCTCATAACATTTAAAACCTTTTCCCCTGATTTATCCACAAAATCTCTTTACCACCAAATTTCAGAATATGTGATTGGAAAGTTCCCCACCTGCTTCTGACTCATTACACACACTTGGCAAACGACTAAACACCTTTTAGCCTAGCCTGAAATCTCTTAGTGTAAGAATGTAACCCAGAATAATAGTCACCCCTTTTAACTTTATTTTTCCAGACAGATTGTCTAATAGACAGAACAATAGATTATCATCCTTCCTATGATATTATCATTTTTAAGCAAATGATTCCCAAAAACCCAGTCGTCTAGTGTACATCTTATTGTACAATTCAATTTAAACAATGCATCTCTTCCCAACACTGCAATAACAATATCTTCTAATATTAGTACCTTAAGAGTAAGTAACTGTTTTACTACCTCAAATCCCTATCCTAATTAGTTATCAATTAGTGAGATGTTTAACCTCTTTAGGCTGAACCCAGATAAGTTTTCCCCTATTCACTATCACTTCTAATGGTCAGTTGTTTCAACTGTTAGCTATTTTCTCTTCTTCTCTAATCGATGCTCTCAACTGATACCCCCCTTCGTCTCTTCTAGGCACTAACAGGTGATCTTCACTTGCTCCTTTATCTTCCTCTGTTGTTTCCTCCCGACTCATTTTCATCACAGGTAAAGCACCCAATCTGTCCACAATTATAACAGTCTTCTGAAAGTTGCTGAAAGTGTAGCTGAAATCTTCCTCCTCCTTCTATTTTTCTCGTCAATTCTGTGTCTGTCCAGAAACTGGCTTTGGATATGAATCACCTGGTACCCCCTTGGCTGGTACAATTGCATTTGATATTGTTCAGTTAAAGCTGTAACAGTGATTGTTGATTTGGTTCACTCTGAACCAAAACTTATCTTCTCCACCCGTTGTATGATTGAGTTTTCAGAGTTTCTTCGTCCTGTTCTTTCTTCTTCTCCAATTCTTGGACTCCTCTCAGCAGTTTCTCCTCTTCTGTATCTTCAGCTGTGTTACTTCTAAACTATTTGCTTTATCCAGGCATGATAAGCATCGGTCTATATCTCCTATTTCTTCTTCGCCAGTCATTGGAGGATAAAATCCTCTTGAACATAAAGCACCCTTAATCTCCCTCTTTTCTTCATCTTCAACTTCCATCAGAGATCAAATCTCGTGTATCCTTCTTCCTTCAACTTCCATCTGATCACAGAGTCATATCCACCCATGCATGACCTCTTCATCATCACTCTCATCTTCATCCTCCTCGTCTTCTTTAACCTCACTCTTCTCTTCCATACATCACATTTTCTTCCTTCTGGAGTTTTGAATTCATCTTCATCGTCGTTTCTGCTTGTCCTCTATCTATTATTCGTCTTCATCTCTGATGTAACAATCACCCTCCTGGATGATCACTGAAAGCTTCCTTCTCATAAGGTGAATGTCTTTTTGCTGAATCCGTATGTGAGAAAGGTGTACTAACATCTGCCATTAGTTTTTCTAACACTACTTTCTAACACTCCTTTAGTTAAAGGATTACTATTTTTCCCCTATATCAATCGGTGTAATCACCTTCATCTAGCCTTGCTGTCCTTTCTCCCCATTGTAAAAACCCTTTTATATTCCTTTATCGTGAATTATTTTATTTTAGACTGTATAGCCTAAGGCTTCCCCCCTTAAATTATTAATATAAACCTAACAACTCCAAATAAATCCAAATAAACTCCAAATAAATCAATTAAAAATCATGAATAATTAAAACCAATTTTTATTCCTATGTCACCAATTTATCAATTAGTGTTGACTATCTTACCACAACCCATCAAATGCAAGTAAATGTAGTTAGTCAACTTCAAAGCAATCCCCCGAAAACAAAGCCTGTAACTCCTTGCTCTATAACCCCTAATTATCATATACCCCTAATTATCATTTACAGAAGAATGTCAGTCTTTGATTCCCAACACAACCCCCCATCAAACCCCTGTGAGGCACAGAGCCTCCAAAATGCAATCTTTAATAAAATAGTATTTGCCAAGCCTATGTAAAATCGTCATAACATCACATATCTTGTAACAGTAACCTTTTTTTTTTTTTTGACTTGATCCTCTGCCGCGTCACGTGATCACTTCCTGTATCTCCTCGCTCCCCCTCTCTCCTGTCTCTCATGACAAGGGACAAAGACACAGAAACAGCTTTTAGTAGTTAATGCCATCACTGAGTATTTCCAACCATTCAATATTCATTCGTTCTACATTATTCACTCTAAGACTAAACTCAGAACTAAATAGATCGCTCAAAAACATTATTTTATTTTAATCCGTTATTTAATTATCTAATTTATAAATTCAATAGGTTACAAAACAAGTTTCATCTTTAACCAATCGCAGTTTAAACTAGAATAATCGTGTTAAAATCTCTCCTCTTTTGTCTGTGTCCATTTCCCCCTTGCAGGGTAACGCCAAATGGGACCTATGACCTGTACCCACCATTTTGTTTTGTAGGCTTAGCACAACCTCATGTCGTAGTTTTAGCCCCGTAAAATCAAGCACATGCGCACATCCATTCAAAAATACCTTTTCACCGTGGAAGGAAGATTCTCTACTCTCTCTCCCCAAACAGACAGAATAACACTCCAGCTGTAACTCCCGTTTCCCCCTTATAGTCAAACAACATTTAACAGCGCTCACAAAACATATAACCTGACTTAAACACAGAGACAAATTTAAGAGACTTTAATCCATCGCAATGGAATCTCTAAGGATACGTTAGCATGTAGCACACAACACAATTAGCATTAGCCTCTAGCTAACTGCGGCCTACCCAGCCCTAAGTAACCTGCACTGCCCTATCAATTTTAAACATATTTATCCTACCGTTTTTGCTACCGGGACTAATGACCATTACACCGAGAAATCAGACCCAATCAAACACCCCGTCGGACGAGAGTCAAATCATAATCACAATCAGATAAACCTCCTTAATCCGAGCTCTCTTTAAAAAGAAAAAACCCACCGTCCACCCATTCTATCGTGTAAACGGATTGCCGGCCCAACATCTAAAATGGCCCCCCCTGGAGGTCTTAAATGGTACAGTGCCCTAAAGAATGCGCATATCTGCCTTAATCGTACACTTCAATACTTAAATCCTACCGTTTTATGCTCTACATTCCAATTATCTGCCGTTTCAATGGAATAACATTTTAGCAGACTCTAGTCAACAGCAACAACACCACCCGAGGCAAGGTCGAAATGGTACATCTCTCCAGTGTACACAAGTCGTATCCAATCTAACAAACTCCGAAGCGGTAAGAAACACTCACCATTTTTGGCCATGCTTCAAAGGGAGTTAGCCTGGCGGTTGACTGAAACAAGGAAGAGACGCAAACCCAGCCCCACGTTGGGCGCCATTATGTCGTATCTGATGAGTGGTGGCCATCATTGCTGTCAACAAAGAGTCCGCCTATGCTGCATCGTGTTAGAGGCTTTTATTAAAATGACGAGGTTACAGCATAAGTACAGACCCGCGGTGTCCGGAGAACGGCTCCTCAGATTGCCATGGCCGTTCTGACGTCTTCCTCGCCTAACCCCCCTATTTATAAACAATGAAACTCCCTCCTCTGGCCAATCACCAGTCTCCCCTGTCTACAACACACCTCTGGTCTGCTGTACTTGGCGTCACACCCAAAACATTCCCTCTTGATACCAACACAAACACCATTCCATTTCTTCATGAAAAACATTTAACAAAGGCATAATCTTCAGATACTATACTCGCAATACTTTATTTCACAATTTCTTGGCTTGCAATGTCTCGCAAGTTAACTAAAGTAGGGGCAATCAATGAGTAGGCTATTCTACACGCAAACGACTGAAGACTGAAAACACACATCTTTCATGGAGAAGAGATTGAGAAAGTGAAGGCGAGGGAGAGAGAGGAGGGGCAGGCAGACAGACAGTCGGAACCTTGCGCATAGGCTATAGCTTGGTAATCAGTATCTCGCAATGTCTTGTCTTGCAATGCCTCGTAAATTCATCTAAAGTATATCAAAGTATAGATTTGGCTATTCTATAGCTTTTCTTTAGCTAATGGATAAAAGTTTATTGATAGGCCTATTTGGTCGTCAAACCAAACGAGGTGTCTGTCTGCTGGCTGGCGGAAAAATGTAATTATCCGACTTGTTCAGTAATTAAAGTTGGAAATTCAAACATTGCAGATTGTAAAATAAATTTTCGATGTAACAGCATATTAATCAGCTACCAATATATTTTTCTTGGAATATACAACTGTCTTAGCCTACCTAAACCTGCATGAACATGAGGCTTCTTCGCGCTCTTGCCCAGTTTGGATAGAAAGTTGTTGGCATAAAACCAGTCTATTAATGCCAAATAATACAGCCTAGTCTCAGAGCATTTCGTATTATTCTGTACGTAAATCCGAGAGAATCCATTTAGCAGGATATGTTCCGTTTGGTATGGTTACATAAGACAGATGCAAAAACAAAAGTAGGGTGGCTGGTCGGGGTGGATCGGTAGGCATAAAACGCGAATGTCTGGCAACCCAAAGGTTTCGAGAACGAATCTCATCATGGACAACAAGTGTAGCAACCCAAAGGTTGAGAGTTCAAATCTCATCATGGACAACTTTTGCTAATTAGCTACTTTTTAACTACTTACTACTTTTTCTCTACTTTGCAAAAACTTTGCACGTTAGCTAACCCTTCCCCTAACCCCAACCTTAACCATTTTAGCTAACCCTTCCCCTAACTTTAACCTTGACACTTTTAGCCAACCCTAACCTTAACCCTAGTCCCTAACTCTATCCCCTAGCCTAGCTAACATTAGCGAGCTAGCTAACGTTAGCCAACTAGCTAGAATTCGTAACATATCATACGTTTTACAAATTTGGAACATATCATATGTTTTGCGAATTTGTAACATATAATACAAATTGTAATTCGTAAGATATGATACAAAATGGGTGATGGACATCCACAAATTAATACATTCCATACGAAACATAACATATTATACTGAAAGGAGTTTCCCGGATTGACATACATAATAATACGAAATGCTCTGGGACCAGGTTGAATAATACAGTCAGTCCACCCTCAAAACACTAGCTTACTAGAGATTGTTTCATTATGCAGTGTAGTCTACAATCTATAGCTATATACCGAATTTAGCTGCTATTTATACACTTTTTATAAAAATTACACATCAAATAGCCTAACAATTAGGAAGAAAGTAGTGAGGATAAATTCAGCCACTATTTATTGTTGAACTCGGCAGGTTTTCTCTGGCTAATAGTTTATACAAATGGGCTGGAATATTCAAGGTAAATTAAATCAAATTAAATTAAATCCAACTTGAGAGACTCCCCTGTGTAATGTAAAAAATCTTCCCAGTGTGAAATAGTTCCCAATCGTTCTGATCGTGTTCTGATTGTGACTTTATGCTGTAAAATTTCTCCCAGCGAGAAAATGTTCCCAGTTCAATAATTGCATGCGCTTCTCTTTATGTGGATGGCTGAGCTTGTGCGGATGCCTCCCTCTCACACCCTCCCTCGACCTTGAAAAACTATTCTGTGGAATAAAATCCTCCACTCCAGGTATTTGTCAAAAGAGTAAATTGAATGAAAAAAAAAAGGAATTACTGACAGCAATTTGCAAATCTAATCCCGTGAGAATTATCCTCTGGAATAACACACATGCTTGGATAATTAAGTAATAAGGCACAAAGGGGTGTGGTATATGGCCAATATACCACGGCGGTGCCTGGATACAGCCCTTAGCCGTGGTATATTGGCCATATACCACAAACCCAAGAGGTGCCTTATTGCTATAATAAACTGGTTACCAACGTAATTATAGCAGTAAAAATAAATGTTTTGTCAAACTCGTGGTATACAGTCTGATATACCACGTCTGTCAGCCAATCAGCATTCAGGGCTCGAAACACCAGTTAATAATAATTACATAACCAATGTCTCTAGTAATACTTGTCCTGTCTGAATAGGGCCATATAACACAGCAAATAATAGCCTTATTGGCATATGCCTATAGCTTTGGGACACAACATCGGGAGTCTGTGTATTGGTTGGACTCCCTGAGTTGTGTATCGTTCTGGTGGGTGGCGACAGAAAATAACCCTACCACGATATAGCCGGCGTTCACAGACTCCTGATGTTGTGTCCCAAAGTAGCCAGCAGATCCGACCCACTTGCTCAAAGCTGCACTAGGGTCGGACAGCATTCCTGTGTAGATTAAGACACTGCAGAGCCGGCACGGGATATGGCTCATAAAACATACCTCAATCCAGGGATGACAAATATGTACTCAAAATGTTGTATTTATTTTATTTAACCTTTATTTAACCATGTAAGTCAATTAAGAACAAATTATTATTTACAATGACGGCCTACAAGAGGCAAAAGGCCTCCTGTGGGGACAGGGCCTGGGATTAAAAATACAAATAAACTAATAGAATGCCTATTTTGTTTGAATATAGAAGGTGATGTGTAAGTACTAGAAAATGTCTCTGCTGTGCGCAGCCTTGACATATCCCATGGGATTATGCAGCACAATCTCTACACCGATTGGGCAGCATCATGCTCATGCCAGTCCTCTCTAGAACGCAAAATGTGTCTTCCTAGTAGGACTCAGTTTCAGTGTGTATTGAGAGTTGAGCAAGAGTCAACTCCTTTGATTCCAACCACAGGAGTCAGAGTCGACACCAAAAATCATGGAGTCGTTCACCCCTGTGTTGACTCGGTGCCCTTGGTAGCTTCTTCCCAGCAATCTCAGTGTGTTGTTCACTAGCAACAACATAGTCACAACCAATGTTCCCTCTAAAGCTTACTACAAGCTCAGCGCAGCGTGTTGCAATGTCGTTTTTCTTCAGAAAAGGGGGCGGCTTCTTGTAATACGCTCCGGCTTTCAACATACTTTTTTACTACCTGAAAATTGAGACACACCGTATCACTCCTTCTGCAGCTGTGGGAGCAGTGCTGTCACTTGGTTCCTTGATCTGATCTATAGGCTATATAGGCTATTCATCAAAGGAGCTTATTTTCCATTGATAACCAAATATAATCTCAGTGACTGTTCAAACAGTAAACCAAACAAGAAGAATCCACCCAAAATTGTATTTTGTTTAGAAGTAATAACTAGTGATTACAGGCTATTGTGAAATGGTACAAACTGCTGTAGCTAATAGCTGGCCATGTGCTTTTTTCTCGGTTACCAAAACATTATGAAATTCTATTTTTAAAAGACTTTCGCTCTGCAATATTACTGTTTGCCGCTCTTGAGACGCAGTAGCCAGTATACTTCCTCAAAATAGTCTGAATTAATCTGCTAATACAAGAAATCTGTAATTCATTTTGACGTTTTTGCCAAAGAGGTCTTAGTCGTGTCATTTTACATATAACTATGATGTTTGGTGCAGTATTTCTCAAGTGAAAAATGTGCATGAAAACGAGTTTTCTATCGTTGAATAACAACAATACTTTATTGAAGAATCCATCCTGTTGACCAATCACCGACGAAGGGGCATACTTTGCCTTGCCTCAAGAAACATTTTTGTGTGCACGAACAGCCAAAAACACCCATGCTGAAGACCAAAACGAACAAAAAGGTCACAATTCCACATAATATATATATATATATATATCACACACAAAAACGGATTAGAAATCATGTAGACACCATTAGGGGCCAAGTGTTCGGTTTGAGATTCAGTCTTAAAAGGCTTTTCCAAACTCCAAGAATTTGTTGAGTTCTCACCGTTACTGAGATTGTTGATTAGTTGTATTGTTTCATATACAGTATAACATTCCTCAGTTGAAATGCCATGTACTCTGTCTACAGAGATAACTCACCTGTCAACCTTATCTTCCTTGGTTGGATTACACAACTAAAGACCATCATGGCATGCAAGTAAGTGTCAACAGATTTCATTGTCATTTCAAATGTTATTGAATGTTTAAGATTATTGACGGACACAATTATAAATATTTGGGCATGGTTTCCTGGGCCTTGATTAAGCCTACTCCCGGAGTAAAAACATTCTCAATGAAGAATAGCTCAGGCTTAATCTGAATCAGGGAAACCAGCCCTTAGTCCACTTAAAATCTATTTAATCCCATCGGCCACAATAGTGAGAAGAACATTTTTGGGGGACTTTACAGGCTTTAGAGAAGTTAAAGTTAATAAGTCATGTTATGCATTATTAAGGTGTCTAGTATGATTCAGAGATGTTTCATAAGATTTCTCAAAATGGTCACAAGACCAAGGTGTACTTTTACAGACTTTTTTCTTCGAAAATATAATATTTAAAGGGTCTACACTGAGTATACCAAACATCAGGAAACCCCCCCCCCCCCCCCTTCCCTTTTGATATTCAGAACAGCCTCAATTCTTCAAGGCATGGACTCTACAAGGTGTCGAAAGCGTTCCACAGGGATGCTGGCCCATGTTGACTCCGACGCTTCCCACAGTTGTGTCAACTTGGCTGGATGTCCTTTAGGTGGTGGTTCATTCTTGATACACACAGGATACTGTTGAGCATGAAAAACCCATCAGCGTTGCAGTTCTTGACACAAACCAGTGCGCTTGGCAGCTACTACCACACCCTGTTTAAAGGCACTTGAATCTTTTGTCTTGCCCATTCACCCTCTGAATGGCACACATACACAATCCATGTCTCAATTGTCTCAAGACTTAAAAATCCTTCTTTAACCTGTCTCCTCAAAGTGGATTTAACAAGTGACATCAATAAGGGATCATATCTTTCACATGGATTCACCTGGTCAGTCAATGTCATGGAAAGAGCAGGTGTCCATAATGTTTTGTGCACTCAGTGTATATGATATGATCAGTTCAATAAGTGGGACCAGAATGGACACAGACAAACAATTAGACAAAACAAATATAAATGATAAAAGACAAAACTTAAAGAAAATCAACAACAACCAAAATCATTGCAACATAAAGTATATTGCATTATTTGCCAGTGAAGCAGTGATTAATTTCAATAAATAGAGACACAGACAATTCATATAAATATCAAGGGCCAGAAAACAATAGCCACATAGCATTGTCCTGCTCAATGACTTTCCTATCTCCCATTTGCAAGAACAAACAGTGTTTAATAAGTTCCTTGGAAAAAGCATGAGACCAGTTGGCCAGAGTTTCGGGTTTGGCCCCATACAATCTGGCAGTAGACCTCTTAAACTGGGCGATGTCAAGTACCTAAATTCTACACAGGACAATATTTGGTTTGAACCAGCTCCTCAGAATTTTGTTTTGCCTGCTGTTATAGCAGCCATAACAATTTGCCTCGCTTGATATGTCAACGAAATGCTAGGACTGTAAGGAGGGGGACCGAGTGGCGCAGCGGTCTAAGGCACTGCATCACAGACCCGGGTTCGATCCCGAACTGTATCACAACCGGCCGTGAACGGGAGCCTCATAGGGCGGCGCACAATTGGCCCAGTGTCGTCCGGGTTAGGGGAGAGTTTGGCCGGGGTAGGCCGTCATTGGAAATAAGAATTTGTTCTTAACTGACTTGCCTAGTTAATAAAGGTTAAATAAAATAAATAAAAAACAATAGGAGAAGGGATGGGAAAACAGGGAGGCTCGTGTCTAGAATGACTATATGTCCTGGATGGGAATTGGTGAAATATCCACATAACATCATCCATTGTCTTATAACACTAACTGTGATCTGACTGTAAGTGTTTGAAGGGTCTGAAATTAATCTGAGAGATAAAGGAAAACATAATGGATGATGCAATAAATGTGTATGATCTTCTATGTAGAAAACACCCATTCACTTCCATTCATTTTGCCACACAGTCATTTTGTGCTGAGTTGGGACGTGGCCAACCATACCTTCTAACGAGTCCTGTGTGGCCTGTGAGCGTCATAGAGGAAAACAGGCGACATGTCTGTGTAAGTGAGAACCTTTCAGAATGGGGTCATAAGCTTTTCAGAATGGGGTCATAATAGTTTGTAGCTCAAACTGTTTAGACTTTACAGATGTTTTCGCGACTATAACTGTTTTCAGGGATCTTCCCTTGTCACAAACACCGCTCTAGCTCGCCCCATCCACTGCACAGGCTCATAGTGGGTATCAGTGGACCTTGGGCGGGCACTTTTAATGTACTTCTATGTCGGAAGCCAAGGGCACACGGCAATCACGTGCAGCCAATGACGTGCAACCAGAGAAACCAAGGGCTGCCCCCTGGCAAGTCCCTCCGCAACAGAGCACTGAAGTCAGGCTGAAACAGCTGCATTCGGGAGCCGCCTTACAACAGCACTGAAATCAGCCTGAAATAGCTGCATTTGGGAGCCGCCTTACTCAAAGAAAATTAACAACAACAACAATCAAATGTGTGCTTTATTAGCTCAAACAATACATTTTTGTAATAGTTTGCTAACTGATATGATATAATGTTGTGGCACGAATGAACGTCAGAATAACACGCAAAACAGCACCATCTCTTGGATAGTGGTCGCTTGTCGCTTCGCCACTGGATCCAGTCACTTTTAGAACTGTTTTGTCATTTAGCAGACGCTCTTATCCAGAGCGACTTACGGTAGTGAGTATCGTTGTTTTAGAGAATTTGGCAATACTTCCAACCTGCCTCACAACCACAGACCACGTGTATGGCGTTGTGTGGGCGAGCGGATTACTGATGTCAACGTTGTGAACAGAGTGCCCCATGGTGGCGTTGGGGTTATGGTATGGGCAGGCATAAGCTACGGACAATGAACACAATAGCATTTTCTCGATGGCAATTTGAATGCACAGAGATACCGTGACGAGATCATGGGGCCCATTGTCGTGCCATTCATCCACCGCCATCACCTCTTGTTTCAGCATGATAATGCTCGGCCACATGTCGCAAGGATCTGTACATAATTCCTGGAAGCTGAAAATGTCCCACTTCTTCCATGGCTTGCATACTCACCAAACATGTCACCCATTGAGCGTGTTTGGGATGCTCTGGAATGACGTGTATGACAGCATGTTCCATTTCCTGCCAATTTCCAGCAACTTCGCACAGCCGTTGAAGAGGAGTGGGACAACATTCCATAGAGATGTGTCACACCAGATACTGACTGGTTTTCTGATCCACGCACCTACATTTTTTTTAAAGGTATCTATGACCAACAGATGCATATCTGTATTCCCAGTCATGTGAAATCAATCATTTCAATTGACTGATTTCCTTATATGAACTGTAACTCAGTAAAATCTCTTTAATTGTTGCATGGTGCGTTTATAGTTTTCTTCAGTGTACATTTATTGTGTTAGCGTGTTTAGAGGAGAAGTGCAGCCCAAACTTTGTAAATAAAGATTACAAAGACATTTAATGAGGAGTTTCTTGTAGGAGTCCCTCTTGCAGACTAACAAATAGGTTACTGGTACTGCTACATAAATAATTGTCGCTAGTATAGGTTATATTACGTAGATGTGTAATCTACACTTACATGTACGTTTTATATGCATTATTATAATCATCCACTTCGTCACATACCATATGCATTATTTGAATCGAGCATCGAGGACCAGCCGTGAACAGTGTTTTCCTAACAAAAATGCTTGACGCAAGCCAAACCCACGGTCAATGTGCACTGTCGATTTAGAGTCAACCGCATCAGCAGTGTGTGCCACCAGGAAGCTATGATGATAACGGTACATAACAGCTATTTGACAAGTCCTTAAGTCTCTTCTGCTTTTTTTGTACAATGTACTATAAACTTAAATGCTGCATAGACCTCCTTTATCTATTTTGTCGTTAAAGCACGTGTGTGAAATAGATGAGTAAAAACGTGGGATATTGTCATAAATGCAAGAAAGCGTGCCTTTTGAATTCTGTTTAACGTTAGTAGCTAGAAGCCTTATCAATAATGCACCATGCAATATAGGCACTGTACACTTGAGACGGACCAAGCGGAATAGGTTGAAATATCCCTCTGGTGGCCCAGTTGACCTATTTTAAGAAATGCCATTGTAATTTGTTACAGGATAAAATCACTGCCACCTGCTCAGGTTAGCATTGGGCTAAATGTTCAAGGTTATGTAATGGGGACAGCTAACATGTAGTATTTGATCACGTGCAACTATGTCAACAACTTTAATGCACATTTTAAGATGGAGAAACAGTTTAAGCATAAACATTTTCTAACGTTCTCAAGTATGGCTACAACGAGAAATCTCAAAATAAATCAATAATGGTGAATGATCTGATAACAGCATAGGTAATATGTCTGCATGGGATATACTGTACATATCAGAAAAACAGGGGAAAGTAAAGACAATCATTTTGTGAGAAAGACTGATGACGGGAAGAGAAGAAGGTATTATCCCTAGTACTAGGATTTCTAAGGCACCAGGTATCCACAATATTAAAATCTTCCAAAAAGGTCTTAATATAGCTTGAAGGTTCCCGGCATGCCGTACTGTCAGTATTAGTGGTATCAATGTAGAATCTACTGTCAGGTTAAAATCTCTCCCAAGAATGGTCACTGAGTTTGGGAAGTCTAGCAATTTAAGCTTTAAAAACATTTGGTGTGTAGATGGAAGACAGAAATAATTTAGTACCATAGATAATAACAGAGGGATAACAATACTTCAGTATACCCCAACCTTCGCATTAAGCTTCCTCTTATTACAGCCTTATGTTTAATAACTAAGGATATCTGGTGTTTGCTTAC
Organism: Coregonus clupeaformis; assembly: GCF_020615455.1. Classification (NCBI taxonomy): domain Eukaryota; kingdom Metazoa; phylum Chordata; class Actinopteri; order Salmoniformes; family Salmonidae; genus Coregonus; species Coregonus clupeaformis. Next base: position 1,774,813 of record NW_025533456.1, read on the forward strand.
GCCAACCCTTCCATTAAATCTCTTTGTAATTAACATTCATTACCATGGAGGACTGATATGGCAGAGAGAGTTGGTTGACTAATCAAACCATCAACCAAGTCAGTCAGGTTGAATGTCAAACATAAACATATTCCTCTACAGAGTAAAACTGTAATAATATAACCCAGTCTGTGCAAATCAAGACTAAATGTCAATGTAATGTGTTATTTAATTAGATTAAATAGAACAACAGATTTAGGATACTTTATCTTATGTTAAAGCCTAAAAATAGATGTTGAATCACCCCCTATACCACCCTTAAGATCTCTGAGTAAAAGGAAAATAAATAACAGCCCATACAGACAGAATGGGACTGGCTTAGAGCAAAGAATATGACCACAATGGCCATTAAAATAAATGACATTATTCATGATAAACATGAAGTAGTTGATCCCATGCAATGCGAATAACAAAATTCCTGGGGAAACATTATCGGAGTGTTAAGCCCCAACTTAGACATTTGTGTCCCTAAGGTTGTGGACATCGTTCATATTGTACAGTAAGAGGATATTTATTGTCACAGTACAATTTAATGTATAATGAAATGCATAGGGCATAAGAGTATAACACACAGGGGCGGCCTGTTCAATAGGGCGATATGGGCGACGCCCTGCCAAACGGGAAAAGGAAGGGATTTTTTTTCTAATCAATTATATCACGGCAACAGTAGTTATCAGTGTTGTAATCTGATCTGACTGCCACTAAATGTCAAATCAGGCTAAAGTCGTGCTTCAAATGGCCCCGCCCGTTTTTGGGCGATTTCAGTCAGGTTGAAAATCGCCCAGAAGTCTCTCATAGACTCTCATGTAAAATCTATTTTTTTCAAATTTCAAAGCTTTCAATACATTCTCTATGGGTGTCTGTGGGCTTGCACTTACGCGCTTTCGTCATACGTGACGTAACCATGAACGTAACTAAGCAAATAGCGGCTAGCAGCGTCTCTGTTGCGACCTGCAGTGTGGCGTTATTTTATGTTTTTAATTTGTACACTTAGTGGCGTTATTTTATGTTTTTAATTTGTACACTTAGTTTACAAACATTCTGCCAACCATGGATTTGCAGTGGTGGGTTTTGGACTGATCTTGTTGATCGTGTACATACCCGCTACGAACGGACTAAATAATGAAAACGTTGCTGGCAGCGGAATCCAATACAGCTGGGAGACTTGGCTGGATGACAGAGTCCCGGACAGAGAAGTGGAGCCGGCCGGCTTCACCCTGGTCGGAGCGGACCTCGATCTGACAGTCACAGGGAAAATCGATCCTGGTAAGAGAGCGACTCTGTACCCCCCGAGCCCCGACATTGAACTGCTTTCTGTGTCACTGCGACCTTACTATCTGCCCCGTGAGTTCCCCCAATTGTTTGTTACCGTTGTGTACTGTTGATAATCACAAGTTTACTGGAGAACTGAGACCAAGTAGAGACTTTGGACAGGGTGGATATGGTATAATAAAGGCAGTTTATTCAGAGGTAAAGATATCTGGAATCGCGTGCACGGACTCGTTCGTCAAACTCTTAGGGAGCTATCTGAAGAGAGCCCCGAAAACATTGTGTGCTGACATTTTTATACAATAAATGATGTAGGTTGAATCTAGTAGTTCTGATCTTCTGATTGGTCCTGATGAGTTGGGCGAGGTCCCCTCCACTGTTGCATTGGCTCTGAGTCGGGTTCTCTGTCTTCAAATGTTCAGCCTAAAGAGAGGGGATTTTTGTGTGTGTGTGTGTGTGTGTGTTTAACAGTGATGATGTGTGTGTGTGTGTGTGTTTAACAGTGATGATGTGTGTGTGTGTGTGTGTGTGTTATCAGTGATGATGTGTGTGTGTGTGTGTGTGTGTCCTCAGAGCAAGAACTCGTGAGTTGGAAGAACTGAGAGACCTATGGCGTGGGTGTTGTCCTTGGCCACCTGCTGACAAGGCTGACAAGATAGGACTCTTTTGTCCATTGTTATAGGATAGGAACAGCATTGATTGAAAACAAACGCCCAACACAAAATGGGTCATGCACAAGATTTTAGTCAGACCAAGCTATAACATTATATATTTACTACGACAGTACATTCAACCAAAAGCTAATATAACAAAGGCATCAGAGATTATTTATAATCTGTCACAGAAACTGGAATCCATCTCCCCAGATCAGTCAATAAATGCTTCTGGTATTGACTTATATGCTGCCCCTGTCTTCATGTTGTTGCTGGACATATCTTTTTTAAAATGTGTGTAGGTCACCTAAATCATCAGAAAAATTGCCCCTCCTGAGAATTTTTTCAGGAGCCGCCACTGATAACACATGTTCATTTGTTTCACATTTTAGGGGCATATCATCAAAAATACAAGACACCATTGCAATAAGTACCCTTATCGATCAAGGACCTCCTGCAAGGTATCAGCTGGTAACAAAGAAACAGAGTCTAGATAAAGACCAATTCAGAAGATGGACCTTTGGAGAGAGAGATCCCAGTAAGATCAACAAAACAATACTGATGGTGGGAGAGACCGGATCAGGGAAGTCATCTCTGATCAATGCCATGGTCAATTATGTCCTGGGTGTAGAGTGGAAGGACAAAGTTTGGTTTGAGATCATTGAAGATGAAAAAAGAAGTCAGACTGAAAGTCAAACTACAGCGATCACTGTTTATGAGGTATTTGGATGTGAGGGCCTGAGAGTCCCCTACTCTCTCACCATCATTGATACTCCTGGGTATGGAGACACCAGAGGGATCCAAGAAGACAAACTGATCGCTGAAAAACTGTTGGAGTTGTTTAGGTCTACAGATGGGATTCATGAATTTGATGCTGTGTGTTTAGTGGTGAAGGCATCTGAGAATCGACTCAGTGAGAGACAGAAGTATATCTTCGATGCAGTTTTGTCTTTATTTGGCAAAGACATGGTAAAGAACATTGTAGCCCTCATCACACACTCAGATGGTGGGGAACCTACTAATGCTCTGAATGCCCTGGAAGTAGCAAAGGTCCCTGGTGCCAAAAATGAGAAGAATCAACCTGTTCATTTCCTATTCAACAACCGTAAACTTAAGGCTAATTGTGAAACAGAGAAACAGGCCAATATAGAAGAATCAATCATGAACACTGCATGGAAAACATCACAGAACGGCATGGAGGAATTCACAGAGTTCCTGGGTAGAATAACACCTCAAAACGTGAAGATGAGTGAAAGAGTTCTGAGAGAGCGCAAACAGCTAGAAGCATGTGTCAGCAACTTGCAGGGAAAGATTGAAATGATTGACCTGAAGCAGAATGAAATCAAGCAGACTCAAGAAGCCCTGGAGAAACACAAGATAGACATGGACAAAAACAAGGACTTTTCATACACTGTTGAAGAGTCTTACAAAGAGAAAGTCCCAATAGAATCATCATGGTGGCATTTAACTCAACGGGCTACCATCTGCGATGTCTGTGAGGAGAACTGCCACTATCCAGACTGCTGGTGGGTCAACGATATCTCATGGTGCAGTGTGATGAAGGAGTCCAAATGCACTGTGTGTACTGGCAAATGTCCCTCCTCCAAGCATGTCAAAGAAAATAAAATATATGTTGGAAAGACAAAGAATGTTACAACGACATATGAGAATTTGAAAATAAAGTATGAAATCAATGAGAAGGCGGCTGGGGAGAAAGGGAATGTGCTCACCAGACTTCACATGGAGTTAGAGCAGGTCACACTCCAGAAGGTCAAACTGGTGGAGGAATCCTACCAGTGTGTCATCAAACTGGAAGAGATCGCTTTGAAGGCCATCTCACTGTCCGCTGCTGTGCATCTTGACTTCCTGATTGACAAGATGAAGGAGACAGGAAACACAGAGAAGGTTCAGAAACTGGAGGAGATGAAGAAGAGACCTAAGGAGGAACACACTTGCGAACACCCACACATATGAAGTTTCACTTTCACACACACACACACACACACAGAGATAAAAGGAGAATGAACATTGAGAGAGAATTTACATCGATTAAAGAAAATAAGAAAAATTAATTTGGACTGGAATTGATTAAGATAGTTAAATATATTAAATATTAAATGCTGAAAGTATGGAGAAACATACAGTGGGGGATATTAAAGGGGGATTGAAGTAATTCAGTAAAATTGTTGATAATGTTCTTTGCTTAAAGGTATGATACATATAGACCAGGGGTGTCAAACTCATTTTAGCTCAGGAGCCACATGGAGGAAAATCTATTCCCAAGTGGGCCGGACCGGTAAAATCATGGTATATATAACTTAAAAAAAACAACTTCAGATTGTTTTCTTTGTTTAATACTATCAACATAAAACATAAAGCTGGAGCCTGAGGACAGTGTGTCCAAAATAGTACAAGCACAACATCACTATTAATCATAAAACACCTGAAGTTTATTTGAAAATTCTAAAGAAAAAGAACAAACAAACACACAATGCCTCAGTGATTCACATAACTGTTTCACAGATCACAGAACTATATCCGGGTGTCATTTCTCAGGCAGAAATGTAGATACAAATAATGAAATCCTGTTCCCCAAACAAGTGCAAGAACCACAGAGTCAAGAATAGGTTAAATATACAAATAAAATAAAATCAATTAAAAACAATAGCACATCAACATAAAAACATATAAACATAAAGCTGGAGCCTGAGGACAGTGTGTCCAAAAGCACAACATCACTATTAATCATAAAACACCTCAAGTTATTGTCACGGTCGTCTATGTCGTCTAAGTATGACCAAGGCGCAGCGTGTCCAAGAAACATTACTTTATTAAACAAACGTTATCGAACTACAAAACAAAAGACGACTCAATGAAGTCCACGGTACACTGACCGAAACGGAACAAAAACCCACAATTCCCACAGGAAAACAATCAGAATAAATATGGCTCCCAATCAGAGATAACGAGCCGACAGCTGACACTCGTTACCTCCGATTGGGAGTCATCGACCAAACCTAGAAATGCAGCCAACAGAAAGGCAAACCTAGAAACAAAACCAAAACCCAACAAAACAAAATACACCCTGGCTCAAATACAAAAGTCCCAGAGCCAGAGTGTCACAGTACCCCCCCCTAAAGGTGCGCACTCCGGGCGCACCAGCATACAGTCTAGGGGAGGGTCTGGGTGGGCGTCTGTCCACGGTGGCGGTTCTGGCCCTGGTCGTGGTCCCCACCCCACCTTAGTCACTATCCGCCTCCGTAGCCTCCTCCACATGACCACCCCCAACTAAACCCCACTGGATTAAGGGGCGGCACCGGACTAAAGGGCAGCACCGGACTAAGGGGCAGCACCGGACTAAGGGGCAGTACCGGACTAAGGGGCAGCACCAGGATAAGGGGCAGCACCGGGCTAAGGGACAGCACCGGACTCAATGGCGGATCCTGGCTGGCTGGCTCTGGCGGATCCTGGCTGGACGGCTCTGGCGGATCCTGGCTGGACGGCTCTGGCGGATCCTGGCTGGACGGCTCTGGCGGATCCTGGCTGGACGGCTCATGGCTGGCTGAAGGATCTGGCTGCTCATGGCTGGCCGACGGATCTGGCTGCTCATGGCTGGCTGACGGATCTGGCTGCTCATGGCTGGCCGACGGATCTGGCTGCTCATGGCTGGCCAACGGATCTGGCTGCTCATGGCTGGCTGAAGGATCTGGCTGCTCATGGCTGGCTGACGGATCTGGCTGCTCATGGCTGGCTGACGGATCTGGCTGCTCATGGCTGGCTGACGGATCTGGCTGCTCATGGCTGGCTGACGGCTCTGGCTGATCCTGTCTGGCGGAAGGCTCTGGCTGATCCTGTCTGGCGGAAGGCTCTGGCTGATCCTGTCTGGCGGAAGGCTCTAGCAGCTCCGGTCTGGCGGACGGCTCTGAAGGCTCATGGCAGACGGGCGGCTTTGCAGGCTCAGTCCAGACGGGCAGTTCAGGCCCCGTTGGGCAGACGGCAGACTCTGGCCGTCTGAGGCGCACCGTAGGCCTGGTGCGTGGTGCCGGAACTGGAGGTACCGGGCTGAGGACACGCATCTCAGGGCTAGTGCGGGGAGAAGCAACAGGGTATGCTGGACCCTGGGAACGCACATAAAGCCTAGTGCGGAGAGCAGCAACAGGACGCACAGGACTCGGGGAACACACAGGAGGCTTGGTGCGTGGTGTAGGCACTGGTGGTACTGAGCTGGAGCGGGAAGGTGGCGCTGGAAATACCGGACCGTGCAGGCTTACTGGCCCCCTTGAGCACTGAGCCTGCCCAACCTTACCCGGGTTGATGCTCCCCGTCGCCCGACCAGTACGGGGAGGTGGAATAACCCGCACCGGCCTATGTGGGCGAACCGGGAACACCATGCGTAAGGCTGGTGCCATGTACGCCGGCCCGAGAAGACGCACTGGTAGCCGGATGCGTTGGGCCGGCTTCATGACATCTGGCTCAATGCTCACTCTAACCCGGCCGATACGTGGAGCTGGAATGTACCGAACCGGGCTATGCCTGCGTACAGGAGACACCATGCGCTCTACTGCGTAACACGGTGTCTGCCCGTACTCTCGCTCTCCACGGTCAGTCCAGGGAGTAGGCGCAGGTCTCCTACCTGACTTCGCCACACTCCCTTTAAGCCCCCCCCCAAGAAATTTTTGGGTAGTACCCACGGGCTTCCAGCCTTGACTCCGTGCTGCCTCCTCATACCGCCTCCTCTCGGCTTTAGCTGCCTCCAGCTCTTCACGAGGGCGGCGATATTCTCCCGGTTGTGCCCAAGGACCCTTTCCAGCCAGTATCTCCTCCCATGTCCATGAATCCTTTGGAGCTGGGTCCTGTTGCCGCTTGACACGCTGCTTGGTCCTCTTATGGTGGGTTTTTCTGTCACGGTCGTCTATGTCGTCTAAGTATGACCAAGGCGCAGCGTGTCCAAGAAACATTACTTTATTAAACAAACGTTATCGAACTACAAAACAAAAGACGACTCAATGAAGTCCACGGTACACTGACCGAAACGGAACAAAAACCCACAATTCCCACAGGAAAACAATCAGAATAAATATGGCTCCCAATCAGAGATAACGAGCCGACAGCTGACACTCGTTACCTCCGATTGGGAGTCATCGACCAAACCTAGAAATGCAGCCAACAGAAAGGCAAACCTAGAAACAAAACCAAAACCCAACAAAACAAAATACACCCTGGCTCAAATACAAAAGTCCCAGAGCCAGAGTGTCACAGTTATTTGAAATTCTGAGGACAAACAACACACAAACACACAATGCCTCAGTGATTCACAGAAGTATATCACAGATCACAGAACTATATCAGGGTGTCTCATGCAGCACTTTAAGTGGGGTTGCATAGTTTATTTGACTCCTGATACCTGGCATCTTTTAGCTTTCACCAGCGCATCAATATCAGGCGTCACATCCTGAGTGGCAGCCAACTTCAGGATGTGATTCAAGTGCTTGTGCGTGAGCCTTGAGCGCAGCTTTGTTTTATTCATGACGTTATCCATCTTTAATGACTTGCAACACAAAGCCTCCTGGTGCAAAATACATTGAAAAGTCCAAAAATCACGTCCCTCCATTTGCAGATTGCACTTTCTCTCTGAACTTTGTCACAACGCCTGCTTTTTTCCCGATAATTGAGGGCGCACCATCTGTAGCCAGGCTGACAGCGCGGGACCAGTCCACTCCGACCCTGTCCAGCGCGCCGACGAGTGCAGTGAAAATATCAGCTGCTGTCGTTGTATCTGTCATCGGCACCAACTCCACGAACTCCTCGGTGACGGTCAATGTGTCATCAACTCCGCGGATGAAAATGGCCAGTTGTGCAACATCTGTAATGTCCGTGCTTTCATCAATTGCAACCGAAAACGCAATAAATGACTTTACTTTTTGCTTCAACTGGCTGTCCAAATCCACTGAAAGATCGGAAATCCTGTCTGCAACTGTGTTTCTTGTCAGGCTGATATTTGCAAAAGCCTGGTGCTTTTCAGGGCACACAATCTCTGCTGCCTTCATCATGCATGTTTTTACAAATTCACCCTCACTAAATGGTTTTGAAGCCACTGCGATTTCATTAGCAATGAGGTAGCTAGCTTTCACTGCAGCGTCACTGATGTCTCGGCTGTGAGTAAACACAGACTGCTGTTTCTTCAGACCCACCAACAGTTCATTCACCTTCTCTCATCTCCGCTGTCCTTGAAAGTTGTCATATTTGTCGGCATGAAGACTCACATAGTGGCGACGAAGGTTATATTCTTTCAGCACTGCAACATGCTGTGAACACACCAAACATACAGCTTTCCCATTCAATTCCGTGAATAAATAGAAGGATGACAATTTTTCTTGGAACACTCTGCACTCTGCGTCCACTTTTCTCTTTTTTGACAGAGACATATTGGGGCAAAGAGGGTGCCAAAGCACATAATGTTAAAAGTAGAAGCCGTAATAAATATCGCGGGCAAAACAAAGTAGCTCATCCGGACTGGCTGCACTTGCTTGACCTATTTGCTCTGCCCCGGTATAAACAGTTTGCTTGCTTAACACAATTGCTATTGCGCCATCCAGTGGACACAATTGGAACAGCAGTTTATTTTATTGAAAAATTGCAGCTCATTTTTATACTTTACAAAATCATCTCGCGGGCCGGATTAAACCCGTTTGCGGGCCTGATCCGGCCTGCGGGCCGGACGTTTGACACCCCTGATATAGACTGTTTGTTAAGCTTAGAGGAACAAGGCCTTAGGAGGAGGTTGATAATGAAAGGTTATAATGTTGAGATGCTGTATGATGAAATGTTTAAGTTGTTGGATATTTAAGATGTAATGGGAGTAATAAGTTGAGTTGGAGTAAGATTATAATTGAGTGAAGTAGGGAATATTAATGTTGAAATATTAATGTTTAGAAATTAATGGGTTAAAGGTTAATGATAATGGAGTGTACTAAGGGTGCTAGCTTGCATTGGACATTCCCTGGTCAGAGCGGCTAGGAGGAGACATCCTGTCAAGGCGGGCATCCTGAGTAAGCAAACATCCTGCCTAGGTGGGGAAAGGAGAGATGTCCGCATTAGGTGTTAACCACTGAATGCGTCAAGGGGGGTTAGCAAAAAGGAAGATGGAGGGTATAAAGGAGCCATGATTTTAGAGAAGGGGAGAACTCTCTTTGAGCTTGCTGGAAGAACCTGTCGACTGCTGGAAGAAGATTTTTGCTGTAGCTTTTTAGCTTAAAATATATTTTGATTTTATTATACTCATATTTAGATTTTTATTATACTCAGTTAAGGTAAAATTCTAGGGGGAACCCTTAAGCCCATTGATAGAAGTGTGTTACAGTAGTGTTTAGATATTGTGCTTGTCATAAAAGTGTAATAGACAACAAATATTTTATTGGCACACCCCAATAAGGGTTTAGTTACGGGCGCTGAAGGGGTCTATCAATTTAATTTACTGTTTATGTGTGCCTATCATTGATTGGTGATATTGATTTGTGATTGATTTAATGATCTGAGATTTTTTATGCCTGTTTCTGGAATTTTTGAATAAACTTGCTGTAAACTAACTCAGTGGTAAGGTGGAGCGGCATCTATCAGATATGTAGGGATTCATGAGGACTGATAACTGACCTGCCATTGGGTAGGCAGGGGCAAGTTGAATTGTTAATCCTGCAGAGGTGGTTTGTTAGTTTTGACATACTGTACATTTTATGTTACCAGATAATATGCTGTATGAGACTATATACAGTTTAAGGAGGACAATATTTCTGTTTCTGTAATGTTTTGTTTCTTAATCTGAAAATTGTTAATACATTATCATTGAGCTATATATTTATATGTTATTTAGCTGTCTACAATAATTATATAACTGCCTACAATAATAACAAACTTCTGTCAATGTTTTTCATATACATGTGTAACCTTCTTTGTAAATTAATCTTAGTCACTTAAATGAACTTAAATCTCGTTGTATTAAAATACCAAAAAGCTCATTTTTGATTTCATGAATTTTTACAATATAGCATTTTACAATATAGCAAATATAGACTTTGCAGCTGGCCCATCTAGCAGAAATTGCTCAGTTCTGCCTGAAGGGAAAGAATCATGAAAATAAACATCAATCGGCCCATCAAATTACACCCATTCAACCATTCAATTAAAGTGCCCAGCACTTCCCTGCGCACCCTACCCACAGGACCCCAGCCCTATCTCCCAGATGATAGTGTTATGGGGCTGCAGGGGCTAGATTTAGCCAGCCCTTTGACTGTGAGTACACTGCACTCTTAGAAAAAAAGGTGCTATCTAGAACCAAAAAGGGTTCTTTAACTGTCCCATAGGAGAACCCTTTGAAGAACCCCTTTTGTTTCCAGGTAGAACCCATTTGGGTTCCATGTAGAACCTTTTCCATAGAGGGTTCTATATGGAACCCAAAATAGAACAAAATGGCTCCAAAAGGGTTCTGCGGCTGTCCCCATAGCAGAACCCTTTTTGGTTTGAGTGTCACGCCCTGACTCAGGGGACTCGTATATGTTGAGTCAGGGTGTGTATGTTCTATGTTGTGTATTTCTATGTTGGTGTTCTCTTATGTGTAGATCTATGTTGGCCGGTGTGGTTCCCAATCAGAGGCAGCTGTAGCTCGTTGTCTCTGATTGGGGACCATACTTAGGCAGCCTATTGGCACTAGTGGGTTGTGGGATCTTGTTCCAGTTAAGGTATGTTGTGTTGTGCTGCCTTGGACTTCACGTTTCGTTTTGTTTGTTGTTTTGTCGTGGTGTTTAATATTTAATAAACATGTACGCATATCACGCTGCGCCTTGGTCTGACCCGTCTATAAACGAACGTGACAGAAGATCCAAGCAGCGTGCCCAGGAAGAGCGAATTGCCATGTCACAGGTGGGCAAATGGTGGTCATGGGAGGAGATATTTGCGGGGAAAGGGCCATGGCAAAGGTAGATGCCCAGGCAGGAGAGGAGCAACGGCAACACAGAGGAAGCCGGTCGAGGAAGAAGCCTGAGAGACAGCCCCAAGAAATGTTTTTGGGGGGGCTAAGAGGGTCGTTGGCGGAGCCTAGAGTTAGAGCAGAGCCAACTCCCCATACTCACGCGAGAAGGCGTATGACTGGGCAAGCTCCATGTTATGCAGAGCTATGTACTGTGTCGCCAGTGCGCCGGCACAGTCCTGTACGTCCTGTGCTTGCACCACGCACGTGCCGTGTGAAGATGGGCATCCAGCCAGGACCGGGTGTGCCGGCTCAACGCTCCTGGTCTCCAGAACGCCTCCTCGGTCCCGCATATCCTGCGCCAGTTCTACGAGCTGTATCGCCAGTGCGCGTGCACAGCCCAGTGTGTCCTGTGCCAGCGCCCCACACGTGTAGTGCGAAAGTGGGCAGCCAGCCAGGACGGGTTGTGCCAGCTCTCTCAGGCCAGTGGTGCGCGTCGCCAGTCCGGTACGGCCTGTTCCTGTCCCTCGCACCAGGCCAGTGGTGCGCGTCGCCAGTCCGGTACGGCCTGTTCCTGTCCCTCGCACCAGGCCAGTGGTGCGCGTCGCCAGTCCTGTACGGCCCGTTCCTGCTCCCCGCACCAAGCAAGTGGTGCGCGTCACCAGCCCGGTCCGGCCTGTTCCTGCTCCTCGCACCAAGCCAGTGGTGCGTGTGTCCAGTCCGGCACGGCCCGTGCCTGTTCCACCGGTGCCTGGTCCGGCACCGGTCAGCTGCTCCACTCCGGAGCCAGAGCAGTCCGCTCCACCGGTGCCTGATCCAGCTCCGGTCAGCTGCTCCACTCCGGAGCCAGAGCAGTCCGCTCCACCGGGGCCTAGTCCAGATCCGGTCAGCGGCTCCAGTCCGGAGCCTGAGCAGTCCGCTCCACCGGGGTCCAGTCCAGCTCCGGTCAGCGGATCCACTCCGGAGCCAGAGCAGTCCGCTCCACCGGTGCCCAGTTCAGCTCCGGTCAGCTGCTCCACTCCGGATCCAGAGCAATCCGCTCCACCGGGGTCCAGTCCAGCTCCGGTCAGCGGCTCCACTCCGGAGCCAGAGCAGTCCGCTCCACCGGTGCCTGATCCAGCTCCGGTCAGCGGCTCCACTCCGGAGCCAGAGCAGTTCGCTCCACCGTCGTCGGGTCCAGCTCCAGTCAGCGGTTCCAGTCCAGACCCAGACGTCAGCCCCTCTCCAGGTTCGGGGTCTCCCACATCAGAGTCCAGACAGGGCTTGGTACTTCGTGGGAGGAAGGAGAGGGGAAGCAGCGCGCCGAGGCCCAGACCAGACCAGGGGCGCAACAGGGAGGCGGAGAATAGGTGGTGGTCACGCCCGGAGCCGGATCCGCCTCCGAGGCGGAATGCCCACCCGGCCCCTACCCTGTTATGTTTATGTTGCGCGGTCGGAGTCCGCACCTTTGGGGGGGTACTGTCACGCCCTGACTCAGGGGACTCGTATATGTTGAGTCAGGGTGTGTATGTTCTATGTTGTGTATTTCTAGGTTGGTGTTCTATTATGTGTAGATCTATGTTGGCCGGTGTGGTTCCCAATCAGAGGCAGCTGTAGCTCGTTGTCTCTGATTGGGGACCATGCAGCCTATTGGCACTAGTGGGTTGTGGGATCTTGTTCCAGTTAAGGTATGTTGTGTTGTGTTGCCTTGGACTTCACGTTTCGTTTGTTGTTTTGTCGTGGTGTTTAATATTTAATAAACATGTACGCATATCACGCTGCGCCTTGGTCTGACCCGTCTATAAACGAACGTGACATCGAGATAGAACTAAGAGTGTGGCCATGCTAGGTGGATTCCAGTGGTATGCTCAACTTCAACACAAACCAACCAGCAGTCATTATGACAATTCTCAGTGGGTAGAAAAACTGATGGACCAATCACATTTTCCCCCTTTAACTTACACATTGTGGAGCCCAAGAACACTACAGGCTAAAAGGAGGGATGGCCAAGAGTCGAGGGACAATCTCAGTTTACTGTAACAGAGCACCATTAAGTGCATGATCAAAAAAAGTATATTAAAAAAGCACAATGCAAAGATAAAGTAAAAGTTCAGGCCATTAGAAGAACACACGTACAGTGGGGAGAACAAGTATTTGATACACTGCCGATTTTGCAGGTTTTCCTATTTACAAAGCATGTAGAGGTCTGTAATTTTTATCATAGGTACACTTCAACTGTGAGATCCAGAAAATCACATTGTATGATTTTTAAGTAATTAATTTGCATTTCATTGCATGACATAAGTATTTGATCACCTACCAACCAGTAAGAATTCCGGCTCTCACAGACCTGTTCGTTTTTCTTTAAGAAGCCCTCCTGTTCTCCACTCATTACCTGTATTAACTGCACCTGTTTGAACTCGTTACCTGTATAAAAGACACCTGTCCACACACTCAAACAGACTCCAACCTCTCCACAATGGCCAAGACCAGAGAGCTGTGTAAGGACATCAGGGATACAATTGTAGACCTGCACAAGGCTGGGATGGGCTACAGGACAATAAGCAAGCAGCTTGGTGAGAAGGCAACAACTGTTGGCGCAATTATTAGAAAATGGAAGAAGTTCAAGATGACGGTCAATCACCCTCGATCTGTGGCTCCATGCAAGATCTCACCTCGTGGGGCATCAATGATCATGAGGAAGGTGAGGGATCAGCCCAGAACTACATGGCAGGACCTGGTCAATGACCTGAAGAGAGCTGGGACCACAGTCTCAAAGAAAACCATTAGTAACACACTACGCCGTCATGGATTAAAATCCTGCAGTGCACGCAAGGTCCCCCTGCTCAAGCCAGCGCATGTCCAGGCCCATCTGAAGTTTGCCAATGACCATCTGGATGATCCAGAGGAGGAATGGGAGAAGGTCATGTGGTCTGGTGAGACAAAAATAGAGCTTTTTGGTCTAAACTCCACTCGCCGTGTTTGGAGGAAGAAGAAGGATGAGTACAACCCCAAGAACACCATCCCAACCGTGAAGCATGGATGTGGAAACATCATTCTTTGGGGATTATTTTTCTGCAAAGGGGACAGGACGACTACACCGTATTGAGGGGAGGATGGATGGGGTCATGTATCGCGAGATCTTGGCCAACAACCTCCTTCCCTCAGTAAGAGCATTGAAGATGGGTCGTGGCTGGGTCTTCCAGCATGACAACGACCCGAAACACACAGCCAGGGCAACTAAGGAGTGGCTCCGTAAGAAGCATCTCAAGGCCCTGGAGTGGCCTAGCCAGTCTCCAGACCTGAACCCAATAGAGAATCTTTGGAGGGAGCTGAAAGTCCGTATTGCCCAGCGACAGCCCCGAAACCTGAAGGATCTGGAGAAGGTCTGTATGGAGGAGTGGGCCAAAATCCCTGCTGCAGTGTGTGCAAACCTGGTCAAGACCTACAGGAAACGTATGATCTCTGTAATTGCAAACAAAGGTTTCTGTACCAAACATTAAGTTCTGCTTTTCTGATGTATCAAATACTTATGTCATGCAATAAACGGCAAATTAATTACTTAAAAATCATACAATGTGATTTTCTGGATTTTTGTTTTAGATTCCGTCTCTCACAGTTGAAGTGTACCTATGATAAAAATTACAGACCTCTACATGCTTTGTAAGTAGGAAAACCTGCAAAATCGGCAGTGTATCAAATACTTGTTCTCCCCACTGTATATGTGAAATTCATCTACAAAATATGTTATTCTATCATCTGAATGACAGAAATAATTAATGAAATATAATACATTTCAGTACATTTACAACCCAACAATTCAATACGCAATACAAAGCAGATATAATTTCTGTAACTGCAGATAAGATCCATCATCATTACAGCATTTTTTAAAGCTGATACAGTAATACACAATCAAACTATAATAAAAATATATATGTTCGTCAATAAAATCGTTGTTGTACTGTGTGTTGTTGTGTGTGTGTGTGTGTGTGAGTGTGTGTGTATAATCCATGTTCCCAGGTTTCTCCTGCTCCTCCTCTGATGTTGAGTCCCTCCATCTCCCTCAAGGACCTGTAACATATCACCACACACAATTATTTATCCCTCCATCTCCCTCAAGGACCTGCAACATGTCACCACATAAAGTTATGTATCCCTCCATCTCCCTCAATGACCTGTAACATATCACCACACAAAGTTATTTATCCCTCCATCTCCCTCAAGGACCTGTAACATATCACCACACAAAGTTATTTATCCCTCCATCTCCTTCAAGGACCTGTAACATATCACCACACAAAGTTATTTATCCCTCCATCTCCCTCATGGACCTGTAACATATCACCACACAAAGTAATGTTGTATAAATACTGTGAATAGATACAGTATACTTTGACATTGGAGCATCAGTTCCATATACTGTAAGTGTAATACCTTGATAAACCATGTATTAGAAACATGTCGTTACTACAGCCTCTGCTGTTGAGCCCATGTTGTGTTACGTTCATGTGCAATCTTCAAAGAAATGACATGTCAGTAATTTAAACGTCCAATGCAGCCGTTTTAATATCTCAATAAATTATTTCTGGGTAACAATTAATTACCTACCTGTGATTGTTTTCATAAAAAATTGTCAGAAAAAAAAAGCTTCTTAGCAAAGGGCAATTTCTCAAGCAAGAATTTAGCTAGGACTGTCTGGGAGTGGCCTGAGTGGAAAACTGAAAATGATCTCTTTCTTATTGGTCTATTAACTAATTTACCACATAGTGATGTCACCATGGAAGGCCACAACTCCATCCCACCAAAACAGGTGGAAATGTCTATCGGCTTTTCAAAACCGCTCTTAAACTAAAAGTCCGGGTAGCCATGATTAGCTGTTCAGGAGTCTTATGGCTTGGGGGTAGAAGCTGTTAAGAAGCCTTTTGGACCTAGACTTGGCGCTCCGGTACCACTTGCCGTGCGGTAGCAGAGAGAAAAGTCTATGACTAGTGTGGCTGGAGTCTTTGACAATTTTTAGGGCCTTCCTCTGACACCGCCTGGTATAGAGGTCCTGGATGGCAGAAAGCTTGGCCCCAGTGATGTACTGGGCCGTACGCATTACCCTCTGTAGTGCCTTGTGGTCGGAGGCCGAGCAGTTGCCATATCAGGCGGTGATGCAACCAGTCAGGATGCTCTCGATGGTGCAGCTGTAGAACTTTTTGAGGATCTGAGGACCCATACCAAATCTTTTCAGTCTCCTGAGGGGGAATAGGCTTTGTCGTGCCCTCTTCACGACTGTCTTGGTGTGTTTGGATCATGATAGTTTGTTGGTGATGTGGACACCAAGGAACTTGTAGCTCTCAACCTGTTCCACTACAGCCTCGTCGATGAGAATGGGGGGCGTGCTCAGTCCTCTTTTTTTTCCTGTATTCCACAATCCTCTCCTTTGTCTTGATCACATTGAGGGAGAGGTTGTTATCCTGGCACCACACGGCCAGGTCTCTGACCTCCTCCCTATAGGCTGTCTCATCATTGTCGGTGATCAGGCCTACCACTGTTGTGTCGTCGGCAAACTTAATGATGGTGTTGGAGTTGTGCCTGGCCATGCAGTCATGGGTGAACAGGGAGTACAGGAGGGGACTGAGCACGCACCAGTGAGGGCCCCCGTGTTGAGGATCAGCATGGCAGATGTGTTGTTACTTACCCTTACCACCTGGGGGTGGCCCGTCAGGAAGTCCAGGATCCAGCTTGCAGTTGCTGAGGGAGGTGTTTAGTCCCAGGGTCCTTAGCTTAGTGATGAGCTTTGAGGGCACTATGGTGTTGAACTCTTATCTGTAGTCAATGAATAGCATTTTCACGTAGGTGTTCCTCTTGTCCAGGTCGGAAAGGACAGTGTGGAATGCAATAGAGATTACATCATCTGTGTATTTGTTGGGGCGGTATGCAAATTGGAGTGGGTCTAGGGTTTCTGGGATAATGGTGTTGATCTGAGCCATGACCAGCCTTTCAAAGCACTTTATGGCTACAGACGTGAGTGCTAAGGGTCGGTAGTCATTTAGGCAGGTTATTTTAGTGTTCTTGGGCATAGAGACTATGGTGGTCTGCTTAAAACATGTTGGTATTACAGACTCAGTCAGGGACATGTTGACATTGTCAGTGAAGACACTTGGCAGTTGGTCAGCGCATGCTCGGAGTACATGTCCTGGTAATCCGTCTGGCCCTGCGGCCTTGTGAATGTTGACCTGCTTAAAAGTCTTGCTCACATCGGCTACAGAGAGCTTGATCACTTAGCCATCCGGAAGAGCTAATGCTCTGGCTTCTGGTCACCTACAAACAAGCAAGATTTCTGGCTCTCACAGACCTGTAACTTCTTCTTTAAGAGGCTCCTCTGTCCTCCACTCGTTACCTGTATTAATGGCACTTGTTTGAACTTGTTATCAGTATAAAAGACACCTGTCCACAACCTCAAACAGTCACACTCCAAACTCCACTATGGCCAAGACCAAAGAGCTGTCAAAGGACACCAGAAACAAAATTGTAGACCTGCACCAGGCTGGGAAGACTGAATCTGCAATAGGTAAGCAGCTTGGTTTGAAGAAATCAACTGTGGGAGCAATTATTAGGAAATGGAAGACATACAAGACCACTGATAATCTCCCTCGATCTGGGGCTCCACGCAAGATCTCACCCTGTGGGGTCAAAATGATCACAAGAACGGTGAGCAAAAATCCCAGAACCACACGGGAGGACCTAGTGAATTACCTGCAGAGAGCTGGGACCAAAGTAACAAAGCCTACCATCAGAAACACACTACGCCGCCAGGGACTCAAATCCTGCAGTGCCAGACGTGTCCCCTGCTTAAGCCAGTACATGTCCAGGCCCGTCTGAAGTTTGCTAGAGTGCATTTGGATGATCCAGAAGAGGATTGGGAGAATGTCATACGGTCAGATGAAACCAAAAAAGTAAAAACTCAACTCGTCGTGTTTGGAGGACAAAGAATGCTGAGTTGCATCCAAAGAACACCATACCTACTGTGAAGCATGGGGGTGGAAACATCATGCTTTGGGGCTGTTTTTCTGCAAAGGGACCAGGACGACTGATCCGTGTAAAGGAAAGAATGAATGGGGCCATGTATCATGAGATTTGGAGTGAAAACCTCCTTCCATCAGCAAGGGCATTGAAGATGAAACGTGGCTGGGTCTTTCAGCATGACAATGATCCCAAACACACCGCCCGGGCAACGAAGGAGTGGCTTCGTAAGAAGCATTTCAAGGTCCTGGAGTGGCCTAGCCAGTCTCCAGATCTCAACCCCATAGAAAATCTTTGGAGGGAGTTGAAAGTCCGTGTTGCCCAGCGACAGCCCCAAAACATCACTGCTCTAGAGGAGATCTATACCAGCAACAGTGTGTGAAAACCTTGTGAAGACTTACAGAAAACGTTTGACCTGTGTCATTGCCAACAAAGGGTATATAACAAAGTATTGAGAAACTTTTGTCATTGACCAAATACTTATTTTCCACCATAATTTGCAAATAAATTCATTAAAAATCCTACAATGTGATTTTCTGGAGAAAAAAAATCTCATTTTGTCTGTCATAGTTGACGTTTACCTATGATGAAAATTACAGGCCTCTCTCATCTTTTTAAGTTGGAGAACTTGCACAATTGGTGGCTGACTAAATACTTTTTTCCCCCACTGTATAAGCCTTTATTTATCTATTAGTAATATCCTTTGCCAGTTCTTTTTCCCCTAGCGAGTCAATATCATAGAAGTTCATACACTGAGAAGTCCTTTTCACCATTATTCCCTTGCTGATCTATCCAAGTCTGTGGTGAGAGGGTTACATATAAGTATCATATTAGTATCAATAACATATGGCTATTAGTCTTACCTGGGGCTGTGCCTGGCTTCAGTTGAGAATAGACTGAATCTGCCTCTGGTGGGGTTGATGTTTCTGTAGGAGGATAAACATCAGAATAATATAACAGTAATATACAGAATAATATACACCTATTCAATATGGGGTCAAAGAGGTGTGAGGTTCGGACAGGGGGAATATGGAGGGAGGGATGTCCTGTCTTACCTCTCTTCTTCTTCTTGGCTTTGGTCTTCTTTTTTAGGTCAACCTCAGCATAGTTCACATCAACAGGTCCAGCTGCTGCTGACAATGGACATTTCCAGTCAACAAATGAAGGAATTACCTTATTGCATATTCTGCCTCTTCATCAAAACTCCCAAATTGTGAATTTAGTGACTAACTGCCAACTTGTAGAATAGGTCTTACCTGTGGCTTTCCCTGTCTTCACCTCAGAGTAGACTGGATTTTATTTTGGATCAGCTGGCTTTTCTGAGGAGGAGGAAGAATAGCAGAGAATTTGTAGATTTTGTTTTATTTTTAAATATATATTGTACATGTTTTTACTGAACTTTAACACTGGAAGGGGTGATGCTGCTCGAGAGATGAGGAGAACTGAGATGGACGCTATCGTTGTTGAACTTAAAACTTTAACATCTGAAGGGATTACGAATTGCATTTAGCAAAGAGACTGTTGCTTAATTCTACTTGCCTGTTACAAGTGTATGTTTCAACTAATCTTTGATACACTGCACATTATTAATTGATGTCACAGTTGAGTCACCTTTCTTTTTCTTGTCCAACTTTTTGAGTTGAATCTGGGTGTATGTCACATGACTTGTTCCAGCAGCAGCACCATCTGAAACATACAGGTAATACACTAATATCTCTACTTAGGACTCTATTCAATCTGTATTGCTGAACGGTTACAAATTGCGCGATAGAGGTAAAGGTAATTTCCGATTGAGCTGACATATGCAGCGTTTACCTTGAATGCAGTCTCCGCTAACGTGGGAACATTGCCTTTAAATTTCAATCACGCTCTAACGCTGAACTTCCGTGATACGGACTGAATAGAGCCCTTAGTCTTAGTGTGTTAGTCATATTAAAAACATGAAGAACAGCAGCAGTAACTCTACTGTGTTCATACTAAACATAACATACAGTGTATAGTACCATTATCATTGTTGTCTGAGGAATTGATCGTATCGTAGATGTTAGCACCACCTGTTGGTCAATGAAGAGAGAGAAAGGTTAGTTATGTTGGTTATCCCTCAGCTTCCCTAGGGACCGAGAGTACAGTAACATGTTGTTATACAAAGTGGATGTTGATGAGTCAGTGTATGAGGTTACAGAGAGTGGTAAAGTCTGGGCTGAGAAACTGACCATGTTGCAGAAGTGTATACCCAGCATCAGGAGCCCGGCCCAGGGTAGATCCTTGGTCCTGTTGGTGGTCCTGGTTGGTGCTCTGGGGCTGGGGGGGCCTAGAGCGACAGATATACTCATGAAGAACTAAGATGATATGTTACTGAATTAACATAACTGAGAGACCGGTGTACTCACAATAATAATCTGTTAAAACAGGAACCTGTAACGAGAAATGCATACTATAATATCGGGTAATTTCTGTTTTAAACTATTGTAATTAGAAATATTTCTAACTAAACATGAACTGAAAAGTTAAATGATTAATAGTAATAATCTCACCTTTGCTGTTTTGATATCTCCACAGCAGGACCAGGAGAATGACCAGTAGAACACCAGCAACAACCAGACCCACAACCACTCCTACTAGGACTGATGTAGAGGATCCAGGAGCTACGACTGGAGAGACTGGAGAGAGAACAGCACAACACCATCAGACTCTGAGAGAGGTAATATAGGAGTATAGACTGGTCTGTATCTTTTGACAATTTAGTTGACATATCATATTTTCTTTGGGAGTACAAATCCAAACGTATGTTAACATCGACACTAAAATAACTATCACAGAGATAATGAAAAGGTAACTTGAGATCATAATTGTTTTCTCACCTCTCACTGTCATCCAGCTCTCTGGTGATTCTCCCTTGTCAGTGTATTTGCATTTGTAGAATCCTTCATCTGACTTGGATACTGTAGGGATGGTCATCTCTCCTGTTGTCTCATTCTTGATGAGAACTCCATCTTTGTAGAAATCAGCCTTGATGTTTGAGCTAGTTGTCCAGTATTTACAGCGCAGAGTCACAGAGTCTCCTTCAGTCATGGGATAGGCAGGGCTCTCCAGGATCACATCACCATCTGTGTAACATAATATATAACTAATACTGTAAATCTGCATACTGGAGTCATCACCTTCAAAATATTATGAACTGGTATTTTATAAGAGATGCAATTCATTACAGAATTGAACATCCTATCAAACATTAAAATGTTGTTGTTTTTTGTGTGTGAATGTCGTACAACAGACATACCATCCACTGTGATGTTGACAGCATTACTGTACTCTCCTGATCCAGACTCACACCAGTACACTCCACTGTCCCCTTTGTACGTGTAGCTGATGGTACATGTGGACCCTGTTGTTGATCTCCAGTTAGAGACACACCCTGACTCTACACCTCTCTCTGTGTATTTCATCAGTCTCCATCCAGTAGAGTTCCCCTTCTCCTCACAGCTCAGTGAGAGAGACTTTGATGTAAAGTGTTGAGTTGTGATAGGACTTATTCTGAGAGACACTGAAGGCTGCAGATCTGAAACAAAGAGAGACAGTCAAACCTATAGTAAAATAATATATATTATACACATGAGGGTGACTTAAATATGATTCAATACAGTTTCAATGCAGTTAGTTACCTCCTGACCAGAGAAACTGAGGTTCACTGTAGAGTGTGTCATAGACTGGGTCTCCTCTCCCAGCTCTACACACATATCCTCCTGTGTGAGTAGGACCAGCAGGACTCAGGGTGTAGAAGCTCTCTGTAGTTCCAGTACTACTGTCAGATAGGGGCTCTACAGAGTAGGACTTGTCCAATAGGGAGGGGAACCCAGCTCTGTAGGGAACAGTTCTGTACCAGGAGAACCTCCAGCCTGTAGACGTCTTGTCAACTTCACAGCTGAGAGACACTGAGTCTCCAGGGTTCAGCCACTGAGGAGAGATACTCAGGACAGACTTGGGTTTATCTGTTATGAAGGAAAAGGCAGTTTTCAAACTTTTAATACAAAAAATATTATATAAGTATAAGCTCAAATAGACTTACCAGACACAGTCAGTTGTACAGCATCACTGGTCTTGGAGAGCTTGTTTCCCTTTACACCCTTACAGGTATATGAACCACTGCTAGACATGTAGACAGGACTGATTCTGTACTCAGACTTTGTGTTAAAGGGGATCACTGACTGACTATTCTTATACCATCTGTAGTTCCAGTCAGAGTCTCCTCCTCCCTGGATGTCACATCTCATAGTGACAGTCTCTCCTCTGAATATCTGGGTCCAGTTGGGTTGGAGGGTCAGAACAACAACAGGTCTCTCTGCACAGACACAACACACAACACATAGTGAATATGTTGCACACATCAGAATACAAATTACATTCAACAATACTCACAACAATAGAGCCTGAAGATATGAAAGGTATTCAGTAACATATGGATAACAAGTAGACTACATATTATTAATCCACATAGGAACCCACTATCCTAAAAAGTATAAACTCACCAGTAACATGTATCTGGACTGGGTCACTGTACAGGGTGTAGTAGACTGGGTCTCCTCTCCCAGCTCTGCACCAGTACTGTCCTCCATCAGAGACACTGACCCAGCTGAGTGTATAGGAGTATCCAGAGGTTGAGGTTACTGGTGTAGAGTCTGGTCTGTGTCTGTACCAGTAAAACTTCCATCCATAAGACTCTACAGTACAGGTCAGTGTCACACTGTCTCCTGTGAATACGTCCTCTTTGTCTGAAGTCAGTGTAGTCGAGGGCTGATAATCTGTTGGTATTGCAATAGGATTGAGTGGGAAGCTCCAGTGTCCTGACACACACTACGATGAGAACAACAACAACAAGTTAGTGATGGCGTATCAATAGTGAACTCACCAGTGACTCTGATGGGGAGGGAAACACTGAGTTGAGACCACTGGGACCGACCTGTCCTCACCCCAACACATATGTACTGACCAGCCTGGTTAGACAGTGTGGTGATGGTTTACCAGGACTCTGTTTTTGTTTATTTCTGAACCAGTGGTAATCCCAGTCTGTGTAGTCTGAAATGTCACACTGCATCCTGACTGTCTCTCCAGAGTGGAGGAGACCCTGAGGAGAGATACTCACTGTGGCCAAAGGTAGACCTGTGGAAACACAGTTAAACATTAAGACAAATGCAGTTAGTTTGCCAATAATTCCAAAGTATGATCACCATATTTGTTTTATTATTAAATGAAATTAGAGTGAGATAATTGCAGAATCTGTTATTGCTATCAAACAGCAACTCTGATTTAGACATTAATACTGACACATACATCATGAATGACTAAATATAAACAGTGTATAACTAAGAAGAGACACACATAACACATTTACTCACCATTCAGGGTGATGGTGACAGGATCACTGATGATTGATGATATGGATCTGGACCGGATCTCTCCCTGACACCAGTAGAGACCCTGGTCAGACTCAGCAACTCTACTGATGGTGAGGGTGTCTCCTGTTATAGTGTGTCTGACAGACTGGGATACTACATTAGCATTCCTGTCTTTGTACCACTGATAGCTCCAGCTACTGTCAGACCCTACTGAACACGTCATAGTAACTGTCTCTCCAGCGAACACAGGGTTTGGCTCTACATTCAGTTCAGCTTTGGGCAGGGCTTTGAGAGAAGAGCACAAAATGAATATGATTATTTGAACATTATTTGATACACATCATGTGGATACATTTCTAACGATTTAGCTTTTGGAGAGTTTTGATAAAAGTACATTTTAGGTGTACATCAGTGGAGACTCCTCAGAGGAGGAAGGGTAGAACCATCCTCAGTGAATTTCATAAAAATGAAAATAGGGAAACATTAAAGTTATCCTTTTTAGATACAACTATACTAAATATATTCACGTCACCAAAGAATTGATTAAAACAGACTGTTCTGCAATGAAGGTCTACAGTAGCCTCAACAGAGTTCATCACAAAACCTAGGAGGTTCATGGTTCTCACCCCCTTCCATAGACTTACACAGTAATTATGACAACATCCATAGGATGTCCTTCAAACTAGCAGAGCTCTTGCTCTTGCAGCATGAACTGACATGTTCTCCACCAAATCAAAGGTTCAGAAAATTAATCTAGTACTTACATTTACATTTTTTACATTTAAGTTATTTTGCAGACACTCTTATCCAGAACGAGTTACAGTAGTGAGTGCATTCATTTTCATATTTGTCCGTACTGGTCTGTACTCTAAGCATAAGCTACAGCTAGCTAGCACTGCAGTGCATAAAAAGTGGTGAGTAGTTGACTCAAAGAGAGAGAAATACAATAGTTGAACAGTTTTGAACAAATTAATAAGTTATGGAGAAGAGCGAGCGAGAGCTACACTGAACAAAAATATGAACGCAACATGTAAAGTGTTGCTCCCATGTTTCATGAGCTGAAATAAAATATCCCAGACATTTTCAATACACAAAAAAAGCTTATTTGTCTTACATTTTGTGCACAAATTCATTTACATCCATGTTAGTGAGCATTTCTCCTTTGCCAAGAAAATCCATCCACCTGACAGGTGTGGCATATCAAGAAGCTGATTAAACAGCATGATCTTTACACAGTTGCACCTTGTGCTAGGGACAATAAAAGGCCACTCTAAAATGTGCAGTTTTGTCACACAACACATATGTCTCAAGTTTTGAGGGAGCGTGCAATTGGCATGCTGACTGCAGGAATGTCCACCAGAACTGTTGCGAGATAATTTAATGTTCATTTCTCTACCATAAGCCACCTCCAACATCATTTTAGAGAATCTGGCAGTACGTCCATCCGGCCTCACAACGAAGACCACGTGTATGGCGTCATGTGGGCGAGTGGTTTGCTGATGTCAACGTTGTGGACAGAGTGCCTCATGGTGGTGGTGGGGTTATGGTATGGGCAGGCATAAGCTACTGACAATGAACACAATTTGATTTTATCGATGACAATTTGAATGCACAGGGATACCGTGACAAGATCCTGAGGCCAATTGTGAGGCCCATTTTTATTTTAAGATATATGTGACAGACAGATGCATATATTAATTCCCAGTCATGTGAAATCCATAGATTAGGGCCTAATGAATTGATTTAAATTGACTGATTTCCTCATATGAACTGCAACTCAGTAAAATCTTTGAAATTGTTGCATGTTGCATTTATATTTTTGTTCAGTATATATTTCGTAGTATATTTTTTTCACTTACTAAGCTGACATCGAATTCAGCTAGCTAGTTAAGCCTGCTCAAACACCCAGCTCAAACAGATAGGGATTATATGTTAGCTAGCTGGCTATGGCTATCCAACACTGGAACTCTTCCAAGTTAAGGTAAGCTTTTGGTTTATTCATTTTTGCCAACGGGACCCGCCGGTGTAATTGCTAAACTGCTTGCTGCTGACTGTACACCGTACTGCATGATTGTAGCGGGTTTGCTAGCACGTTAGTTCTAGTAGCTATGTTGACTATGATGTGGCAACGATGTAGGCTGTGTGTAGCGGTTAGCGTTCATCATATGAAGGTTTTTATTGCCTCATCACAGACAGCTGATGTGTTTTGCACTGAAGTCCACAAGCAAAGGGAAAAGGTGAGAGGAGAAGAGTGCGTAGATAGATGCGAGAAGGAATTATATATACAACAAGCTGTTTGTATGTGACTGCTATGAAAGTTAAATTTTTTTGCATGAGGGGTGTATTCATTGTGCCGATTCTGTTGAAAAACTTTTCCTAAACGGAACAAAACTGGTAAAAACATGTCTGAATTTGTCCAATAGAAACTGTTGTTTGTGACTGTTGGACTAATGTTTACACCCTACATCAGCTAGATGCAGGCAAGAGTGTGCAAAGTGGTATTGAATGTGTCACTGTCTGTCACCTTGATTACTCAAAATTCTCTCGACCTGTAAACTTTAATTCATAGGCTAGGTTGTAGCAATCTTATGATGGGTACGGGTAAAATTAGAGCATCATGAAGTAGCCTAAACCTATCAATGTTACATTGAGCTGGGTGAATGGAATTTGAATGACAGTCATCCAATATACTGTAATATAAATAATGGCATGTCTGTAAAAAAAAAAAAAAAATCCTCCCTCATCTTAAACGACACCAACTGCCACTGGTGTACATATACATATGGATCTTTATGGATCTTAATTTGACCAGTTTCTTACAGCAGGAAATTGATCCTGTATCAAGAGGAAATGTGAGTTATTATGTGGATAATAATTAATGGACATTGTTGTAGGGGTTGATGCATTTTTCATTAGAGCAAATCAAGTCTGACATTTCTAAGTGGAAATATTTTTTTTTTAAACCTTTGAAACCTTAAATGCACTACAAGTTTGCATTTCCTTCGACGCAGGACAATTCGCTCACAACAGGGTGATCAAATTAAGATCCTACACCAGTATGTAATCAGTCTCAAGATCACCAGTGAATCTGATGAGAACGGTTCCGCTGAATTGAGACTGCTGGGGCCGATCTCTCCTGGTCCCCTTACACAGGTACTGACCAGCCTGGTCGGGAAGAAAGATGGTGATGGTTTCACTGGACTGACTGGAAAGCTGTTGGTTGTCTCTGGACCAAAGGTGCGTCCAATCTGTGTACAGTGATATATCACACTGCAGAGTGACTGTCTCACCAGAGTGGAGGGGACCCTGAGGAGAGATGCTCAATGTGGCCACAGGCAGAGCTGTGGAAACAGTTAAATGAAAACAAATGCAGTTAGTGCACAAATCTTTTCAAAGTATGATCTGACTTCTCTAGGTAATACGGTAACTATTAAAGCTGAGGATGCATATTACAGATTAGACATGTTACCTAAACGGAAAACATTATCAATTTCAAAATTAAAAAAGCAAATAAAAGTTTATTCTCAGAATTAGGAAGGTCCAGTTAGTGATGAAGCATCAATAGTGAACTCACCAGTGACACTGATGGAAAGAGAAACACTGGGTTGTGACCTCTGGGGCAGACCTGTTCTCGTCCCCTCACATCTGTACTGACCAGCCTGGTCAGGGAGAGAGATGGTGATGGTTTCACTGGTCTGACTGTGAAGCTGTTGATTGTTTCCGGACAAGAGGTACATCCAGTCTTTGTAGCTTAGTATGTCACACTGCAGAGTGACTGTCTCTCCAGAGGAGAGGAGACCCTGAGGAGAGATTCTCAATATGACCACGGGCAGAGCTGTGGAAACATGCAAATATTAAACAAATGCACCATATTTCTTCAATTATTACATGAAATGAGAATGAGAAAATTGAGGAATCTTGGAAAGACATTAGACATCAGTCTTTACCTACTTAGTTTTTATTTGAACCGTGTGTGTGGTTGTATCGGGTTAGAGTGATGAAATGCAGAAAAATATATTCTGATTAGTTACTCACCTTGAGTGTGTCCACAGATGAATAATGCACTCAACACTGAAACACAGAAAGAGAGAGGGGGATAGAGAGAGATAAATAGAGAGATGGAGAAAGAGAGAGAGAAAGAGAGATAGGGAGAAAGATAGAGATAACTGAATATGTGACATTGAGAGACTGAGAACAGTAATTGAGCTAGAAGAGCAGTTTAAAAATACACTACATGACCAAAAGTATGTGGACATCTCATTCTAAAATCATGGGCATTAATATGAAGTTGGTCCCCCCTTTGCTGCTATAACAGCCTCCACTCTTCTGGGAAGGCTTTCCACTAGATGTTTGAACATTGCTGCGGGGACCTGCTACCATTCAGCCACAACAGCATTAGTGAAGTTGGGCACTGATGTTGGGCGATTAGGCCTGGGTCGCAGTCGGCGTTCCAATTCATCCCAAAGGTGTTCGATGGGGTTGAGGTCAGGGCTCTGTGCAGGCCAGTCATGTTCTTCCACACCAATCTTGACAAACCATTTCTGTATGGACCTCGCTTTGTGCACAGGGGCATTGTCATGCCTTCCCCAAACTGTTGCCACAAAGTTGGAAGCACAGAATCGTCTAGAATGTAATTGTATGCTGTAGAGTTAAGATTTCCCTTCACTGAAACTAAGGGGCCTAGCCCGAACCATGACCATTATTCCTCCTCCACCAAACTTTGCAGTTGGCACTATGAATTCAGGCAGGTAGCGTTCCCCTGGTATCCGCCAAACCCAGATTCGTCCGTTGGACTACCAGATGGTGAAGCGTGATTCATCCCTCCAGAGAACGCGTTTCCACTGCTCCAGAGTCCAATGGCAGCGTGCTTTACACCACTCCAGCCGAAGCTTGGCATTGCGCATGATGATCTTAGGCTTGTGTGCAGCCTGCTTGGCTATGGAAACCCATTTTATGAAGCTCCCGAGGAACAATTCTTGTGCTGACCTTGCTTCCAGAGGCAGTTTGGAACTCGGTATTGAGTGTTGCTACCGAGGACAGACAGATTTTTACGCGCTACGCGGTTCAGCATTCGGGGGTCCCGTTCTGTGAGCTTGTGTGGCCTACCACTTTACGGCTGAGCCATTGTTGCTCCTAGAAGTTTCCACTTCACAATACCAGCACTTACAGTTGACCGGGGCAGCTCTAGCAGGGCAGAAGTTTGACGAACTGACTTGTTGGAAAGGTGGCATCCAATGACGCTGCCACGTTGGAAGTCACTGTGCTCTTCAGTATGGCCATTCTACTGCCAATGTTTGTCTATGGAGATTGCATGGCTGTGTGCTCGATTTTATACATCTGTCAGCTGAAATAGCCGAATCCACTCATTTGAAGTGGAGTCCACATACTTTTGTATAGATAGTATATATCTGGTATAAAACTATAGATTCCTATAGACTCATATACAACCTGATTAAAAGCTGCAATGACCAACAACTCCAACACTCACTTAACTTTCTCCCATCTTACTAGCTCTGACTTTGCTGATAGTTACTTTACTGAGGAAAAATGTACTGTGATATGTGGTTGTCCCATCTAGCTTTCTCAAGATGAATGCATTAACTGTAAGTCACTCTGGATAAGAGCGTCTGCTAAATGACTAAAATATAAATGTAAATGCTCTATAAAGGGTAAACACAGTGTAACCAAACAACATCATCTGTTGCCACATTTATTGTGCATTTATGACATACTTCATATTCTATAAATAAATACAATTCTCGTCCAATAAAGGAAATAGTTGGCTAACATCATTCATAAATACAGATAAATACATTCATCATAATGTAATACTCACAGAGCAGCATATAAAGTGAAGTGTGCTCCATTCTGAGACGCTGGTAAGTGACTGAAGACACCAGCGTTTCCTCCGGACCTATGTAAAATGATAGACACACTGTAACTACAGCCAGCTAGAATCCCACCTACAGTAAATTCTACAGGCCAAAAGAGCAAGATAAGCCAATTGTCTTGGTACTGCCTTTCGAGATGGTAACAGTATGAATACCGGGTTGCTAGTTTACAACATATTCAAATGGAGCTCAGGGGAAAATAGGAACTGAATATGAGTTCGGTATTGAACCTTACCCACTTACTCAGCATTCTCCTGGGATGCGTGCGTGAGTGCGTGTGTGTGCGCACGCGTGTGTGTGTGAGAGAGAGAGATGGTACATGAATACAGTGTGTGTGTGAGGGACTGTTCCTACTTCTCCCAACATCAGTAACCTTGCTTGTGTTATATGTTATAACATATTTGTTATACTGTATTATGAGGCTATGGCTAGCTTTTTTTTGTACTGTTTCTTTTGGCCGTGGGATGGTAGGTCTATTTGATTTTCATTACAGTTTTGTTGTCATGTTGTGTTGCTGTGGATTGTTGTGTAGTTGAGTCATCCTGTGTTGTGTTATTGTGTTGTGTAGATGGGGTGGGCTGCTCCCCACGGGATCAGGTGACCAACACAGATGAGAGGTCAGGAGAGGATCTACAGCCAATCAGTGATCAGAACCCTGCAGACACACTTGAAATACTAATCTAAGAGTCTCTCCCAACATGTTTCTGTGGTCTTATATTGTGCTCTACCTCTCTCTCTTTATATCTCCCCCTCTCTCTACCCATATCTCCTTTCTTTTACTTCCCTCACGTCTCTCTTCACCCTTCACTCTCATTTATCCTCCTTCTCTTTAACTCTCTCCCTCTCTCTCCCTTTCTCTCCCCCTCTTTTAAACACTCACTCCCTTTCTCTCCCCATCTCTGTCTCTCTCCTCCCTGTTTTTGTGTGCAAGTGCATATTCTTGTGAAAAAGTTAATGAAAGTGACACATACCCATTTATTTTATTTTCTCTCCACCTCCCCCCTCTTTCAGAATGTCATCCTCTCTGTCAGAATGTCATCCTCTCTGTCAGAATGCCATCCTCTCTGTCAGAATGTCATCCTCTCTGTCAGAATGTCATCCTCTCTGTCAGAATGCCATCCTCTCTGTCAGAATGCCATCCTCTCTGTCAGAATGCCATCCTCTCTGTCAGAATGTCATCCTCTCTGTCAGAATGCCATCCTCTCTGTCAGAATGCCATCCTCTCTGTCAGAATGTCATCCTCTCTGTCAGAATGCCATCCTCTCTGTCAGAATGCCATCCTCTCTGTCAGAATGCCATCCTCTCTGTCAGAATGCAATCCTCTCTGTCAGAATGTCATCCTCTCTGTCAGAATGCCATCCTCTCTGTCAGAATGCCATCCTCTCTGTCAGAATGCCACCATCTCTGTCAGAATGTCATCCTCTCTGTCAGAATGTCATCCTCTCTTTCAGAATGCCATCCTCTCTGTCAGAATGTCATCCTCTCTGTCAGAATGTCATCCTCTCTGTCAGAATGCCATCCTCTCTGTCAGAATGTCATCCTCTCTGTCAGAATGTCATGCTCTCTGTCAGAATGCCATCCTCTCTGTCAGAATGTCATCCTCTCTGTCAGAATGCCATCCTCTCTGTCAGAATGTCATCCTCTCTGTCAGAATGTCATCCTCTCTGTTTGAATGTCTCCCTCTCTGTCAGTGACTCTGTAGTGGGTTGTTGTTGTAGACACAGGTAGCGGTGTCACGCACCCCAAAAATCTGAAGGGGCACACAGCATGTGAGGATGGCTGGGGGGTGGTCCGGAGGGGGGCTAAGTTGTTATTTCAGGTGACAGGATACAGGACTTTAGTGTTCTGTCCTGACATGAGGTTGTGTCATTACTCTGACATTGACCTGTCCACCAACAACAAAATAGAAATAGTAACACAAGGAATAAATTCACAGTGAATAATGAATAACAATAAGAAGTAAAATTAACATGGCTATATACAGGTACCAGTACCGAGTCATTGTGCAGGGGTACGAGGAGTAGAACAGACCCACGTTTGGAATGTCTGTTTACAGTTTTTCTCAGTCGCTTTGGTGCATTTTTCACATCATCCCTAACATGTGCAAAATAATAAGTGCATTTCTCAGAACAATTTGTACAAACTGCAATATACAATAGATATGTTTCTAAAGCTAGTCAGTCACTAAAAATCCTTAGTACATCTCTCAAAAGTAAATATTCATGCCAATGATCATGTCAGTGTCATCAGAATGATAAGTCATTGAGTCATTGTTCACGAACAAGGTTGTCAAAATGTTTAGGCATGTTGTCAATGGAACTGTGTACTTTGACAGTATTACCTGATGTAAACTTAGGCTACAGTTTGGATGACAGTTACTGTATTGAAAATGCACAAGGCTGCACTTCTATGGCATATATCAATTTCAACAGTACTATTTACATATTACTGTATGTGGGTTATTGATTGAAAGAGACTGGACAACCCAAGGGGCACAAAGGAAAAAAACTAAATTAGAAAGAAACACAGGAAACCACCCCTAAGGCACAACTCTTGCCCACAGCACTGTTCTAGTGCTGTCTCTACACATCCAGACGTTCCTGTCTGTCAGCCCACATATTCTCATCCACATCACACCGGATATTTTCCCTTCCAATGCAACGTGGAAAGAATCTTTTGGAATGCCTTATCCATCCTCTGCAGGCGTCTACTGTGGTGTCCTCACATGCTGCATCCATTGCAGCCAGCAGGGTCATCTTTGTGTGTGGCTGACGATCGTACACCTTCCACCTCCATGCTGAAAAGAACTCCTCAATTGGGTTAAGGAATGGTGAATAAGGTGGGAGGAATTCTATGAGCATCCTCGGGTGGGTCACAAACCATTGCCTTATGATGTTTGATCGATGGAAACTCACATTATCACAAATGACCACATACTTTGGCAAATCCTCTCTAAACAGACCCCTCTCATCATCAGGGATGAGAGCCCTGTAGAGAGTCTCTAAAAAGTTGAGTAGATGCTGGGTGTTGTATGGCCCTAAAAGGGGGATATGGGTTAGGACACCATGCTCCGAAATAGCAGCACACATGGTGATATTTCCTCCCCGTTGGCCTGGCAAATCCACAGTAGCTCTGTGACCGATGATATTCCGACCCCGCCTTCTGCATTTGGTCAGGTTGAAGCCAGCCTCATCCACGTATACAAAGTTGTGAGAGGGTTCACTTGATTCCAACTCCATTATACGCTATATCCCAGAACACACAGTTGAATTTGTTTTGGTAAGGAAGAGTGACATAAAATGTACATATATTGCATGTTCCTTCCACAGCAATGGAAATGTGTGCAGTTTATGCTTACTGTACTATGTAACACTATAAAATGTTGCTGTAAAGTAGTTACATAGATATATGTTTTACCTGTACATACTGGTACCGTAGCTCCTTAACTCTGTCCTCATTCCTTTGGAATGGTACACGGTACAGCTGTTTCATACTCATCTGGTTTCTATGCAGCACCCTGTCGATGGTTGAGATGCTAACCGTATGGATGTTTTCAAAGACATCGTTGTCTTCTATAATGGTCCTTTGTATTTCCCTGAGTCTCATGGCATTGTTTGCTCGGACCATGGTGCAAATAGCCTCCTCCTGTTGAGGTGTGAAAAGCGTCCTCTGCCACCGGTTTGAGGTAATCTTGCAGTCCTATGTGTGGAAAAATGCAGTGATGCATCGCACACTTTCACATAGACAAAAACTATGCGAACACACATTTTACTGTAAAACATACAGGTGGGTGCATGTAAGGTGCAGTATGTATCTGTATAGAGTATATTTCTGTATGCTGTGAAATACAAGTGGACTACTGTAATATGAAGCATTGTAGGAAGTATACAGTATACTGCTTATATACAGTAACAGTGCACTGTACATTGGTGGACATACCTGTTCTCTCTTCGAAACGTTTGTACTATTGAGGACACGGTTGATCTCCCAATATTCGGCTGCACCCTTCGACCCGCCTCAGCCATTGTAAGGCCATGATTGACAACATGGTCTACAATAGTGGCCCTTATGTCATCAGATATGCGCCTATGTCCTCTTCTGCCTCTTCCTCTGTTTTGCCTTCCACCACGCATCCTTGCTCCTCTTCTTCCTCCTCTTGGCTGTTGACCCTGCTCGTTTCCTGGTCCATCCATTATTGGAAAATTGCAACTCTGTGTTGTGGTCTGTCTATATATGCTTGCCAATTGATTCTTCATGAGATGCACCTTTGAGCAATTTAGACAACTGGTTGATTGTTGGTTGAACTAACACTTTACATTCCTTCATGAGTGAGGGTTAATTTCACCTGCACGATTCAGCAATTTACGTTTTTGTACAAAAGGTCTAATAGAAATGTGTAAAACTATGCTTGACAGTTTATGACAAATAGTTCAACAATTTTGCATGTAATGGCTTATGCAAGGAACTAATGCCTAGATGTTTTGAGGGGTAAGACTATTCAACAGAGAACCATCTACTATATTTTGATCAACATGACATGAGCAATTGAAAATGTGGAAAAAAGCTGACACTTGTACATTATCAATTGCAATATGTACAAAAGCAATTGCAATTTGTTCAAAGGAATAAGAAATTGCTTTAATGATGTGCACAAGTGACTAGATGATTTGGAATTTGTACAAGTAGTATCAATAATTGCACTTTTGATCTAAGAAATGCACCAAAGCGACTGAGAAAAACTGTAATTGATGTTTTTTCTCAATTTCCCCCCTGCATAAGGACCAACCCTATGGACAATTGGCAGAGTAAGTTTACATTTAATTGTACACTGCTAAAAAAAATTAAGGGAACACTAAAACAACACATCCTAGATCTGAATGAATG
The DNA here is from genome assembly GCF_020615455.1 of Coregonus clupeaformis. Classification (NCBI taxonomy): domain Eukaryota; kingdom Metazoa; phylum Chordata; class Actinopteri; order Salmoniformes; family Salmonidae; genus Coregonus; species Coregonus clupeaformis. The sequence goes on from NW_025533456.1 coordinate 1,808,891, forward strand.
AAATAATCTTATTAAATACTTTTTTCTTTACATAGTTGAATGTGCTGACATCAAAATCACACAAAAATTATCAATGGAAATCAAATTTATCAACCCATGGAGGTCTGGATATGGAGTCACACTCAAAATTAAAGTGGAAAACCACACTACAGGCTGATCCAACTTTGATGTAATGTCCTTAAAACAAGTCAAAATGAGGCTCAGTAGTACAATGCCTGGGCATGCTCCTGATGAGGTGGCGGATGGTCTCCTGAGGGATCTTCCCCCAGACCTGGACTAAAGCATCCGCCAACTCCTGGACAGTCTGTGGTGCAACGTGGCGTTGGTGGATGGAGCGAGACATGATGTCCCAGATGTACTCAATTGGATTCAGGTCTGGGGAACGGGCGGGGCCAGTCCATAGCATCAATGCCTTCCTCTTGCAGGAACTGCTGACACACTCCAGCCACATGAGGTCTAGCATTGTCTTGCATTAGGAGGAACCCAGGGCCAACCGCAACAGCATATGGTCTCACAAGGGGTCTGAGGATCTCATCTCGGTACCTAATGGCAGTCAGGCTACCTCTGGCGAGCACATGGAGGGCTATGCGGCCCCCCAAAGAAATGCCACCCCACACCATGACTGACCCACCGCCAAACCGGTCATGCTGGAGGATGTTGCAGGCAGCAGAACGTTCTCCACGGCGTCTCCAGACTCTGTCACGTCTGTCACATGTGCTTAGTGTGAACCTGCTTTCATTTGTGAAGAGCACAGGGTGCCAGTGGCGAATTTGCCAATCTTGGTGTTCTCTGGCAAATGCCAAACGTCCTGCACGGTGTTGGGCTGTAAGCACAACCCCCACCTGTGGACATCGGGCCCTCATACCACCCTCATGGAGTCTGTTTCTGACCGTTTGAGCAGACACATGCACATTTGTGGCCTGCTGGAGGTCATTTTGCAGGGCTCTGGCAGTGCTCCTCCTGCTCCTCCTTGCACAAAGGTGGAGGTAGCGGTCCTGCTGCTGGGTTGTTGCCCTCCTACGGCATCCTCCACGTCTCCTGATGTACAGGCCTGTCTCCTGGTAGCGCCTCCATGCTCTGGACACTACGCTGACAGACACAGCAAACCTTCTTGCCACAGCTCGCATTGATGTGCCATCCTGGATGAGCTGCACTACCTGAGCCACTTGTGTGGGTTGTAGACTCCGTCTCATGCTACCACTAGAGTGAAAGCACCGCCAACATTCAAAAGTGACCAAAACATCAGCCAGGTAGCATAGGAACTGAGAAGTGGTCTTTGGTCACCACCTGCAGAACCACTCCTTTGTTGGGGGTGTCTTGCTAATTGCCTATAATTTCCACCTGTTGTCTATTCCATTTGCACAACAGCATGTGGAATGTATTGTCAATCAGTGTTGCTTCCTAAGTGGACAGTTTGATTTCACAGAAGTGTGATTGACTTGGAGTTACATTGTGTTGTTTAAGTGTTCCCTTAATTTTTTTGAGCAGTGTATTTAACTTCGGGCTTCCGGCGGACTATTCTGTTTTTTTGCAATCTAATTCTAGGTTGTGACACAAGAGGTTGTGGCATTACTCTGACATTGACCTGTCCACCAACAACCTGACCCCTCCCTCTACAGCTTCCTCAACAACAAGCCCAGTGACTACTGAGAAGTAAGTATGACACAAAATGTACTTCAAATTATATTATTTAATCAAGTTTTAAACAGCATTTATTTTTCTCAGACAACACTTATTGTTCAGTAAATCAGAATTGCAATGTCATGTATACATTTAGTATGAATAAAAATGTGTCTCTATAATTATTCTCCCTCAGTGTTTTCCTGTTACACCAGAACATGACCCCTGACCTGAGTGTGACCTTTGACCCTGACCCTCCCTCTCCAGTACAGGGGGTCAGTACAGACCCCAATGTGGCTGCAGTCCTGGGGGTCAGTGCTGCTGTCTGTCTCCTGGCTGTTCTGATGGTGGCCTACAGGAGGTACCACTCCTCCAGAGTCAGGGTGTATGCTGCACCTGAGGCTCCCAGTGTTCTGCAGTTGCACTCCACCCAATGTGATTCAAAGGACTGCTGATGGAAACTTGGTGTCCATTATGGCACAGTCTTGTGTACTGGTGTAAATGGTTACTTAATCAAGTAGGTGGTGTTTGCACATTATTTAACAGAGGAGGAAATCGACTATTCATTAACTGTTGAACTGTACAAATGAAAAAGTACACTAGAGTTGCAATGAGTAATGAAAAGCTGACTGAGCAAAAGTTCTAAGATTGTCCCCTGGCTTTGTTTTTCAACATAGATCTTTCTCTTTCCATATGCCTTGTTTCTAATTCACCATAACAATATCCTTCTCTTTGTCTTTATTATGGTCTACTGATAATGTTTATTATCTGGGTGCAGTGGTAAAAAACGTTGTACTGATGTAAATGCTTAGGTATTGACTCAGGATGTGAAATGTCACAGAGAACTATCTTTGGACACTTCAACAGACAGTTATACAACAGGAAAAGAAAAAGAGAGAGAAAATATTTATTGTATGAAAGGTTGAAAAGTAATACGACAAAATGAGAGCGTTGAAATGCATAGTGGTAGAGTTATTGTCTTGAATAAATCTAACAATGTTTTCTACACTCACAAAGTTTGTTCAGGTGAGTCGTCAACTTCTGCAGATTGTTTAATTTTTATTTAACGCTTATTTTACCAGGTAAGTTGACTGAGAACACATTCTCATTTACAGCAACGACCTCGGGAATAGTTACAGGGGAGAGGAAGACCTGTCGCATGGGAAGAGAAAAATCTTCAGTAGGGCCGCGGCCCTAGCCTTTTGGGGGCCCTATGTGAGATTTGGTTGGGGGGCCTCCCCACCTCGAGGTCAAAATATTTTAGTGGCCCCCCTGTTTACGATGGAGAGAACAAATGTAGTTAATTTCTTGCAATTCTACTCATTTTGCCATGGAGAGTTGGCCTAGAGAAAATGTTGCAGTTTTAAAGCAAGCTTTCTGCAATTCTACACATTTTGCCATGGGATTGAGAGAAGTTTAGCAATTTTATAACAAATTTCATGTAATTCTACTAATTTTGCCATGGGGCAGATATACACTATACTGTATATACAAAAGTAGTGGACACCCATTCAAATTAGTGGATTCGGCTATTTCAGCCACACCTGTTGCTGACAGGTGTATAAAATCGAGCACACAGCCATGCAATCTCCATAGACAAACATTATCAGTAGAATGGTCTTACTAAAGAGCTCAGTGACTTTCAATGTGGCACCATCATAGGATGCCACCTTTCCAACAAGTCAGTTTGTCAAATTTCTGCCCTGCTAGAGCTGCCCCGGTCAACTGTAAGTGCTGAAGTGGAAACGTCTAGGAGCAACACTGGCTCAGCTGCGAAGAGGTAGGCCACACAAGCTCACAGAACGAGACCGCCGAATGCTGAAGCGCTAGGCGCGCAAAAATCGTCTGTCCTCGGTTGCAACACTCACTACCGAGTTCCACACTGTTCCAAAGAACTGTTCGTTGGGAGCTTTATGAAATGGGTTTCAAAAGGCTGAGCAGCCGCACACAAGCCTACGATCACCATGCGCAATGCCAAGTGTCGGCTGGAGTGGTGTAAAGCTCGCCAGTGGAAATGCGTTCTCTGGAGTGATGAATCACGCTTCACCATCTTGCAGTCCCAAGGATGATTCTGGGTTTGGCGGATGCCAGGAGAACGCTACCGGCCCCAATGCATAGTGCCAACTGTAAAGTTTGGTGGAGGAGGAATAATGGTATGGGGCTGTTTTTCATAGTTCAGGCTATGCCCCCTAGTTCCAGTGAAGGGAAATCTTAACACTACAGCATACAATGACATTCTAGACGATTCTGTGCTTCCAACTTGTGGCAACAGTTTGGGGAAGGCCCTTTCCTGTTGAAGCATGACAATGCCCCCGTGCACAAAGAGAGGTCCATACAGAACTGGTTTGTTGAGATTGGTGTGGAAGAACTTGACTGGCCTGCACAGAGCCCTGACCTCAACCCCATCGAACACCTTTGTGATGAATTGGAACGCTGACTACAAGCCAGGCCTAATCGCCCAACATCAGTGCCCGACCTCACTTATGCTCTTGTGGCTGAATGGAAGCAAGTCCCTGCAGCAATGTTCCAACATCTAGTTATGAATGTGCTTATTACATTCAAAGGATCTCCAAGAAACATGGGCAAATGGATGAAAGATGTACTTAGTAAAAACAAAAACAAATGCTCTGAGTTGTACAAATTGGACTATTGCCAAAAAACACAAACAACATGTTTTACAAAATGGAAGCGATAGAATTTTACGACAAAATCAAGATTTCTGGAGCAGCTGTGTAAAAAAGGAAGATGTGCAGGCTACAGTAACAATGACAACTATATTATTTAAAAAAGTATAGTTAGATAACTACATAATTCATTAACAGTTATCTATATCACCCATTATTACTAGATTCATAACATCTTATGCCCTTACTCATAACTATATACAACTATTTATGACCGCTTATGGCAAATGTTATAATTAAGCAATAAGGCCCGAGGGGGTGTGGTATATGGCCAATATACCTTACCATGCATGGCTAAGGGCTGTTCTTAGACAATACACGAAGCGGAGTACCTAGATACGCTCCTTAGCCGTGGTATAATGGACATATTCCACAAACCCCCGAGGTGCCTTATTGCAATTTTGAACTGGTTATCAACATAATTAGAACAGTAAACAAGTAATTTTGCGTCATACCCGTGGTATATTTTCTGATATTCCCTGGCTTTCAGCCAATCAGCATCCAGGACCCAAACTACCTGGTTTATAATGTGTTATATAGCTGTTATAAAGGCTTTATGAATGAATTCATAGGACACCTACAGTAACAAATATTTTTGTTAAAATGTTATATGGAAAAAACATTGATTCAACCGGTTTGTTCCCAGTGGGAAGTCAGTGTGTTTGTTTTATGAATCTGTTTGTTCCCACAAATACCTGTAACCTGCATTGTGTTTTGACTCAAAGATTAGTTGTTCAAATACACAGTAAATTTGAAAGTGTTAAATCAACACTTTAAGTGATAAATGTAACACTGTCAGCAAGAACATATGCTCCCACTCTACACAGAGTAAAAAGTACACTGATCAAAGTGTTACATTTCTAGTGTTGATTTAACACTGAGGAGTGCAAAAAGTGACACTCACTAGTGTTGATATAGGATGACTCCTATTAGAGTAAAAATGTGTTTACTCTATTCAGTGTTAATTGATTTACTCTTCCCCCATGTAAATGGAAATTACATTTTGTAAAAGCACTTGGAATTTCACAATAAACTCAAGCAAAGCTGTTTCAACATTAAAATATGTTTATTATGACCAAACCATAAATCTCAGCCCTGGCTTAAACTGTTATCAAGTGACAGTCCAATGTAGTCAAACGAATCCCTCGCTCCATATGACATGAGCAAATCAATAGGTTTGTGGGAAAATTATGACATTTACATTAAAAACAAATATGTTTCTCACAACCTAACCATAAGTCTCAGCCCTGGCTTAAACTGTTATCAAGTGACAGTAGGGGACAATGTAGTCAAAAAAATCACTTGCTCCATATGACATGAGCAAATCAAAAGGTTTGTGGTACATGATGTCATTTACATGAAATACCTTGCATGGTGGACTTCGCTTCAAAACAACTTTAAATGCATGCATGAGCTGGTTTCAAGAGCTGACCCAACCCAACAAATATTTTCCTCTTTCAGAACAATAGCCTTAATTTTATAAAATACTGGCATTTCAATTACTACTTCACCACATATGACCAAATCAAGACGATATTCTGTACCATGGTGCTTTACCCATTTAACTGACAAAACATTTGTGTGCACTGAGACATTCAACTTGGCAGCAATCTCATGGCCTTCTTTCAAGGATATTGAGCCTTGACATCTTTCCTGGACCTATAGCTAGTCTATCCTGGCTGAACGTTTCCCAGTTATATGGCATGTCATTTTGGTGTTTCTTGGCTAAGGTCATAGTGACATTCTTAAAACTCTTCAGTTGTTTTTTAAAGAAATTATATTTTGCCTCGTAGCGCATACACCACGAGTGAAGAATGGGCCCAATATTCCTTATACAACGAGGATAATGTATCATGAAGTGGTGTTTCGGTAACATATTTCTATCAGGAAACAAAGACTTGAAAAGCCTATGATGTTCAGTAATTAAATGCTTCAGATAGATAGTCATGCCCTCTGTTAGTTTAGGAGAAAACACAATATTTACAATTTGTAGTAGTAACAGAAGCAGCTGCCAGTATTGAACATCTTTCTGTACCAGATCACCAAATATCAATGGCAAATTACAGAGAAGACACCAAGACTGAATAGCATTGCTCCCATCATCCAATTTGACTGCAGGTGGATGATTCCTCCTCTCTGTGTAGCCATAGTTAAATGAATTAACTCTACCGTACACATCTTTAGCAGTCACAAATATGGCTTGCATATACTGTTACACAGGTTTTACCTCAGATTGTGCAACTCCTTCTAAAATGTAATGCATTATATCAACAGAAAAATTGTCTGTAGTATTGAAGTACTGCAGAGAGTTCAATAAGCAAGCATGCTTCACACTGTACACCAGTGGTGGAAAAAGTACCCAATTGTCATACTTCAGTAAAAGTATAGATACCTTAATAGAAAGTTACTCAAGTTAAAGTGAAAGTCACCCAGTAAAATATTACTTGAGTAAAAGTCTAAAAGTATTTGGTTTTAAATATACTTAACTATAAAAAGTAAATTGAATTGCTAAAATATATTTAAATATCAAAAGTAAAAGTATAAATCATTTCAAATTCCTTATATTAAGCAAACCAGATGGCACCATTTTCTTGTTTTTAAAATGTACGGATAGCCAAGGTCACACTCCAACACTCAGACATTATTTACAAAAGATGCATTTGTGTTTAGTGAGTCCGCCAGAACATAGGCAGTAGGGATGACCACGTGTTCTCTTGATAAGTGCGTGAATTTCACTATTTTCCTGTTCTGCTAAGCATTCAAAATGTAACGAGTTCTTTTGGGTGTCTGGGAAAATGTATGGAGTAAAAAGTACAATATTTTCTTTAGGAATGTAGTGAAGTAAAAGTAAAAGTTGTAAAAAATATAAATCGTAAAGTAAAGTACAGATACCCCAAAAAACGACTTATGTAGTACTTTAAAGTATTTCTACTTAAGTACTTTACACACTGTCATACACATGCGGTAGTGTTGGGGTTTGACTGAATAGTTTGACAATGGTCTGAGTGCATGTGTTTTGTTCGTAAAGTCACTCTTGGGTCATCCTCAGAGAACACAGTTTGAACTTCCACTTTCTCAGTGAGGCAAAAACGGCAACAATAACGAGCACTAAATGATTCCACAAAACCAAACAGGCAATGTATACCAAGATTACCTTCAGTTACTTGGACAATACTGCCATGTATACGACCACTGAAGAAGGGAACTTCAATACCCTCAGTCTCAAGCACTTTCAAATCGCTTACTATTGGCTCAAGAATGGAATCAAATCCATACGTTTTAAGTTCCTGGGTATGGAAGAGTGCACATAAGTGAATATTTACCCAAATTGAATTAAACTTTGGTAGAAATGTTCTCAAAGTAAAGTATATACCTCCCAACTTGTGAATACCCTTTTTTGATCCCAATGGATTAGCAGTCTCAAATTCGTCATACAAGAGTTCAATTTGCATTTTTCTCTTTAGAAAGGAGAGGATGTCTCTTCATATATAATCCATCTTCCAAATCAAAGTAAACACCATCTTTAAAATTGTGCCCTGAGTTAAACATGCCACTTGTGTTTGCGTTCTTCAAAATTGACTGCAATGTCTCGAGCAATGTATCAGTTATGACTATCATAAGTTCCAGTAGTTTTGTTTCTTCTATTGTCAAATTTAACATCAAGGACTTTCTCAACTGGTTGAACTGTTCCCCATTTTTGTATGAAATAAGCACTTCGTTTTGATACCGAATTCAACACTGTGAAAGGTTTTTCAATATCCTGAAAATAATGTTGGATTTTTCTGACAGTTTCTGTCTTTTGAAGATATACATGTAAGAGCGGTCGTTTAGCTTGACCCTGTATCTCTTGAACTGCTTCTTCCATGGAAAATACAAAACTATTTACAGTCGTCTGACCTACACCTGCAGCCTGCAGTTGTGCAATAGCATATGCACACATCAAGTGTGTTCTTTTTAGATATTGGTACAACATGGTTACAACTAGAATTTGAAGGAAAATCAGCATTAGATGCTGTTCAGCTAGGGAGGCAGACATCTTGCCTGGTCTTTTGCGGCCTTGTGATGAAGGAGGAATCAAATGGAGCAGGAGAAGGATGGAGGAAAGGTCACCGTCCCATCCTAAACAAAGAAGAGATCCTGATTTAAAATGGTAAATTCCATCATCAGTGACATTAACATTTCAGAGTTATTTGAAAAATAAATGATAATTTATGATCATTTACATTTTAGGCATTTAGCAGACGCTCTTATCCAGAGCGACTTACAGTTAGTGAGTGCATACTTTTTTTTTTCTCATACTGGCCCCCTGTGGGAATCGAACCCACAACCCTGGCATTGCAAACGCCATGCTCTACCAACTGAGCTACACGGGGCATTCGTGTTAGCTCCCTCATCAGCTGCAGATTCTGCCATCTGGATCAGCTCCTGAAGTTCAGCTCCCTGAGTGGCCTTGCTTAAGGTCTTGCTTAGCATGATGACCTTTTGCTTGAATGTAGTTGGCCACTGTCGTGTCTGTTGTTGGTGGCTATTGCTGTCAACAAGGAGTCCGCTTAGGCTGCACTGTGATTAGAGGCTTTTATTAATATCACACGTTTACAGCATAAGTGACAGATGTCATGACACCCGGAGAACGGCGTCCCAGATTGCAATGGCCGTTCTGCCCTTTCTTTGTCTAGCCCCTACTTATAAACAATGCAAAAAGATGGGTGCTCCCTCTTCTGGCCAATCACCAGTCTCCCCTGGGGCGTCACCCCACAAACGCCACATTTGACCTAACATAAACAACATTCCATTTCTTCATGAAAAACATTTAACAAAGGCATAATCCTAATACACAACATTTCCCCCCTTCGAGACTAACTAACAGTCTCGAAAACAAACAGAATAGGATTATGACAAGTAACAATTTATCTTATTGAGTATCTTTAACATTAAACCAAAAACATTCTTCTCTAGAGTGTAAATACCTTTCTATGAAATATGAATAACTGTTTATGAAGTGTGAATACATTACTATGAAATATGAACAAATCTTTATGGAGTGTGAGAGCGAAAAACCTGTCCGGCAACCTTCGTTCCAAATCCATCCATCCATCAATCAAGACAGTAAAATTCTCTCACGGTCCCTCTGCCCCAGGCAACCACCTAGGTACTCCCGATAAACTCATAAACAATGTAAATGTATTTGAAACTATGATGCAATTAAATACACATGTAAGCCCCTGCAAACAAAATCCTATCCAAAAAATATCCACTCTAAGGCTGGTCAACCCATTGGACCCTATAGTGGACCTCTCCCTGCCTAGACTCCCTGTCCCTAAGCATCAACGAAATAAACAAAAACATCTAAGATCCTCACATGTATTCAATAACATCAAATATCATTCTACAAAAATTAATACGTAAGAGTATGACACAAATTATGTATTACACATGTCTATATTTCATTGCAGACACTGGAATGTAGTCCACTACACTTCATCTCCCCGTAGTCTCCTCTTCCAATGCATTGTTGATGATGGAATCGGAATCTTTCCACACCTTCTTTGTTCCATCTCCTCCAGTCATTGTCCTTTCATATTGTCCCTTCATATTGTCCTTGTTTGAGTATTTCAATCTCTACATGTTCCCCCAAATGCTTCTGGAAGAAAAGAAAAGACCAAAGAGTATCTTTTGCAAAACAACACTTTCAAATTAAACATCAATATCAACTAAGAATATAAAAATGATATATAAATGATGTATGAATCACATTAACCCACTTCCCCCCTTTGATTCATAAAATCATACTAAAATCACCCTAATATTGAAAAAAAATTGAAAAATGATCAAATAATCAAAAAGGATATTTATCTATTCAGTTCTACTTGTCCATCTTCATCCAGATCAGGAACAGTCAACAACGGCATCTGAGTGTTGTCTCCAGGCATCACTCTCCAACCTATCTCAATATCATAGCTTTCTCAAAGGTCAGTAACAAATTACAAACCTCACACACAGTGCTATCAAAGCTGCAACTAAAATCTGAACCATCACTGCCCCTACTGGGCCTACCTGATCTTGCAACCAAGTCTTCGCTGACTTCCGCTCCTTCAGATCTACCAAATGCATCCCTTATATTCGTCAATGCATATATAACCCTCGTGATATTATCTGAACTATCTGGACTCAAAGTATAACTAATATTATCAATATGATCTTCCCAAATGTTACACCATACCATGGAAAACGTCCCCCCTTCTCCCTTAGATGTATCCTTCAATGATAGGCTTGAAGACTATGACATGTCTCCAGGTCTCTTTTCATCCTATTTCCAAACCTAGATTTAAATTTATCTGTGTCCGGTGCTACCCCTCTTTTAATGGTAAAACCTCATATGGAAGCTTCAACGTTGACATGTAACAACATCCTGTCCATCAATAGGGTAAGAATATATATTTCATCACCACAAACCCTCCAAATATCTCTAAAATTCCCCATAGTCACATTGTCAGGCAAAAGCTAATCTTTTAACCATCAAAGTCCTGCTCTTCTTACTACCTGGTACATAAAAAGTTACATTATATTTGTCCTCTCTAACCTTATGTTCGTGCTTATCCAAAGTCATCATATAATCATCACAATCTGATATTCCCATGAACATACCCCTTACATCATATGTTTTATTAGAACAAAACAACTTTTAGCCCTCAATGGTTTCACCGCCAATGCTCCAGGGTTCGCTGTTACCTGACTTTCTTTACCATCCAACAAATTCACATAGGGTAATTCATTTAACCAAGAACACCTAAACCTAGGCTTCAACAAATGTTTTGACAATGACATTATTTTATCGGTTACTGATTGTTGTTGCTGATACAACAGTCATGACAAAGCATAAGATTGACACATGAGCAACCGTCTCTAAAATGGAACCCCACGTCTCTGGTGCTGGAATTCTCAACAGACATGGACCCTCAAGATTCCTCACTGATCTTACAGAATGAGCTGCTATCTCTAATTTTCACAACAGAAGAATCAAACCCATCCATTTAGTTTCTCTCTTCCCTAACGAGCGGTACTGATCAGATACCTCTCCTTGTCTGTCATTAAAATCAAAGACCTCATCCTGTACCTCCATGATAGTATCCTTCACTATTTCAGATGAATCTATATTGTTCTCTCCTACTATCTGCTCTCCTATTTTAACCCTATTCGTACTATCATTGACAGCACTCTCCATCCGTAACATAAACCCCTGAGTCCTTCTTGCTACCCCCTTTAATTTCAGAAAAGTTGTTGTCGGTGTCATACTTCCTACATTTGCTATTGCCATCGTGTCATTAATCCCTTCCAAAGTTACCATTAAAGTAGTTGATTTAGTTGATGTATTAACACCCTAATTATTTCTAGTGGGAAAGCTACCGATATCCTATGTGTATTATTTACTGTTGGAGTGACTACTGTAATCTACTCCTCCTGACCTCCTTTGGTGACTGCGGAAGCTTCGACAGACTTCAAATCTTCCATTATAAGCGTCACTTTATGAATTACATAGCCTTTTAACCAATAATTCTTAACCGGAACAAATTTTAATGCTTGCACTAGATAAGTACACATATATTCTCCCTGATCTTTCTCTGTAACATTACGCAAAATAAGTGAACAATCACTCATAACCCTCTTCCCCTTCATGTTGTTGTACAAACTATACCTCCTTTGATTAGGTGCAACAGGTTCTACATCTGGTCCTGATAACAATACTTCTTCTCCATAATTATCTCTCCATGTGGGAGGAACGTGTCACGATCGTCTAACAGAGTGGACCAAGGCGCAGCGTTGAAAGTGAACATATCCTTTATTTATACAGATCACACCATCAAAACAATAAACGATAACGTGACGTCTACGGTTTAACACGAACCGAAATGAACAAAAACCCACAACACTAAGGTGAACACTGACAGTTTAAATATGGCTCCCAATCAGAGATAACGAGCCGACAGCTGACACTCGTTACCACTGATTGGGAGTCACACGACCAAACAATGAAACACAACCAAATACAACACAACCAAATGAACACACCCTGGCTCAAAATACACAGTCCCGGAGCCAGAGCGTGACAGTACCCCCCCCTAAAGGCGCGGACTCCGACCGCGCCTACACCCCAAATAGGGAAGGGCTGGGTGGGTATTGCTCCTCGGAGGCGGCTCCGGCTCCGGGCTTGAACACCACCCTACTATAATCCCCCCGTAGTGCCCCCAGTCCGATCTGACCCAGTTAGCTGGATCAGGACTGCCGACGCGCACCCCTGGCTTGGCGCGTGAGGCAGGAATGGACCGGACCTGGCAGACGATACGCACCCTTTGCATGGTGCGTGGAGCCGGAACAGGCCTCACCAGGCTGAAGACTCGCATCCCTGGCTTGGTGCGAGTAGCAGGAATGGGCTGAATCCGGCTGACGACTCGCACCCTTGGCTTGGTACGAGTGGCAGGAATGGGCCGGACTGGGCTGGCGACGTGCACCACAGACCTGGTGCGGAGAGCAGGAACGGGCAGAGCCGGGCTGACGAGACGCACCACAGGCTTGATGCGGAGAGCAGGCACGGGCCGTGCCGGACTGACGACGCACACCACTGGCTTGGTGCGGGAAGCTTGGATGGGCCGGACTGTACTGGGGACACACACCACTGGTCCTACACCGGGATCAGGAACGGGCCGGACCGGACTGGCAACACACGCCAGTACCTCTCGCCGTGCCTCTACTTCCTCCATCCCCTCTTCGACCAGTGGCCCCCGTAACCCGGCGGCCTTCTCCAGCAACCCACTGGGCCGCTCTATCGCGGCCTCCTGCTGGTCCGACATCGTGAGCCCCCCCCTAAAAATTTTCGGGGCGTCTCTCCTACCCGTGGACCAGGTCTCCATATCCCTCGCCAGCCTCTCGCCCTTCTGCCATAGTGTCAAGCCCTTCTCCTCCTCACTCGGCTTGACCCAGTCCAGGAGGCGAAGGAGATCTGTGAGGGATCTCCCTGGCGACGGCTCCTGGACACGCTGCTTGGTCCCATCTTGGTGGGTTTTTCTGTCACGATCGTCTAACAGAGTGGACCAAGGCGCAGCGTTGAAAGTGAACATATCCTTTATTTATACAGATCACACGATCAAAACAATAAACGATAACGTGACGTCTACGGTTTAACACGAACAGAAATGAACAAAAACCCACAACACTAAGGTGAACACTGACAGTTTAAATATGGCTCCCAATCAGAGATAACGAGCCGACAGCTGACACTCGTTACCACTGATTGGGAGTCACACGACCAAACAATGAAACACAACCAAATACAACACAACCAAATGAACACACCCTGGCTCAAAATACACAGTCCCGGAGCCAGAGCGTGACAGAACGTCCCCATCCTAACCCCAATAAGTATTTTTCCCCCTAAAATTGGTGCTGGAGCTATTGGTTCCCTTATAATCAAATGCGATATATTTATGGCTTTAATAACTATCCATGTTGAAAGAGTTAAATTGCTTCTCACTGTTGTTTTAATAGACTGAAGTGTTAATGTCCTTAGTTACTTCATCTAGTTTCCCCAAAGCTTTGAACTCTTTGCTTGTACTTCCATCTATCACCACTAGTGTCAAATGACGTAAATGTAACTTACATTCACTCTCTCTTCCTACTCTAAACCCTAACTTTCAAACTTTTGATTATAAAAAATACACCTACAATTACCTTGATCTTCCTGCTGGGGATTGTAAATATAGATACTCAATCACCCTCAATCTTCTCTTATCATTCAGCAACACATACTTTCTCAATGCATCTGCTCCTAACAGATCTAAACTCCTACCATATCTCCCACTAAACTCTAAAATGTCCTTCACCACTGTTCTCTCTCTTACTACTAACTTTGAAACTTAGCTTACTGTCTTAGAGTTCCTTCAACCTAGTTCTCCTAACTTATCTTACTTTTCTCCTAACCTTTAAAAACCTTTTCCACTGATTTATTCACAAAATCCCTTCACCACCAATTTTTAGATATGTGATTGGGAAGTCCCCACATGCTTCTGACTTCTTTACACACAGACTTGGCAAATGACTAAACACCTTTTAGCCTGGCCTGAAATCTCTTGGTGTAAGAATGTAACCCAGAATAACAGTCACCCCTTTTAACTTTATTTTTCAGACAGATTGTCTAATAGGCAGTCTAATAGATTATCATCCTTCCTATGATATTATCTTTTTAAGCCAATATGATTCCCAAAAACCCTACTTTTTTTAACATCTTCTACCAGAAAGCCGTTTAGTGTACATCCTATTGTACAGTTCAATTTACACCATGCATCTCTTCCCAACACTGCAATAGGTATATGTTCTAATATTAGTATTGTCTATTTTAATTTCTCTTTGATTTTTTATAGCAGAGCTCAATTGGTTCCTTAAGAGTAACTAGCTGTTTTACTACCTCAAATTCCTATCCTAATTTACTTCAATTGTTGGATATTTCCTCTTCTTCTCTAATCGATGCTATCAGCTGACACCCCCCTTCGTATCTTCTAGGCACTCTAGAATCCTTAGGGTTCACCTGGAGAACAGGTGATCTTGACTGGCCCCTGTATCTTCCTTAAAAATGTTCTCTGTTGTTTCCTCCTGATGCATTGCACTCACAGGTAAAGTGACCAACCTGTCCATAATTATAACAGTCTTCTGAAAGTTGCTGGAAGTGTAGCTGAAATCTTCCTCCTCCTTCTAAGCCTTCTCGTCCTCTTCCTCTCCAATTCTGTGTCTGTCCAGAAACTGTCTGTGGGTAGGAAACACCTGGTACCCCCCTTGGTGGCTGGTACAATTGCATTTGATCTTGTTCAGTTGAAGCTGTAACAGTGATTGTTGATTTGGTTCACTTTGATTCTTCATAACCAAAGCTTCTCTTCTCCACCAGTTGTATGATTGAGTTTTCTGAGAGTTTCTTGATCCTGTTCTTTCTTGCTGTTGACATATCAGGATTCTTCAAAAGCTTATATTCTAAGTTCTGTCCTCACAATATCATCTTCCATCATCTTCTTACTTTTCTTCAGCATCTTGGCCTCAATGTATTCTTCTCCTCCAATTCTTGGGATTATTTTCTCAGCAGGTTTTCTCCTTCTGTATCTTCATCCTCATCTTTCCGAACCTCATTCTTCTCTTAGTTTCCAGACATCTCGGTTTTTCTTCCTTCTGGAGTTTTGGATTCATCTTTCTGGTCGTTTCTGCTTGTCCTCTATCTATTATTCATCTTCATCTCTGATGCAACAATCACCCTCCTGGATGATCCCTGGAAGCTGAGGATAAACATCCCTAAACTCTACTTCCTTCTCATAAGGTGGGTGTCTTTTTGCTGAATCCGTATGTGAGAAAGGTGTACTAACTTCTGCCATTAGTTTTTCTGTCGCCTTCTCTATACCGTTGTTTATCTTATCGCTGGAATCTTTTATCAGTTTGTGTTTGAGAATGAAGGGCAACTTTTGTTTCATTTGCCGGATAACCTAGCAATACTTTAGTTAAAGAGTTACTATTTTGTACTATATCAATCGGTGTTCTGACTTTTATAGCCTTGCTGTCCTTTCTCCCCATTGTAACAACCCTTTTATATTCCTTTATCGTGAATTATTTTATTTTAGACTATATAGCCTATGGCTTCCCCCCTTTAATTATTAATATAAACCAAACAACCCCCCCCAATTTTTTTTTTTTTTTTTTTTTTTAATCAATCACCAAAATATGAATATGAAAAAATGCAATTAATTTTTTTTATCAAAAAACATTTCTAATTAAAATAAAAAATCAATTAAAAAATCAATTAAAAATTATGAATAATTAAAACCATTTTTTTATTTCTACATCCTATGTCACCAATTTATCAATTAGTGGTGGCTATCTTACCACAACCCATCAAATGCAAGTAGTCAACTTCAGACTACAATACTCATAAACAAAGCCTGTAACCCTACCATTACTACAATTCCCATAACCCCCTTGCTCTATCAGCACCTAATTATCTTAATTTTAAAGAATAATGTCAGTCCTTGATTCCCAACACAACTGCAATTAACCCAAGTGATGCACATAGCCTCCAAAATGCAATTCTTAATGAATGATCAGTCTTTGCCAAGCCTATGTGAAATTGTCATAACATCAGATATCCTGTAGGGGAAGATTTTGTAACCAGACCAGTCTCAAACCCTTGACTCGATCCTCTGTCGCGTCACGCCTTGTCACGTCACGCACACGTTAGCCCCTCCTCTCTCTCTCCTTTGCTCTCATATGACAAAAGAACAGAGACACAGGAAAATATTTTAGTAGTTAATGCAATACTGAGTTACTTCAACCATATTCAATATTCCTTCGTTCACATTCGCTTTAAGATTTAATTCAGGACTAAATAGATCGCTCAAAAACATTTTTATTTTATTTTAATCCGTCATTTAATTTAATTCATTATAATCCGTCAACATATCTAATTTATAAATTCAATAGATCACAAAACAAGTTTCATCTTTAACCAACAGCCGATGTAACACCTAGAAGATTTAATTCATTTTCAAATCTTTCCTCTTTGTTCCCTCGTCTGTGTTTCTCTGTCTCCCCCTGCGACACGCAAGCCCCACAGAAATATGACACGTTACCCACAATCCCGTGTTGTAGTTTTACTATACCCTCGTGTTGTAGTTTAGTGCCGTAAAACAAAACGTGTCCTAATCTCGTGCCATAAACTCCCCCTTTCTGTAGTGTAGTGTCGCAAAATTAAATGCATGCGCAAATGCATTCAATGATACGATTCCCAGACAATAGAACGATAGCATTACGCTACAGCTTCACTATTTTATACCTTATAATCAAACAATTACACGTAACAGAGCTCACATTTGCGTAGAACTCTGAATTCCACCCACACACAAACAAGTTTAAGAGGCTTTAATCCATCGCAATGGCCCTCTAAGGACACGTTAGCATGTAGCACGCAACACAATTAGCATTTAGCCTTAGCATTTAGCATTAGCCGCTATGTATAATGTGGCATGACCCACACTCCAGCATTTAGCATTAACATTAGCCTTAGCCTTTAGCTAACTGTGGCCTACCACACACAAATAAGCATCCTGCACTGCCCTTATTCCTTTTGACATATTTTCCTACCGTTTGTGCTACCGTGGACTTAATGACAATTCACCGAGAAATCACACCCATGCAAACCCCCCGTCGGACGAAAGTCGAGCAATAATCACAATCAGATACATTTCATTAACCCGAGTTTTTCTTTAAAAAACACACCGACTTGCACATTCTATCGTACAAACGGATTTGTCGACCCATTTCTAAAATGGCCCCCCTGGGGTCTTAAGCGGTACAGTGCTCTAATGTATGCGCATATCTGCCTTAATTGTACACCTTCAATACTTAATTCCTACCGTTTTATGCTCTAAAATTCCAATTATCTGCCGTTTACCAATGGAATCACATTTTAGAATATTATTACAGACTCCTAGTCGACCACAATAGCGCGCCACATCAACAACGACCCAAGTACTTTTAACTGTACACCTTCAATGCCCTCTCATGAATCAGCGGAATAACTAATGCCCAAATTTTGTGAGTAATCTCACCTTTAAAGCCGGCTTGGGCAGTAGTCAACTCGCGACTCAGGAAGGGCACCAAGAACGATGCAATCAGAAATCCCGGACGAGCCCCCATTCTGTCGTGTCTGTTGTTGGTGGCTATTGCTGTCAACAAGGAGTCCGCTTAGGCTGCACTGTGATTAGAGGCTTTTATTAATATCACACGTTTACAGCATAAGTGACAGATGTCATGACACCCGGAGAACGGCGTCCCAGATTGCAATGGCCGTTCTGCCCTTTCTTTGTCTAGCCCCTACTTATAAACAATGCAAAAAGATGGGTGTTCCCTCTTCTGGCCAATCACCAGTCTCCCCTGGGGCGTCACCCCACAAACGCCACATTTGACCTAACATAAACAACATTCAATTTCTTCATGAAAAACATTTAACAAAGGCATAATCCTAATACACGACACCACCTCTCCAAAAACTTGGCTGATGTTCACTCTTCAAATAGTAGCTCCAAATCCTGTTCAATCTGAAACAAATAAGACAAAGAACAAAACATTAGTTTCGTGCAAGTAAATTTCTTTCTCACAAAACATTTCACTTTAATCTCCAAAACAGAGTTTCAGTAAATCACCAGCGTACACATTAATTGAACTACTATTGCAGAAGTGTTGTTTTTGTTTAAATTTACTGGCCAACCTGAATTGGCATCTAGAGATTAAACGCAATTTATACAACATAAAACTGTTCTTTAAAAAAAGTATTTCCAGAAAGCGTGGAAATTTGGTTAGGATGGTGGAGCATTTACTCGGGTTGTGGGTCATCTTTTTCCTGTATTCAAAGGTAAATTTCATCATCTGTTTGACTGTTTCTTCATCAGAAGAATGCTTCATAAGAGAAATGACCTCTCTGCACTGGTCTTCACTCAGGGTAACCAAAGTGGATGGACTGGACTCCCTCTCAGCAGTTGGTCCTCCAGAGTATAGTTGAGTGGGATGTTTCTCAGATGAAGCCAAATTCCTCTGAACGGTTTTGATTCTATACGAGAGTTACCCTTCTCCACTATTAGAGTCGTAATAATGTTCCTTAAGAAAATGAACATGGTTACTAATCTTGAAAGAAAAAACAAATAACCAAGTCCCATTTGCTCAGATACCATACCAGACGAATTAAATGCAGATGCCCTTTATCAGTTGTAATGTATACTTACATATCTATTTGCGGTGTAGGGATCCTTCAGGTATGGGAACAAGGAGGCGATGCCTTGTGCAAACATTTCTCTCACACTGCGCGGTGCTGATGTCCTGACAAGAATATAATGTTATGTTTAGGCGGCAATCAGAATCTCCACAAGCAGCATTGGTCCCCAGTCAGCTAAATATCAGGAGTGATTTTTGAAGCAGTATCATGCCCATCGAGTGTGATACAAGAGAAATCTTCTACCAATAGCAGTGGATGGTCAGCAGTGGCTTAACCAATTATGTGACTGAGATACTGATACAGAAGACATTTTTAACATTCAGCAGATATGGGAGCAAGTAATGTGTAGTATCTGAACATTCCAGTTCTTGGCTCTGTTTGCTGAAACATCTGGCAAGTATTACTATAGGGGCCCCCTAAGACAGAGGAGATTCGGATGTGTAAAGTGTTGGCATTTGTTTTCTCATAATTGGATCTGTATGTGATGAATAGCTTAGAAGGAATGCATTAATGATAAGCATAGAAGGTTTGTACTATACTGATATAAATTGTTTCACATAACAGGCTGTGATTCATGTGAGGAATGTTAGGGTGTCACGATCGTCAAAAGGAGCGGACCAATGCGCAGCGTTGCGAGTGAACATGATGACTTTATTATTTAAAGCAACCACGAAGAAAACAACAAATGATGATACGTGAAGTTCAAAATACTGATACAAACTAACAGCAACACGGAAACAATAACCCACAAAACAAAGGAGAAAACACACAGAATATATATGGCTCCCAATCAGAGATAACGAGCCGACAGCTGACACTCGTTACCTCTGATTGGGAGTCATCGACCAATCACCACATGACACAAACAAAATGAAACTCACCCATCCCCAACACCACCAAATGAAATACACCCAACACAAGAAAATGAACAACCCTGGCTCAATATAAACGTCCATAGAGCCAGAGTGTTACAGTACCCCCCTAAAGGTGCGAACTCCGGGCGCACCAACATCAGGACTAGGGGAGGGTCTGGGTGGGCGTCTGTCCATGGTGGCGGCTCTGGCCCCGGTCGTGATCCCCACCCCACCACAGTCACAACCTGCTTCGGTAGCCTCCTCCCAATGACCACCCTCCACCTAACCCCACCTGGACTAAGGGGCAACCCCGGACTAAGGGGCAGCATCGGCCTAAGGGGCAGCACCGGGATAAGGGGCAGCACCGGGATAAGGGGCAGCACCGGGACAAGGGGCAGCACCGGACTACGGGGCAGCACCGGACCAAAGGGCAGTACAGGACTAAGGGGCAGCACCGGGCTAAGGGGCAGCACCGGGCTAAAAGGCAGCACCGGACTAAGGGGCAGCACCGGGCTAAGGGGCGGCACCGGGCTAAGGGGCGGCACCGGGCTAAGGGGCGGCACCGGACTCAGGGGCAGCACCGGACTAAGGGGCAGCACCGGGCTAAAGGGCAGCACCGGGCTAAGGGGCAGCACCTGACTAGATGGCGGATCCTGGCTGGCTGGCTCCGGCGGATCCTGGCGGGACGTCTCTGGCGGATCCTGGCGGGACGGCTCTGGCGGATCCAGGCGGGACGGCTCTGGCGGATCCTGGCGGGACGGCTCTGGCGGATCCTGGCTGGCTGGCTCCGGCGGATCCTGGCGGGACGTCTCTGGCGGATCCTGGCGGGACGGCTCTGGCGGATCCAGGCGGGACGGCTCTGGCGGATCCTGGCGGGACGGCTCTGGCGGATCCTGGCTGGACGGCTCTGGCGAATCCTGGCTGGATGACGGATCTGGCTGCTCATGGCTGGCTGACGGATCTGGCTGCTCATGGCTGGCTGACGGATCTGGCTGCTCATGGCTGGCTGACGGATCTGGCTGCTCATGGCTGGCTGACGGATCTGGCTGCTCATGGCTGGCTGACGGATCTGGCTGCTCGTGGCTGGCTGACGGATCTGGCTGCTCGTGGCTGGCTGACGGATCTGGCTGCTCATGGCTGGCTGACGGATCTGGCTGCTCATGGCTGGCTGACGGATCTGGCTGCTCGCGGCTGGCTGACGGATCTGGCTGCTCATGGCTGGCTGACGGATCTGGCTGCTCATGGCTGGCTGACGGATCTGGCTGCTCATGGCTGGCTGACGGATCTGGCTGCTCATGGCTGGCTGACGGGTCTGGCTGCTCATGGCTGGCTGACGGGTCTGGCTGCTCATGGCTGGCTGACGGATCTGGCTGCTCATGGCTGGCTGACGGATCTGGCTGCTCATGGCTGGCTGACGGATCTGGCTGCTCATGGCTAGCTGACGGATCTGGCTGCTCATGGCTGGCTGACGGATCTGGCTGCTCATGGCTGGCTGACGGATCTGGCTGCTCATGGCTGGCTGACGGGTCTGGCTGCTCATGGCTGGTTGACAGATCTGGCTGCTCATGGCTGGCTAACGGGTCTGGCTGCTCATGGCTGGCTGATGGTGCTGGCTGGGCGGCTAGCGGTGGAGGCGGACCCCAGCCTCGGATTGCAGTCATCACCTCCAGCAGGACGGCTCCCATCCGCATGAGCCGCTCCTGCCGGTCACGAACCCGAGCCTCCAGTCCAGCATAGGCTGCGTCGGCTCCTGCTGATTCCATAGCAGGTGTATGATTCTGTCTGGCGGACGGCTCTGAAGGCTCATGGCAGACGGACGGCTTTGCAGGCTCAGTACAGACGGGCGGCTTATGCAGCGCTTGGCAGACGGGCAGTTCAGACGCCCTAGGGCAGACGGCAGACTCTGGCCGGCTGGCGACGCACATCGTGGACCTGGTGCGTGGAGTAGGAACAGACCGGTCCGTACAGGGAACACCCACCACTGGCCTTAACTGGGGATCAAGAACGGACCGGACCAGACTGGGAACACACTTCAGTCTCTCATGCCGTGCCACAACAACTTCCCTCCTTCCACTCGCCAATGGCTCCCCGTACTCCGTTAGCCTTCTCTCCTTTTCTCCCTGTGGCAGCCTCCTGCTGCCCAGCTGCCCAAGCCATGTGCCCCCCAAAAAAATTCTTGGGGTTGCCTCTCTTCCACGGGCTTCCAGCCTCGCCTTCGCGCTGCCTCCTCGTACCACCTCCTCTCGGCTTTGGCTGCCTCCAGCTCTTCACGAGGGAGGCGATATTCTCCCGGTTGTGCCCAAGGATCCTTTCCGTCCAATAACTCTTCCCATGTCCCGACCTTAGGAGGCGTCCATAACTCCTGTGTAGGTAGGTCCTGTTGCCGCTTGTTACGCTGCTTGGTCCTTTTGGTGTGGGTTATTCTGTCACGATCGTCAAAAGGAGCGGACCAATGCGCAGCGTTGCGAGTGAACATGATGACTTTATTATTTAAAGCAACCACGAAGAAAACAACAAATGATGATACGTGAAGTTCAAAATACTGATACAAACTAACAGCAACACGGAAACAATAACCCACAAAACAAAGGAGAAAACACACAGAATATATATGGCTCCCAATCAGAGATAACGAGCCGACAGCTGACACTCGTTACCTCTGATTGGGAGTCATCGACCAATCACCACATGACACAAACAAAATGAAACTCACCCATCCCCAACACCACCAAATGAAATACACCCAACACAAGAAAATGAACAACCCTGGCTCAATATAAACGTCCATAGAGCCAGAGTGTTACATAGGGGCTAGGATGAGATAAAACTTGTATTTCTTATAGATAAGACTTGTATTTCTCACAGATACGAACACTGCTTCTTTGTGATCTGTGAACCGTCCAAGGACATGGGTACTGCAAAAAAGTGCTAACTCCACAGGTTGTTATGATAAACTTATGCCTGGCAACAGTGTGCAACAAGTGGAGCGCCAAGAGACTGGGACTAGCCTGTGCGCCAACGGATTGGCTGAGTAAGTCTAAACCACGCTTAGTCTCTACTCTGATTGGCCAGCAGAGAGGTGGGAACTCTCTCTCTCTGTCAGAGTATTTGAGGAAGAACCTGTAACAATGGATCAGTTCTCTGTCTGCCCTGCGTGGTATTTCAGTGAGCCCGTATACGAACCAACATACTTATCATACATACATTTTGCATATAATAAATTTAGCTTGGATTGAATATCTCTTGATTATGTTTTCTCTTATTCCAATACCAGATTTGAATTACGCAATTTCTAACAATTAGTGACCTCCGACTGTGATCTGGTAGCGGAACTTCGCTGGAATTCACCCAGCCTATTGGACATCACTGTCGTCGAACTGTGTGTTTCACAAAGTGCCCGGGCTTCTGAAACAGGTAAGCAGACACCTATTGTTATGTAACTAAAGTTCTGCACATTGGCTTTATCCAAATTAATTTTGTGAAGGACCTGTTTGATGTAAGTGAACCCTATTGTACTATAAATAACGATTACAGTATACTACTTCGATTTCATAATATACTATGCAAATGTTTGATAATTGTGATGGTTAAACCCATGGGAGTGCGAGCTATGACTGAGGCTCATAGGAGGTACTTTAAAATAGATTAGATAGTGTGACGCTATGACTGAGGCTCATAGGAGGTACTTTAAATTAGATTAGACAGTGTGAGCTATGACTAGAGGCTCATAGGGGGTACTTTAAAATAGTTAGACAGTGCGAGCTATGACTGAAAACTCATAGGAGGTACTTTAAAAGTTAGACAGTGCGAGTGTTGTTGTATGCATGAGAGTGTGAATGATAAACCTGTATACCTTGATAGTATCGTGTCGCGTCGAATGCTGGTGCTCATTGCTGTCAAACAAAGGAGTCCGCTCATACTGAACCTTTGATCATGTTTATTCATATCACAAGCTTTCAGCATGAGTTACAGACTTGCAGGGTCTGGAGAAACAGCGTCCCAAACATAATCTGTCTGTTTCTGACCCCCTCTTTGTCTAGCTCATACTTATAAACAATGGGAAAATATGGGTTGCTCCCTCTTCCGTCCAATCACCGGTCTCCCCTGGGGCGTCACCCTAAAACTGACTACTTTTGAACTAACATAAACAACATTCCATTTCTTCATGAAAAACATTTAACAAAGGCATAATCCTAATACACTACAATAGAAAACTAATTGGGAATTAAAACGTCTGTGGCTGTCCAAACTGTATAATTTGGGAATAACTGTTGGGTTTGTGGTTGCTTAAACCATATAACCCGTTAATAACAATTAGGAACATAAAGCTAAAGTGATGAATTGTGTGACTGAACTGAAACGTTTGAGCTGATATGATTGAACTGTGACGTTTGATGTTTGACATAGCATAACACTGGTTTTGAATAGTTGTGTTGAAGCAATTCGGTTTATTATTTGATTCAGTGTTTGATGTTTGACATAGCATAATACTGGTTTTAGGTGCTTGGGTTGAGGCCTTTTGGTTGATTATTTGATGTAACGTTTGATGTTTGACCCTGCAAAATACTGGTTAAACAATTAGACTGAAATAATTCGGTTTATCGTTGAAATATAAACATGCACCAACTTTAACTAATTAGGTGGGAATGATTTGATTTAAATAAATAGACTAAAGTACCTTAAATAACGACAGAATATTGGAAACCCGAAACACAGCTCTTCAAAAGAGCCTACTCCCACTGAACACTGGAGAGAGAGTTGCGAGGGGAGGGGCTGGAGAGAGCGAAAGTGTGGCTTTTGGAGCCAGGAAAGACTGGGAGTTGGCTGGGAACACCACGGGGTGATTATTTGAGAGGTGCCTGTGGTTTTCTGACGATGGATATTCTAAACTTGCTCACCCGAACGTAAACGTACGTCGTGGTGAGAAAGTAGAGAATATTTACATTTGCATTTTTGGTAATTTGGCAGACGCTCTTGTCCAGAGCGACTTGCAGGAGCGATTGGGGTTGAGTGCCTTGCTCGAGGGAACATCGGCAGATTTTTCGCCTGGTCGGCTCGGGGATTGGAACCGGCGACCTCTCGGTTGTTGGCGCGGCGCTATTGATCACTAAGCTGCCTGCCGCCCCATATGAGTTTAAGGTTGTGGCGTTGTTTGATCATGTGATAAGGTTTAATGGGTAATCGGACCATAACTAATGTGGTTATGGAAGTAATGTATAGGTAGGGGAGAGCCAATAGGGGGCTCCATTGAACTATTATGGTTTATTTGGCATTTCAATGGCATAAGGTGAAATCTATATGCATGAGGGGAATTCGATTATGTATTATTATAGTATTATGGACACTCCGTAATAAATAAACTGACCAAACAAGACGTTACAACAGCAATAGAGAATGGTTAATGTTGTTACGTTAGTTCTTAAACCCGATGATAGAGGTAAATGCAGAACGCTGTTAGAGAGTGTGTTTTATTTTTGCTACTAGGGTGTTTAAGACGGAAGGGCTGGCTAGACAGGGGGTGATGACGTGGCTGGTTGTGCGACATGAAAGTATTTACTTTGAGAGAATCGCAGATGGTGTGGAGTGACTGGCGATGTATGTAGAGGGTCCCTGGTTCGAACACAGGTAGGGACAGTAGGCAAAGCTTTCGCAGTGGGGCTATATACCTAGATTACTATGTGGATTGAGAAATGTGAAAGGTTGAATTAGATAGCTTAAATAGAAGTATTCTAGAAAGGTCTATGAAAATATGTTATAAGGTCCCCATGCGATTTCCCCGAAGGAGCAAGGGGAGAGCAGGGGGGACAGGAACAATAGAAGGGGAGACAGATTTTCCTAGGGGGTTGAACAAATAATTGATAATGGATCATTTGAGATGAGATCACATGTAGCAGAGTTAGGGTAATCAATTGAATAATCATTGTATACTCGAGGAATTTTGAGTGGTTTTATGGATTAGTTATGAGGAATTAGATTGATACAAACAATTATTGATGGGTTAAGACTGGGGATATCTGTATCATGTTTTGTGTGTACTACCATCTTTAGATTATAACCAGGAGAAAGAGATTAGCTCATCTCAGTTAGGCAGTATTTAGGTTATAAAAGTGAGCTACCAAATTAAGTGAGGCCTGGCTATTTGTGGTTGTTGTTTTTCAAATTGGGTTTTTCAAACAAAAAACAACACACCTAGTATGATGTTTATAAAGCCTTGTTTCAATTTTGGGGGGTTTTCAGCAGGTCAAGGGTGATAGGTCTTGGAGGAGCACACACAGTGAATTTTATGGGGTTTTTTAGGTTTTGGCTGAGTTTGGGGTATACAGTGCCCTCCACTATTATTGGCACCCCTGTTTAAGATGTGGTCGAGGACTTCCAAAAATTCTCCTTTTTTTTTAAACAACATAGAACCCAAATGCAAAAAAAGAGAAAAATCCAACCTTTTATTTAAGTACATTACTTTGGTGGTAAAAAAAAAATCACACATTTAGAAAAAGAAAAACTTGAAATCATGTGTCCCACAATTATTGGCACCCCTAACAATTCCGCTGAAAATTTTAATTGATTTTTTTTTAAATATATTTTTCTGTAGTTGCTAAAGTTCGTCAGGGTATCTAGGAACTTTTAATATGTAATTCATGACTTCCTGTTTCCCTGGGGTATAAATATGACGTGACACAGAGGCCTAATTCTCTTACCCATTTGTCAACATGGCAAAGACAAGAGAACACACCATTCAAGTAAGGCAGATTTGTGTCGACCTTCATAAGTCAGGCAATGGCTACAAGAAAATAGCCACTCGCCTTAACTTGCCCGTATCTACAGTCAGAGGAATCATTAAGAAGTTTAAAACAACTGGAACAGTGACAAACAAGGCTGGAAGAGGTCCCAAGTTTATCTTGCCACAACGCACAGTGAGGAGGATGGTAAGAGAAGTAAAAAAAAGTCCTAAGCTCACTGTCACAGAATTGCATCAAAGAGTGGCATCTTGGGGTCACAAAGTCTCCAAAACAACCATCAGACGCTCTCTACATGCCAACAAGCTGTTTGGGAGGCATGCAAGGAAAAAGCCTTTTCTCACTAACACTCACAAACGTAAACGTCTGGAGTTTGCTAAGCGGCACTGGGACTTCAACTGGGATCGTGTGCTTTGGTCAGATGAGACTAAGATTGAGCTTTTTGGCAACAAACACTCTAAGTGGGTCTGGCGTAAAACAAAAGATGAGTATGCCGAAAAGCACCTCATGCCCACCGTGAAGTATGGTGGAGGATCTGTGATGCTGTGGGCCTGTTTCTCTTCCAAAGGCCCTGGGAACCTTGTTAGGGTGCATGGCATTATAAACGCTTTGAACTACCAGGACATTTAAAATAAAAACCTGATGGCCTCTGCCAGAAAGCTGAAGATGGGTCGTCATTGGGTCTTTCAGCAGGATAATGATCCAAAACATGTGGCAAAATCTACACAAAAATGGTTCAGCAGTCACAAACTCAAGGTCCTCCCATGGCCATCTCAGTCCCCAGACCTCAACCCAATCGAAAACCTGTGGGGCGAGCTAAAGAGGAGAGTGCATAAGAGAGGACCCAGGACACTGGATGATCTAGAAAGATTGTGCAAAGAAGAATGGTCAAAGATCCCTCTCTCTGTGTTCTCCAATCTTGTGAAATGTTATAGGAGGAGATTAAGTGCTGTCTTGATGGCAAAAGGGGGTTGTACAAAGTATTAACATCAGGGGTGCCAATAATTGTGGGACACATGATTTCAAGTTTTTTTTTTCTAAATGTGTGATTTTTTTTTTTACACCAAAGTAATGTACTTAAATAAAAGGTTGGATTTTTCTCTTTTTTTGCATTTGGGTTCTATGTTGTTAAAAAAAAAAAAGGAGAATTTTTGGAAGTCCTCGACCACATCTTAAACAGGGGTGCCAATAATTGTGGAGGGCACTGTATATGATTTCTTATGAGAATGAATGTCATGAGGACTTAATGAACACTTGGGATTACTAACATTTATGAAATATTTAGTATAATGGTAATGTTTAGTATACTATGGGATGGCAATTGGATAATGAATTACCAATATTACCTAAGTGATTGTTTGGGTAGGTGGTAATATTGACACATGGGCAAATCATGTGTCAAATGGGGGATGGATGGTATGGTATGAGATGGTAGGATTAAATAATAAATATATACGAAGGAGATGACAAAATACTTTTAAAAAACAACAATAGAAATTGAGAGCTGAACATGTATGTGTGAAGATAGTTTATTAACCACACCCGTATGTCAGAGGTTTTGTGCCCCACAGGTGAACTAAAGGAGAAGGTGACCCACTCTATCTAACCAGGAGACTGGGTGTGGATCCAGTCCCTAAAATATGAAAAACTGGAAGCAGGCCTGTTGGGAAGGGCCCTACCAAGTCCTATTAGATCCACCTGGGTGCATGTCACACACTGCAAAAAGGTAAACCCAGTTACACCTGATGAACAAACACAGAGTTAGGAGAAAGAACCGATCACCACTATGGCTCGGGGGTTGGCTCCTTAACGAAGATTCCCTTACCCTGTCTGATCATCCCTGTGTGAGTTCGATAGAAGGTAAAGCAATGGGTTGGCCTCTGGCGTCTGACATGTTCTCAGGGCGAGGGTGGGGATTCACAGGTCTCCTGACGGTAGGTAGCTGTCTGATTGTGGGGGCCATATTCCTAGCACACTCAAACCCTCCTGATCAGCCAGAAGTAGTAGTTAACCTAACACAAGTTGATAAAATAATACCTGAGCACAGTCTACGAAGGCATAGGAGACAGCTAGACGTAGGAAAAGGGGAAGTACTAGGGAATTTAGGGAAGGACATCACCATATGTATGTCACCATGTACATCCTGGGACTATGTAGTTGCTCATACCAAGCGGGGAGGGATATGTCAATCTCCATACACAGTTTAAGGACAGGTGTAGTATTGTGAAAGTAGGGAATTACCAGAAATGGCAGTGCGACCCATATAAGGGTAGGTGCTGTCTGAAAGTCTGAAATACGCTAAAACAGGTTACAGACCTGAACAAGTGAGATATCCTCTTCAACTGGGGCACCCTATAGAGTAAACCTATCTGAGGGAGGTAGTGAGACCGGGGCTGTTGTGAAGATAGTGCAAACTATAGACCTGAAGAAAGTAGGACAGGTGGAGACGGGGTGTAGAAATCTTGACCTGTGGTTGGAATGGGTTCAGTATACGGCAAGAACTATGTCTAAAGAGGACTGTTATGCCTGTAGGACAGCCAAACCAAGGTTAACAACTACTCCGTTCCCCTTGACAGGCTTTGACTCTCTGTCAGGTTTGTCCTCCATGCAAGCCTCCTGGGAATGTGGTGAAGGAGTCTTATGGTAACTTGCACTATCTGTATCCCCCGATAACAAAGTCATCCCGACCTGGGTTGCCTCCGTTTGAAGTCACAGGGGAGTCTTATTGTTTTTCTAGGACTAATAAGATAGGATACAGGGTAGGGCATCTTAGCTCCTGCTCCCACACAGAGAATGTCACAACTAAAAGAGACCATGACTAATATCTCCTCTTTGTTGCAGCCAGAGGATTTTAGGAACCAAAACCAGGCCCGTGCTGACATCTGATGGTTGTGTGGTGATAACTGATTGTGAACTCACCTACATACGTAAACAATCAAACGTGTCAGAGACTGGTGAGTTGTCACGTAGAAAGTAGGACCTCCTCCCGGGATCCTTTGATGAAAGGACATATATTGATGGGATAGGAGTACCTCGAGGGGTTCCAGAAGAATTCAAAGCTAGGAATCAGATAGCAGCTGGGTTTGAATCAAGTATTTTCTGGTGGTCAACAATTAATAAAAACGTAGATTGGATGAATTATGTTTACTATAACCAGCAAAGATTTATAAACCACACTCGTGATGCAATAAAGGGATTAGCTGAGCAGACAGCGGCAACTAGCTTAATGACATGGCATAATAGAATAGCTTTAGACATGCTTTTGGCTGAGCGGGACGGGGTTTGTGTTCTGTTTGGATCTATGTGCTGTACTTTCATCTCCAACAACACAGCACCGAACGGGTCCGTGACCAAAGCGCTTGAGGGACTCACCACGCTGACGAACGAACTGGCTGAGAAATCTGGTATTGATAGCTCCTAAACGGTTGGTTTGATAACATATTTGGTAAATGGAAAACTATTGTTGTAACTATTCTGGGTGAAGTTATAGCTTCTATGGGTATACTTGTTCTTTGTGGATGTTGTCTTATTTCCTGTGTCTGAGGTTTGGTGAGAAAGGAGATGGAGAAGGTGGTTTCCCAACAGATGGTGAGATACGGCCCAATCCTGGACTCCGACCTAAGGAATGAAGGATATGACCTAACAGGCTTGGTGGAGTGACACTCTAGAGGGTGTCTAAAGGGGGCCAAAATTTACTTCCCTGTTTGTGTTTTATGTTTTAATAATCTTGTGTTTTGTGTTCTATTAATCCTGTGTTTTATGCTTTATTAATCAAGTTAACCATTGTGAATGTTTGTCTTTCCTTATGTGAAGGTAAAGGATTCCTGGGTGGCTGGTAGCCAACTCAGTACAAGTTAGGTGTAGATGGAAGGACTGAAGGCCTTTTTATTATCATTATTGTCTATTAATAAAAGTGTGATTCTTTTTGTTTGTATTGTATTTTAATGAGTGTCAAAAGGGGGAATCCAAATTTCCCTGAAATTTCTTATTTTGGGTTTTCTTATTTTGGGTTCACACCCAGTGGGTGTGAAAAGGGGGATTGTTGGGATTTGTTTTCTCATAATTGGATCTGTATGTGATGAATAGCTTAGAAGGAATGCATTAATGATAAGCATAGAAGGTTTGTACTATACTGATATAAATTGTTTCACATAACAGGCTGTGATTCAAGTGAGGAACGTTAGGGGCTAGGATGAGATAAAACTCGTATTTCTTATAGATAAGACTTGTATTTCTCACAGATACGAACACTGCTTCTTTGTGATCTGTGAACCGTCCAAGGACATGGGTACTGCAAAAAAGTACTAACTCCACAGGTTGTTATGATAAACTTATGCCTGGCAACAGTGTGCAACAAGTGGAGCGCCAAGAGGCTGGGACTAGCCTGTGCGCCAACGGATTGGCTGAGTAAGTCTAAACCACGCTCAGTCTCTACTCTGATTGGCCAGCAGAGAGGTGGGAACTCTCTCTCTCTGTCAGAGTATTTGAGGAAGAACCTGTAACAATGGATCAGTTCTGTCTGCCCTGCGTGGTATTTCAGTGAGCCAGTATACGAACCAACATACTTATCATACATACATTTTGCATATAATACATTTAGCTTGGATTGAATATCTCTTGATTATGTTTTCTCTTATTCCAATACCAGATTTGAATTACGCAATTTCTAACAAAAGGCCAGGGATTGGTCTATCTAAAACCACCCATCTTATGTTACATAGGATATAAATACCATGTTTGAACAAAGGATGGGGAGAATAATCATATTTGAGATTGGGTTTGTGTTTCTCCAGACTCTGCAGAAGTCTGTAAATTGATGCTGTAATCTTTGATGTAATAAACCTTTATAATCAAAGTACAGTGTCAGCGGATTCCTTGTCTACACAGCATATCAGCATCGTTGTCTCGGACACCACATTTAATGGCGACGAGGATTTTTGGGATGTGTTGCGTCTCTTCAGCGTTCCATTCATGGGCTACGAAGTGACTCCCGCTCAAGGTGCCGGCAGATAAGGTGAGCTTTCTCACAACTTTGGGCGCTGGTCAGTTCGTGTGGCTGTGTGTGTGCGTTGGGGGAACGCACCGTGACGGACCTGTGTGTGCCGTGCTGTTTGCTGTGTGATAGGTTTCCGTTCTAAATTTCTACCTTTGTTTGCGTTGAAAACAACGCAAACAGGGGGGAGTGTCTATAGGAATTGATAACACTGGGCACAGGGATATTTGGCTTGAATAAATTTAAAGGAGTGTCCAGGAATAGAATGAAGGAATCAGACAAGGAAATAAGGAAAAAGTATACTGTTAGGACGTCGCTGATCTACGGAAGCCCTCAAAGAGGCGATCATTAAGATGGACCACAAATCCTGTCAAATCACTAGGTTGATTTTCGGGTCAGTTCTGGGAACTGGAGATTGTAGAATATACATTCAATTGCATGTTACCTCTCGGAATACAGTTGACGAAGTATATGTTCGATGTAGCCTCTCATTGAATAACTGCAACTCAAGGTAGCATAAATTTAGGAAGGAATATAAAGGAAATAGGAGCGACGTAAGCATGCTTTTTTAGGATCGTATGAATGGATGCATTCTTTTCATGTGTGTGTGAGAGAAAGAGAGTGGGTGTGTGTGCAAAATAAAGAGGTCTCTGCTGTGTTCCAGCTGTGTGTCGACTCATGCTATGATAAAATGTATGTTAGAGATATATACATATATATGTTTTGGTTGAGAACAGGGGTTTTAGTTTTTTGTAAGGAAATATGTTAGTTACGGTTAAAACCTTATGTGTCTCTATTTGAGAGAAAGATTTTAAAAACATTGTTATAAACTATGAACCACCCTGGGAGGGAGTTATGATTGCATAGAGATGATTTGTAATGGATAAGAAAATAACTATAAATCTGCAGATTAGAATAAGTGAAGATAGTAAAGATAAAAAAAATTGTGTTTTGTGTTGGTTTGTGCGTTTTGTTCAGTGTTAGTGTTTGTCTGTGTTGGAAAAAACTGAGAGAAAGATGGTCTGTCTACTGTCTGCTGTTTGGAGAGAGTTGCTTGCGGGAGCTCCTCTCACCATGACATCGCACTAGCAAAACGAGCTGCGCATGCGTGGGATTTTATGAGTTTAGAGTTACACAGAGCAAATATGCCACTCCCCTGCCTGCACTGAGCTTCTGGGAGACGCAGACTTAGAGCTGAAAAAGAAGGACGAATAAAGTATTCTGTTTGTTAAATCGGCTGTTGCTTAATTATTAAACTATTTGATTGAGATCCATTGAATTTATAAATAAGAGTTATGTTGATGGATTAAAAAAAAATATATATATATATATTATTGCGCTATTTATAATATTCCTGAGTTAAGCTGTTTGCTTATTTCCTAGCGCAAATGTGAACATAGGTATGTCTAAAAGGGTATTGTATGGTTGAAATAACCCAGTGAGTGCATAAAAGACTAAATTCTTGTCTGTTTCTTTTGTTCTCCTATGATGTGAGAAACAAGAAGGAGGAGACAGAGAGAGAGGAAGTGCTGACCAGTGCGTCATGCGACAGCGTGTGCTGCCCCGGATTCAGTCCAATTAAGGCCAGTACTGTTCTATCCACAAAACCTACTTTCCCTTACAGGATATAATAGATACATTGTGTATGCATAGAATATTTCATGTTGTGACAATTTTACAGGGACTTGGCAACAGACTGATCAATTGATGTAATTGAGAATTGCACATTAGGGTTTTTGTGAATGAGTTGTTTTGATTAGAGTTGTGTTGGAAATCCAGCACTGACATTATTCTGTAAAATTAAGGTAATTGGGTGCTTATTAAGCAATTGGTTTGTGGGTGCTGTAGTGTTGCTGGATTACAGATCTTTCTTTTTTGGATTGCTCTGAAGTTGACTAGTTTCCTTTACTTTTCCTGATCGGATGTGGTAAGATTGCCACCAATCAATAATTTGGTTAAATTAAAATAAATAAATACATTAATTAATTAATTTAAATTTAAAAAAAATAAAAATAAAAATAGGAGGGGATGATAAGCTACATAGCTTAAAGTTTTTGGGGTTTACTAATTAATTGGTCTAAAATAATAATAAAATAATTAACAATAAAGGAATATAAAAGAGTGGTTACAATGGGGACAAAGGACATCAAAACTATGAAAGTAATTACTCCTGTTGATGTAGTACAAAATAGTAATCCTCTAGTTAATGCTATTGCAAGGTTATCTGGAAAATTGAATAAACGTAGGCCTGACATTGAACAACCATGGCCAGTGGAAGGGACTCTTAGCACAGACGTCATCAAGATAATGCAAGTGCTAGTGGCCACATATAAGGCAGATCAAAAGAAGGGAAAAAAAGGGGAACAACGTAAAGAAAAAAGAGACAAAGAGAGCTGGGTGTTCTTCAGTTGTTTGAAAATGAGGGCCAAACTGATAAAAGATACAAAAGATAAAATAATAATAATATGGCATTTAGCAGACGCTTTTATCCAAAGCGACTTACAGTCATGCGTGCATACATTTTTTTTTTGTGTATGGGTGGTCCCGGGGATCGAACCCACTACCTTGGCGTTATAAGCGCCGTGCTCTACCAGCTGAGCTACAGAGGTATAGGGAAAATGGCAAAAGAGGCAAAGGTAACAGAAAAACTAATGGCAGAAGTCAATACACCTTTCTCACATAAGGATTCAACAAAAAGACCCCCACCCTACGAGGAAGAAATAGAGTTTAAGGACGTCTATCCTCAGCTTCCAATGATCATTCAGGAGGGTGATTATTGCATCAGAGATGAAGATGAACGAATAATAGAAAGAGGACAAGCAGAAACAAACAAAGATGAATCCAAACTCCAAAAGTAAGAAGAAAACGACATGTCTGGAAACTAAGGGTAGAGTGAGGTTCAGGAGGATGGAATTTGAAGAAGATGATGATGATGATGATGATGATGATGATCAGAGTGATTCAGAAGAGATCATGGGTGGATATGACCCTGTGATCAGACGGAGGTTGGCTATAGCAGAAAGAAGGGGTGATGAAAGTTTGAAGGAGAAGGATACAAGAGATCCGAGCTCTGATGAAAGTCAAGATGAAGACAGCGATAAAGATTTGGAGATTAAAGGTGCTTCATGTTCAAGGGGATTTTATTCTACAATGACTAGCACAGAATAAATAGAAAGAGATATAGACCGATGCATATCATGCTTGGATAAGGCGAATAATTTAGAAGAAGTAAGAGAACTGGAAGAACAACTCAAGAAGCTGAAGATACAGAAGGAGAAACTGCTGAAAAAAGAATCTCAAAAATTTCAGAGGACATACATATTGAGGCCAAGAAAAGGGAGCACAAGTAAGAAGATGATGCCAGTGGTAATTCGAGGACAGAACCTGGAGTATAAGCCTTTGCAGAATACCGATATGTCAGATATACTTGAGAAGCTGCCTACTCTTCAAGATGGAGCATATCCTTTGATTTCAAAGTTGGAAGAAATTACGGTGGGAACACAGTCTGCCATAGGAGACATTAAGAGACTTTTGCTAATCTCCTTGGGATTCCAGGTATGGAAGACATTTTTCAGAGAGCTGGACTTCATCGATATGTGGGGACTGCGGTGAATGATCCTGAATTGTTGGCTGCAAATAGAAATCGACTGTGGAGAGCACTGAAAGATACGTTTCCAATAAATGTGCATCCTGACAACATTCTGATTGACCCACTAGGACAACAAGAAAATCAGAGAGCCTATGTGTCAAGAGTTCATCAAGTGTGGAGAAATATTACCGGAAATGATCCAGATGTGATTCAAATTGAGCAGTCAATTTTGCGAGCTAAACTGCAGATGGGGCTGCCCTCACCAGTAAGGAGCAAACTGGCAGAGGTGGTTGGACTTGGAAGCATGGCAAAAGGTGTCTATACAGATCATATAGCCCATCAAGTGGATCTATACAGGAAAAAGGAACACAACCAGAAAGAACAGGACCAAGAAACTCTCAGAAAATTGAATCAAATACAACTGGTGGAGAATAAGAAGACAGAGAAGAAACAGGCTTTGGTTATGCAGAATCAGTGTTCACCAAATCAACAATCACTGCCACAGCTTCAACCGAACCAGGTCCAACCGCAATTGTCCCAGCCACCATTAGTGGGACCAGTTATTTCATATCCACAGCCAGTTTCTGGACAGACACAGAATTGGAGAGGAAGAGGATGAGAAGGCTTAGGAAGAGGAAGAGGAGGAAGATTTAATCAATACTTCCAGCAACCTTCAGAAGTGTGTTATAATTGTGGACAGGTTGGTCACTTTGCCCGTGAGTGTAATGGGCCAGGGGGAAACACAAGAGGGAATTTCAGAGGAAGATACAGGGGCCAGTCAAGATCATTTGGAGGACCGGTGAACCCTTATAGGGGCCCGGAGCAAGGATTCTAGAGGTGCCCAGAAGATCCGAAAGGGGGGTGTCAGCTGGTAGCATCAGGACCGGAAAAATATCCAACAATTGAGGTGAAAGTAAACAATCGACCATTGGAAGTGATGGCGGATAGCGGAGCTGCTTTCACCTGTGTTCGGCCTAAAGATGCTACACATCTTCCTATGTCCAATCGACTGATTCGGACAATCAGATTTGAGGGAGTGAAACAGCTGATTCCTCTTACGGAACCAATTGAGCTCTGCTATGAAAATCAGAAAATTACAATACCCATACTGGTATCGGAACATACACCTATTGCATTGTTGGGAAGAGATGCATTGTGTAGATTGAATTGTACAATAAAATGTACGCCAGACGGCTGTCTGGTAGAAGTGCCAAAAGAAAAGGTTTACCAATTGTTGATAACGACAGAGATTGACTCTTCTTCAGTATTTTGGATTGGAAATCTCAGTGCAGATTTTTTGAAGCAGGCTAAGATATGGGACAAATTCATTGTGGCAAACATGCCAGATGCGAGGCTTCCAGAATATCCATTTCATTGTACGCTCAAGTATTTCAAGAATGCTGCCCAATCGAACTCAGAGAAATGTTTGAGTCATCAACCAAAGAAAGTTCAACTCAGCTCATGTTGCATAATTTTAGGACCACAAGAAGCAGCTATGAAGATGAACACAGACGATTATCTGGATAAAGAATTTGAGATTGAGAAGAGTGTGCCACATGTGACCTTGTTGGTTTCTGAAGACTATGAGCAGAAGCATATAGGAGAAATGATGACAGAAGCAGAGAAATCTGTTTTCGTACCAATGAAAGAGAATTTGGCGATTTGGAGGAGTGAAGATCAGCGATTTCTCAAAATCATGATTTCGGCTCAAGGACAAGGACAGCCACAAGCTGTACGGATGACACATGCATCTATGTGCAGTGTGAAGATGGATTCAGACCCTATGACAGAGGAGATGTTGCAACAAGTTCCAGAAGGTTTGTGGTCTCAACACAGTACCGATATTGGACTTGTGAAATCAGCCCAACCGGTGAAAGTTGAACTTCGACCAGGAGCCAGACCTCCTTGGAAGAAACAGTATCCATTGAAAGATGAAGCAATCCAAGGGATTGAACCACAAATTGAAGGACTTTCGAAAGCAGGTGTTTTGAAGACAATAAAAAATCCTCAGAGTAACACGCCTTTGTTACCTGTGAAGAAACCTGATGAGACTTATCGTGTGGTTCATGATTTGAGAGCAGTGAATGAGGTAGTGACTGATTTTCCAGCAGAAGTGCCAGACCTGCATACCTTGTTAGCCCAAATTCCTCCTGATGCGACACATTTCACGGTGTTAGACTTATGTGGTGCATTTTTTAGTGTTCCACTTAGTGTAGAAAGTCAGGGTTTATTTGGGTTCACAAAAAAAGGGACAGTTCTATGAGTACAGTCGATTGCCACAGGGGTTCAAGCATAGCCCGCACATTTTCAATAAAGTACTGAAGGATGATTTGGTTGGGATAGATCAGATATTGCAAAGCACTGTCATTCAGTACGTGGATGATATAATTATCTGCTCACAGAATGAGGAAACATGTCATAAAGACTCAATTAAATTGCTACAGGTATTGGCAGAAAAGGGACATAAGGTTTCACAGAAAAAGTTGCAATATTGCCAGGAGAAGGTCGTTTATTTGGGTCAAAAAATAATACATGGACACAGAAGCATTTCTGACAGTCAATTGGAAGCTATCCGTAAGGCTCCGAAGCCTAGAACTGTCAGAGAGATGATTACATTTCTTGGTATTGCTGGATATTCTTCAGCTTGGGTTGAGAGCTATGCTAGTTTGACTGGACCTTTGAGAGCTATGGTTAAAGATACTGGGAGTGGTCAACTCCATAGCAATCTTTCCTGGACACAGGAAGGCCTTGTGGCATTTGAAACGATCAAACAGAGGCTACAGGAGGCACCTGCACTCACACTACCAGACTACTCTAAGAATTTCTTGCTATATGTGTCTACTTCTACTGGAGGTAAATATGCATGTGCAGTTCTTTGTCAGCCGACAGGTACAGGGACAAATCCTCAGCCTATTTCCTACTACTCTACTGCCTATTCAGAAGTAGAACTAGGGCTACCACTGTGCTACAGAGCAATGGTGGGAGTATATTCAATGTATGACAAAGCATCATCTGTTACGATGGGTTACCCAGTAACAATTCTTACCCATCATAGTCTCAGAAATCTTCTGAACTATGGGAAATATACATTGACTATGCCTAGGCTCAGTGACTATCATAGGCTCTTAGAGCAGGAAGATGTCACCCTAGTGAGGTGTGATACGGTGAATCCAGCCGAGAACTTGCCAACTTCAGAGGATGGTGAGCCACATGATTGTGTTCAAGAAGCAGAGAAATACTTGAGTCTTAGATCAGATTTGCAAGCCCTTCCATTATGTGAGGCAGACCTGGAGTATTGGACTGATGGGTCTTGTTATCGTGTGGGAGATAAATTGTGTGCTGGCTATGCAGTAGTTAAAGCCCAAGGAACTGGATTTGTTGTTGAAAAGGCTGAAGTAATACCACAGCCTGCGTCCGCACAACTTGCTGAACTTGTGGGGCTAACAGAAGCGTGCTTGTTAGCAGAAGGAAAGCGAGTGACGATATACACTGATTCAGCATATGCACATAGTGTATGTCATTTGTTTGGAGCAGTGTGGAAAGGTCGAGGGTTTAAGAAAACGGATGGTTCTCCAATACAACATCATGCGCAAATAATGAAATTGTTGCATGCTATGATGAAGCCTAAAGAGATAGCGATAGCTAAGTGTGCAGCTCATAAAACCGATGTGTCAAAAGTCACACAAGGGAACAAAGCCGCTGATTAAGCTGCAAAAGCCGTCACAGGAGCGGACAAATTGGGCAAGGTTTTTCTGGTCACTCATGGAGTGGACTTGGAAGACAAAATTACGCTTAAGGATGTGATTTTGATGCAGGAAGCTGCTTCT
The DNA here is from genome assembly GCF_020615455.1 of Coregonus clupeaformis. Taxonomy (NCBI): domain Eukaryota; kingdom Metazoa; phylum Chordata; class Actinopteri; order Salmoniformes; family Salmonidae; genus Coregonus; species Coregonus clupeaformis. The sequence continues at coordinate 1,847,983 of NW_025533456.1, forward strand.
ACGATTGACAAACAGTTATGGCTAGACCGAGGTGCTGTCAAAGATGCTACGGGTCTTTGGAGAAACCATGAGGGGTTGATAGTAGCGCCTCTAGACCTATTAGCTCTGATGATTCAGAAGCACATGGGTTAGCCCATGTTGCAAGGGGGGAGGTTAGGAGAAAGATCACAAAGGAGTATGGTTTTTGGGCACCATATTTGCTTGAACAGGTTGACTATGTCATAGGCAGGTGCACAATCTGTCTGAAAAATAATGTTCGCAGGGGTGTGACTGTTCTTCCTGGTTACATTCCAACACCGAGAGGTCCTATGCGTGAGTTGGTTATCGACTTTGTTGATATGATAAAACCAATTGAAGGGAAAAGATACATGTTGGAGGTTGTGGATAGATTTTCACGATGGCCGGAGGCCTGTCCAACCAAGCGAAAAGATGCTCAATCGGTTGCCAAGTTCTTGTGTAAAGAAGTCATAAGCAGGTGGGGACTTCCCGATCGAATATCCTCAGATAATGGGAAAGAATTTGTGGATAAATCAGTGAAATTGATTTAGCAAAAATTGGGAATTAAGCAACGTCTAGGAGCAGTTCATCACCCACAAAGTCAAGGGATTTGTGAAAAAATGAATGGTGTTTTGAAAAATCGCATTGTCAAGATTTGCCAGCATACAGGTCTAAACTGGATAGTGGTGCTCCCTTTAGCATTAATGGTGTGTCGCTCAAGTGAGTTGCGTGATCTATGTATGACACCCCATGAACTGGTTACAGGAAGAAGGATGCCTACGCCTTGTTTGCGAACAAGCGGAAAGTGTCCAAGTTTGGCTCTTTTGGAAGATGAAATGAGAGCGTATGTTACATATATGGCCAATTTTCATAAAAAGTTGTCCACATATGTTTCTGACAGGCAAAGAAAAGAAGAGGTGCAGGAGAAGCTCGATGAGCAAAAACGGAGTACAGTGCAACCTGGGGACAAAGTGTTTATTAAGTTATTTAGTAGGAAGTGGTATAACGAACGCCGTGAGGGACCATTTGAAGTTGTTCGTAGTACTGGAATGGCTGTCCAGGTTAAAGGGTCTCCAACGTGGTATCATTTGTCACATTGTGTTAAAGCGCCTAGAGAAGAGGTGGCAGAAGGAGAGATTGTCCATGCTGTGGACAACGTTGATGATCATGTGTACACTTCTGATGATGCCAGAGACGACTCTGCAATGGATGGACAGGAAAGGAGATTTGGGGACTTTGATTTTCAATACGTCCCAGAAACAACAGGGCATATTTCAGTGGAATGTGAAACCGCAGAGATCACCCAGGGCAACTCAGTTACAGGTGAAGCGGGTGATTCGGTTAGACGAAGTAGCCCCAGACCAGTTAGGAAAAAAGTCAGACCAAAACGTTACGACAACTAGGGTTGAAGTAACTCTAGGAAAGTCATCTCAGCTCCCATGTCAGTGTACGAGAGAGAACAGTGGTGAAGGGAAATTTAGAGTTCAGTGGGAAGATAGCCATGGTAGGAGTTTAGATCTGTTAGGAGCAGTTGCATTTAGAAAGTATGCGTTGCTGAATGATAAAAGAAGACTGAAGATTGAAGGTGATTGCAGTCTCTATGTGTACAATTCCCAGCAGGAGGATCAAGGTGATTATAAATGTAATTTTTATAATCCACAGTTTGAAAGTGAGGGATTAGAGTCGGGACTCAGAGTTACTGTAGTGACACTAGTGGTGATAGATGGAAACAGTGGCTGCTCCTGAAAAAATTCTCAGGGGGGGCAATTTTTCTGATGATTTAGGTGACCTACACACATTTTTAAAAAGATATGTCCAGCAACAACATGAAGACAGGGGCAGCATATAAGTCAATACCAGAAGCATTTATTGACTGATCTCAAAAGTGTTGGCTTACAAAAGCAAAATAAGTTATCACAGTAAAAATAATCAAGGGTGTTCTTTCACATTCCTCAACACTGCCTAAACAATATGCATGTCCATAAAACACCTCATCTAATTGTGCCACAAAGTTGACAAGTCCAAGAAAAATACCAGGGTTGGTGGAGCCCTCAGTTTAATCTTTGCCTCGCAAAGCTAACTCAAACACTCCGCAAAACTTCACACACTGGATTAGCCGGCTGAGGATGTGGCGGTTCTTGCTAACCTCATCGTTGTGGCGGCGGACAGCTAGCCTGTATCCCTCATCCAGTTGAGTGGCAATGTTCACTCTCCCCAAAGCAGACAATCTCAAACAGCTATCCATGTGGGTCTTTGACAGCTCATGTTTCTTAATCTTTTCTGAAAGATGGTGCATGTCCGTTACACCAGTCGCTGTCCAAGCGGTGCTGTCTGCCGTGCCGCCTTCAGGGTGAAAGAGTAAGCAGGGGTAGCAGAAGACTGCATTAGCTACATCGCAGCCTGCTAGCCAGGTTTTTCGTTCGTACCAATTTTTGGAAAATCCTCGGGTGTAGGACTTTCCCCCTTTAGTAGAAACCTGTTGAATTATTAAATTTGGTCTGGGAGGTCCTAATTGTTTCGTTGCCAATTTATCTTGATTTGTTCGGACGACAAAAGGAACTTCTTTCAAAGAGACAATCGAGTTGCACTGAACGCTAGCCATCTTGACAGTAGTACGTGAATTGATTGACGCTGCTACCCGCTCTTTTCTTAGTTACGTTCATGGTTATGTTACGTATTACATTTACATTTACGTCATTTAGCAGACGCTCTTATCCAGAGCGACTTACAAATTGGTGCATTCACCGTATAGCCAGTGGGATAACCACTTTACAATATGTTTTTTTTTTTTTAAACGTATGACGAAAGCGCGTAAGTGCAAGCCCTCCCGGAACCCATAGAGATTGTATTGAAAGCTCTGATATTTGAAAAAAAAATAGATTTTACATGAGAGTCTATGAGAGACTTCTGGGGCGATTTTCAACCTGACTGAAATCGCCCCAAAAGGGGCGGGGCCATTTGAAGCACGACTTTAGCCTGATTGGACATTTAGTGGCAGATCAGATGTCTAGATTAGAACACTGATAACTACTTTTGCCGTGATATAATTGATTAGAAAAAAAATCCCTTCCTTTTCCCATTTGGCAGTGCGTCGCCCATATCGCCCTAATGAACACACCGCCCCTGGATGGAAATAAAAGTAAAGAGCTCCAAGCTGTAGGGAAGATAGAAGAATCAACAACAATGACATCAACACTTCAGCCTAACACAACAACAGTGAGAAGCAATTCTACTATTTTATTGTTGACAGTTACTAAAGCTATAAATGTATCACATTTGACTACAATGACGCCTCGGACGATCGCTCCAACACCAATTTTAGAAAAGACTGTGATTAGGGTTAGGATGGGTGGTACAGCTCATCTTCCTTGTATATGTGAGAGACGGAGTGGGGGTGGTGAAATTCCTCCCACGTGGAGAGATAATTATGGAGAAGAAGTGTTGTTATCAGGACCAGACGTAGAAGCTGTGTCCCCTAGTCAAAGGAAGTATATTTTGTACAACGATATGAAGTGGAAGAGGGTTATGAGTGATTGCTCACTTCTTTTGCGTAATGTTACATGGGAAGAACAGGGAGAATATATGTGTACTTATTTAGAGCCAGCGTTCAAATTTGTTCCGGTTAAGAATGACTGGATAGAAGGTTATGTAACTCGTAAGGTGACGCTTATGATGAAAGATTTAATGTCTGTTGAAGTTTCCACAGTCACCAAAGGAGTTCAGGAGCAGTATATTACAGTAGTCACTCCAAGAGTAAATAATACACAGAGGACATTTGTCACTATGCCCTTGGAAACAATTAAGAGTGTTAATACATCAACTAAAGTCACTATTTTAACAGAAACTCTGAAAGAGATGAATGTTGGGATAGCGATAACAAATTTTGTAATTATGACACAGACACCAACAACAACTTTTCTGAAATTAAAGGATGTAGCAAATGTAACTCAGAAGTCTATGATACAGATGGAGATTGGTGTAAATGGTAGTAAGGATAGTGTTGAAATAGGAGAGCAGATGGTAGCAGAGAATGATGAAGATTCATCTGACATCGTGCAGAATACTATCCCGGATGTACAGGATGAGTTCTTTAATTTTGATGGAACTCCAGAAGATATATCAGATCAATACCGCTCGTTACGGAAGAGAGAAACTACATGGAAGGCATATGGATTTGATTCTTCTGTTTTGCAAATTACAGATGGATGGGCAGGTAGGAATCTATGGTTCCAGCAGTTAACTCATTCTGTGAGATCGGTTAGGAAACTGGAGGGTCCATGTCTGTTGAGAATTCCAGCACCAGGCACATGGGGTTCAATTTTAGAGACGGTGGCTCAACCTCTATCCACTACGTGTCAATCTTATGCTTGATCATGGCTGTTATATCAGCAACAATCATTAACAGATATAATGTCTTTGTCGAAACATTTGTTTAGGCCTAGGTTTAATTGTTCTTGGTTAAATGAATTACCCTATGTACATTTGTTAGATCGGAAGGAAAATAAGTTAACAGCGATTCCTGAAGCACTGGAGGTGCTAAAAGCTGTTTTTGTTCAAATTAAACATATGATGGACCGGGTGTGTTTATGGGAATATCAGAGTGTGATGATTATATGATGACTTTGGGTAAGCATGAACGTAAGGTTAGTGATGAGCCATTTAATAAGAAGAGCAGGACTTTGATGGTAAAAGATCAGCTTTTGCCTGGCAATGTGACTATAGGGAATTGTCGAGATATTTGGTGGGTTTGTGGTGATAAAGCCTATATATTCTTACCCTATGGATGGACAGGATGTTGTTACATGTCAACGTTGAAGCTTCCATATGAGGTTTTTACCATTCAGAAAGGGGAAGCACCAGACACAGCTCAATCTGATTCTAGTTCTGGAAATAGGGTGAAAAGGGACATGGCGCAATTTCATAATCTGGAAGCCTACCATTGGAGGATAAGTCTAGGAGAGAAGTGGGGACTTGGACTTTTTCCATGGTATGGTGTAACATTTTTGGCAGATCACATTGATAATATTACCTATACTTTGCAGGGTTATGCAAACGAAACGATACGAGGGTTTAACCTTCTGTCAAATACTCAAAGAAGTCACAGACTGACGCTGTTGAAACATGACATGGCTCTTGACTATATTTTAGCTCTTGACTAGGTTGGCTTATGTGTGGCTATGAACTTGACGGGGGACGATTGTTATACTTTGATCCCTGATAGTTCCGATAATATCACTAGTATTATAGATGCATTGAAGAATATAAGGGATGCGTTTGGTCGATCTGAAGGAGCTGGATGGTCAGCGAAGGCTTGGTTGCAAGATCAGTTAGGCCCAGTGGGAGCAGTGATAGTTCAGATTTTAGTAGCAGCTCTTGTAGCGCTGTGTGTGATGTTTTGCTTTTGTACTTTGTTATTGACTTTTGCGAAGGCTATGATATTGAGATGGGTTGGAGTTGTGATGCCTGGAGACAACACTCAGATGCCATTGTTAACCGTGACTGATCTAGACGGAGATGAACGAGTGGTACTGGATGGAGTGTTGATGGATAGATATCCATTTTGAATATCTGATTGTGTGATAATTTTCGCATTTCTTTGCATTTTGTTGTGATATTTAGTATTTCTTATGGATCAAAGGGGGGAAATGGAATGTGATTCATATTATATATCATTTTTATATTATTTTTGATATTGATGTTTTAAGTTGCATGTGTTGCTTTGCAAAAGATACTGGTTGGTGTTTTCTTTTCTTCCAGAAGCATATGGGGGAATGTGTAGAGGGGATTCAAATACTCAAACATGGACAATATGAAGGGACTGGAGGAAGTTGAACAAGGACGGTGTGGAAATGTTCAGATTCCATCATCGACGTTGCATTGAAAGTTGACACTGCTGAGGAGATGCAGTGTAGTGGACTACATTTCAGTGTCTGCAATGATTTATATACATATTTGCATGTGTAATACATAATTTGTCTCATATTCTTTCTGTACTAATTTTTTGAAGAATAATGTTTTCTGTTGTTGGGTACATGTGGGGACCTCAGATGTTTTTTTTTTTTTCGTGGATGCTTAGGGATATTGGGTCTAGGCAGGGACAGAGAGAATCCACAGGAGGGTCCAATGGGTCGACCAGCCTGAATGTGGACAAGTTTGATTGTACTTTGTTTTCTGAGGCTTTCATGTGTATTCAATTGCATCATAGCTTAAAATGCATTGATAAAGATGTATAAATTGATCTGGAGTACTTAGGTGGTCGCCTGGGGCAGAGGGGCCATGAGAGAATTTTACTGTCTTGATTGATTGATGGATATTTGGAAAGAAAGCTGCCAGACAGGTTTTTCGCTCTTACACTCCATAACGATTTGTTTACACTTCATACAAATGTGTTCACACTACATGAATGTTGTTTTATTGTTAAAGTTACACAAGATTTGTCATAATCCTATTCTTTTTGTTTTCGAGACTTAATTAGTCTCGAAGGTGGGAAATATATAGTATCTGAACATTCCAGAACTTGGCTCTGTTTGCTGAAACATCTGGAAAGTATTACTATAGGGGCCCCCTAAGACAGAGGAGATTCGGATGTGTAAAGGCCAGGGATTGGTCTATCTAAAACCACCCATCTTATGTTACATAGGATATAAATACCATGTTTGAACAAAGGACGGGGAGAATAATCATATTTGAGATTGGGTTTGTTGTTCTCCAGACTCTGCAGAAGTCTGTAAATTGATGCTGTAATCTTTGATGTAATAAACCTTTATAATCAAAGTACAGTGTCAGCGGATTCCTTGTCTACACAGCATATCAGCATCGTTGTCTCGGACACCACAAATGCTCAACAATTTTCATTATGAATCTTTCCTTTAAACTTACCCGTCAGTCTCTGTCATCGTCTGGTGCAGTCAGTCAGGCTTTTAGTTTTGGTGTATTCCTTGATGACAACCTCTCCACCAGGATTTTTCTTCAGTATGCTCTCTATTAGCTGTAAAAAAACAGCAGTGAAAAATCCATTTGATGGCAAGTGAATTGAAGAATGAATTACAAACGTATATTTTTTGCTTAGTCATCAGATCTTTGACGCTTTCGTGAGGGGCTTCCATCCTCACTCAAAATGATTGTATCATGGTGTGAACCACCCATTACAGAACTGGCAGAGACAGGACTCATCAGGGAAGATTCTGAAATACACAAAGATGACAATACAGGCATGTCAAATGTATCGTTATATTGAAAGTAATGCCACAAGTAACCAAGACTTGAAATCCAACACATACCTTTAGCATCATTTTTCAGGTTGAGCTTGAAAACACCAAGATCTGGCCATTTCACCACCTCCTCAAACACATCCCCATCAACTTTAGTTCCAGACCCATCATTGTCAAGGGGCTGATGTGGATGTGGTGTAGGAGTCAGGCGCAGGACACAGAAGCTTAGTCCAACAGACTTTACTTGTCATAAAACACGACAATACAAATAACGGGCCTCGACCAAAAACTGAGGCGAGCGATTACGCAAACTGTGCGTAAATACACAAAATATACAACAGAGCAGAATACGCAGCACCTACGGACAGGCGGACAATAACACACAATCTCACATACACAGAGCAGGAAACTTATAGGTCACATAATTAGACACAAACGGACACAGGTGCAACAGACAGACCAAACCAAACGAACATCGAAACATCCAACGGTGGTAGCTAGTACTCCGGGGACGACGAACGCCGAAGCCTGCCCGAGCAAGGAGGAGGAACAGCCTCGGCCGAATTCGTGACAATCATACAGTTTTGCCTCTGATAAACTAGTAAGTGGGATCTCAAATTTCAGGAAAGACATTAAAACAACAACCTACAATTAGAATTGCAATCGTAATGGTAAGAGTAATCAGACTGACTTGTAAATGTATGAAAACAATACATTTATTTCCAATCACAAATTAAAAGTTTACCTCCAATCAAAAGGTTTTCAAGTGTCAGGTCAATGATCTTGACATATTTTTTGTTCACCATTGAATTTCACCCTGATGAGCATGACTAGGTTTGAAAGCAGTTAATGGTACGAGATAAGGCCAAAATGGATGAAAAAGCATTACATTTGTATTTCAATCATGACACATTATAAGGATGACTACAAACGTTTTCACCAATACTCCTTTACTTAGCAATGCTAATTTCAAAGTATATTATGAAAATATTGGATCATGACCACAACTTGTCTGATATTACTTGAAGCAGGTCCCAAACTACAGCAAACAGACTATTCAACTCACATTCACTGTCCCGAAATATGGACACGGGCTAATTAGTCCAGTAAAATACACTCATAATTCCAGCTAGTCACTATATTATGTTGTCATGTTCTAGGAGCAATCTTACAAGACCGCCAAAATGAACTGGTGATAAAGTGAGTAGGAAACGCAGTTAGCTAGACTAGCTAGCTGCTGATGCCATGGCCACAACATTTTCTAAAAGCATTACCCACAAGTCAAAAATGCAGTTATAATTTGGCTAAATAAACAACTCACCTTAATCAGATTAGTCCTCAATATATAGTAAACAGCTGAAATATAGAGAACAAACTAGCATGAGGCTAAAAAAGCTAGGTGCTGAAATGAGACACCCGCCCATGGAACCACCACGTGGAGCAGACTAACTGCACAGGACAGGGGCGAGCTAGTTAGCTAGCATGCTGGCTATCTAGCAAAGACGTGCAAAAAGTGAAACGCAAGTAACTCTAACATTAACTGCACACACACAATCAAAACTGTTAGAGTTTTTATGTTACACTGCAGTCTGACAATCTATTATCAAGCATTTAAATTAAAATAGCTAAATAATATCAGTGAAATAACTGTTTAAAACTCACCTTTGCGTGGAACAAATTGGGATTTTGTTGATCCAACAATGGCGTTGAGAAAATAGGAAATTTGAATGCAGAAACTGAATTTATGGGCGGGGTTGTGATGATGTTTACACTTACTGAGTAAAAGTCGACACTAATAGAGTAAAATGTTATACCTTAGCAATTAACGCCATTTGCTAAAACAACTGTATGGGAGTCGATCACTTTTGACACAGAATTTAACACAGGTGATTTTACAGTCTACAGTCCTTAATTTGTTGTGAACCTTTTTATCTTGCTGATAAACGTTTGTTAATTTACTCTACATAGTAAGTGTAGTTTGTATTTGCAGTTATAGGCTACATCCTCATGTTAGTGAGTTTTTAGTGAGTCTGGGAATATTGAAAAAACAGACTCAATCAATACTGTAAGCAGCCACACCTCGCTCACTTTCCTGTTTGCTCTCAACACGCAGGTGTTTCTCTCTAAACGGTACTGTAAAAAAGGCAAGTCCTGCTCCTCTCCTCTCTACCTAACTTCCCCTCACAGTCCCTTCAGTTTCCCTTAAGTCCAGTTAGTTTGGATGCTCAGCCTACCTAAGTTATCCCTCACCCATCATAGCCCTGCCATTCCCAACCAATCAAAGCGCTTGGAAATGCGAATCTGGACACTGCACTAGCCCACTCAGGTCAGAGTGTTATCATCGTCCGAAGGGAGAAGATGCATGTTTCTGGGGACTTTTTATTGTCGACAGTAACACGAATGTCTGAATGTTGTGCGTAATAATAAGTAATTACCACTAATTAATTAATGTTACTTTGATACGTTTCAGCCATATGTTCTACTGTATGGCTGTTAGTATTCTTTAATGTTAGAGTTGCCAATGCTGCTTTGCGCATTATTTATCGAATGTAGTATTCTTCCGTTCTGCCATAAGGGTTATTATTGCATTGGTTGCACAAGTACATCAGTGGAAGTGGTTTAATTGTTGTATTGGTAAATATAGTATTTTGCATGCTCACGCTACCACAGTGTTTTCTATAGTGGCCTTTATTAAGGTGTTTTATGGCACTGCCATGGGCAAGCTTCTAGAGTCATCCCAGACAGTTACAGTGAGGGAAAAAAGTATTTGATCCCCTGCTGATTTTGTACGTTTGCCCACTGACAAAGACATGATCAGGCTATAATTTTAATGGTAGGTTTATTTGAACAGTGAGAGACAAAATAACAACAAAAAAATCCAGAAAAACGCATGTAGAAAATGTTATATATTGATTTGCATTTTAATGAGGGAGATAAGTATTTGACCCCTCTGCAAAACATGACTTAGTACTTGGTGGCAAAACCCTTGTTGGCAATCACAGAGGTCAGACGTTTCTTGTAGTTGGCCACCAGCGTTGCACACATCTCAGGAGGGATTTTGTCCCACTCCTCTTTGCAGATCTTCTCCAAGTCATTAAGGTTTCGAGGCTGACGTTTGGCAACTCGAACCTTCAGCTCCCTCCACAGATTTTCTATGGGATTAAGGTCTGGAGACTGGATAGGCCACTCCAGGACATTAATGTGCTTCTTCTTGAGCCACTCCTTTATTGCCTTGGCCGTGTGTTTTGGGTCATTGTCATGCTGGAATACCCATCCACGACCCATTTCAATCCCCTGGCTGAGGGAAGGAGGTTCTCACCCAAGATTTGACGGTACATGGCCCCGTCCATCGTCCCTTTGATGCGGTGAAGTTGTCCTGTCCCCTTAGCAGAAAAACACCCCCAAAGCATAATGTTTCCACCTCCATGTTTGACGGTGGGGATGGGGTTTTTGGGGTCATTGGCAGCATTCCTCCTCCTCCAAACACGGCGAGTTGAGTTGATGCCAAAGAGCTCCATTTTGGCCTCATCTGACCACAACACTTTCACCCAGTTCTCCTCTGAATCATTCAGGTGTTCATTGGCAAACTTCAGACAGGCCTGTATATGTGCTTTCCTGAGCAGGGGGACCTTGCAGGCGCTGCAGGATTTCAGTACTTCACGGCGTAGTGTGTTACCAATTGTTTTCTTGGTGACTATGGTCCCAGCTGCCTTGAGATCATTGACAAGATCCTCCCGTGTAGTTCTGGGCTGATTCCTCACCGTTCTCATAATCATTACATGGAGCCCCAGGCCGAGGGAGATTGACAGTTATTTTGTGTTTCTTCCATTTGCGAATAATCGCACCAACTGTTGTCACCTTCTCACCAAGCTGCTTGGCGATGGTCTTGTAGCCCATTCCAGCCTTGTGTAGGTTTACAATCTTGTCCCTGACATCCTTGGAGAGCTCTTTGGTCTTGGCCCTGGTGGAGAGTTTGGAATCTGATTGATTGATTGCTTCTGTGGACAGGTGTCTTTTATACAGGTAACAAGCTGAGATTAGGAGCACTCCCTTTAAGAGTGTGCTCCTAATCTCAGCTCGTTATCTGTATAAAAGACACCTGGGAGCCAGAAATCTTTCTGATTGAGATGGGGTCAAATACTTATTTCCCTCATTAAAATGCAAATAAATTTATAACATTTTTGACCTGCGTTTTTCTGGATTTTTATGTTGTTATTCTGTCTCTCACTGTTCAAATAAACCTACCATTAAAATTATAGACTGATGTCTTTGTCAGTGGGCAAACGTACAAAATCAGCAGGGGATCAAATACTTTTTTCCCTCACTGTATTGGAGCTTGCTCATGTGCAGAGTAATATAATACCTTGTGGCGCCAGGGCAGATCTCATAAGCTCTCAGCCTATCAGATTCTCACACAAGGCAGGAAGAGTGAGGGTGCCATAAATCTTGACCCTGTCGTGGAAATTCTACAGAGGGACACTCAAAGTCAATCTTAAATGAATCATTGTTTATTATCTCCCGAGTGGCGCAGTGGTCTAAGGCACTGCATCGCAGTGCTTGCCGGCCACAACTGGGAGACCAATGGGGCGGCGCACAATTGGCCCAGCGTCGTCCAGGGTAGGGGAGGGAATGGCCGGCAGGGAGCTAGCTCAGTTGGTAGAGCATGGCGTTTGCAACGCCAGGGTTGTGGGTTCGATTCCCATGGGGGGCCAGTATGAAAAAAAAAAAGAATAATGTATGCACTAACTGTAAGTCGCTCTGGATAAGAGCGTCTGCTAAATGACGTAAATGTAAATGTAATTATCAGCGTGCTGGAGAGGTCAAAGTCAAACTTAGATGCAAAAAGTACCAGTCTGAAGTGAGCTCTCCTCTTCGGGGCAGTCCTGAAGAGGAGAGTATTCAGACCCCTGACTTTTTCCACATTTTGTTAAGTTACAGCCTTATTCTAAAATGGATTAAATAGTTTTTTCCCCTCATCAATCTACACACAATAACCCATAATGACAAAGCAAAAACATTTGTTTTTTTGGTGCAAATTTATCAAATAAAAAAACGGAAATATCACATTCTTCTTGGGATGACGCTACAAGCTTGTCACACCTGTATTTGGGGAGTTTCACAGATTCTTCTCTGCATATCCTCTCAAGCTCTGTCGGGTTGGATGGGGAGCATCACTGCACAGCTATTTTCAGGTCTCTGCAGAGATGTTCGATCGGGTTCAAGTCCGGGCTCTGGCTGGGCCTCTCAAGGACATTCAGAGACTTGTCTCGAAGCAACTCTTGCATGTCATGGCTGTGTGCTTATGGTCGTTGTCTTGTTGGAAGGTGAACCTTTGCCCAAGTCTGAGGTCCTGAGCGCTCTGGAGCAGGTTTTCATCATGAATCTCTCTGTACTTTGCTCCGTTCATCTTTCCCTCGGTCCTGACTAGTCTCCCAGTCCCTGCCGCTGAAAGACATTCCCACAGCATGATGCTGCCACCACCATGCTTCACCGTAGGGATGGTGCAAGGTTTCCTCCAGATGTGATGTTTGGCATTCAGGCCAAAGAGTTCAATCTTGGCTTCATCAGACCAGATAATCTAGTTTCTCATGGTCTGTGAGTCCTTTAGGTGCATTTTGGCTAACTCAAAGCGGGCTGTCATGTGCCTTTTACTGAGGAATGGCTTCCGTCTGGCCACTCTACCATAAAGGCCAGATTGGTGAAATGCTGCAGAGATGGTTGTCCTTCTGGAAGGTTCTCCCATCTCCATAGAGGAAATCTGGAGCGCTGTCAAAGTGACCATCGGGATCTTGGTCACCTCCCTGACCAAGCCCTTCTCCCCCGATTGCTCAGTCTGGCCGGGCGGCCAGCTCTAAGAAGAGTCTTGGTGGTTCGAAACTTCTTCCATTTAGGAATGATGGAGGCCACTGTTCTTGGGGACCTTCAATGGACTCCAATGAAGTTGTAGAAACATCTCAAGGATGATCAATGGAAACAGGATGCACCTGAGCTCAATTTCGAGTCTCAAAGCAAAGTGTCTGAATACTTATGTAAATAAGATATTTCTGTTTTTTATTTCTAATACATTTGCAAAAATGTCTAAAAACCTGTTTTCGCTTTGTCATTATGGGGTATTGTGTGTAGATTGATGATAATTGTTATTTATTTACTCCATTTTAGAATAAGGCTGTAATGTAACAAAATGTGGAAAAAGTCAAAGGGGTCTGAATACTTTCCGAATACACTGTACTGGTTACAGGCACGTGACATAGGCATAGTTCATAGGGTTGGTTCCGGCATGTGTCTGGCACTGTATCCTATCTTAATTTAAAGAACATATTATGGGCGTTCTGCCAGATGGTCGTAAGGAGGGGGTCATGCCCCCCCATCATATCTTTACCAAGCACAGACAGGAACCAAGGATTATTTATGACACTAAAACAAGATTAACATTTTCAAGTCTCTTCACATGATGACATTTTCCAACACAACCCTTTGTTAATCCAAGTAATTCATTTATCAATCTCTCCAAGAGGTGAATGTTTATATTGATGCTGTGTTTATAGCCCTCTATAGACATGTTGTAAGTGTAATACCATTTGCCATTTATTAAGATACATATATGTACAGTACCAGTGTTTTTCTTTATTTTTACTATTTTCTACATTGTAGAATAATAGTGAAGACATCAAAACTATGAAATAACACATATGGAATCATGTAGTAGATTCTTCAAAGTAGCCACCCTTTGCCTTGATGACAGCTTTGCACACTCTAGGCATTCTCTCAACCAGCTTCATGAGGTAGTCACCTGGAACGCATTTCAATTATCAGGTGTGCCTTGTTAAAAGTTAATTTGTGGAATTTCTTTCCTTCTTAATGCGTTTGAGACAATCAGTTGTGTTATTACAAGGTAGGGGTGGTATACAGAAGATAGCCCTATTTGGTTAAAAAAAACAAGTCCATATTATGGCAAGAACAGCTCAAATAAGCAAAGAAAAACGACAGTCAATTACTTTAAGACATGAAGGTCAGTCAATACGGAAAAATTCAAGAACTTTTAAAGTTTCTTCAAGTGCATTGGCAAAAACCATCAAGCGCTATGATGAAACTGGCTCTCATGAGGACCGCCACAGGAAAAGAAGACCCAGAGTTAACTGCACCTCAGATTGCAGCCCAAATAAATGCTTCAGGAAGTTCAAGTAACAGACACAGCTCAACATCCACAGTTCAGAGGAGACTGCGTGAATCAGGCCTTCATGGTCGAATTGCTGCAAAGAAACCACTACTAAAGGACACCAATAATAAGAAGAGACTTGCTTGGGCCAAGAAACGCCAGCAATGAACATCTGTCCTTTGGTCTGATGAGTCCAAATTTGAGATTTTTGTTTCTAATCGCAATGGCTTTGTGAGACGCAGAGTAGGTGAATGGATGATCACCTGTGTAGTTTCCACTGTGAAGCATGGAGGAGGAGGTGTTGGGGTGCTTTGCTGGTGACACTGTCTGTGAGTTATTTAGAATTCAAGGCACACTTAACCAGCATGGCTACCACAGCATTCTGCAGCGATTCGCCATCCCATCTGGTTTGCGCTTAGTGGGATTATAATTTGTTTTTCAACAGGACAATGCCCCAACACACCTCAAGGCTGTGCAAGGGCTATTTGAATAAGAAGGAGAGTGATGGAGTGCTGCATCAGATGACCTGGCCTCCACAATCACCCGACCTCAACCCAATTGAGATGGTTTGGGACGAGTTGGACTGCAGAGTGAAAAGTAGCCAACAAGTGCTCAGCATAAGTGGGAACTCCTTCAAGACTGTTGGAAAAGCATTTCAGGTGAAGCTAGTTCAGAGAATGTCAAGAGTGTGCAAAGCTGTCATCAAGGCGAAGGGTGGCTACTTTGAAGAATCTAAAATCTAAAGTATATTTTGATTTGCTTAACAGTTTTTTGGTAACTACATGATTCCATATGTGTTATTTCATAGTTTTGATTTCTTCCCTATTATTCTACAATGTAGAAAATTTTAAAAATAAAGAAAAACATTTGAAAGAATAGGTGTGTCCAGACTTATGAAAGGTACTGTATATTGCATAGTTATAACCCATAACTAATACTGTTTACGTGTGTGCATATCTTTGTCTTATAGAACCACAACAATAAGATTCCAAGTCATTTGGATTACCAAAGCCATGTAAACCATATAAATGGAAACAGTTGTGTCTGTGTGTGTGTGGTGGTGACTATCAAGAGTACAGTGATGGGCCTCAACATCATGTTCTTACCGGAAAGCACTATAGAGGACAGAACCAAACCAATCAGTAATAAGTATATAGCGGGTGAGGGCATTCACAGCCGACTGCTCAGATGGGTGAGGGCATACCAGCCAACTGTTTTTACGTGGTCCTTCTAGCCGGATTTAGTGACTAACATCTTTTTACATGGTCAGTAATCTATTTAGCAACCAATAGTTTTTACAGGTACAAACTATATTATGTCGATCTGGCCATGCCATAAGGTTGTGGGGTACACTAGTTCATTTAGCAGACAAGGTTTGCATAGAATTACGTGCCATTATTTTATAGTATGAAGTATTCAATTGAATAAAGCTGAATAAAATAGAAAGGACATTTTCTCCAAATTATTTGAGGGAGTGCGCACATGCAGCTATTCTGTGTTGAGCGGTTAACAAAGAAACAGGTTCTCCTATATGCTTAATTTATAGTTATTTATGTAACTTTAGTTGTGATACAAATGTTGGGCTGTATGTTTAGATTTTTAATACATTCTAAGGTTGCAAAATGCGACTGAAAGACATGAGCTCTGCTTTGCTTCTTTTTTTTGCGCTGTCTGTACACACTTCATCAGTCTCTCATTCACAATTTGACAAGCACTTGATAATGCGTCAAATTTCCCGGCGGCATCCAATTTGTGTGGCCGTAATGCCCCCTGAAAAAATCTATGCCTTTTGCGACCAGTGGCCGTTGTGCCCTTGGGCTGAATATAATAATTATAATTCCCTTCTCCCTGCTGCATGATAAGAAGCACCTCTCACTCACATGGCTCTCCGTCTTGTGATCGGGTCTTTCTCACAGACTACAAGTGAAGACAGACACATCGGGTTAGCAACTGCGCCCGTCCTTATCCAATTCCGAGGCGCATATTGAAGATATTGGAAGAACTGTCCACATTTACTTTTCGTCAGCCAACAAGATGAGCAGGCCTAACGAACAGCAAAAGCACTAGCCTATGTCAATGTACTATCCCCCATAATACAAAAGTTGGCCTATTCTATTCTGTGCGAGAAATAAATATTCAAAACATTGTCTGGGACAGTTGTGGAATGCGATATGTCGTGACGTGACTTTAACATTAATCTGAAGTCTGTTATTATCTAATTAACTAACTATGTTTAATTGTTACACGATTCAATTAATCATGTAACAATTAACTAATTAGGATCTGGGGCACCATAGAGCGGTTCTTTAAAGCGTGACCATCTCCCGAATTAAACTCTAAAAGGTCTTTACCTATCACATCTATAAACAGTCAACTTATTAATCATAACCTCGTATCATATCATCATTCTGAACAGTCGTGACCTTGCATCTGCCAAAACCTGAGCCTTACTTATTATTCAGTACTACAAAATTGGTTTAATTATTTATTTACTAGCTAATTAAATGGGAACACAGGTTTTAATTGCTGCCTACATGGGTTATGGCTCATTGCAGAGTCTCAGTTATCAAAATCAATCTCATCTCCTTACCCCAGAGATACCGCTAAACCCTACTTTGACTGATTGTATAGCAGCTTTTATATTTCAGAGGGATCTGATTGTGTTACCATTTGACTCCTACTGTGACATGCTCATAAATCTTTCTCATCTACAGGGTTTGGTCTGGCTAAAAACTGTTGTATCAGATGACTGTAGTTTGGATTATTTTAAATAATCTAAGTGCAGAGAGATTTTAGGAAGAAACAAATTAAGGTGTTTTATTCTTCTTCTGGTGTCAGGAAACATTCAGCCAAACCCAGGCCCATTGGCTATTTTTTTACCTTTATTTAACTAGGCAAGTCAGTTAAGAACAAATTCTTATTTACAATGACGGCCTACACCGGCCAAACCCGGACGATGCTGGGCCAATTGTGCGCCGCCCTATGATACAGCCTGGAATCGAACCAGGGGGTCTGTAGTGACGTCTCAAGCACTGAGATGCAGTGCCTTAGACCGCTGCGCCACTCGTGCTATGGATGAACTTCCCACTCCAAATTATTTTAAAACTACATCAGGGTTGGGACGGATGCATATTAATGTGAAGAGTCTGATGCCACAAACAGACATGATAAAAGTCTGGGTTCACACTGTTGACCCAGATATCTTAGTTTTGTACGAGACCTGGCTTAAGAAATCTGTTCTAAATCAGTCTATAGGCTTGGATTGTTATAATGTTTATCAATGTGACTGACGAAGTAAGGGGGGAGGTATAGCCATCTATATTAAAGACAGATATGTGGTTACTGAACTAAAGTCTTTATCTAAACCAAAACAAAAATTAAATGGTCCTTATGGGCGATTTAAACTGGGACTGGTTATCTCCAAACTCCGAGGCCGTAAGAGGACTGTGCAATACACTACATTTTACTCAAATTATAAATGCAGTCACAAGACGCAATCCAAAATACATCTCTAAGTCAACACTTCTTGATGTTATTCTAACTAACAATCCGCATAAATACTCGGCCGTTGGTATTTTCCCTAATGATTTAAGTGATCATTGTGCAAAATCCCCAAAGTGCCCCCTCGGTTCATAGTCAAATGAAATTTTACGCAATTCTGTGAGCAGTCATTCCTGCATGAACTTTATGCATGCAACTGGAATAGGAATGTGCTTATTCCAGACATTGAAGAGGCATTCTCCTATTTTCATTCAATGTTTTCTACTATCTTTGATAAACACGCCCCTTTCAAAAAATACCGGGTTAGCGGTAGAGACAATCCCTGGTTCACAGGGGAATTATCTGATTTGATCCATAAACGAAATACACAATGGGCCAAAGCCAGAAAGGGTCATTCCCAGGCTGAATGACAGTTATTCAGGGCACTGAGAAATAAGTGCACCTTGTTAATACGTAAATGCAAATCTAGATTCTATTATGAATCTACAAAGGCAAACCTCAATAACCCGACAAAATTATGGAAAACCATTAAATCCATGAATGATAACACAAACTTGTCCGGTTTTCCGCTGAAATTGACCTCAAATTCAACGGATATGACTGACAAGAATAAACTGCTTGACATGTTTAATGAGCATTTTGCTAAAGCTGGGCATTTATTTGATAATGAACTCCTTCCTAACATCTCGAATGAGGCTGTGAATGAAACTGCCGCATGCCGGGCTGTGGTTATTAATCTATTTCATTTTACAGAGATTGAGCTTTCAGAAGTTGTAAAGGAACAAAAATCTATTGAAATTAAGGAAGTGGCTGGCCTGGATGAATTAAACCCTTATTTTCACAAACTTGGTGCAGAGATCATTGCTGCCCCTCTCACTCATATATTAAATATTTCATTGGCGAGTAATACCATTCCAAAAGTCTGGAAAGCAGCCTATGTCATGCCTTTACATAAGGGTTGAGATCCGTCCCAGTTGGATAATTATCTGTCTGTACTGGCAAAAGTTTGGGAAAACCTGGTGAACTCACAGTTTAAAGACTTTCTTTATAATAACTCAGTTTTATCTCAATTCCAGTCGGGTTTTAGAGCCAAGCATAGTACAATTACTGCAGTAAGTAAGGTTGTAGGTGATATTCTAGATGCTCAGGACATCTTTTTATTGACTTATCAAAGGCCTTCGACACTGTTGACCATGCCCTGCTGTTGTATACAGCCTCCCGTGTAGCTCAGTTGGTAGAGCATGGCGCTTGCAACGGCCAGTATGAAAATGTATGCACTCACTAACTGTAATAAGAGCTCTGGATAAGAGCGTCTGCTAAATGATTAAAATGTAAAATGTATAGGCTAAAACAGGCTGGTTTAAGTGTTGATGCATTTGATTGGTTCCAAAACAACATTTCTGAAAGAACACAGTGTGTAGCACAGGAGGGTATGAAATCGGAGTTTCTAAGCCTTACAAAAGGAGTTCCCCAGGGCTCAATTTGAGGTATGATCCTTTTTATATTGTATATAAATGATATAAGGAAGACTGTTGACTCTGCAAATCTCCATCTGTATGCTGATGTCACAATTAATTATTCTAGCCAATCTAATATTGAGAAGGCTTTTCAGGACTTACAGTTGGCTTTTGATGTTATTCAAAGGCAGCTTTTCGAATTGAAACTTGTGCTTAATGCAAGGAAAATAAAATGTATGGTTTTCTCTTCCCTAAAAGTAAACAGATGGAGACACTTGCAGATTTTAACTATAAAAGGCCAGCAAATTGATAGGGTCACCTCCTATAAGTATCTTGGGATTTGGTTAGATGAAAAGCTGAATTTTAAACAGCACATTGATAATTTGACCAAGAAACTGAAGTTAAAATTGGGTAGCTACAACTCCCTTTGTATCTCTGTTCCTTACTGACCAGATCAGTCAATCAATAGTCTTTGTTCGCAGTCGCTGCTGTCCTTGTCTGTTCCTAAGGCTAGAACTGAGATTGGGAAACAATATTTTTCCCATAATGCCCCTTCATCCTGGAACATGCTTCAAAATATATTTGTCACGTCTCCTCCCGTTGCTCCCCTCCGGCGCGCTGATTCGCCGGTCTACTGAGCCACCGGTCTGAGCGCACCACCTCGGCAAACACAGGAATGGAAACCCAACGCACCCTAATCACCTCCCAGCGCACCTGCACTTCATCATCTCATCACCACCCCTATATAGCCCTGGACTGTTTGTTCATTGTTGTGTGTGATTGTTAGCGTCGTGTCGTTTACGCTCTCTTTGTTATTCTCTTTCTCATTATTAAGTAAATCTTTACCTTGTTAATTCCTGCATCTGCGTCCTGCCTCTTTGTATACTCAGTATTCATCACAATATTAGAGTTAGTGTCCTTTCCTGTTTTTAAGACTCTAATCGACAACACTGTTTGTGATAGCTGCAGTTGTTTCTAATATTGAATTGTATCCGTAATTAAAAACAAATACATGTTAGAAACACCTTTGGCAGTGATTACAGCTGTGAGTCTTTTTGGGTAAGACTCTAAGATCTTTGCACACCTGAATTGTATAATATCTGCCCATTATTATTTTAAAGATTCTTCAAGCTCTGTCAAGTTGGTTGTTGATCATTGCTAGACAGCCATTTTCAGTTCTTGCCATAGGCTTTCAAGATGATTTAAGTCAAAACTGTAACTTGGCCACTCAGGAACATTCAATGTTGTCTTGGTAACTCCAGTGTAGATTTGGCCTGCTGAAAGGTGAAGTTGTCTCCCAGTGTCTGTTGGAAAGCAGACTGAACCAGGTTTTCTTTTAGGCTTTTGCCTGTACTTAGCTGTATTCCGTTTATTTTTATCCGAAAAAAACTCCTTGCCGATGACAAGCATATCCATAACATGACGCAGTCACCACCATGCTTGAAAATATGAAGAGTGGTACTCAGTGAAGTGTTGTGTTGGATTTTCCCCAAACATAACGCTTTGTATTCAGGACAAAAAAAAATTTGCTAAATTTTTTTGCAGTATTACTTAAGTTCCTTGTCGCAAACTGGATGCAGTTAGTATTGTGGAGAAACTACAAAGTTGTTGATTCATCCTCAGTTCTCTCATATCACAACCATTAAACTCTGTAACCATTTTAAAATCACCATCGGCCTCATGGTGAAATCCCTGAGCAGTTTCCTTGCTCTCTGGCAACTGAGTTATGAAGGACACCTGTATCTTTGCACCATCCAAAGCCTAATTAATAACTTTACCATCCTCAAAGGGATATTCAGCATCTTATTTAATTTTTTTGTTTTACTCATCTACCAATCAGTGCCCTTCTTTGTGAGGCATTGAAAAACCTCCCTGGTGTTTGTGGTAGAATCTGGGCTTGAAATTCACTACTTGATTGAGGGACCTTACTGATAATTGTATGTGTGGGGTACAGAGATGGGGTAGTCATAAAAAAAATGGTTAAACACTATTATTGAACACAGCATGAGTCCATGCAACTTATGTGATTTGTTAAGCACTTTTTTTCTTCTCCGGAACTTAAGGCTAGCCATAATAAAGGGGTTGAATATTATTGACTCAAGACATTTCAGCTTTCATTTTTTATTAATTTGAGAAAATGTCTAAACTCAATTCCACTTTTACATTATGGTGTAGATTAGTGACAAAATCTAAATTGTATCAATTTTAAATGTGTTGTAACATAGCAAAATGTGGAAAAGTAAAGGGGTGTGAATAGTTTCTGAAGACACTGTATATATATATGAGGAACAACAAAGGGATAAGATTGCAATCAGAAAAAAAATAAGCACAAAAATGTCAGAAATGTGCAGGTCTTGATAAAACTGAACAGTAACAACTATCTACAGAATGTAGCCTAGGGTGCAGAGATATAAGGCCAATCCTATGACCATAACCTGCTCAGCTCACAGTACTTCCTGGTAGGCAGAAGAGGGCGCTATTGGGCGTCCAATTTTGATCGTGTCATACAGAGTCTGAGGCTAAATGTGACAGACAACCAAGAAGAAACTGTTTCAGCATCATGAAAGGTAGACAATTTCCAATGTAGACTACATGGTCTGCCATTCACTCATAGACTGTTTTATTAAATGTTTTGTTCAAAGACATCAGGTATGACCATTCATGTCTCGCTCTCACCTTGTTCAGTCTTGGGTCAGCCAGGTCATCCACAGTCCCTCTTGTCTGGAATAAAAACAGAAATAGATACTTAAAACCATAAACACAGTGTATGAACATTGCACAAAAACATAAAAATACACAGCAATCAGAAATTACAGTAGGCTACACTTACATGGGCTTACACACATTCAGATACATAATAACGGCAATGCATACATACATCTTTAACTGTTGTGTTGCCCATAACATCCGAATATATTGTGTTATCAATTTGATATGCTGTGTTTGACAAGAACAAAATATCAACCAATCAGATAGATACTAAACAGGACATCCACAAACATAACCAGTAATTCATAAATGAAACACTGATGAGGCTCCTCTCAGTTTTTCAAATTTCCATAATATTCCAAGGCCAACGTAAAAAAAAAGAAGTATTTAATTATGCTTATGCAACATCATAATCATCCTATGAATACTTGCAGAGCCACCTGAAATGTGACTTTATATAGTTGAGGCCCCTATGCTGTGCATACCCGTGTTACGGCGGCCCCTGCAGTAATACACTGCCACAGCTACATTGAGGATCAGCACCACTGACACTCTGATGCAGATGCTATACCACACCTGCCCTGTAAGATAGTCAATAATATCACCCATGTCAATGTTATGCTATTAGATCATACAGTATAACTACAGTCACCGCCAAAATGATTTACACTCTTGGTAAAGATGAGCAAAAAATACTATAAAATGAATAGCTCACATACTAAGCTATATTGTATGCTGCAAATATTGGGAAAATTATATTATTTTATACTAACACATTTGCTCAGAGAAAGAGATGTTGTTAATCAAGTAATCATTTTCTTCTCAAAAAGATAGGTTTCAAAATGATTGACACCCCTGTTTTCAATACTCCAGCACCCTCCCCTTGCTAGGATGACGACACTGAGCCTTTTTCTAAAATGTTTTATGAGATTGGAGAACACATTGGGAGGGATCTTAGACCATTCCTCCATACAGAATCTTTCCAGATCCTTGATATCCTTCGTCTGTGCCTATGGACTGCCCTCTTCAATTCAAACCACAGGTTTTCAATGGGGTTCAGAGACTGAGATGGCCATTGCAAAATGTTGATTTCGTGTTAAATTTCCTGGCAGAGGCAACCAGGTTTTAATCATGAAGTACTTTGAAAGGCTGGTTATGGCACACATCAACTCCATCATCCCAGACATCCTAGACCCACTCGGAATTTGCATACCGCCCCAACAGATCTATAGATGATGCAATCTCAATTGCACTCCACACTTCCCTCACCCACCTAGATAAAACTAATACCTATGTGAGAATGCTGTTCATTGACTACAGCTCAGCGTTCAACACCATAGTCCCCTCCAAAATCGTCACCAAACTTGGGACCCTGGGACTTAACACCTCCCTCTGCAACTGGATCATGGACTTCCTGACGGGCCAAACCCAGGTGGTGAGGGTAGGCAATATAACATCCGCGCAAGGGAGGGTGCTGGAGTATTGGAAAAAGGGGTGCCAATAATTTTGACACCTAAAGTATCTTTTTGAGAAACTAAATCATTAATTGTTGAACAAAATCTCTTTCTCTGAGCTATTATGTTAGAATAAAATAATATAATGTCCCCCTCTTTTGAGCATACACTATAGCTCAGTATTTGAAGTATTTATTTTGCAGTCTTTTTTGCTCATCTTGATCAAGGGTGCCAATACTTTTGGAGGTGACTGTAAATGAAGCTCTAAAACATGTCTAACAGAATGTTAAGAGAATATTACATTATATATGATATTTGACAACATAAGCATATCAGCACACTGAAGTGTATGGAGTGGATTATTATGATATCTGGTTACCTGGGGTGGTTGTGTCATTACTACACTTCACTGTTGTAGAGGCAGATTTCTCACTGACTAGGTTGGAGGCAGTGCAGGTTACACTGATGTCTCCGTCTGATGGTGACAGAGAGAAGTGTATCTGCTGGTCGTCCCTGTACGTCTCATTCCCTCTCTCCCAGGTGTAGGAGAGGTTGGAGCAGACTGACACGTTGCACAGCAGCCACACTGAACAGGACTGGTTGGCCAATAGCTTGATGTCCGTCTGGATAACCATCTTGGATATAGGCGCTGACCAACCAGGAGAGAGAAAGAGAGAGTTATAATTATTCTCCACGGTCTAGCAGATGATAAAATATAAAATGTAAAAAGTAAGATGTTGTCAATAACACTGCAGTCACAGACAATTAAATCAAACAATGAGAAAAATCTGATAGCTGCCTATTGTGGACCAAACTCACCCTGTACTGTTAGTATGTATGTAGTAGTTGACTCTTCCCAATTTCTCTTATAGGTTGCAATGTAAGTTCCCCTGTCTTTTTCACTCAGATTCTTAATGCACAGAGAGTGGTTCACTGGATTATATTCCACTTTCTCCATGTATTTAGGAGAGACCATTTTGTCAGCAACTATTATGGTACTATTGACCTTCCAACTTTGGCTTGCAAGCTCCTCCGGTGGTTCTTCTACAGGCAGGCACACCGAACCCCCCTTCAATCCATACTTCTCCTTTGTGACTTCAGCCCAGATCCCTAAAGAGAGAGGAATAATTTGCACCTGTTTTTTCAGTGAGGGATAAAACACCAAAAACAAACCAGGCTAAGACATGAAACTGTGTTCCAATGTATTATTTCTCCTGACTGCTTTTTTACTTATTTATTCTGTCCTCAATAATGAATTCATTTTGGGTGCACCATTTATTAAATCTGGCCCTTGAAGACAACTTGAAACCTTTCCAACTATCTGACTTTTTAAAATATATATACTGTGGACAATGTTCCCTAAAAGAAAATTCAGAACTGAGCAGATTTCAGGTCTGCTGAGCGCAAAATTGAACATTGTGAAAATACTGTGCAACTTCCAGCGCACGGGTACTATAAACAATGAGGCTGTACCCACTTTAGGTTACAGTTTAAACAGTGGTCAAGTAGGCTACTGTAGCTATTTGATCATAATGTAGGTCTACCAGAGTGGCCTACCATCACAAACAATGGAGAAAATGTATCCCATAACATTTTAACATGGAAATATAGTGCATTCAGAAAGTATTCAGACCCCTTGACATTTTCCACATTTTATTACATTACAGACTTATTCTAAAATGGATTAAATTGTTTTTTTCCCCCTCATCAATCTACACACAATACCCAATAATGACAAAGCAAAAACAGGTTTTTAGAAATGTTTGCAAGTTTATATATAAAAAAACAACTGAAATATGACATTTACGTAAGTATTCAGACCCTTTACTCAGTATTTTGTTGAAGCACGTTTGGCAGCGATTACAGCCTTGAGACTTCTTGTGTATGATGCTACAAGCTTGGCACACCTGTATTTGGGGAGTTTCTCCCATTCTTCTCTGCAGATCCTCTCAAGCTCTGTCAGGTTGGATGGGGAGCGTTGCTGCACAGCTATTTTCAGGTCTCTCCAGAGATGTTCAATTGGGTTCAAGTCCGGGCTCTGGCTGGGTCACTCAAGGACATTCAGAGACTTGTCCCGAAGCCACTCCTGCGTTGTCTTGGCTGTGTGCTTAGGGTCATTGTCCTGTTGGAAAGTGAACCTTTGCCCCAGTCTGAGGTCCTGAGCACTCTGGAGCAGGTTTTCATCAAGGATCTCTCTGTACTTTGCTCCGTTCATCTTTCCATCGATCCTGCCTAGTCTCCCTGCCGCTGATATTGCGTTGATTCGATCACAATTGCCACAGTAAAGGGAAATGTTGATAGTGTTAACTAACAGGGAAAACTCTAGAAAGTTGAGTGAAGTTCAATCTCGTGCTTCTCTCCATGGGCTGATATTTATTCTGTGCAGCAGTAGCGCGGCCGCATACGCACACCGCTTAGAGGGAACATTGCAGTTTAGAGGGAACATTGCAGCTTAGAGGGAACATTGCAGCTTAGAGGGAACATTGCAGCTTAGAGGGAACATTGCAGCTTAGAGGGAACATTGCAGCTTAGAGGGAACATTGCAGTTTAGAGGGAACATTGCAGTTTAGAGGGAACATTTCAGCTTAGAGGGAACATTGCAGCTTAGAGGGAACATTGCAGTTTAGAGGGAACATTGCAGTTTAGAGGGAACATTGCAGTTTAGAGGAAACATTGCAGCTTAGAGGATACATTGCAGTTTAGAGGGAACATTGCAGTTAAGAGGGAACATTGCAGTTTAGAGGAAACATTGCAGCTTAGAGGATACATTGCAGTTTAGAGGGAACATTGCAGTTTAGAGGGAACATTGTAGTTTAGAGGGAACATTGCAGTTTAGAGGGAACATTGCAGTTTAGAGGGAACATTTCAGCTTAGAGGGAACATTGCAGCTTAGAGGGAACATTGCAGTTTAGAGGGAACATTGCAGTTTAGACGGAACATTGCAGCTTAGAGGGAACATTGCAGTTTAGAGGGAACATTGCAGTTTAGAGGGAACATTGCAGCTTAGAGGGAACATTGCAGTTTAGAGGGAACATTGCAGTTTAGAGGGAACATTGCAGTTTAGAGGGAACATTGCAGTTTAGAGGGAACATTTCAGCTTAGAGGGAACATTGCAGCTTAGAGGGAACATTGCAGTTTAGAGGGAACATTTCAGCTTAGAGGGAACATTGCAGCTTAGAGGGAACATTGCAGTTTAGAGGGAACATTGCAGTTTAGAGGGAACATTTCAGCTTAGAGGGAACATTGCAGCTTAGAGGGAACATTGCAGTTTAGAGGGAACATTGCAGTTTAGAGGGAACATTTCAGCTTAGAGGGAACATTGCAGCTTAGAGGGAACATTGCAGTTTAGAGGGAACATTGTAGTTTAGAGGGAATATTGCAGCTTAGAGGGAACTTTGCAGCTTAGAGGGAACATTGCAGTTTAGAGGGAACATTGCAGCTTAGAGGGAACATTGCAGTTTAGAGGGAACATTACAGCTTAGAGGGAACATTGCAGCTTAGAGGGAACATTGCAGTTTAGAGTAGTGGTTGTTTTCACTGTATCGGAGGTGGAGCTGAGGTGGAGCATTAGAGCTTTCAAATCCACAAGTGGTTCCCTGTGTGACCTTATTGCGGACACTGCCCACAATAACTAATATTTAACCCTGTAAAGACATTTGTTTATTATAAAAAGCTAAAATGTTGATACAAAAACCTGTCATTGGAAATAACAAAGTTATTTGTGGAATATTAGGTTTCTACATTGTGTAAAAGCACTGCCTATAGACGGGTTAGTTGAAAATGATGCACACACTTCGGGTGTGTTCGTAAATTCAATCTGGAGTGCTAGTTTGCGTTCAGAGTGCGCTCTGGGCATTCGTAAAATTCAGATTGTTGTCAGATTGTCTGTTAGAGCGCACGCATTCTGACCACACAACGGTAGTCAAGCACCCAAGCTAACTGGCTAACATTGGCTAGCTTGCTAGCTACTTCCAGACACAAATGAGAGAATACCTCACTCTGACCATTTTACTCGCCGTAGCAGAGCTGGTTAGGCTGTTTTCATGTTATCCAGAGTGTTGGTGACTGTAACTGTTCTGCTGGCAACAATTTCATTACGCTTTTTTGCCAACGTTTACTGACACCGGCCATATTCAACGGGTGTTGAGCGTTCGTAAATTCATCAGTTATTCTGCGCTCTGTAGATAGCCAGAGTGAATTTATGAACACACCCGCTCAACGTGGCAGAAAGTCTGTGTGTTGTTGTGATTCTGGATGGCCAGATAGCTAGCAACAATGACATGAAGCTGCCATGTGGTGAATCGTAGGTTGCTCATTTCAGCTAGTTTTATCTTGTTCTTTATATCATGTCTTGTTTTGCCAATAAGGCTCAAATTTGATAGCTAACCAATAACTGTAATGACAAAGATATTTATAACTAACCCAAGATGGTTCATCTGTGCCGTTTGCAAATGAAGCATAGTGGCAGAACAAGCAAGGAGCATGTATTTGCATATTTCCATTAGGGAACGCCTCCATTGTGAAGTGCATGTGTGCACAGTAGAGGTTGACACAGGAGTGAATATTCATTCCAGTCCCGTCTTGTCCTGTCCTAATTATCCTAACCTGCCACGTTAATTTTCCTAACCTGCGTAATACGTCGAAAAGTCACTTCTGCTAGTCAAAACGGGTTTGTTACCTTGATAGAACAGTCTTGGTTTCCACTAATGCGATACAGCCGCTCTGCTTGTGAGTAGCCATAGCAACTGCTCCGTTTGGCTGCTGCTTGACGCTCAGGAGACAGTTGCTTGTACACAGCTGATAACGAACACATTATGTGATTTTGGCAATGAAGACAGCGCTTGTACTTACCCAGAGTCGGATGAACTCATAGATATGGACATGTGTAATTGTGCACTGCACAAACTCAATTTGACCTTGCAATCCTTCTAAACAACGCCATTTGAAAATAAACTTTGTGTCAAGCCTATAAAACTTAGTGCATTGTGTTTGTAACAGATTCTAGTTTTGGGAACAGAAAACATTTATTGAGATCAGATGTTTCATCTATGAGAAAATTAGCAAAATGTCGGCCCAGTTGAACCTAGTTCCATCCTCTCCCACTACCTATGACTGGACTTCCTCTCACTACTATATTTGGTGGTGAGAAAATGTTCTAAAAGGATGCTTCAGCTTCATAGCCCATGTGATGTGTCTGGGTTTTGCCTTCTGTCTGTGGTAACTATCAGTGGTGTAGTGGTGCCTGGAGAAGTGGGTATACTCAAATTTTTCCAACATTTTCCCAAACCACACGCCCGGCAAAGGAAAGGCGCCATTATGTGAAAAATTATATGTGAAATAGAGACATTCCTAAAATGATAAATCCCATATTGGTCTTTCACAGTCAGGCCAACCCAAGCTGTACTGTGCAGTAGGCTAATAGTAGGCCTACTATTGAAACAGAAAAACTAAGTCAGAAATTCACAGGTTTCAGATTAACCCACATTTTTTTCAGGGTTTCGTTCTCAAAGTCACACTTTTTTTTTAAACTGAAAAACAACAAAATTGTATTTTCTAAGTCCATAACAATGCTTAAACCACATCAGGAGACCACTTTCGAGGTCTTGGAAAAATCGAAGAAATGTAGATGACCCTTTAATTCAAGTGTGCAGGCACCTAGCACTACTGTTTGATTACCGGTGTTTCTGTAACACATGAGATGGAGTTACGGATTGACGCAAATAATCATGATATCATTCTGACAGGTAGGCATAGGCTACTTTTTAGCTAGTTAACGTTTAATAGAGACGTTTTTTTGGGAAAGCCTTTCAATCTACCAGAAGATGGTTAGGCCTATCATTAGGTCTAAGGCACTGCATCGCAGTGCTAACTGTGCCACTAGAGATCCTGGTTCGAATCCAGGCTCTGTCGCAGCCGGCCGTGACCGGGAGACTCATGGGCGGCGCACAATTGGCCCAGCGTCGTCCAGGGTAGGGGAGGGAATGGCCGGCAGGGATGTAGCTCAGTTGATAGAGCATGGCGTTTGCAATGCCAGGGTGGTGGGTTTGATTCCCACGGGGGGCAAGTATAAAAAAATAAATAAAAAAAATGTATTCACTAACTGTAAGTCGCTCTGGATAAGAGCGTCTGCTAAATGACTAAAATGTAAATGTAAAATATTTCCTGTTCCTGAATTGTTTAGATTCTGGATGTTTTACATCATATTATGAGGCATGTCTTACCTTGCTTCAAAGTAGCCTATAGGCAAAAACCCACCATAGAAACGGAGGGGCAATTATTTTTATAAAGACATAGTCATATGCATTCTCCTGTTCTATTGGTTTTCTTTCAACTTTCTTTCATTCTCTAGCAGCCAAAGGCATTATCCTAGCAAGTTATGGAGGTAAGGCAATAAATAGGCTATAGTGCAGAATAATTACAATAGTATTAACACTGGAATGCTAGATGTGCAAGAGATTATGTGCAAATAGAGATACTGGGGTGCAAAAGAGCAAAATAAATAACAATATAGGGATGAGGTAGTTGGGTGGGCTAATTTCAGATGGGCTGTGTACAGGTGCAGTGATCGGTAAGGTGCTCTGACAACTGATGCTTAAAGTTATTGAGGGAGATAAGAGTCTCCAGCTTCAGAGATTTTTGCAATTCGTTCCAGTCATTGGCAGCAGAGAACTGGAAGGAATGGCGGCCAAAGGAGGTGTTGGCTTTGGGAATGACCAGTGAGATATACCTGCTGGAGCGCAGACTACGGGTGGGTGCTGCTATGGTGACCAATGAGCTAAGATAAGGAGGGGATTTGCCTAGCAGCGATTTATAGATGGCCTGGAGCCAGTGGGTTTGACGACGAACATGTAGTGAGGACCAGCCAACAAGAGCGTACAGGTCACAGTGGTGGGTAGTGTATGGGGCTTTGGAGACAAAACGGATGGCACTGTGATAGACTACATCCAATTTGCTGAGTAGAGTGTTGGAGGCTATTTTGTAAATGACATCGCCGAAGTCAAGGATCGATAGGATAGTCAGTTTTACGAGGGCATGTTTGGCAGCATGAGTGAAGGAGGCTTTGTTGCGAAATAGGAAGCCGATTCTAGATTTAACTTTTGATTGGAGATTCTTTATGTGAGTCTGGAAGTTGAGTTTACAGTCTAACCAGACACCTAGGTATTTGTAGTTGTCCACATACTCTAGGTCAGACCCGTCGAGAATGGTGATTCTAGTCGGGTGGGCGGGTGCCAGCAGCGTTCGATTGAAAAGCATGCATTTAGTTTTACTCTTTCTAAGGGATATTTCCATCTCTGTCCATGAAACCGCTTGCATGTGCGGTGCACATTTTAAAACAGTGTTTTCCCGCAAATTGCATTTTGGAACATTCATGCGTAGTCCTTTGCTGCGGCTAAAATATTAAGAAATAATAGTTTATCAACATTTTAAGCTAAACAATGCGATTTGTTCCATCAGCTCTATTGTTATAAGAGTCTAAGCCCTTAGATATAAGAAAGATCAGGAAACATTTATATTTTTGGCACTAAACAGTCTCCATATACTGTATACTTCCATTAATTTTTTCAACTGGTACCGGGAACCTACTGACGAGTCTTGTGAGGCCTGTGGGCGGCCTAGATTAAAACAACCAACGTGTACTGTACATGTTTGTGAGAGTCTCACCTTTCCACAGATGGGTCATATTAGTATGTAGCCCAAACTGTTCCCGACGGAAGATGCTTGTGGAGCAAAACACCATTGTGTTCGTGAGAGTCTCATCTTTGTAGGCAAAAGAAGTTCAAACTCTTCAGACGATTTTGTGAGAAGACCGATTTTCGGGATGTCTCATGGTCTGACAAACACTGCTCTAGCTCTGTCACCTTTCACCACAGATGTGGAAGTGTGACATAGGCGGATGAGGTGGATTGAGATGCATCCGATGCAAAAATGTATTCATACTATTTCATCCTTCCACAAAATGTAGTCCCGACACAAATCTAGGGTTGCTACCCAAGCCAGCTGATTGTTCGTTCTATCGGTTCGGTTGCTAGAGACGCGACCCAGTTGTTCAGTCTTTTTGTTCTTTATCTATGGACTTGAACCAGTCGTTCGTTCTAAATGTTCCATTGCCATACTGTCTGGCAACGTTCTTATCCCTTGCTTGCTAGCTAGCCAACTACGGCTAACTTACAGTCATGTCAGAAAGTGCAGCCAGAATAACAGCAAAGTAGCTGCATTTTCATTTGTTAAACTGTTTTCTAGTGACATTTATTCGGATACATCCACAACAATGAGTTAATGAGGCGCGAATTCGCCTGGCATAGAAAATGTGCTCACTCATCAGGACACTGTGGTTCAGAGGAGCTAGCCAACAACACAGCTAACACAATCACTTCAAACTGAAGCTGGAAAGACTGCAAACTAGCTGCACTTCGTTTCGTTTTACCTTTTTTCAATTGACATTTCTTTGTATTTATCCATAAAAAAGATGCCAGCTGATTCATGATTTCGACTGGCTGAGAAAGGCTGCCTGTCTGTCTCATCCTGACAGCTGGAGATAAAATTTGAATATTGAAACAATGTTGCAAATGTTGGAGACAGACAGCAAGGTTTATACAAATCTCTGCTAAATGTTAGTCTGAAAGAAATGTGAGATAATGTCTAGATGCTTTTTATAATGGAGATCAAGTTTATAAAGTGCCTGGCTGGACTGATGAGACAGTGGATTGCGCAGTCAAATGGAACAGAGTAAATTGGCATTTTAACGTCATAGATTTAGATTTAGCCGGTGGTAACTTGTGGAATAGACACCGGCTGGAATGCGGTTTTAACCAATCAGCTTTCAGGATTAGACCCACCCGTTGTATAATGCCATACAATAATTAGCTGCCTGCTTTTGGACCTAAACTTGTCGCCTGCCTTCCCGCCTTTGGGACGACTCCCATTGTTAGGGCAACATGAGCATCTCGTCATTATATATGGCGCTCTGCTCTCAATAAAGACAGCCAGCCATACAAACAGCCTTCCCCTGCATGGTCCTAAAGTCAGTGAACGTATTCCGCTAAACTGCATTTGCCTTCTAATAGCGATTGGAATGATTTTAGTTGTTTCTGTGCCCACAAATGTCTGGATATAGACCTACTGGTAATTAAGTAACCAGGGTCCAGTTTCCCAAAAGCATCTTAAGGCAAAATTCATTGTTCGAATCTTCGTAGGAGCATCTCCGCCCTGTTTCCCGAACCCATCGTTATTAACGTTGCACTTGAAAACGCTCATAATCTAACGCCTACCTCAGACCACTTGTAGAACAGTTAAGTGCGTCGTTAGATGCTGTTTCGACACCCGACGTCACTTTATACACAGAAGATCTCCGCTAAACATAGAATCTCATTTTTATCCGTCTCTCTGTGACCGCGGATAACTTCTAAACAAAGTTGACTTCAAATACAAAGTTGTCAATGTCTTTGCAATTGATACAAACAAGCCATTATAAAAACATGCTTCAAATGAAAACCAAGATGACTTCATTAAAATATAAACCGTAGGCTATAGGCCTATTTCAATCATATTGAAATACCTACATTTCATGTTCAAACAATTTAGTTCTATTTTGCTCCTTGTCGTCTACTGTCTGTAATTTGTCTGAATATATTTCATGCAGAGCACATGCCCATTTGCCATGGTATACATTAGACCTATTTGTTGTTTTTCTGAACCAACTGCCCGCAAATCTCATCTATGCTTTAGAACCAAAAAGTGGGTCTTGATTGTTGACCAATGACCAGTCATCAGCAGCGGCGGACGCGCATATCCAGATTAGTGACCAGAAATAACTTGCTTAATTTATTCCAGTTTGCCTACAAAAAACAGAGTAGACCTACGTTTATCATTCATATAAAATACTGTTTAGAAATCTACTACTGTCTCATCTTTGCTAGATTTGATTGATCATTTTCATATTTCAGATAGGCCTATTTGGGTGGCTACTGGCTATATGTCTAAAGATAGGCAGCTGTAATATCGCACTGCCTTCAATATTATGGGATGAAGATGTAACATATTCTGTCAAATGTATTATGCTATTTGTGAGGATGAACAGGGTTACCCGACTGGCAACGAGCACTCTGCAGGCAGGCTGCCCTCCAAAGTGATGGCGTGGTGCAGACAGAATATGCTTTCCATCCGATCCTGCAACCTAAGCTACAAGTAGGCCCCGTATGATTTTGCTTTCTCTGGACGCCAGAGAAGTGACATGATCAGTGGTATTAATAGGTGTCATGTAGTGTATTAAGATTATGTCTTTGTTAAATGTTTTTCATGAAGAAATGGAATGTTGGTTATGTTAGTATCAAAAGGCAATGTTTAGTATAATGTCACATACAATAGACAGGAAGTGTGTTGTAAACTGGTGATTGGCCAGAAGAGGGAGCCCATCTTGTTGCATTGTTTATAAATAGGGGTACACGAAGAAGAGAGGGCAGAGCAGCCATTAGAATTGGAGGACACTGCTCTCCAGACCTCGCGAGTCTGTTACTCATGCTGAAACTTGTGATCTGAATAAACCTTATGATCAACGTTCCGTATGAGCAGACTCCTTTTGTTCATCAGCAATAATTGCCACCACTCATTCGATACGACAAATGGCGAGCTAGCCAGGAGTGGTTTTGCAATCCTCCTCTGTTGCATTTGCAGTCGCCAAGCTAACTCAAGCTAACTTCGGTCTGGAGTCATGACCCAACCAGGGTGAGTGTTTCTCACAGCTAAGTTGTTGGTTTTGTTGCTGCTTGTGTACACTGGAGGAATGTACCATTACGACCGTGCCTCAGGTGGTGTTTTTGCTGATGACTAGGGTGTCTGGCTAATCATTATACAAATTTTAAAAATAGCGCAAAAGTGGTTAGAGTTTAGGGATTGTTTATAGAGATGTGTTGCTTGAATAGTAAGTCAAGAACAGTCGGGGCCAAGATATGTATACAATTTTAGAGCATTGCAGGTTTAGATAAGCCCTCGTGACACACGAGGCGACCGCAGGGTGGGCCAAAATCCTGGAAAGGCATTAGGAATTTTCAGGTCAGTCTGGGACTGGGGTTTGGTTGAAAATTTATTTGGGGGTTGGCTGCTCATCTTCTGTCCGACGGGATATTTGCGTGGGTGGAACTGCTCATTTAAATAGTCATACTCACGGCAGAATAAATTTAGGGCAAACGAAACAGTAATCAATTAAAGACGCAATGCGGGTTTTGTTACATGTTGTAGGCCGCAGTTGGCTAAAGGCTAATGCTAAAGGCTAATGCTAAATGTGTGTTGTGTCACAGTGTACCTAAAGCTAAAGGCTAAATGCTAATTGCTAAATGCTAATTGTGTTGCGTGCTACATGATAACTTTAACCTTAGAGGTCCACTGCGATGGATTCAAGCCTCTTAAACTTGTTTGTATGTGGTGGAACTGAAAGTTCTACGCAAATGTGAGCTCTGTTATGTGTAATTGTGTGAGTATAAGGTATAAAATAGTGAAGCTGTAGCTTAATGCTATCGTTCTATTGTATGGCAAGCATGGGATTGAATGGATGTGCGCATGCGCTTGATTTTACGGGGCTAAAACTACAACATGTGGGTGTGCTAAGCCTACAAACCAAAATGGTGGGTTAAGGTCATAGGTCCCATTTGGCGTTACCCTGCAAGGGGAAAATGGACACAGACAAAGAGGAGAGATTTTAACACGAGTATTCTAGTTTAAACTGCGGTTGGTTAAAGATGAAACTTGTTTTGTGACCTATTGAATTTAGAAATTAGATATATGGTAACGGATTATAATAAATTGAATTAAGTAATTAAATGACGGATTAAAATAAAATAAATGTTTTTGAGCGATCTATTTAGTTCTGAGTTTAGTCTTAGAGTGAATAATGTAGAACGAACGAATATTGAATGGTTGGAAATACTCAGTGATTGCATTAACTACTAAAAGCTGTTTCTGTGTCTTTGTCCCTTGTCATGAGAGACAGGAGAGAGGGGGAGCGAGGAGATACAGGAAGTGATCACGTGATGCGGCAGAGGATCAAGTAAAAAAAAAAAGGTTTTGAGACTGTTACAAGATATGTGATGTTATGACAATTTTACATAGGCTTGGCAAATACTATTTCATTAAAAATTGCATTTTGGAAGGGATTTCAGGCTAGGCTAAAAGGTGTTTAGATGTTTGCCAAGTCTGTGTGTAATGAGTCAGAAGCAGGTGGGGAACTGTCCCAATCACATATTCTAAAAATTTGGTGGTAAAAGATTTTGTGAATAAATCAGGGGAAAAAGTTTTAAATGTTACGAGAGAAAAGATTACATTAAAATAAGTTAGGAGCAGATGCATGGATAAGAGAAGATTGAGGGTGATTGAGTATCTATAGTTACAGTTCCCAGCAGGGAGATCAAGGTAATTATAGGTGTATTTTTTATAATCAAAAGTTTGAAAATCAGGGATTAGAGAAAGGACTGAGATTTGGGGAAAAAGTAACACTAGTGGTGATAGATGGAAGTACAAGCAAAGATAACTTTTTTCTTTGGGGAAAAACTAGGAGTAACTAAGGACATTAACACTTCAGTCTATTATAACAACAGTGAGAAGCAATTTAACTCTTTCAACATTGATAGTTATTAAAGCCATAAATATATCGCATTTGATTATAAGGGAACCAATAGCTCCAGCGCCAATTTTGGGGTTAGGATGGGGACGTTTCTTCCATATGGAGAGATAATTATGGAGAAGAAGTATTGTTATCAGGATCAAGAGTAGAAGCTGTGGCACCTAATTAAAGGAGGTATAGTTTAGAAGAGGGTTAGGAGTGACTGTTCACTTATGTTGCGTAATGTTACAGAGAAAGGTCAGGGAGAATATATGTGTATTTATCTAGTACAAGCATTAAAATTTGTTCCGGTTAAGAATTATTGGTTAAAGGGCTATGTAATTCATAAAGTAACGCTTATAATGGAAGAGTTGAGGTCTGTTGTAGTCTCCACAGTCATTGAGGGAGTTCAGGAGGAGTAGATTACAGTAATCATTCAACAGTAGATAATACACATAGGATATCGGTAGCTTTGTCACTAGAAGTAATTAGGGTTGATACAGCAATTAAGTCAACTACTTTATGGTAACTTTGGAAGGGATTAATGATACGATGGCAATAGCAAAGATAGGAAGTATAACACCGACAACAACTGTTCTGAAATTAAAGGGGGTAGCAAGACGAATAGGGTTAAAATAGGAGAGCAGATAGTAGAAGAGAGAATAGTGAAGGATACTATCATGGAGGACAGGATGAGGTCTTTGATTTTGATGACAGACAAGGAGAGGTATCTGCAGTGCCGCTCGTTAGGGGAGAGAGAAACTAAAGGGAGTGGTTTGATTCTTCTGTTGTGAAAATTAGAGATAGATGGGCAGGTTCCAGCAGCTCATTCTGTAGGATCAGTGAGGAATCTTGAGGGTCCATGTCTGTTGAGAATTCCAGAACCAAACATGTTAGAGACGGTCGTTCGACCTCTATCAAATATGTGTCAATCTTATGCTTTGTCAGGACTGTTGTATCAGCAGCAACAGTCAGTAACAGATAAAATAATGTCATTGTCAAAACATTTGTTTAAGCCTAGGCTTAGGTGGTATTGGGTTAAGTGAATTAACTTGTGTGCATTTGTTAGATGGAAAGTAAAATCAGGTAACAGCAAGCCCTGAAGCATTTGAGGTGTAACCAGGAAGGGCTAAAAGTTGTTTTTGGTCTAATAAAACATATGATATAAGGGGTATGTTTATGGGAATATCAGATTGTGATGATTATATGATGACTTTGGATAAGCATGAACATAAGGTTAGAGATGACAAATATGTTACTTTTTATGTATCAGTTAGTAGGAACAGCAGGACTTTGATGGTTAAAAGATTAGCTTTTGCCTGACAATGTGACTATGGGGACTTTTTCCATGGTATGGTGTAACATTTGGGAAGATCATATTGATAATATTAAGTGTACTTTGAGTTCAGATATTATCACTAGGGTTATATATGCATTATAAGGGATGCGTTTGGGAGATCTGAGAAGACTTGGTTGCAAAATCAGTTAGGCCCAGTAGGGGCAGTGATGGGTCAGATTTTAGTTTCAGCTTTGATAACACTGTGTGATGTTTGTAATTTGTTACTGACCTTTGAGAAAGCTATGATATTAAGATAGGTTGGAGAGTGCCTGGAGACAACACTCAGATGTCGGTGTTGATTGTTCCTGATCTGGATAAAGATGGACCAGTGGAACTGAATGGATAAATATAATTTTTGATTATTTCATCATTTTTCATTTTTTTTTTTTCAATATTAGGGTGATGTTGGTATGATTTATGAATCAAAGGTGGGAATAGGTTTATGTGATTCATACATCATTTATATATCATTTCTATATTCTTAGTTGATATTGATGTTCAATTTGAAAGTGTTTGTTTTGGAAAAGATACTGTTTGGTTTCTTTTCTTTTCTTCCAGAAGCATTTGGGGGAACATATGGAGATTGAAATACTCAAACAAGGACAATATGAAGGGACAATATGAAACAATATGACTGGAGGAGATGAAACAAGGAGGGTGTGGCTGATTCCATCATCAACAAGTCCATTGGAAGAGGAGACTACAGGGAGATGAAGTGTAGTGGACTACATTCCAGTGTCTGGAATGAAATATAGACATGTGTAATACATAATTGTGTCATATTCTTATGTATTAATTTTTGTAGAATGATGTGTATTTAATTGCATCATAGTTTCAAATGCATTTACATGGTTTATGAGGTTATCTGGAGTACCGAGGTGGTTGCCTGGGGCAGAGGGACCGTGAGAGAATTTTACTGTCTTGATTGATATGGATGGAAGGTTGCCAGACAGTTTTTCGCTCTTACACTCCATAAAGATTTGTTCATATTTCATAGTAATGTATTCATACTTTATAAACAGTTGTTCATATTTCATAGAAAGGTATTTACACTCTGGAGGAGAATGTTTTTGGTTTAATGTTAAAGATACTCAATAAGATAAATTGTTACTGGTCATAATCCTATTGTTGTCGAGACTTTTTAGTTTTGTCTCGAAGGGGGGAATATGTAGTGTATTAAGATTATGTCTTTGTTAAATGTTTTTCATGAAGAAATGGAATGTTGGTTATGTTAGTATCAAAAGGCAATGTTTAGTATAATGTCACATACAATAGACAGGAAGTGTGTTGTAAACTGGTGATTGGCCAGAAGAGGGAGCCCATCTTGTTGCATTGTTTATAAATAGGGGTACACGAAGAAGAGAGGGCAGAGCAGCCATTAGAATTGGAGGACACTGCTCTCCAGACCTCGCGAGTCTGTTACTCATGCTGAAACTTGTGATCTGAATAAACCTTATGATCAACGTTCCGTATGAGCAGACTCCTTTTGTTCATCAGCAATAATTGCCACCACTCATTCGTTACGACAGTCACATATCAGTTTGCAAACTGTATTTTGAAAAAAAAAATATTTGAGTTAATAAATCCATATACAAACATGGTGTCTTTTTTGCTGTCTTGAGTAAAGCAGCTCCAAAATGCAGGTGTTTCAGCCTAGCTCAGTGCTTTCTCTGGTGGTTGGGCAGCCAACGGAAAGGAGAGAGCGTAGGGGTTGGTAATGTTCTCTAGTTGCGCCGTGATTGGCTCAGTGTCACTGATGGGGACACTACATCACCGCAAAATCTACGGGGAGAGCTCGAAAATGTGCCTCACCCTAATAATTTGGTCTCTTTCCCCTCATAATTTAGCCTACTACTATGACTTGGTGGTGCACATGTAGCCCATAGCCTGTTTTAGATAAATGTCATCATCGAATATTGTAAGAGCTTTCATTGTCTGCTTATATGTCCCCTTTATTTATCCTATGGTTCTGACTTGGTGTACAGGGAGAATACTGTAAGAATGGCCCATGTTCTGAATTCTGTCGCTGTACATTTCTAAAGTGCTGAACAAATAGTTATATTGACTACATCAGTCCTAGTTCGCTCATTAATGTCTTAATCAAAATTATGGATTGCCTCTTATTGGCTTGTCGTCCCCTTTGTCACGGATTCTGCCGAGGCTGCTCCTCCTCCTTGTTCGGGCAGGCTTCGGCGTTCGTCGTCCCCGGAGTACTAGCTGCCACCGTTGAATGTTTCTATGTTTGATTGCTTTTGTCTGTCTATTGCACCTGTGTCCGTTTGCGTCTGATTATGTGTTCTATAAGTTGCCTGTTTTGTATTGGTTAGGTTGTGTGTTGTTTTCGCATGTCAGTTAGTGCTGCGTGTTTGCTCTGTTTGTTGTTTTGGAGTTTACGCACAGTTTGCGTAATCGCTCGCCTCTGTGTGTTTTTGAGGCCGTTTGTTGTATTTTTGCCTAGTGGTTAACTAGTAAACTTTGTTGGACTAAGCTTCGGTGTCCTGCGCCTGACTTCCACACCACACTTACATCAGCCCTTATGCCATATTTTGTACGTCTCAATTGTCAGTAGAAACCACATTTGTTTAAGCAAGTCAGCCATATCAGCTATGTTTTTTTAAAAGGCAGTAAATGAGGCTGAAAGTTTCGCTGCCAGACAAGGCTCTGCTGATAGCCAGGTGTAGCAGTGGTAAGATGTTGGGACTGCTGTTGGGACTCTGCTGTTGGGACAGCTTTATGTAGGCCCTAACAGTTTGTGGGTACCGTTTGTCAACGTTATAGTCCAATTAAAGTATTGTTTAGCGTTGTGTTGTGTAGTGGCTTTGCTGGCATGCATCCCCAAAAAATATTTGGACTTTTTCCCACCAAGATTGACCTGCTAAAATTGCCACTGGACATGATAGCCTGTATCCCTAGTTGATATTGGCTGCTAACATGAATGACTTTCAGCTCCAAATGCAAGTGTAAAACACAGTTTTTTTCTGTAGTCTACTGGCTTTAGAAAAAATGCATCACCATTTATAACTTTAATGACAGACTACATTTGCGCAGCGATTGTGCGCGCGTGTTTGCATGTGTGCACGTGCGTACGCAGGGTTGCAAGTTTTGTACCATAAATGTTTGGGGTCCTTGGGTCAAAAAAGTTTCAAAACCACTGGGATACATGATAGTGGAAACAAATGTTGAGGGGTTCGATATAATAATGGTAGGCTACAGTATTTCTTACAATCTTCTATTTTGACTGGAATTGTGTTGGTCATTGTTAATAAGTGCAGCATTTATTCAAGTTGAAAATAGTTTTGCAAAATACTTTACTCATCAAATCAAATCAAATCAAAATGTATTGGTCACATGCGCCGAATACAACAGGTGCAGACATTACAGTGAAATGCTTACTTACAGCCCTTAACCAACAGTGCATTTATTTTAAACAAAAAAAGTAAAAATAAAACAACAACAAAAAAAGTGTTGAGAAAAAAAAGAGCAGAAGTAAAATAAAGTGACAGTAGGGAGGCTATATATACAGGGGGGTACCGTTACAGAGTCAATGTGCGGGGGCACCGGCTAGTTGAGGTTGTTGAGGTAATATGTACATGTGGGTAGAGTTAAAGTGACTATGCATAAATACTTAACAGAGTAGCAGCAGCGTAATGAGGATGGGGTGGGGGGGCAGTGCAAATAGTCCGGGTAGCCATGATTAGCTGTTCAGGAGTCTTATGGCTTGGGGGTAGAAGCTGTTGAGAAGTCTTTTGGACCTAGACTTGGCACTCCGGTACCGCTTGCCGTGCGGTAGCAGAGAGAACAGTCTATGACTAGGGTGGCTGGAGTCTTTGACAATGTTGAGGGCCTTCCTCTGACACCGCCTGGTATAGAGGTCCTGGATGGCAGGAAGCTTTGCCCCAGTGATGTACTGGGCCGTACGCACTACCGTCTGTAGTGCCTTGCGGTCGGAGGCCAAGCAGTTGCCATACCAGGCGGTGATGCAACCAGTCAGGATGCTCTCGATGGTGCAGCTGTAGAATTTTTTGAGGATCTGAGGACCCATGCCAAATCTTTTCAGTCTCCTGAGGGGGAATAGGCTTTGTCGTGCCCTCTTCACGACTGTCTTGGTGTGTTTGGACCATGATAGTTCGTTGGTGATGTGGACACCAAGGAACTTGAAGCTCTCAACCTGTTCCACTACAGCCCGTCGATGAGAATGGGGGCGTGCTCAGTCCTCTTTTTTTCCTGTAGTCCACAATCATCTCCTTTGTCTTGGTCACGTTGAGGGAGAGGTTGTTGTCCTGGCACCACACGGCCAGATCTCTGACCTCCTCCCTATAGGCTGTCTCATCGTTGTCGGTGATCAGGCCTACCACTGTTGTGTCGTCGGCAAACTTAATGATGGTGTTGGAGTCGTGCCTGGCCATGCAGTCATGGGTGAACAGAGAGTACAGGAGGGGGACTGAGCACGCACCCCTGAGGGGCCCCCGTGTTGAGGATCAGTGTGGCAGATGTGTTGTTATCTACCCTTACCACCTGGGGGCGGCCCTTCAGGAAGTCCAGGATCCAGTTGCAGAGGGAGGTGTTTAGTCCCAGGATCCTTAGCTTAGTGATGAGCTTAGAGGGCACTATGGTGTTGAATGCTGAGCTGTAGTCAATGAATAGCATTCTCACGTAGGTGTTCCTCTTGTCCAGGTGGGAAAGGGCAGTGTGGAGTGCGATAGAGATTGCATCATCTGTGGATCTATTGGGGCGGTATGCAAATTGGAGTGGGTCTAGTGTTTCTGGGATAATGCTGTTGATGTGAGCCATGACCAGCCTTTCAAAGCACTTCATGGCTACAGACGTCAGTGCTACGGGTCGGTAGTCATTTAGGCAGGTTATCTTAGAGTCCTTGGGCACGGGGACTATGGTGGTCTGCTTGAAACATGTTGGTATTACAGACTCAGTCAGGGACATGTTGAAAATGTCAGTGAAGACACTTGCCAGTTGGTCAGCACATGCTCGGAGTACACGTCCTGGTAATCCGTCTGGCCCTGCGGCCTTGTGAATGTTGACCTGCTTAAAAGTCTTACTCACATCGGCTACGGAGAGCGTGATCACATAGTCATCCGGAACAGCTGGTGCTCACATGCATGCTTCAGTGTTGCTTGCCTCGAGCTGAGCATAGGAGTGGTTTAGCTCGTCTGGTAGGCTTGTGTCACTTGGCAGCTCGCGGCTGTGCTTCCCTTTGTAGTCTGTAATAGTTTTCAAGCCCTGCCACATCCGACGAGCGTCAGAGCCAGTGTAGTATGATTCAATCTTAGACCTGTATTGACTCTTTGCCTGTTTGATGGTTCGGTCGGAGGTCATAGCGGGATTTCTTATAAGCGTCCGGGTTAGAGTCCCGTTCCTTGAAAGCGGCAGCTCTACCCTTTAGCTCAGTGCGGATGTTTCCTGTAATCCATGGCTTCTGGTTGGGGTATGTACGTACGGTCACTGTGGGGACGACATCATCGATGCACTTATTGATGAAGCCAGTGACTGATGTGGTGTACTCCTCAATGCTGTCTGAAGAATCCCGGAACATGTTCCAGTCTGTGCTAGCAAAACAGTCCTGTAGCTTAGCATCTGCGTCATCTGACCACTTTTTCATTAACCGAGTCACTGGTGCTTCCTGCTTTAGTTTTTGCTTATAAGCAGGAATCAGGAGGATAGAGTTATGGTCAGATTTGCCAAATGGAGGGCGAGGGAGAGCTTTGTATGCGTCTCTGTGTGTGGAGTAAAGGTGGTCTAGAGTTTTTTTCCCTCTGGTTGCACATTTAACATGCTGGTAGAAATTAGGTAGAACGGATTTAAGTTTCCCTGCATTAAAGTCCCCGGCCACTAGGAGCGCTGCATCTGGATGAGCGTTTTCCTGTTGATTAATGGCCTTGTACAACTCATTCAGATGTCGCTGCATTCCCCTCTTTTTGTAATACTTTCTCAATGAGTCTGTGACTCAGGAATTGTTTTTTTGGGGGGAGGTTTGCAAATGTGCCAAATCAGCGATTTAGGCCTGGTGCATTTGTCACACCAGTCTTCGCTTTGGCTCCCCCTCCTGTCCAGCTCATGCGTTCAGCGTCGCCGACCATCTAGCTGCTGCGGAACCTGCTGCTGGCAAACGCCCCTCACTCATCAACCCCGGACTTGTCTCGTCATCATTACACACACCTGGTTCCAATCCCCACTCTATCACTGTATACATACTCCCTCTGTTTTTGTCGGTCATTGTATATGTTACTTGTTTTCCTGAGAGGAATCGTGCCTACTATTTCCTGAGTACTTAATATTTTGCACTTTGGGTTTGCCCTGTGCCTTTTTGTTTATGAAGATATATTTTGAGCACAACAGCGTTTGGGTTTCGTCTCGCTTTGATCTATGGTGCTTAAATAAATTCAGTAGTTCTAAACCTGTGACTGCCTTCTGCCTACTCCTCTCCACACCAGTGACTACTGTCTCATCTTTGCCAGATTTGATTGATCATGTTCATATTTCAGATAGGCCTATTTGACTGGCTTCTGGCTACATGTCTAAAGA
The DNA here is from genome assembly GCF_020615455.1 of Coregonus clupeaformis. Taxonomy (NCBI): domain Eukaryota; kingdom Metazoa; phylum Chordata; class Actinopteri; order Salmoniformes; family Salmonidae; genus Coregonus; species Coregonus clupeaformis. Next base: position 1,891,936 of record NW_025533456.1, read on the forward strand.
TAGGCAGCTGTAACATCGCTCTGCCTTCAATATTATGGGATGAGGATGTAATATATTCTGTAGAATGTATTATGCTATTTGTGAGGAAGAACAGGGTTACCCGACTGGCAACTAGCACTCTGCAGGCAGGCTGCCCTCCAAAGTGATGGCGCGGTGCAGACAGAATATGCTTTGTGCAAGGCCCTGCTAACATGGGCGCAAGGATGTGCCAAATCAGTGATTTAGGCCTAGTGCATTTTCATTGGGTAAGCATTAAAATAAGCCTTAGCCGCCTCAATATTTGCAGCCGTAGGGTGGTAATATCTGTCTAGGAGCTGATCCATCGTCAGTAATGTGAAATAATTCTTATAGTAAGGTAAGATTTTAATGGAGAAAGCTGATCAGAGAGTAGCGCTGACTTTCTTTCGATTTTGAAAGACATGTTACATCTTCATCCATTGTAGGAAATGGTTAGGGTGAGGGGGTGTAGCTCCAATTTAAGGTGTGAGCATAGAGATGTATAGAGATCTCAACGTTGTATCTGTCCCACTATGGCGTCTGTGAGCGCACGGGCAGCGCCATTAAGTCCATCTCCATTTTGATGTAGTCTTCTACTACTTCTATTAGTTGGTAAATAACCTGAAAGGGTGTATTGTGCCACCTGGAGTGTTTGAACAGGTATAAAGCAGTTATGGAATGTTTGCTTATGTGTATAATTAATTGGCTGATCCCTCCTGATGACCTGATGTAGTTATGTGATCTTTCCTTAACACATAGGAAGTCCCACCCAGTTGACTACTTCAAAATGGTAAAAGTTCTCAATGGCACTGCCCATGCTAAAACTGGCTTTTGGGAACTAGAGTCCTCTATAAATCTCTATGTGTGTGACTGACAAACTGAAAACCACTTCCTGTTGACTGAGTTCTGTGCTGAGAATAAGTGTTTAAAGTTCTCAAGTGTGAAGTTGCTTTGCATCTGATTCGCTGTATTTCCATGGCAAGAAAGAAAGAACTTTTTCAGGCCCACATTTATAATAACATGTAAATGGAACTGAATCATGTCCAGGTTGATAGAGACTCATGTACATTTGCAACTAAAGGCTTTTTTGTGTCTCAGGTAGATTTCTTTAGAAAATGTTCCTAATTTTCATGATCTCCAGCACAATACCAGTGTCTACATATGTAGAAACGGCCACATTTGTACATTTTGTAGAAAAACATATCAAGTTAAATTTCTCTTCGATGACCTCATAAAATTAAAACCGTTAAAACACTTCGCAGTGACGTAGGGAGCAAGAAAATAGAAAGTCGTTGCAGGTTTTGAAAATCACTGTTATGCTTACTTTCAATCCTATTATCGTATCTGAAGATTATGTCTTTGTTAAATGTTTTTCATGAAGAGGGAATGTTTTTAGTGTAACGTCACGTACAACATACAGGAAGTGTGTTGTAGACAGGGGAGACTGGTGATTGGCCAGAAGAGGGAGCATCTTTTTGCATTGTCTATAAATAGGGGCTAGACTACAGAAAGGGGGGAACGGCCATGACAATCTGAGGAGCCGTTCTCCGGACACCGCGGGTCTGTACTTATGCTGTAACCTCGTGATTTTAATAAAAGCCTCTAACACGATGCAGCTTGAACGGACTCTTTGTTGACAGCAATAATGGCCACCATTCACCCGATACGACACTATCCACAGAAGCATTTTTTTAGGACTTTTCTTCTTATGTTTTTAACTACAGATCATAGAAATGCTGGTATAGTGCTGGAGATAATGAATATGAGGTTGAAAAATGGTGGAATTGTCCATTATATAGACACTAAAATAACCATTCATTTTTTTGTATTTTTTCAGCTTTTCAATTTACACTGAACAAGCTTCCGAAAATAATTTAGACGTATACACTGAAACGGTGACTGAGTTTATCAGGAAGTGTATAGGTGACGTTGTGCCCACTGTGACTATTAAAACCTACCCTAACCAGAAACCGTGGATAGATGGCAGCATTCGCGCAAATCTGAAAGCGCGAACCACCACATTCAACCATGGCAAGGTGACTGGGAATATGGCAGAATACAAACAGTGTAGCTACTCACTCCGCAAGGCAATTAAACTGGCAAAACATCAGTATAGCGACAAAGTGGAGTCGCAATTCAACGGCTCAGACACAAGACGTATGTGGCAGGGTCTCCAGACAATCACGGACTACAAAAGGAAAACCAGCCACGTCGCCGACACCGACGTCTCACTTCCAGACAAGCTAAACACCTTCTTCGCCCGCTTTGAGGATAACACAGTGCCACTGACGAGGCCCACTACCAAGGACTGTGGCCTCTCCTTCTCAATGGCCGACGTGATTAAGACATTTAAGCATGTTAACCCCCGCAAGGCTGCCGGCCCAGACGGCATCCCTAGCCGCATCCTCAGAGGATGCGCAGACCAGCTGGCTGGTGTGTTAATGGACATATTCAATCTCTGCCTTTCCCAGTCTGCTGTTCCCACATGCTTCAAGATGGACACCATTGTTCCTGTACCCAAGAAAGCAAAGGTAACTGAACTAAATGACTATCGCCGTGTAGCACTCACCTCTGTCATTATGAAGTGCTTTGAGAGACTAGTCAAGGATCATATCACCTCTACCTTACCTGTCACCCTAGACCCTCTTCAATTTGCTTACCGCCCCAATAGATCCACAGACGATGCAATCGCCATCACACTGCACACTGCCCTATCCCATCTGGACAAGAGGAATACCTATGTAAGAATGCTGTTCATTGACTATAGCTCAGCATTCAATACCATAGTACCCTCCAAGCTCATCATTAAGCTTGAGGCCTTTGGTCTGAACCCCGCCCTGTGCAACTGGGTCCTGGACGTCCTGACGGGCCGCCCCCAGGTGGTGAAGGTAGGAAACAACATCTCCACTTCACTGATCCTCAACACTGGGGCCCCACAAGGGTGCGTGCTCAGCTCCCTCCTGTACTCCCTGTTCACCCATGACTGCATGGCCAGGCAAGCCTCCAACTCAATCCTCAAGTTTGCAGATGATACAACAGTAGTAGGCTTGATTACCAACAATGACGAGACCGCCTACAGGGAGGAGGTGAGGGCTCTGGGAGTGTGGTGCCAGGAAAATAACCTCTCACTCAACATCAACAAAGTAAAGAAGATGATCGTGGACTTCAGGAAACAGCAGAGGGTGCACCCCCCTATCCACATCGACGGGACCGCAGTGGAGAAGGTGGAAAGCTTCAAGTTCCTTGGCGTACATATCACCGACAAACTGAAATGGTCCACCCACGCAGACAGTGTGGTGAAGAAGGCGCAACAGAGCCTCTTCAACCTCAGGAGGCTGAAGAAATTCGGCTTAGCACCTAAAACCCTCACAAACTTTTACAGATGCACAATTGAGAGCATCCTGTCGGGCTGTATCACCGCCTTGTACGGCAACTGCACCGCCCACAACCGCAGGGCTCTCCAGAGGGTGGTGCGGTCTGCCGAACGCATTACCGGGGGCAAACTACCCGCCCTCCAAGACACATACAGCACCCGATGTCACAGGAAGGCCAAAAAGATAATCAAGGACATCAACCACCCGAGCCACTGCCTGTTCACCCCGCTATCATCCAGAAGGCGAGGTCAGTACAGGTGCATCAAAGCTGGGACCGAGAAAATTGAAAAACAGCTTCTATCTGAAGGCCATCAGACTGTTAAATAGCCATCACTAGCACATTAGAGGCTGCTGCTGCCTATTGAAATCACTGGCCACTTTAAGAAATGGAACACTAGTCACTTTAATAATGTTTACATATCTTGCACTACTCATCTCATATGTATATACTGCATTATATTCTATAATATTTTACTGTATCTTAGGCCATGCCGCTCTGTCATTGCTTTTCCATTTATGTATATATTCTTAAATCCCATTCCTTACTAGTTTTGTGTGTATTGGGTATATGTTGTGAAATTGTTAGATATTACTGCACTGTCGGAGCTAGAAGCACAAGCATTTCGCTATACCCGCTATAACATCTGCTAAACACGTGTGTGACAAATACAATTTGATTTTATTTTATTTGTTTCAGCATGATAATGCACGGTCCCATGTCGCAAGGATCTGTACACAATTCCTGGAAGCTGAAAATGTCCCAGTTCTTCAATGTCCTGCATACTCACCAGACATGTCACCCATTGAGCATGTTTGGGATGCTTTAGATCGACATTTACGACAGCGTGTTCCAGTTCCCGCCAATATCCAGCAACTACACACAGCCATTGAAGAGGAGTGGGACAACATTCCACAGGCCACAATCAACAGCCTGATCAACTCTATGTGAAGATGTGTCGTGCTGCATGAGGCAAATGGTGTTGACACCAGATATTGACTGGTTTTCACGCACCTACCTTTGAAATTGTTGCATGTTGCGTTTATTTTTGTATGATATTAAAACTCCACCTTCAAGAAAAGTCACTGAATTTGTGAAATTAAGATCATAATTTTATTCTGCGTTGTCACGATATGTCGTTTCGTTTTAATAATTTTATAGTAATAACTGTACACATTACTCAACAGCGTCTTTACTGTAACTCATCTAGATTGTCCTCCATTTAAATGTAATACATCTCATTACGTTGTGGTTGGAATTCATGAAATGATAGCTGATCATATTAACCAAGTAAACCTGGCAGTTAAATCATGTAAAAAAAATTGTCATTAACAACACTGTCCTTACCGCCACAAAATGTGTTGGTAATTACTATTTCCAAGTTATTACCATCAGTAATTTGTGACTTTTGTATAACTTTTGTATCAAATGGGTTTACCCCTGCTTAATACTGGCTATCAAATTATTTTTTATTGTCAATCCAGTATGGCCTTAAATTGAATGACTGACATGCACATGATTGTAAGATATCCTGCTTTCCAGAAGCACTGCAAAACGATGAGAGCGCCTGTTCATGGGTTGCATGTTTCGTCACAATATTGTTTTAAACCATTAATTTTGGACTAATGCCCGAACGAGCGTTCTACTCAATGCATCGTCAATAAGCGCTGATGGAAGAGTTCATCAAAAGTGCATTGCAGTGGCTTGGAAATACAATGCCATTCAAAAGGAGGCCAATAATTTGTCGTCATTTTGATGTCGCCAGATTGACTTTGGATGCAGCATAACGTTAGCTATTTAGCTAAGATTGAGGGGAGGACAACAGATTTTAGCTACCTAAAGTTAGCAGTACTAACTATTTTTGACCAACTTTGCTAGCTAATGACAAATTTGCAATTTGTCTAAAGTAAATTTGAGGACATAATAATGCTGGCAAAGTTGTTTGCTACTAAACATTTGACTACTTTAACAAAGTAATCGTATTTCCAGGGACTAGTGTAATTTAGACTAAACAGTCGTTAGCCTCCATCCAGATTGACTGGGCTTATCACTATTTTACCACTATTGCACCTCCAGTAGAGGGTGGCTTGAGAACGCTCATAACAATGGCATGACGCGACCAAGTGATGGAGGTGCAACCTGGCAGTGTGGTGCCAGGACAACAACCTCTCCCTCAATGTGAACAAGACAAAGGAGCTGATCGTGGACTACAGGAAAAGGAGGGCCAAGCACGCCCCCCCATCCATATCAACGGAGCTGCAGTGGAGAGGGTAGAGTGCTTCAAGTTCCTTGGCGTCCACATCTCTAAGAAACTATGATGGTCCAAACACACCAAGACAGTCATGAAGAGGGCACGATAACGCCTATTCCCCTCACGAGACTGAAAAGATTTGGCATGGGTCCTCAGATCCTCAACGTTTTACAGCTGCACCATTGAATGTATCCTGACTGGTTGCATCACCTCTTGGTATGGCAACTGCTCGGCCTCCGACCGCAAGGTGCTACAGAGGGTAGTGCGTACGGCCCAGTACATTACTGGGGACAAGCTTCCTGCCATCCAGGACCTCTATAACAGGCAGTGTCAGAGGAAGGCCCTAAAAATTGCCAAAGACTCCAACCACCCAAGTCATAGACTTTTCTCTCTGATACCGCACGGCAAGTGGTACTGGAGCGCCAAGTCTAGGGCCAAAAGGCTCCTTAACAGCTTCTATCCCCAAGTCATAAGACTGCTGAACAGTTAATCAAATGGCTACCCAGACTATTTGCATTGATCCCCTTATTTTATTCTTATTTTTTTCACTGACACTTGTACAGGCTCGATGTACACTCACTGGACTCTAACCACACACCCATACATACTACACTAACACACACACACACACACACTGTACATACATTCACATTCCCTCACACTCCTCACATATGCTGCTGCTACTCTCTGTTTATTATCTATGCATAGTCACTTTACCCCTACCTACATGTACATATTACCTACATTACCTCAACTAACCCGTACCCCCGCACATTGACTCGGTACCCTTGAATAAAGCCTCGTTATTGTTATTTTGTTACTATTTTTCCTTCAGTTTATTTAGCAAATATTTTCTTTCTTACTTTTTTTTAAACTCTGCATTGTTGATTAAGTAAGCATTTCATGGTAAGGTCTACACCATTTCTATTCGGCGCATGTGAGAAATAGCTTTTCAAATCAAATAAAAATGTATTGACCCAACCACACTAGCACAGACAGAATGTGTTTAATTAAAAAACACCATACATGTTTATCTGAATATAGGCAGAGGTGTTATCACACAGTAAAAAAGTAAATGTTTCGAGGTCTCCAACCAATTACTGACAAGGCACTCCACATTCAACACACACCATTCAAAAACCAACTAGTAAGTTAAAGAAAGCTAACTGCAAGCAAGCACATGTAATACATGCTGTACAAAACATGAGCAGGAGAAAGTAAACAATCCATACAATACTAACCATAGTGGAGGATAGAGAGGAGGAGTATTCCCTGTTTGGAGAAGCAGGAGAGGGGACCACCAGACATCTCTGTTAGGTGTTGTGTGTCTGTTTCCTCTGGCTGTACGTCCCCCTCATCTATCTCTGACTGGTAGCTAGAAGTTGACTCACCAAAACCCATGAGAGAGAGAGAGAGCAGAGACTTCATTTGATGGCTGCTGTTCTATAAAAGACTCCCTATATGTTAGTTGAAAAATAAGTCAGTCTATAGTTGCTCTCTGAAAATACCTCCTTTGCTCGTCTTGAGAGTTAGATGATGAGGAGTGGGTGTGTTCAGGGTCTGTCACTGTCTGATGGTGGTAGTTTTGGAGCATGTGTTTCCTAGCTGCTGGTTGTTAATGGTCATGGTATTTTACAGATACCGCTAGCTTTTGAACTTTATGAGCAGACGAGCGAGAGAGTGACACCGCCGCAGGCAGACCTGGCTCTCATGTGCACTCTGCCCACAAAATGAGCTGCACTTCCTAACCTTCTGCAAAATGTATGACCATATTAGAGACACATATTTCCCTTTACACAGACCCACAAAGAATTCCAAATCCATTGGGTGAAATACCACAGTTCGCCATCACAGCAGCAAGATTTGTGACCTGTTGCCAAAAGAAAAGGGCAACCAGTGAAGAACAAACAGCATTGTAAATTCAACCCATATTTATTTTCCCTTTTGTACGTTAACTATTTGGACATTGTTACAACACTGTCTATAGCCATAATAATTTGAAATGTCTCTTCCTTTGAACTTTTGTGAGTAATGTTTGCTGTTTATTTCTAATTGTTGATTTAACGTTTGTTTATGATCTATTTCACTTGCTTTGGCAATGTAAACATATGTTTCCCATGCCAATAAAGCTATTTGAATTGAATTGAATTGGATAGAGGATGTGATAATAGTGTGTATGTGCAGTTCTTCATGTTGGCGTCATAATGTCATAATACAATATGATAGTGTGTGTGTGTGCAGTTCTGCAGAAGGGTTTGCATGACTTCTCCTGCATGCTCGTAGGTCAGTGTTGCTGGGGTACATGAAAAACCTGCCCACTTGTGTGTATTCAGGAAGAAGTGGTTCCTAGGTTACTTACAAAGGTTCTCCTTCTATGTTTCGATTAACATGTTGTGATGTAACTTTCTGTGACTGGTGGTCTCCAATCGAGCTGATTCTGTTTTCTCAGGAGCAGTGACCATAGAGATCCTATTAAATTACTAGAGGGGATATGTCATAGACCCTCAAAGTTCCAAAATGGGGTCAAAATGGCAGCCATTTTGTTCAGGTACAAGTCCAAACCAGTCTAATTGGAATTAATGGCAGACTAGGCTTACTACTGATTTTACTTATGCAGGAAAATAAAAGTAAGGCATGTAATATATCAGAAATTGTGTCATATAATTATTGTCAACCTAAAATACAGTCAAATAATTATAAATACACTTTATATTGGTTTTATACCAATTGTCTGTATAATTAGCCTCTAAAATATACACAGATTTTACAAAACATTAAGAACACCTGCTCGTTCCATGACATAGACTGACCAGGTGAATCCAGGTGAAAGCTATGATCCCTCACTTGTTAAATCCACTTCGATCAGCATGGATGAAGGGTACACAATTGAGACATATATTGAGGTGAATGGGCAAGACAAAAGCTTTAAGTGCCTTTGAAAGGGGTATGGTAGTAGGTGCCAGGTGTGTCAAGAACTGCAACGCTGCTGGGTTTTTCACGCTCAACAGTTTCCCGTGTGTATAAATAATGGTCCACCACCCAAAGGACATCCAGCCAACTTGACACAACCGTGGGTAGCATTGGAGTCAACATGGGTCCTGAGGAATGCTTTCGACACCTTGTCGAGTCCATGCCCCGATGATTGAGGCAGTTCTGAGGGCAAAAGGGGGGAAGGGGTGTGCAACTCAATATTAGGAAGGTGTTCCTAATGTTTAGTATACTCAGTGTATGTGAACAGACCATAAATGTCTACATTTGTGTATTATTGGAAAGCTGTCACGCTATTATGATACAATATCAGAACATGTTGCATTTAAAACTATTCTAAGTCCTATTGTCAACTGATTTCAACCAGTGTATGGCTGTGGATTGCATTGTTTGAATGGAATATTGGCATACACTACCGGTCAAAAGTTTAAGAACAACTTCTCATTCAAGGGTTTTTCTTTATTTTTACTATTTTCTACATTGTAGAATAATAGTGAAGACATAAAAACTATGAAATAACACATATGGAATCATGTAGTAACCAAAAAAGTGTTAAACAAAATATTTTATATTTGAGATTCTTCAAATAGCCACCCTTTGCCTTGATGACAGCTTTGCACACTCTTGGCATTCTCTCAACCAGCTTCATGAGGTAGTCACCTGGAATGCATTTCAATTAACAAGTGGGCCTTCTTAAAAGTTAATTAGTGGAATTTCTTTCCTTCTTAATGCGTTTGAGCCAATCAGTTGTGTTGTTGTACAGAAGATAGCCCTATTTGGTAAAGACCAAGTCCAGATTATGTAAAGAACAGCTCAAATAAGCAAAGAGAAACGACAGTCCAATATTACTTTAAGACATGAAGGTCAGTCAATACGGAACATTTCTAGAACTTTGAAAGTTTCTTCAAGTGCAGTCGCAAAACCCGTCAAGCACTATTATGAAACTGGCTCGAATGAGGACCACCACAGGAATGGAAGACCCAGAGTTACCTCTGCTGCAGAGTTCATTAGAGTTACCAGCCTCAGAAATTGCAGCCCAAATAAATGCTTCACAGAGTTCAAGTTACAGACACATCTCAACATCAACTGTTCAGAGGAGACTGTGTGAATCAGGCCTTCATGGTCGAATTGCTGCAAAGAAACCACTACTAAAGGACACCAATAAGAAGAAGAGACTTGCTTGGGCCAAGAAACATGTGCAATGGACATTAGACCGGTGGAAATTTTCCTTTGGTCTGGAGTCCAAATTTGAGATTTTTGGTTGCAACCGCCGTGACTTTGTGAGACGCGGTGTGGGTGAACGGATGATCTCTGCATGTGTATTTCCCACCGTAAAGCATGGAGGAGGAAGTTGTTATGGTGTGGGAGTGCTTTGCTGATGACTCTGTCTGTGATTTATTTAGAATTCAAGGCACACTTAACCAGTATGGATACCACAGCATTCTGCAGCTGTCACACTCTGGCTATGGACTCGTGTTATTGTGCCAGGGTGTGTTTGTTTCGGTGTGGTTTCGTTTTCTATGTTGGGTAGTCTAGTTGTTCTTTTTCTATGTGTACCTGAGTGACTCCCAATCGGAGGTAACGAGTGTCAGCTGTCGGCTCGTTATCTCTGATTGGGAGCCATATTTAAACTGTCGGTTTTCCTTTGTGTGTTGTGGGTTCTTGTTTCGAGGTAGTTTAGTTTCACCGTGTACTGTCACGTTATCGTCTTTGTTTGTTTTGATCGTGTTTCATTATTAAAGAAGATGTTTGCTTGCAACGCTGCGCCTTGGTCTACTCCTTATCATGACGATCGTGACAGAAGAACCCACCATACTACGACCAAGCAGCATGTCCAGGAACAGGCAGCCTGGACGTGGGAGCAGCGTCGGAGGGTCGAGAGGCAACCCCAAAAATGTTTTAGGGGGGGGCACACGGCAGGGGCGACTGGGCAGCAGGAGGCTGCCACAGGGCAATTAGGTGAGGAGGCCACCAGGTTAAGGGGGCTACTGGCGAAGAGGGAGCAGGAGTTAATGTGGCAGAGGATGGAGCTATTAGAGGCGATTAGGGAAAAGGTGAGAAACGAGGCACGGCGAGAGGAACTCGGTAGGCAGCTGAGGGAGCGGAGGGTTATGAGGAAACCCAGTCCCGCTCCTCACACCAAGCAAGTGGTGTGCGTCACCAGTCCGGTCCGGCTCGTTCCTGCTTCCCGCACTAAGTGTATGGTGCACGTCGCCAGCCCGGCCCGGCTCGTTCCTGCTTCCCGCACTAAGTGTACGGTGCGCGTCGCCAGCCCAGCCCGGCCTGTTCCTGCTCCACGTACAAAGCCTACGGGGTGCATCGCCAGCCCAGCCCGGCCTGTTCCTGCTCCACGCACCAAGCCTACGGGGTGCGTCGCCAGCCCAGCCCGGCCTGTTCCTGCTCCACGTACGAAGCCTACGGTGTGCGTCGCCAGCCCAGCCCGGCCTGTTCCTGCTCCACGCACCAAGCCTACGGGGTGCGTCGCCAGCCCAGCCCGGCCTGTTCCTGCTCCACGTACGAAGCCTACGGTGTGCGTCGCCAGCCCAGCCCGGCCTGTTCCTGCTCCACGCACCAAGCCTACGGGGTGCGTCGCCAGCCCAGCCCGGCCTGTTCCTGCTCCACGTACGAAGCCTACGGTGTGCGTCGCCAGCCCAGCCCGGCCTGTTCCTGCTCCACGCACCAAGCCTACGGGGTGCGTCGCCAGCCCAGCCCGGCCTGTTCCTGCTCCACGTACGAAGCCTACGGTGTGCGTCGCCAGCCCAGCCCGGCCTGTCCCTGCCACTCGCACCAAACCTACGGTGCGCGTCGCCAGCCCGGCCCGGCCTGTTCCTGCCACTCGCACCAAACCTACGGTGCGCGTCGCCAGCCCGGCCCGGCCTGTTCCTGCCACTCGCACCAAACCTACGGTGCGCGTCGCCAGCCCGGCCCGGCCTGTTCCTGCCACTGCACCAAACCTACGGTGCGCGTCGCCAGCCCGGCCCGGCCTGTTCCTGCCACTCGCACCAAACCTACGGTGCGCGTCGCCAGCCCGGCCCGGCCTGTTCCTGCCACTCGCACCAAACCTACGGTGCGCGTCGCCAGCCCGGCCCGGCCTGTTCCTGCCACTCGCACCAAACCTACGGTGCGCGTCGCCAGCCCGGCCCGGCCTGTTCCTGCCACTCGCACCAAACCTACGGTGCGCGTCGCCAGCCCGGCCCGGCCTGTTCCTGCCACTCGCACCAAACCTACGGTGCGCGTCGCCAGCCCGGCTTGTTCCTGCCACTCGCACCAAGCCAAGGGTACGAGTAGTCAGCCTGGTCCAGCCCGTTCCTGCTACTCGCACCAAGCCAGGGGCGCGTGTCGTCAGTCCGGCTCCGGCCAGCGGGGCTAGACAGGACCAGGAGAACTTTGGGGGGATGGAGAGGAAGTGGGGATCAAGCCCGGAGCCGGAGCCGCCGCCGAGGAGGAATGCCCACCCAACCCTCCCTTGTTTGCTCGTAGTTAGGCGCGGTCGCAGTCCGCGCCTTTAGGGGGGGGTACTGTCACACTCTGGCTATTGACTCGTGTTATTGTGCCAGGGTGTGTTTGTTTCGGTGTGGTTTCGTTTTCTATGTTGGGTAGTCTAGTTGTTCTTTTTCTATGTGTACCTGAGTGACTCCCAATCGGAGGTAACGAGTGTCAGCTGTCGGCTCGTTATCTCTGATTGGGAGCCATATTTAAACTGTCGGTTTTCCTTTGTGTGTTGTGGGTTCTTGTTTCGAGGTAGTTTAGTTTCACCGTGTACTGTCACGTTATCGTCTTTGTTTGTTTTGATCGTGTTTCATTATTAAAGAAGATGTTTGCTTGCAACGCTGCGCCTTGGTCTACTCCTTATCATGACGATCGTGACAGCAGCGATACACCATCCCAACTGGTTTTGGCTTAGTGGGACTATTATTTGTTTTTCAACAGGACAATGACCCAACACACCTCCAGGCTATGTAAGGGCTTTTTGACCAAGAAGGAGAGTGATGGATTGCTGCATCAGATGACCTGGCCTCCACAATCCCCCGACCTGAACCAAATTGAGATGGTTTGGGATGAGTCGGACCGCAGAGTGAAGGAAAAGCAGCAAGCAAGTGCTCAGCATACAGTGGGGAAAAAATTTATTTAGTCAGCCACCAATTGTGCAAGTTCTCCCACTTAAAAAGATGAGAGAGGCCTGTAATTTTCATCATAGGTACACGTCAACTATGACAGACAAATTGAGGGAAAAAAATCCAGAAAATCACATTGTAGGATTTGTAATGAATTTATTATGGTGGAAAATAAGTATTTGGTCGCCTACAAACAAGCAAGATTTCTGGCTCTCACAGACCTGTAACTTCTTCTTTAAGAGGCTCCTCTGTCCTCCACTCGTTACCTGTATTAATGGCACCTGTTTGAACTTGTTATCAGTATAAAAGACACCTGTCCACAACCTCAAACAGTCACACTCCAAACTCCACTATGGCCAAGACAAAAGAGCTGTCAAAGGACACCAGAAACAAAATTGTAGACCTGCACCAGGCTGGGAAGACTGAATCTGCAATAGGTAAGCAGCTTGGTTTGAAGAAATCAACTGTGGGAGCAATTATTAGGAAATGGAAGACATACAAGACCACTGATAATCTCCCTCGATCTGGGGCTCCACGCAAGATCTCACCCTGTGGGGTCAAAATGATCACAAGAACGGTGAGCAAAAATCCCAGAACCACACGGTGGGACCTAGTGAATGACCTGCAGAGAGCTGGGACCAAAGTAACAAAGCCTACCATCAGTAACACACTACGCAGCCAGGGATTCAAATCCTGCAGTGTCAGACGTGTCCCCCTGCTTAAGCCAGTACATGTCCAGGCCCGTCTGAAGTTTGCTAGAGTGCATTTGGATGATCCAGAAGAGGATTGGGAGAATGTCATATGGTCAGATGAAACCAAAATATAACTTTTTGGTAAAAACTCAACTCGTCATGTTTGGAGGACAAAGAATGCTGAGTTGCATCCAAAGAACACCATACCCACTGTGAAGCATGGGGGTGGAAACATCATGCTTTGGGGCTGTTTTTCTGCAAAGGGACCAGGACGACTGATCCGTGTAAAAGGAAAGAATGAATGGGGCCATGTATCGTGAGATTTTGAGTGAAAACCTCCTTCCATCAGCAAGGGCATTGAAGATGAAACGTGGCTGGGTCTTTCAGCATGACAATGATCCCAAACACACCGCCCGGGCAACGAAGGAGTGGCTTCGTAAGAAGCATTTCAAGGTCCTGGAGTGGCCTAGCCAGTCTCCAGATCTCAACCCCATAGAAAATCTTTGGAGGGAGTTGAAAGTCCGTGTTGCCCAACGACAGCCCCAAAACATCACTGCTCTAGAGGAGATCTGCATGGAGGAATGGGCCAAAATACCAGCAACAGTGTGTGAAAACCTTGTGAAGACTTACAGAAAACGTTTGACCTGTGTCATTGCCAACAAAGGGTATATAACAAAGTATTGAGAAACTTTTGTTATTGACCAAATACTTATTTTCCACCATAATTTGCAAATAAATTCATAAAAATTCCTACAATGTGATTTTCTGGATTCTTTTTTCTCATTTTGTCTGTCATAGTTGACGTGTACCTATGATGAAAATTACAGGCCTCTCTCATCTTTTTAAGTGGGAGAACTTGCACAATTGGTGGCTGACTAAATACTTTTTTTCCCCACTGTATGTGGGAACTCCTTCAAGACTGTTGGAAAATCATTCCAGGTGAAGCTGGTTGAGAGAATGCCAAGAGTGTGCAAAGCAGTCATCAAGGCAAAGAGTGGCTATTTGAAGAATCTCAAATATAAAATATATTTTGATTTGTTGAACTAATACATGATTCCATATGTGTTATTTCATAGTTTTGATGTCTTCACTATTAGAAAATAGTAAAGATAAAGTAAAACCCTTGAATGAGTAGGTGTTCTAAAACTTTTGACCGGTAGTGTATATTGGCAGTTAATTAGAAAAATGTTTGGAATAGGGGTGTAACGATCCATCTACTACATCGATGTATCGATTTATATTCATATGATCCAACTACATCGATCTGTGCTCGGCGAGTTGGCATTTTGGACAACATATATCGATCTAACATCGTTTTAAAATGTAATAAATCGATTTTATCGATACTAGGAAATAACCCATTGGATTTAAGCACGTCAGACTTTATATGCAGGGGTGCACATAACTGGTACGCAGATACGCAAGCGCGACAAAAATCAGGAATGCGTAATGACAGTTGTGTTACTACGCGCCTTTGCGTACTTGACCGATCTTCTCATCTAACCTTACACATGACATGTTGCTTGTCAACTACTGTCAGGGATGTCCAAAAAGCAACAGACATTAAGCAGATTCTTTGGCGTTTCGCCACCTACAAAGAAACGCCAACTGGAGCCAGAGCCGAAGAAAATACTTTTTCGGAAAAGTGGCTTGAAGCTAACGATGAGCGCACTGAAATGTGGTGCAAGATTTGCCGCTCAAATCCACATCTAGCAGACAAAACAGGTGCATTTTATAAAGGCTCAAAGAATTTCAACCATCCTTTATTTGACAAACATGAAAAGAGCAAGGAGCACACGAATGTGGCGCAAGCCATTGCTAAAAGCTAGCCGAGAATAAATGTCCAGTCGCCGAGACAAGCTGAATGAAGAACAGCGGCAAGCTCTGTTTAATATTTTTCTCTTTCCATAAAGCTAAACACGCACGTCCCATGTCTTCCTATTCTGAGGATGTTCCTTTACTGAATGCTTTTTGATGGATCTGAGGACATCACAAAAACTGAGCAGGAAATAGTTTACATTGTGTCTGTGTCCAGCAACGGAGAGTTTACTTCGGACTTTATTGGACTGATTGAATTGGGTGCTGACCGAACCGCACAGGCCATAACAGACGGACTTGTGAGACTTTTTGGTAAGTTTCATAATACCAGATGGTCTGCATGGAGTCATGAAACACTGTTAAAAATATCAAGACTATTGCCAGCCATTAAAATGCAACTGGTTACCAGGTATTTATTTCAGTCACACTGGTTGAATTTTTGGCTAAAAGGTTACTGAATCGATTTCAAGTCACTGAATCGTTTCGGATCGTATCGTTCTAAATGAACCAATATCGTCCTTGAATCGTATCGACAACCACGAATCGTGATACAAATCGAATCGTTGTTAAAACGAATCGTTACACCCCTAGTTTGGAATCATTCCTCTAAAACTGGCTGGCTAGCTAACAAACATACAAAATCAAATCAAATATAATTGGTCACATACACATATTTTGCAGATGTTATTGCGGGTGTAGTGAAATGCTTGTGTTCCTAGCTCCAACAGTGCAGTAGTATCTAACAATACACACATCTAAAAGTAAAATAATGGAGTTAAGAAATATATAAATATTAGATCGAGAAATGTCGGAGTGGCATTGACTAAAATACAGTAGAATAGAATACAGTATATACATATGAGATGAAACATTATTAAAGTGGCCAGTGATTCCAAGTCTGTGTATAGGGCAGCAGCCTCTAAGGTGCAGGGTTGCGTAACCGGGTGGAAGATGGCTATTTAAAAATCTGATGGCCTTGTGATAGAAGCTGTTTTTCAGTCTCTCGTTCCCAGCTTTGATGCACCTGTACTGACCTCGCCTTCTGGATGATAGGGTTGTGAACAGGCCGTGGCTCGGGTAGTTGATGTCCTTGATGATCGTTTTGGCCTTCCTATGACATCAGGTGCTGTAGGTGTCCTGGAGGGCAGGTCATTTGCCCACGGTGATGCGTTGGGCAGACTGCACCACCCTCTGGAGAGACCTGCGGTTGCGGGCGGTGCAGTTGCCGTACCAGGAGGTGATACAGCCCGACAGGAATTGTGCATCTGTAAAAGTCAAGCCAAATTTCTTCAGCCTCCTGAGTTTGAAGAGGCGCTGTTGCGCCTTCTTCACCACACCGTTTGTGTGGGTGGACCATTTCAGATCGTCAGTTATGTGTACGCCGAGGAACTTTAAGCTTTCCTCCTTCTCCACCGCAGTCCCGTCGATGTGGATAGGGGCATGCTCCCTCTGCTGTTTCCTGAAGTCCACAATCATCTCCTTTTGTTTTGTTGATGTTGAGTGAGATGTTATTTTCCTAGCACCACTCTCCCAGGGCCCTCACCTCCTCCCTGTAGGCTGTCATCATTGTTTGTTAATCAGGCCTACTTCTGTTGTGTCATCTGTAAACTTGATGAGTGAGTTGGAGGCGTGCGTGGCCACACAGTCATGGGTGAACAAGGAGTACGGGGGGGGGGCTGAGCACGCACACTTGTGGAGTCCCTGTGTTGAGGATCAGCGAAGTGGAGGTTTGTCCTACCTTCACCACCAGGAGGCGGCCCATCAGGAAGTCCAGGACCCAGTTGCAAGGGCGGAGTTCATACCCAGGGCCGGTACTATGGTGTTGAATGTTGAGCTAGAGTCAATGAACAGCATTCTTACATAGGTATTCCTCTTGTCCAGATGGGATAGGGTAATGTAATGGCAATTGCATCGTCTGTGGATCTATTGGGGCGGTAAGCAAATTGAAGTGGGTGTCAGGTAAGGTAGAGAAGATATGTTCCTTAACTAGCCTCTAAAAGCACTTCATGATGACAGAAGTGAGTGCTACAGGGCGATAGTCATTTAGTTCAGTTACCTTTGCTTTCTTGGGTACAGGAACAATGGTGGACATCTTGACGCAAGTGTGGACAGCAGACTGGGATAGGGAGAGATTAAATATGTCCATAAACACTCCAGTCAGCTGGTCTGCGCATGCTCTGAGGATGCGGCTTGGGATGCTGTCTGGGTCGGCAGCCTTGCAAGGGTTAACATGTTTAAATATCTTATTCATGTCGGCCACGGAGAAGGAGAGCCCACAGTCCTTGGTTCGGGCTGCGTCTGTGGCACTATGTTATCTCAAAGCGGGCGAAGAAGGTGTTTAGCTTGTCCTGAAGCAAGACGTCGGTGTCCGCGACGTGGCTGGTTTTCCCTGTAGTCTGTGATTTTCTGTAGACCCTGCCATATACGTCTCGTGTCTGAGCCGTTGAATTGCGACTCCACTTTTGTCTCTGTAGTGACATTTTGCTTGTTTGATTGCCTTACGGAGAGAATAACTACACTGTTTGTATTCGGCCATATTCCCATTCACCTTGCGATGGTTAAATGCGGTGCTGCGCGAATGCTCCCATCTATCCACGGTTTCTGGTTTGGGTAGGTTTTAATAGTCACAGTGGATACAACATCTCCTTTACACTTCCTGATGAACTCAGTCACCGTATTCATCGATGTTATGCTCAGAGGCTACCTGGAACATATCCCAGTCCACGTAATCAAAAGAATCTTGAAGCATGGGATTCCGATTGGTCAGACCAGCGTTGAATAGACCTTAGCACAGGTATTTTCTGTTTGCGTTTCTGCCTATAGGAAGAGAGGAGCAAAATGGAGTCATGATCAGATTTGCCAAAGGGTGGTCGGGGGAGGGCCTTGTAGGCATTTCGAGAAGCTGAGTAGCAGTGGTCCAATGTTTTTCCAGAGCGAGTACTACTGTCAATGTGTTGGTAGAACTTCGGTAGCGTTTCCTCAAATTATCACAATCACACCATGAGTAGTTAATCAATAAACATACACCCCCGCCTTTCTTCTTCCCAGAGAGTTCATTATTACTGTCTGCGCGATGTGCTGAGAACCCAGCTAGCTGTATGGACGGGGACAGTATATCCCGAGAGAGCCATGTTTCTGTGAAACAGAATGTTACAATCCCTGATGTCTCTCTGGAAGGAGATCCTTACCCTGAGCTCGTCGACCTTATTATCCAGAGACTAAACATTAGCGAGTAATATACTCGGAAGCGGTGTATGGTGTGCACGCCTCCTGAGTTGGACTAGAAGTCCTCTCCGAATACCTCTTCTCCGCCAGCGGTGTTTTGGAGAAGCCTCTGGAATAAGTTCAATTGCCCTGGGGGGTACAAACAAAGGATCCAATTCGTATTCCTGGTTGTAATGCTGGTGAGTTACTGCCGCTCTGTAGCTCAGCTGTAGCTCAGCTGGTAGAGCACGGCGCTTGTAACGCCAAGGTAGTGGGTTCGATCCCCGGGACCACCCATACACAAAAAAAATAAATATGTATGCACGCATGACTGTAAGTCGCTTTGGATAAAAGCGTCTGCTAAATGGCATGTATTTTTTATTAATTTTTTATATTCAAAAGTTCTTTCCGGCTGAATGTAATAACACAATTTCTTGGGCTAATAATGTAAGAAATAACACACAAAAATACAAAATACTGCAAAGTTGCTTAGAAGCTAGAAGCAGCAGATCAATTATTCAAATACATTATTTTACACTATCTTATCACAGAACTGGCAATCCATGATTCAGCAACTCCCTAACCAAAATGGCTGACATTCATCCCATCATAAGAAGGTTCATGTCCGTTCTAGTATTCTAATTCCTAATTCTATGGCAGTGACACTTTGACCTCTACTGTCCAGTCTGTCTGACCACAGACACATAAACCCCCTAACTGGAACAGTGGCCTTACCAACCATGCAGGGACACTGAAAATAGTAATCAGAGTCAGACAACCACTAATTTCGTATTAAAAACAGTCAAGGCATTTGTGTTTGTTGGTTGTAGAACTACAGTAGTTTAATGTTAAACTATAGTGAGAGGTCATTGTTCTGTTATTAATCCACAGATAAAGCAGTACAAGTTTGTTTTCTAGTAATCTCTCCTCCTTCAGGCTTCTTCTTCTTCTTTGGACTTTATATGGCGGTTGGCAACCAACTTTATGGTGCCTTACCACAACCAACTGGACTGGTGGGTAGACCTCAGTTCAATTTTCAATCACCCACGTGGGTAGATGCTCCTAAAAACCAATGAGGAGATGGGAGAGGCAGGACTTGCAGCGCGTTGAGCGTCACAAATTGAACCAAGTTCTATGTTAGCGCCTGGCCACGCAGACGCTTGTTGACTCGCGCGAGCAGTGTGGGTGCAATGATTGAATTACACGCGTGCTGCAAGTGCCTCCAACCACTTATAGAATAGTTAAGTGCGTCGTTAGATGCTGTTTTGCCCTCTTGTGTCAGTTTATACACAAGATCTCCGCTAAACATAGAATCACATGTTCTATATTGTGGAGCTCCGCCCCATAGGGAAGCTCTGCTCCTATTGGTTTACCCACTGCCCTAAGGCAGCACCAGCCTGAGACAAAATTATGCACACACCTGCAGCCAATAGGAGTACAGGTATCCCTATAAGAGGGGATGCCTCCCCTCAATCAGCCTCCCTTTATCTTCAGCGACTGGACTAGACTAAAGAAGCCATGAAGAGACGAAGAGAAGACTCAGGATGAAGAAAACGCCGTCGATTTTCCAGATCATCGACGTCGTCCTACAATGAGCACACCAAGCTTATCCATAGGGTAAGTATTTAACAAAAGCTCTTTTCAGAGCTCAATGTCGCTGTTCCCCTTGGTGGCTGTCGACCCCCCCCCCCCGACTTATGTTTCGTGGGTTGAGGGACACAGCACGCCAGGGACGGCCTCATTAATCCCCCACTATGCGCCAGCTGCGCCCTCCTTTTTTGAGGGAGAGGAAGCAGCGTTGGGCATTTTTAGGGAGGATATTCCTCTTGAGGATCTGCTATCAGTGTTAGCCTCAGCTTCTGAGGCATCATCTGAAGGGGCTGACTCAGGAGATGACAGGGCTATTGGGGTAGAAATTAATATTCTATTGGAACAATTCATTATACTGACCCAGATGTTTAACACCCCTTTTCCCTCAGGAAAGTGTGAGGTCATTTACATCACTGGATGATGACGCCACAGCCTCTCTGTGCTCTGAATTTTCAGGTCTCATTGAGTGGGCTGCTAAACAGCGGGCGATTAAGCTGCCCCCCATTCCCTCCAACCCGGAAGAGGACATGATGGAGGGTGGCCGTTACTCTCGCTACAGCTTGGCGTCAGACGGCGGCCTCCAGCAGCAAGGGAGCGGGCCTTGCCCCCCGCAGCGCCAGAGGTGCCGACCATTCCGCCGGCGAGAGAGGTCATTAAAGCGTCAACCTGGCATCACCCGAAGGGCGGCCAGATGAGACGCCGTTTATGACATGGCGAGGGGGAGAGAACGGAAGACGGCACAGCGCCTGGTGTGACTGAGCCCACTGTTCCCCCCCACCCTACCGTTGAGGGTATGGAGGAGAACGTTTTTTGTTGATGTGTGTAATAAAGAGTTGGTTCTACCTGACTTTGTCAAAGAAAGAGCCCCTTTTCCATAATACATCCGAGAGCGTTCGACCTTCCTCACTCTCGCTCTCTCTCTTACCACTCGAGTGCAACTCAGCCCACCACGGTGCGTTGCTGAGCGCACACATAAGGTAGGTATAAAAAGGATATTAATTTTAAGATGTTACCTTATGAAGACCTCACTTTACAGACTCCTAGGAGTGCTGTAGTGAGTGTCTCACATAGCAGGCTGCAGTCTCAGCCGGATAATGGCATGATGACGCGACCGCTATTCGGGACGGCGCTCTGTCTCAGGCTAAGGTTTCAGTCAGTGCAGTTCAGACCCGTGCTGCGTTCACGGAGGGCCGGAATACTGTGGTTACGAGTTTAACCAACGTATCGGCGCCCCCGTTTCTCTCAGAACGCGCTGATGCTCACCACACTGAGTGTAGCTCAGCCCACCAGGGGTGCAGAGCTGAGCACACACAGGAGGTGAATGTTAATAAGGTATCAAGGCGCCGCCTTGTGTTACCTCATAGAAACCTCACATTACAGACTCCTAGGAGTGCTGTAGTGAGTGTCTCACATAGCAGGCTGCAGTCTCAGTCAGATAGTGACAGGATGATGCAACCGCTATTCGGGGATGGCGCACTGTCTCAGGCTAAGGCCTCTGTCAGTGCAGTTCAGACCCGTGCTGCATTCAAGGAGGGCCGGAATACTACGGTTACGGGTTTAACCAACATATCGGCCTGACTGACAACCTGACTGACAGGTTCAGTACAGTAGAGGACATGTATTCATCTGCCCACCAGTGAGTCACTGGAGTGAGGCGGAATGATGGGGGATAATAGTAGTAACTTGGTTACGATGCTATTAGACCGGTCATGACAATTTGACGGAATGTGACGTCATCTATCTGTTTGTTCAGATTAGTATGAATCATGTTCTGGGATCTGCCCACTAATCTCTGGGGTTCCATTGATTGAGTGAGGCGGCCTACCGTGTACACAATGTAGAGTGACACTTTGTGTCATTCCATTAGTGGTCGGTAGTATTGTAACAGGATATTGAGGTACCATCTATCTGCTAGTACAGATTAGTATGGCCTGTATTCTGGTGATCTGCCCACTAGTCATTGGTGTTGCCATTGGACTAGGTGGGGCGGGTTTTTAACCGATGACGCAGTATATTGTGACACTTGTAGGGTGACAGTGGTTACAGTACTGCGGGAATTGGTTGCAGCCATTGCTAGGCCTGACCTTTTAATTTTGATGGGAAGTGTTGGGCTCGGCAGGGAGTACATTTTGGGAGCGCTACGCTCCGCCTTAAACCAATAGGAGCAGAGCTCCCCATGGGGCGGAGCTCCACGATATAGAACGATTAGTTACCGGAGTGTAACTCCAGTTCTATGAGTGGAGCGGAGCCCCATAGGACTTAAGGCCCTGCCGACCCTCTCTAGTCTCGCTGAAGATAAATATCTCGGGAGGCTGATTGAGGGGAGGCATCCCCTCTTATAGGGACACCTGTACTCCTATTGGCTGCAGGTGTGTGCATAATTTTGTCTCAGGCTGATGCTGCCTTAGGGCAGTGGGTAAACCAATAGGAGCAGAGCTCCCCTATGGGGCTCTGCTCCACTCATAGAACTGGAGTTACACTCCGGTAACTAATCGGTTTATCGGTCTCTCTGTGACCGCGGATAAGTTCTGAGCAAAGTTGACTACAAGTGCAAAGTTGCCAATGTCTTTGCAATTGATACAAACAAGCGACGTATAAAAACATGCTTCAAATGAAAACCGAGATGACTGCATTAAAATATCAACCGTAGGCTATTGGCCTATTTCAATCATATTGAAATACCCACATTTCATGTTCAAACAATTTAATTATATTTTGCTACTTGTCGTCTACTGTCTGTAATTTGTCTGAATATATTTCATGCGGAGCACATGCCCATTTGCCATGGTATACATTAGGCATATTTGTTGTTTTTCTGAACCCACTGCCCGCAAATCTCATCTATGCTTTAGAACCAAAAAGTTGTTGGCAGTTGTGTAAAATTACTTTGAAGTACTACTTAAGTAGTTTTTTGGGGTATCTGTACTTTAAGGTCTGTACAAGGCCCTACTAACATGGGCGCAAGGATGTGCCAAATCGGTGATTTAGACCTAATGCATTTTCATTGGGTAAGCATTCCAAATTTAAATAAGCCTTAGCCGCCTCAATATTTGCAGCCGTAGGTGGTAAAATATGTCTAGGAGCTGATCCATCGTCAGTAATGTGAAATAATTCTTATAGTAAGGTAAGATTTTACTTTATTACTTATTTTTGACAACTTTTACTTTTACTCCACTACATTCCTAAAGACATCAATGTACTTTTTACTCCATACATTTTCCTTGACACCAAAAAGTACTCGTTACATTTCAAATGCTCAGGCAGGAAAGCAATATGGTCCAATTCAAGCACCTATCAATATAACGCGTTGTCATCCCTACTGCCTCTGATCTGGCGGACTCACTAAACACAAATACTGTGTTTGTAAATTAATGTAAATGTTGGAGTGTGCTGCTGGCTGACCGTTATTTTTTTATTTTTTTATTGTGCCGTCTGGTTTGCTTAATATAAGGAATTGTATTTATAGTATTTACTTTTACTTTGTACTTTTACTCAAGTATGACAATTTAGTACTTTTTCCACCACTGTACTTAAGTACATTTAAAACCAGATACTTTTAGACTTTTACTCAAGTAGTATTTTACTGGGTGACTTTCACTTTTACTTGAGTCATTTTCTATTAAGGTATCTTTAATTTTACTCAAGTATAGAAACTGAGTACTTTTTCCAGCACTGGTTGTGGGTCTTGATTGTTGACCAATGACCAGTCATCAGCATCGGCGCGAAATGCAAAAACAGAGTAGACCTACGTTTATCATTCATATAAAATACAGTTTAGCAATCTACTACTGTCTCATCGTTACCAGATTTGATTGATCATGTTCATATTTCAGACAGGCCTATTTGACTGGCTACTGGCTACATGTCTAAAGATAGGCAGCTGTAACATTGCACTGCCTTCAATATTATGGGATGAGGATGTAACATATTCTGTCAAATGTATTATGCTATTTGTGAGGAAGAACAGGGTTACCCGACTGGCAATGAGCACTCTGCAGGCAGGCTGCCCTCCAAAGTGATGGCGTGGTGCAGACAGAATATGCTTTCCATCTGATCCTGCAACCTAAGCTACAAGTAGGCCTTATGATTTTGCTTTCTCTGGACGCCAGATAAGTGACATGATAGCCTGTATCCCTAGTTGACATTGGCAGCTTACATTAAAGACTTTCAGCTCCAAATGCAGGTGTAAAACGCAGTATTTCTGTAGTCTACTGCCTTTTGTCTTTAGTCTACACCATTTATGGCAGTAATTACATACATTTGTGTGCGCATGTTCGCGTGTGTGCATGTGCATGCACAGGGTCAAAAGGTTTGTCCTCCTGAGTGGCGCAGTGGTCTAAGGCACTGCATTGCAGTGCTAGCTGTGCCACTAGAGATCTTGGTTCGAATCCAGGCTCTGTTGTAGCTGGCTGTGACCGGGAGACCCATGGGGTGGTGCACAATTGGCCCAGGGTAGGGGAGGGAAAGGCCAGCGGGGATGTAGCTCAGTTGGTAGAGCATGGCGTTTGCAATGCCAGGGTTGTGGGTTCGTTTCCCACGGGGGGCCAGTATGAAAATGTATGCACTCACTAACTGTAAGTCGCTCTGGATAAGAGTGTCTGCTAAATTACTAAAATGTAAAAATGTTTTGTACCACAGATTTTTGGAGTCCATGGGTCAAAAAAGTTTAAAAACCACTGGGATACATGATAGTGGAAACAAATGGTGTTGGGTTCAATATAATAATGGTAGGCTACAGTATTTCTTACAATCTTCTATTTTGACTGGAATTGTGTTGGTCATTGTTGTGCAGCATTTATTCAAGTTCCAAATAGTTTTGCAAAATACTTTACTCACATGCTTCAAATGAAAACCGAGATGACTGCATTAAAATATTAACCGTGGGCTATTGGCCTATTTCAATCATATTGAAATACCCACATTTCATGTTCAAACAATTTAGTTCTATTTTGCTACTTGTCGTCTACTGTCTGTAATTTGCCTGAATATATTTCATGCGGAGCACATGCCCATTTGCCCTTGTATACATTAGGCATATTTGTTGTTTTTCTGAACCCACTGCCCGCAAATCTCATCTATGCTTTAGAACCAAAAAGTTGTTGGCAGTTGTGTAAAATTACTTTGAAGTACTACTTAAGTAGTTATTTTGGGTATCTGTACTTTAAGGTCTGTGCAAGGCCCTACTAACATGGGCGCAAGGATGTGCCAAATCGGTGATTTAGACCTAATGCATTTTCATTGGGTAAGCATTAAAAATTTAAATAAGCCTTAGCCGCCTCAATATTTGCAGCCATAGGTGGTAAAATCTGTCTAAGAGCTGATCCATCGTTAGTAATGTGAAATAATTATTATAGTAAGGTA
Organism: Coregonus clupeaformis; assembly: GCF_020615455.1. Lineage (NCBI taxonomy): Eukaryota > Metazoa > Chordata > Actinopteri > Salmoniformes > Salmonidae > Coregonus > Coregonus clupeaformis. The sequence continues at coordinate 1,917,324 of NW_025533456.1, forward strand.
AGATTTTAATGGAGAAAGCTGATCAGAGCAGAGCTTCCTTTCGGTTTGAAAACACGTTACATCTTTGTCCATTGTAGGAAATGGTTAGGGTGAGGGGATGTAGCACCATTTTAAGGTGTGAGCATAGAGATGTATGGAGATCTCAACGTTGTATCTGTCCCACTATGGCTGTGAGTGCACAGACAGCACCATTGAGGCCATCTCCATTTTGAAGTAGTCAATTTTCTTCTTCTACTACTTCTATGAGTTGGTAAATAAACTGAAAGGTTGTATAGTGCCACCTAGAGTGTGTTGTTTGAACAGGTATACAGCCAAGTTTGTATATTTACTGCCACCTGCAGTTATGGAATGTTTGCTCATGTGTATAATTCATTGGCTGATCCCTCCTGATGACCTGATGTAGTTATATGATCTTTCCTTAACACATAGGAAGTCCCACCCAGTTGACTACTTAAAAATGGTGAAAGTCCTCAATGGCACTGCCCATGCTAAAACGGGCTTTTGGGAACTAGAGTCCTCTATAAATCTCTATGTGTGTGAGCGTGACTGTGACAAGAAACTGAAAACCACTTCCTGTTGACTAAGTTCTCTGCTGAGAATAAGTGTTTGAAGTTCTCTAGTGTGAATGTGCTCTGTATCTGAATAACTGTATTTCCATGGCAATAAATTATTAACTTTTTCAGGCCCACATTTAAAATCACATGTAAATGGAACTGAATCATGTCCAGGTTGATAGTGACTCATGTGATTTTGCAACTAAATGCATTTTTTTGTCTCAGGGGTAGATTTTTAGAAAAAATATATAAAATGCATAATATATATAATGTAGATTTTTTTATTTTATATTACCTCATTTTAATGATAAACACAATACCAATGTCTACATATGTAAAAACGGTCACATTTGTAAGTTTTGTAGACAAACATATATTTTTTTCCTTTATTTAACTAGGCAAGTCAGTTAAGAACACATTCTTATTTTACATTGACGGCCTACCCCGGCCAAACCATCCCCTAACCCGGACAACACTGGGCCAATTGTGCGCCGCTCTATGGGACTCCCGATCACGGCCGGTTGTGATACAGCCCGGGATCAAACCAGGGTCTGTAGTGACACCTCTAGCACTGAGATGCTGTGCCTTAGACTGCTGCACCACTCGGGAGCCTACATATCAAGTAAAAAGTTGTACTCGATGACATAATCAAAAGTTAAAACCGTTAAACTATTCGCAGTGACGTGGGGAGCAAGAAAATAGAAAGTTGTTGCAGGGTTTGAAAATCACAGTTTTGCTTACTTTTACCACAGATCATAGAAACACACCTTTTTCACATATTTAGACACTGGTAAAGTGCTGGAGATAATGAATATGAGGTTGAAAAGTGGCAGAATTATACTTTTTTTTCAGCTTTTCAATTTACACTGAACAAAAATATAAACACAACATGTAAAGTACTGGTCCCATGTTTCATGAGCTGAAATAAAAGATCGCAGACATTTTCCAATAAAAGATCCCAGACATTTGTTTACATCCCTGTTAGTGAGCATTTCTTCTTTGCCAAGATAACGAGATCCTGATAATGAGATCCTGAGGCCCATTGTCGTGTCATTCATCCGCCGCCATCACCTCATGTTTCAGCATGATAATGCACGGTCCCATGTCGCAAGGAACTGTACACAATTCCTGGAAGCTGAAAATGTCCCAGTTCTTCCATGGCCTGCATAGTCACCAGACATGTCACCCATTAAGCATGTTTGGGATGCTCTAAATCGACGTGTACGACAGCGTGTTCCAGTTCCCACCAATATCCAGCAACTTCGCACAGCCATTGAAGAGGAGTGGGACAACATTCCACAGGCCACAATCAACAGCCTGATCAACTCTATGTGAAGAAGATGTGTTGCGCTGCATGAGGCAAATGGTTGTGACACCAGATACTGACTGGTTTTCACGCCCTACATTTGAAATTGTTGCATGTTGTGTTTATATTTTTGTTCAGTATAGCTATTTCAATGTTTTTTTAAATCAAAAGTATTTCATATCTGGATTTCACTGTTTTGCACTGGCTTTGTCTTGTGTCACACCCAGAGTTTTGATATTCTGCTATGTATTACAATAAGAACATTAGGTAGATTTTTAGTAGACCTGTTTAAAAAAAGATTCTAATTAATGGAAACTATATAAATATTTGATGTGCGTAGGCCAGTCGTCTCACAATATTACATCATTACCATCACTCTGAACAAAATGAGAACTGATAGTGTTTTTTTCAAAATGTTACACATCAAGTCACACAACTGAGACGTGACAGGGAAGAACAAAGATATGACATGAAGAGTGTATGATATTAAAACTACACCTTCAAGAAAAGTCACTTTGAATTTGTCAAGATAAGATCATATTTTTATTCTGCGTTGTCGTGATGTGTCATTTCAATGTCATGTTGAACAATGTTGAAAATGTGCTGTATTGACTTTGACATTAAGATTTCCTCCAAGGTCTCTCTCTCTCCAAGACAATGGGTCATAAAAGTGGCTCTTAACACCTGCTCTCTCTACCCTCACTCTCTTAACTTATGTTCTACTGCAGCTACACCTCCTCCCAGTCTGCCCTGCTCTGGGCTCAATGAGGGTATGGACCTCCATCTTCAGCATGCTCATCACATGATCTGGACCTTCGCCTTGAATGGCAATAACTGGTGAACTGATAAGTTACCGACATTGTCATCCTACAAAAAACATGGTAAAGAGGAGATGGACCTACTGGTTGCCCTCTACGTTACAGAGAGCTGGTAGTCCCATCCACCAAACTACCAGGTGTGAAACAGGGAAGGGACTCAGAGGGTATGCTAATTTGGTATAGAGCAGACCTAACTCATTCTATTAAATTAATCAAAACAGGAACATTTTACATTTGGCTAGAAATTCAAAAGGAAATGATCTCAACAGAGAAAAATGTCCTCCTGTGCTACCTATATCCCCCCACTACAATCCCCATACATTAATGAAGACAGCTTCTCCATCCTGGAGGGGGATATCAATCATTTCCAGGCCCTGTGACTAGTACAAGTCCATGGTGACCTAAATGCCAGAACTGGACAAGAACCTGACACTCTCAGCACACAGGGGGACAAACACCTACCTGGAGGTGACAGAATTCCCTCCCCCATATGCCCCCCTAGCAACAACTACGACAACATAACCAACAAAAAGGGGTCACAACTCCTGCAGCTCTGTCACATGCTGGGTATGTACATAGTCAATGGTAGGCTTCGAGGGGACTCCTAAGGTAGGTACACCTACAGCTCATCCCTTGGCAGTAGTACTGTAGACTACTTTATCACTGACCTCAACCCAGAGTCTCTCAGCGCGTTCACAGTCAGCCCACTGACACCCCTATCCGATCAAAGCAAAATCACAGTCTACTTGAACAGAGCAATACTCAATCATGAGGCATCAAAGCCAAAGGAACTGAATAATATTAAGGCATGCTATAGATGGAAGGAAAGTAGTGTGGAAACCTACCTGAAAACAATTAGGCAACGACAAATTCAATCCCTTTTAGACAACTTTCTGAACAAAATGTTTCACTGTAATAGTGAAGGTGTAAACTTGACAGTAGAAAACCTCAACAGTATATTTGACATCTCAGCTGCCCTATCAAATCAAAAATTTTAAAGCAGACAACCTAAGAAAATGAACATAAATGACAAATGGTTTGATGAAGAATGCAAAAACCTAAGAGAAATTGAGAAACCTATCCAACCAAAAACATGGAGACCCAGAAAACCTGAGCCTTCACTATGGTGAATCACTAAAACAATACAGAAATACACTAAGGAAAAAGAAGGAACAGCACATCAGAAATCAGCTCCATGTAATTGAAGAATCCATAGAATCTAACCACTTCTGAGGAAATTGGAAAACACTAAACAAACAACAACACAAAGAGTCATCTATCCAAAACGGAGATGTATGGATAAAACACTTCTCCAATCTTTTTGGCCCTATAACAAAGAACAAACAGCAAAAACATATACATTATCAAATACAAATCTTAGAATCAACTATTAAAGACTACCAGAACCCACTGGATTCTCCAATTACATTGAATGAACTACAGGACAAAATACAAACCCTCCAACCCAAAAATGCATGTGGTGTTGATGGTATCCTAAATGAAGTGATAAATATACAGACCACAAATTCCAATTGGCTATACTTAAAACTCTTTAACATCATCCTTAGCTCTGGCATCTTCCCCAATATTTGGAACCAAGGACTGATCACCCAAATCCACAAAAGTGGACACATTGTGACCCCAATAACTACCGTGGGATATGCGTCAACAGCAACCTTGGGAAAATCCTTTGCATTATCATTAATAGCAGGCTCGTACATTTCCTCAGTATAAACAATGTACTGAGCAAATGTCAAATTGGCTTTTTACCAAATTACAGTACGACAGACCACATATTCACCCTGCACACCCTAATTGGCAAACAAACAAACCAAAACAAAGGCAAAGTCTTCTCATGCTTTGTTGATTTCCAAAAAGCTTTTGACTGAATTTGCATGAGGTTCTTCTATACAAATTGCTAGAAAGTGGTGTTGGTGGAAAAACATACGACATTATAAAATACATGTACACAAACAATAAGTGTGCGGTTAAAATTGGCAAAAACACACACATTTCTTTCCACAGGGCTGTGGGGTGAGACAGGGATGCATCTTAAGCCCCACCCTCTTCAACATATATATCAACGAATTGGTGAGAGCACTAGAACAGTCTGCAGCACCCGGCCTCACCCTACTAGAATCTGAAGTCAAATGTCTACTGTTTGCTGATGATCTGGTTCTTCTGTCCCCAACCAAGGAGGGACTGCAGCAGCATCTAGATCTTCTACACAGATTCTGTCAGACCTGGGCCCTGACAGTAAATCTCAGTTAGACAAAAATAATGGTGTTCCAAAAAAGGTCCAGTTGCCAGGACCACAAATACAAAATCCTTCTAGACACCGTTGCCCTAGAGCACACACAAAACTATTCATACCTCGGCCTAAACATCAGCGCCACTGGTAACTTCCACAAAGTTGTGAACTGGTGTTCAACCTTCCCAAGTTCTCTCACGTCACCCCCCTCCTCCGCACACTCCACTGGCTTCCAGTTGAAGCGGCACCTCTGTACCTTCGGGCTCTGATCAGTCCCTACACCCAAACGAGGGCATTGCGTTCATCCACCTCTGGCCTGCTGGCTCCCCTTCCTCTGCGGAAGCATAGTTCCCGCTCAGCCCAGTCAAAACTGTTCGCTGCTCTGGCACCCCAATGGTGGAACAAGCTCCCTCACGACGCCAGGACAGCGGAGTCACTCACCACCTTCCGGAGACATTTGAAACCCCACCTCTTTAAGGATTACCTGGGATAGGATAAAGTAATCCGCTCACCAACCAAGAATTCACAAAATGGGAAAAACACCAAATTGAGAATTCTGCTAAAATATCCTCCATGTACAACGTAAAACACCAAATAATGTATGCAGAGCAGAATTAGGCTGATACCCGCTAATTATCAAAATACAGAAAAAAGCTGTTAAATTCAACAACCACCTAAAAGGAAGCCATTCCCAAACCTTCCATAACAAAGCCATCACCTACAGAGAGATTAACCTGGAGAAAAGTCCCCTAAGCAAGCTGGTCCTGGGGCTCTGTTCACAAACACATAGAGACACCAACCACAGAGCCCAAGGCCAGCAACACAATTAGACCCAACCAAATCATGAAAAAAATAATTACTTGACACATTGGAAAGAATTAACAATATAAACCAGAGCAAACTAGAATGCTATTTGGCCCTAAACAGAGAGTACATAGTGGTAGAATACTTGACCACTGTGACTGACCCAACGAAAGCTTTGACTATGTACAGACTCAGTGAGCATAGCCTTGCTATTGAGAAAGGCCACCGTAAGCAGACCTGGCTCTCAAGAGAAGACAGGCTATGTACACACTGCCCACAAAATGAGGTGTAAACTGAGCTGCACTTCCTAACCTCTTGCCAAAAGTATGACCATATTAGAGACAAATAATTACCTCAGATTACACAGACCCACAAAGAACTTGAAAAACAAATCAAATTCTGATAAACTCCCATATCTATAGGTGAAATACCACAGTGTGCAATCACAGCAGCAAGATTTGTGACCTGTTGCCAAAAGAAAAGGGCAACCAATGAAGAGCGAACACCATTGTAAATACAACCCATATTTATGTTTATTTATTTTCCCTGTTGTACTTCATCTATTTGCACATAATGCGACATTTGAAATGTCTATATTCTTTTGGAACTTTTGTGAGTGTAATGTTTACTGTAATTTTTTTGGTTCATTTCACTTTGTTTATTATCTATTTCACTTGCTTTGGCAATATGTTTCCCATGCCAATAAAGCCCTTTGAATTGAATTGAGAGAGTGTGATAATACAGTATGATAACAGTGTGTGTGCAGTTCTGCAGAAGGGTTTGCATGAGTTTTTCTGCATGCTCATAAGTCAGTGTCGCTGAGGTACATGAAAAACCCGCCCACTTGTGTGTTTTCAGGATGAAGTGGTTTCTAGGTTACTGACAAAGGCTCCCCTTCTACGTTTCAAGTAACATGTTTTTGTGATGTAACTTCCTGTGACTGGTGGTCTCCATAGCGACCTGCTTCTGTCTCTCAGGAGTAGTGACCATAGACATCCTATTAAATTACTAGAGGGGTTATGTCGTAGACCCTCAAAGTTCCAAAATGGGGTCAAAATGGCACCGTATTGTTCAGGGAGAAATCTAAACTAGTCTAATTGGAATGAATGGCAGTAAAGGCATAATCCTGATTTTAGGCAGTAGAGGCATAATCCTGATTTTACTTCTGCAGCAAAATAAAAGTAAGGCATGTAATATATCTGAAATTGTGTAATATAATTATTGGCAAACCTAAAACATTGTCAAATTATTATAAATACACTTTATATGAGGTTTCTACCAATTGTATGTACAAATAGCCTCTAAAATATACACTGAGTTTACAAAACATTAAGAACACCTGCTCTTTCCATGACATAGACTGACCAGGTGAATCCAGGTGAAAGCTATGATCCCTCAATGATGTCACTTGTTAAATCCACTTCAATCAGTGTAGATGAAGGGGAGAAGACAGGTAAAGAAGGATTTTTAAGCCTTGACACAGTTGAGACATGGATTCAGGTGAATTGGCAAGAGATAAGATTTAAGTGCCTTTGAATAGGGTATGATAGTAGGTGCCAGGCGTGTCAAGAACTGCAACGCTCCTGGGTTTTTCATGCTCAACAGTTTCCCATGTGTATCAAGAATGGTGCACCACCCAAAGGACATCCAGCCAACTTAAAACAACTGTGGAGTCAACATGGGCCAGCATCCCTGCGGAAACCCTTCGACACCTTGTAGAGTCCATGCCCCGACTAATTGGAGGCTGTTCTGAGGGCAAAAGGGGGAAAGAGGGGTGCAACTCAATGTTAGAAAGGTGTTCCTAATGTTTAGTATACTCAGTGTATGTGAACAGACCATAAATAAATGTGTGTATTATTGAAAAGCTGTCACGCTATTATGATACAATATCAGTAAATTTTGCATTTACAACTTTTACAAAATATCTTATCACATAACTGGCAAACCATGGTTGAGCAACTCCCTAACCAAAATGGCTGACATTCATCCCATCATAAGAAGGTTCATGTCCATTCTAGTATTCTAATTCCTAATTCTACAGCAGTGACACTATGAACCTTGCTGTCTGTTTGTCTGACCACATAGGTTTAAACACATAAACACATGAAGCCCTTAACTGGAACAGTGGCCTTACCAACCATGCAGGGACATTGCAAATAGTAGTCAGAAAACCACTAATGTCATTAATCACCTTGACATTGTCTGTTGGATGAGGAGGCAATGCGCAAGAACTGTTAGTCATGCATAGGTAGGTTAGCACTTGGAATTCAACACAGTGATGGAAACATTCAATATTGTACCATGTTATATCACATTCTGACTTATGAGTCTGACTTTTGCTTACTTGGAAGACCCCTTTGCAATCATAGGCGTGAATGTCCACATTTCATTTTTCTGTTTATTAAAAACTGTCAAGGCATTTGGTTGTAGAACTACAGTAGTTTAATGTTAAAGTATAGTGAGAGGTCATTGCTATCTTAGATGAGGGGGGTTATAAAATGTTCTACACGTTGCACACCTGATTCAACTTATCAAACCTAATTAGTTGGTAATCAAGTGTGCTATTGCTGGGCTGGAATAGAAGTCTGCTCACCCAGTAGATCAGGGATCAGTGGAGTGAGGTTGGCCACCTCTGGTATGGACTTTTTTTTGTTCACCTGAAATTATGCTTTAGTAATAATACCTAACTTCAGGGGTATTCAACTCTTACCCTACGAGGTCCGGAGCCTGCTGGTTTTGGGTTCTACCTGATAATGAATTGTGAAAACCTGGTGTCCCTGGTCTAAATCAGTTCCTGATTAGAGGGGAACAATACAAAAAGCAGTGGAACTGGCTTTGAGGTCCAAAGTTCAGTTTGTGGGGCCTACTTGTTACTAAAATGTAGGTTACTTGTAAACTTTGAAATTATATGCAATAAAGTGTTTTCTTTCAAGTTATGTTTTAATTGTTAACTTAAAACTATTATTCAAGATTAACTAGTTGATTAATCGCAGATCACAATCTTGCAAAAAAGAGAAGGAATCTTTTGCTAATCTGTCTGTGTTTCTGTGATGTATTCTCAAATGAACATGACCTTTTTGTTCAGTTGTAAGCTCTCCAATTAGTTTTCTTTGATTGTCACTCTCAGGATATCAGTCATGTAAACCCATTTTGCAGCTGATGATAATGGCATACAACGCCAATGCAGCCATAGGCCTATAGCAGTCCTTGAGTCTCCCAACAGTAAAACAAAATGTTGTAGCCCTGGACAAGCACACCTGCTTCAACTTGTCAACTAATCATCATGCCCTCAATGAGATGAATCAGGTATGTTTGTCCGGGGCTACAACAAGAATGTGTGCTGTTTGGGGTACTCAAGGAACAGAGTTGGGAACCACTGGCCTACAGTATGATGACATTTGCCTTATTGGAATTTGCATTTGAAAGCAGAAGATGGGATCCTTAGCTTAAAACATACACACAACTACTACTACCAAGTTCAATGCCAGATAGACCTTCTGGGAGAAAAGTGAGTGGCACTTGGAGGTGCCACTGTGATAATGAAGATGGTTTGCCTAAGACTACCTGTCACGCTGTATAATGATTTGAAGACAGGCGCAGGAATATGTATTAGGGGTTTTATTTACTCCACCCAACACAAACATGTATATATATATATATATATAAATATATATATATATATACACACAAAAGGGATGTATTCCAAACAAAGAGCGAGGTGTAACCTCTACACAATACACGGGACGAGACCCGTAAACAACAAGAGCACTATACACCGTACTCACGAGACCAACGGACATGGGACAATAATCGACAAGGACAATAGGGAACACAGGGCACATATACAGTGGGGAGAACAAGTATTTGATACACTGCCGATTTTGCAGGTTTTCCTACTTACAAAGCATGTAGAGGTCTGTAATTTTTATCATAGGTACACTTCAACTGTGAGAGACGGAATCTAAAACAATAATCCAGAAAATCACATTGTATGATTTTTAAGTAATTGATTTGCATTTTATTGCATGACATAAGTATTTGATCACCTACCAACCAGTAAGAATTCCGGCTCTCACAGACCTGTTCGTTTTTCTTTAAGAAGCCCTCCTGTTCTCTACTCATTACCTGCATTAACTGCACCTGTTTGAACTCGTTACCTGTATAAAAGTCACCTGTCCTCACACTCAATCAAACAGACTCCAACCTCTCCACAATGGCCAAGACCAGAGAGCTGTGTAAGGACATCAGGGATAAAACTGAGACTGCTCTTCTCTGTGTCACGGAGGCTCTCCGCACTGCTAAAGCTAACTCTCTCTCCTCTGCTCTTGTCCTTCTAGACCTGTCTGCTGCCTTTGATACTGTGAACCATCAGATCCTCCTCTCCACCCTCTCCGAGCTGGGCATCTCCGGCGCAGCTCACTCCTGGATTGCGTCCTACCTGACC